>NC_134023.1:40313587-41513587 GCF_040712315.1 Castanea sativa
GGCTATATATATAGGGTGGACTAGGGACCCTTTTAGATGAAGATTTTCATAACTCTCCTTCCATCAAGGAGCTTAAAAATTGTAACTTTGTAGTGTTTTATTAACCAAAGATGTTATACCAATTGAGGGTTACCAAAGGATGTTATACCTAACATGTAACTTTCACAAATAGGAAACTTAAGACATGAAATAAGAAACTTAAGACATGAGTTTCATCTTCACTCAAATGTGGGCCACATAAAATTCTCTTTAAGGAAATAGAATCCTACATAAAAACATAATAATAATAATAGTAATTTTTTTAAAAAAATCTGGTTGTTACTGTGCACCTGCCCTTGAGCCGCCTACCTCTTTATAGTGACTCCATGATTGTTCTATGGATCCAACCCAAAATTGAGTTCTACACTTCTACTTGAGATACATTATCATGGTAAAGAAAAGGGTGCATGCCAAACTTTTGACTTATCATATTTGTTTGAAATGGAAAAGTTCCTCCTTATAACATATTTTGTAGGCCAAAATATGGATGTATCCCAGTGATATTAGGAATTCCACTTATGTTTGGCTACACGAGCGATTGGGGAAAAAATTGACAATTCTTATCGCCAACATGTTGTGATTATGACTGTTGCATTTCAAATCCTACATTTTATATACAATATAATTGCATTTCAGTATATTTAATTTAAACCTATTAGCAACATCCTGATAATAGAAAATAAAGAGTATTACATTAAAGGTAAAACTCTCATGCATTTCAAGCATACCAAATCCCATAGTAGAATTTGTACTATACACATTTCCAACCTTGGTAGAATCCTACAAAAGCACAAAGTAAAAAAGTTAATAATAGTAATAACAATTATTAATCCAAAAAATAAGTAAATAATATAATTATTATAGCCTAACCTTCTCACAAATTTCCTCAAGAATTGAAGTCTCAACTTGGTTAACTACATTGCCTTCGTTAATTATAGTCTTCATTTTCATTTTCTTTTCCTTTTCCTTTTTTTTCTTAACAACTTGTTCAACCTTTGACATCTTCCTTTTAAATGATGGTTGCTCCTTTTGACAAACAACCACTAGATCAAAAAAATTTCTAGCTTCTTTTGATATTACAAGATCATTGCCACATGAGGTGGAAGCATTCTGAATATCTATAGAAATAGGCTTATTGCTACCACAAGCATTTCCCCCTTCCTTGAGTTCTCCTTTCATTTCACATATTTGTTTCATCACATTCTTATATGCATTTTCAGAATCTGCTGTCAAATTAGCAACCTCGTAGAAAGTATTACACATCTTTTCATAGTGACATGCTTCAAGTTTTAAAGACCAATTGTCATAACTTATTCAAACTTTAGTGTGCCTCCTTTTGACATTTTTATTCCATCTATTTAAGATGTACTTGTCTGGTAATCGATAAATCTTCCTATGAATAAACACCAATATTTGATGCCTGCGTACTATCCCCTTGAACTCAAACAACCTGCATTTGCAGTTAACTTCACTGTTATCCTCATTAAAATACACATGAAAAATTACACTCCGCTAACCTTCTCCACGTGATACATCTTCACGTACTTCATACTCTGAAAAGTTGTTATGTTCCCTTCATGAAGACAAACTGCAACAAATGCTTTCAACAATCTCATTTTGGAAATTTGTAAATTTTCTCGAAGTGTAAGCACTCTGAAATTGTTTCTCCATATCATAAATAGTTATACAGGAAATGCATGAATTGAAAGAATTAAAATCTTAAATAGTTTCATTATGCACCTTTGTTGCCAAAGAATTCTCATATTTTTCAACAAATTGTTTTAAAGTAGTTTTCTTATTAATGTATTTATCAAAGAAAGCATTCGTGCTTTCACTTCGCTGTGATGTTGACATTCCTGCCCAGAACATATCATTCACAGAGGCAGGCACCCAACGATGCCACTCATCATACAACCCAGGTAACCATTCATTGCTTTCAAGTTGATATTTCTTAATGAAACTACCCCAACTTTCTTCAAATTCTTCTTTTGTCAATGAATCATGAACAACATTTTTCATATAGAACTTTATTGATTCATAGTCTTTGAACCCTTTAAATTTGTCAGGCAACTTATTCATGATATGCCACAAGCACCATCGATGTTGTGCATTAGGGAAAACAATCTCTATCGCTTTTTTCATGACTTTGTCTTGATTCGTAATAATTGCATTGGGAGGACATTCAGACATGCATGCAAGCCAAGATTTAAATAGCCATATAAATGAATTTGTATCTTCTTTTAAGATCAATCCACATCCTAGCAATGTTGATTGCCCATGATGGTTCACCCTAACAAATGGAGCAAATGGAATTTCGTATTTGTTAACCATATATGTAGTGTCAAATGTAACTACATCACCAAACTCTTTGAATGCTGCCCTACTTCTTGCATCAACCCAAAATACATTCTTTAATTGACCGTTGTCATCAAAATCCATTGTGTAAAAGAATTTAGAATTGTCAACTTGCATTTTCAAAAAGTAATGGTGCATTGCACTAGCATTCCCTTCCCTAAGATGTGAATGTTTGAATTTTTCCATGTGAGATTTCTACAATCCTTTTCTAGAAAAGACAAATTCTCATGTCCCCCTACTGCAACCACAAATGAATTAAAACTCTTGTTCATTCTATAATATATCATAGCATCAACAATGGAATCAAACATCATTCCCAACTTAGGGTCTTTTGCTTTGTTTTCCACACCTTTTGTTTCTACCATTTCATTCAACTGCACTATTTCATTCTCAATATTATCTTCATTCGACTCCACCTCCACCATATCATTCTCGATATCTTCATTTGAATCCCCCTCCACCATATCATTCTCAATATTATCTTTGTTTAATTTCACATGTGAGAAAACATTTGATATTTCATCTGCCATGCCTATACAATATAATTCATAACACATTATCAAAATATAAAGTCACCTAATCATAAGAATATTAATATTTTTAAATATTATAATTTATCCTTTCAAAAATTTTGTGCTTCATATAAATTTGTTATTCGCATTTATTTTTGCAAAGCAAGTGATGGATCACTTTTATTGTCTATAGCCTCTAGCCATTATTACAAAAGAAAAAAAAATCTCATTTCCAAATGCAATAGAAAAATGGAAAACCCAATTATTATAGGCAACAAATTCACAACTTCAAGATTGCATTTTTTGTTGATATTTCAATTTAGATTTCATAGAAATAGAATAGAGTACAAGGGGAGTATATAAAGCAGTGGACCCTAAAACAAGGAACCTCCCAGCAACAATTTAATTGAGAACACAACAAACAATTGACAAAGTAAACTAACAGCACAACAGTACATAGTGAACTAACACAAATGCATAATAATTTTTATTGAATGAGAGCAATACTAACAAAGAAATCTAGAGAAAATAAGAGGAAAAGCGAAATGAAAAATCACCTCCTTGGATGGCAGATGTTGATCAACTCTGAGATTTGGAAGAGAATTTTTTTCCCCCCACAATAGATGGAGCTGATACGAACGATGGTTTTCGCGGGTTTGGGGAGGAGTGGGTTTTGGTTTTTCAGTGGAGAGGTAATGTTTTTCAAGGTTGGGTTTTTATTTTCTAGTGTAGGATGGTGTTTTCCGGAGTGATTTTTTAATTTTCGCATCGTAGTTCCAGTACTCCAGCAGCTACAATTTGTTTTGGCGCTTAAGCTTTTTCACATATGGGTTTTGGGAGGGAGGGAGAAGAAGACCAAAGGAGTAATGTTTACTATAGGATTTGTTTTGCCGCTCAAGCTTTAAGTGTTGTGGTATGTTGGTGGGCCCAAGGTGATGAGGTGGCTTGCCACATGTGAAATTTGTGCACAAAGTTGTGGGATAGGGTGTGGCACCAGAATTACTAGGGACTGTAGGCCCTTGGAATCTTTTTGGTTCAGAAAGAAAGAGATTGAGTATGCAATAGGACATAATGCAAGGAATCTTTGGGGTTTTAACTTTTAAGACTATTCAATTTTGCTTTTATATTTGGTTGGTCTAAGAAGGTCGGGGATTGGTGTTGGGTCTGAAAGTGAGAGATCCATTGCTTGGAAGTTGAAATAGAATTTGGTTATGGTGAATTTTTTGGATTGCATTTAAGTTTGTGTTTATGAGTTTGTTATGTTTGGCTGATAAGAAAATGCAAGAAAGCTACTCATCATTCAAATTTTTTGTTTTATTTTTTTAATTCTTAAAATTGATAACATGATTTTCTCAAATAGAAATTAAATAATTTTTATTATTATTTTATTATCTATGTCAACATCAAGTGTGCCAATTGTGTACACTATTTGTCACGTATACATTTTCTGTTAGTGAGTTAACGGTAGAAACCAAATTGACTTCAAGTTAAAAATAATAGAGACCAAATTGAACATAGCCCCAAAATGTAATGACCAAAATAATATTTTTACCTATTTTTTATTTATATTATTCATCAATTATAGTACATAACATTAAGTATAAAAAATTATGAAAAATATTATTGTGTTTTAGACTTGTTGGTATCATAAATATTTGTCCGAGTCATGGGATCAAATGATGTTACCTCTATATTAGCCTCTAAGTGCACACTCGTGCATGTGCTCAGAGACTTCTATTTTTTGGGATAAAAGTTTAAAATTTGCATATATTATAATTTAGAAATATATATATATATATATATATATATTTGTATCAAAAAATAAATAAATATTTTTTAATTTTTTCAAAAAAATAAAAAAAGATAAATTTTAGAGATAAGTGGTAATTGTAATTTATTTTTTGAATGTAAAGGGAAAAAATCCTAAATTTTAGGAATTCTCTTTTCGAATTCAAAATAAAATTTGTTATTTAACATTTATAACTCTATTTTTAAATGAAGTTACCATTCATTAATGAGAGTATTTTTGAACTACATAAAAGTTCAATTAAAAAAGATGAATTCTCCTATATATAGTATATATATTATCTCTTCTCTATATATTAAAAGGATTCAGAAAGTTAGTTATTACAATTTTAGCTTAAGATACCTTAATTTAATTAATTTATTCTTATTCCTTAAAAAAAATAAAGTTAAAATTGTAAATCAACAAAAATAAAAAATAAAATAACTACCCAGCATTCATAAAAAGATAAATTAAAAAAACAACCTTCCCACTTCCCAATTCCCAATTCCCACTGCCCCCACCTTCTAAAAAAAACAAACAAAAAAAAACTATCCACGGTTCCTAAAAAAAAAAAAAAAAAGCTTCCCACTTCCCATTTTCTGGCCCCACTACCCTACGTTTCTAAAAAAGATAAAGAAAAGAAAGAAAGGCTACCTATGGTTGCTATAAATAAATAAAAACACCATCCAAAAAAGAAACACTATCTCATCTTCCGTAAAAAGAAAAAATAATAATATAAAAAAAACTTGCATAAAAAATAAAAATAAAAACAATCCACATCACATAAAATTAAATAAAAAACAAACAAACAAACAAACAAACAAACAAACCCAAGCAAAAAAACAAAAATGAAAACTTCTCCTTTCATTTTTTTTTTTGGCGGAATGAAAAATGGGTAGGGAGAGACTAACGTGGCAATCCTACCTACAGACATGACCATAGTAGCACCCTACTCGTCAGGATCCGAGCCCTACTAGGGTGCAAGGAGACTGGTGAGCCATAACTTCTCCAGCCCCACAAGGGGCACCAGTGATCTTAGGCTGCCAAGGAAGGCAACCCCACGCAAGTCCATTTTCGGACTTGAACATAGAACCTCACCCTTAGCGCAGCTCTTTATGCATCACCTAACACCACTGGACCACACCACCTTGGTGGTAACTTCTCCTTTCATTTGTTCCTCTCTTTCTTCTTTCCAATGTTGTGGATTGTACAAGAAAAAATTATAATAACAATAGATCTCACAGACTCCAAACCTACAATATTTCTTTAGTTTATTTTTTATTATTTTATCTTATTTCTAATCAACACTATCTGCTTCTACACTCAATGTTTCATATACTGAATTCTTAATGGTTACGCATTTTTTCATCAAAATTGATAAGCCTTTTAGCAAAATTTATATGCTACTTTTTCAATTTAATTATATTGAGTGTTGTACTTTATTAATTACATATATGGTGAATTGCCAACTCTATAACATACGGTGAACTATATGAAAGATGTTTTTGGGAGTTTTTTATTTTTAAAGTCTTTGGAGGAGTTTGTTCATAAAAAATAAAAATAAAAATAAAAGTCTTTGTAGGAGTTTATTATACTTTGTTTATTGGAAAGTGAGGAGGGTTTCTATACTATATATATAGAGATAGAGAAAATGAGAGTTTGTTTGACGAAACGACCTTCAAAACCTTAAAACGACAGGAGTGGGGCAGTTTGGTATTTTTACTCTATTTGATCTATTTGTTTGCTACGCAGAGAGAGGGGGAGTCTTTCTCACTCACTGTAGAACTTCTGAAGACATTTCGAGAAGAGTGGCAGAGAGAGAGAGAGAGAGAGATGATGGGAGCAGAGAGTGGGAGGGTTTCTTTTAGATGGGTGTGGTTGAGACAGAGAGATGGGTTTCTTTTAGAAGGTTTATTATCTAAATTGCTGTTGGAGAAGGTGTTCTTGAAGCAACCCTACCCAATGTTTTAGTTACTATGGTAAGATTTTAAAATTTTCCTTCAAATATGGCTCCTTTCTATGCTTTGAAAACGTATGTGTTGAGATTTGGGATTTGGATTTTTTGTTTATTTTTTATTTCCGCATTTTCTTATGTAATTAACTGAAGTTTGCTTTTGTAACTAATAGGCTTGAGTCTGTTTGGTTATTGAAAAAAGAAAAAAGAAAAAAGAAGAAAAAGAGATAAGGAACAACGTTTTAGAGATTCAAAGTTCCTAAATATTTTTGACTGATGATTTTTTCACAGATGTAAGGTTTTGAATTTCAGCTAATTGGGTTCACAATGGGAAAGCTTACTTTACAATTTACATAAGCCGAATAGGTGGAGGATTTTTTTTTTTAAATTTTTTTATTTACTTTATCTAATGAGTGTAAAATCTGAAATCCAATAGCTCCTTAATGCGTATACAATGCATTTGGGCTAAGGTTATGCCTGTCTGTGTATAGGTTATTTCACTCTATGGCTTTGATATTGAATTTCAATAGATTTGATTTGGAGAGGACTGTAGGACTGGTATTTTAATTAAGGGCATAAATTGAGGGAAAAAAAAAGTAACATGGAGGTAGATGGTATAGATTAACACTTCTTTGCTTTAAACATAATGTCGGATGACAATATTTTCAGTGCTTGTTATTCTTGCTTTGTTAATGTAGGATCTACTACTTTTCTGGGTTCTGAACCCTTGGTTTGGTTCCCCTGGAAAATGAGGGAATGACAGGATTGTATAATTGTGTTATATAATGCACAATTATAATTGTTGTGCAAGTCAAAAATTTTGATATGGGCTTGGTTGAGTGGGAAAAAACTTTTGTTTCCTCTCATTTGTAGAACATGAAATTAATTGCAATCTAGCATTAGTTTCTTAATAATTCTTCTCTCCCTGTTTAGAACTGAGATGTGCTTTCATTGACGGCATTGCTTCACCGTTGCTATTTTAGGGTATTGCCCAAGAATATGAGCCATTTTACCCTTCAAATATTCCAAAGTTTTTACATTCATATGCTAGAAGTACATCTGAAACTATATTCATATCTTGCGTTTAGCTCATTGCTCTAATGCAATAACCGCATATACCTTGATTTTCTTATTTGTTGGAGTCAATGATCTGAATTGGCTGTGATGCTAATTTCACTGCAGAGATCCTACAATGTATGCGTACTATTGAGTTTCTTACCCCACCCTTCTCTCTGTCTCTCTGTCTCTTTCTCTCTCTCTGGCTCACCAATGCTTTTGACGCTTAACCTGCAACAAATATTTGTGATGTATAGAGCACCTATGACTTGTGCCATGCCATTGCTGCTTCGAGTAGGGGATTATGTAAGCACCGGGTGTTATAATTTCAAGTTATTGGGCCTCTGAATCCAGTAACTAAACCCAAAAAAAATCACCATAACGAAATTCTAATTCAAAAAAATGAGGGAAAAAAAATTCAGACAGTAAATCCAACCCATCTATAGTGGATCTGAAGAGATCAACAGAGGCAGTGTTTGTTGGAGTCACATAAGTAGAGCCTGGCGGCTCCATCCCAAGCCACAAGGTTTTGTGACAATGAGTCAACGACATGGTGGACGTGGACCACGTCTTTGGTGGAGGAGATCCAAAGACGAGTGGTTGTGAAGGGGTATCTCATTTTTTTTTTGTTTCATATTTGCTTTTAGTCAGACAGTGAACAAAAAATTTGAATGATGAGTAGCTTTCTTGGTATGAGATGGTGAGACTGCGGGGCCCTGGATTCTTTTTGGTTTAGAAAGAGAGTGATAGAAGAACGAGATAGGCCTGAAGTGTTTCTTTTTTCTGTTTTTGGTGGGAAGGAATATGATTAGTGCAAAATTTGTAACTACCCAAGAGCCAGAACGTTGAGTTGGTAGTTTAGTTTAGTCAATTGGCTTTTAAGATGCATGTTATTTTCTACCGTCCACGTGGCACAATAAAGAGAGGTCAACTAAAAGTCAATAATATTTTGATTATATATATGTATATATATAACATACTAGTTACTAACTTGTACAATACACGGGATAGTTAAATAAAAATTACATATAATTTTTTTACTTGAAGGTACGATGAGTTGAAAATGAATGAAAATAAGTAATTTCATTCAAGAAAAGTTCATATATATATATATATATATTAATACAAAATAAAAATTCTACTCTAATTTAATCTAAATGTATATGCGTGTGAAATTCTTTATTAGAGACTTGAACTCCAGCTCTTGTCCCTTACACCTCATAGGTACTTATATTTTTAAAATAATTATTGTACTAAGGGTGTGTGGTGGTAATATTCTTATATATAATTAGTGGTGAAACTAAGAATTTTTTTTTTCGAAGATGCGAGAGAAATTTAATAAAGTTGTTAAGCAATAAAAAATATCAAGACGAAACAAAATTACAAAGATGTTATTTTAGATTATATGACCTTCAGCTTTACATTATAGATATTTATGTTAGACCGACTCAAAATTATAAGTAACTTGTGCATGCTTATTGTATTTTCGGGCAACTCTACTTTATAAGGTACAAAGCCACAAAGGTTCAGATGCTATAGGCTATAGTTACACTCAAATTAAAAGTGGAAAGTTCCAAGCGAGCGTTATCATTTTCCTGGAGCTACAAATGCTACAAGATGATATCTATCAATTCTCACAAACAAAAATGTGAAAAGTCAAAGTGTGAAAATAGAAAAGGGAGGAGAAGAAAAAGAAAACTACAATCTTTGTAGAATGTTGTTACTTGTTAAATGTGAAAGATTGCTGAGAAAATCAAAACTTTAACAATGGCAAAAAAATAATAGAGAGAGAAAGGAAGAGAGAGGGAGTCTGTGATTGAATGAAAAATGATTGGCAACACTAACTATCAAAAGTGTACATCAATACATATATATACAAGATCAAGAGTAGCTTAAACTAATTGCCTAATTATAATTCTGTAAAGATTGAGAGTCGTTAATCCCAATTACACACGTGATCAACATGTCATCATCCAACTGACTTTAGCTTCTAGAAATATCTTCATAACTGCTAGCCACTGCAACACTTTGAAGTTTAGAGAGGGAGAATAAGTACAGCTAACGAGTATAGCAAAACAACAACGTCTTGATAAAACAACTAGCTTTCCTAAGCCAAACAGTATTGTATAGTTTGATAAAAAACTAGGCATGACAATTTTTACCTAACTCGCAGGCACTCAATTCGACCCAACCTTAATGGGTTGGGTTTTACCTGGCCCGTGAAATAGTAGGGTCGGATTTGGGCTTTTAAAATAAAACCCAAAGTAGATTCGGGTTGGGTGCGGGTTCTTATGATACCCGACCCGGATCCAACCCGTTTAAATGTAATTTACCAAAAATCCCATATATATAAACTTATTCTAACTTAAATTTCTAACCCTATTCTTAAACTTTTCTCAATAGTCGCTCCTCATCTCTTACTCCTCACTTGTCAAACTAATTCTTAGACCCTCTCTCTCTCAAAGCTTCCATGGCCGAACCTCCCTCAAAGCTTCCATGGTCGAACCTTGATCATCTTAGTGTTGCTGCCATCGTGGTTTTGCTTGTAAAGCCCATGGCTAAACCTTGATCATCTCAGCATTGCTGCCACTATGAACAAAACCAAGGTTTATTCACTTTCTTCTTCTGTTTTTTTTTCTCTTGGGATTAGGGATTTAGATTTGGTTTTTAAGATCTGATGTTGTTGCTTGCATGTGCTTTGGTTTGAATTTTGATTTCAAATGTATTTAGATTCCGTAAATCAATGGGTATGGTGGATTTTGGTTTGAGATTTTCTTAGATTTTGTTATTTGTGTTGCTGTGATTTGTGTTGCTGACAGGGCTCGTTGTGCCCGCAAAGCCCAACGAGGCGGATATGAGGTTGAAAAAAAAAAACCCGTTTAGTAAACGGGTCGGGTTGGGGTAACGGGGTAGGCTCGCAAGGCGGGTTCGAGCATAAGAAAACCTGCCTCGAACCCGACCTATTGCCATTCCTATAATAAATGATGTTGTTTGGATATAAATCACATACCATGAAAGATTGCTAAGAAAATCAGAGCTTTAACAATGGCGAAAAAATAATAGAGAGAGAGAAAGGAAGAGTGAGAGAAAGTTTGTGATTGAATGAAAATTGATTAACAACACTAACTATCAAAAGTGTACGTCAATAAATATATATACAAGATCAAGAATAGATTAAGCTAACTACCTAACTATAATCTTGTAAAGATTGGGAGTTTTTAATCCCAATTACACACGTGATCAACATGTCATCATCCGACTGACTCTAGCTTCCAGAAAAATCTTTATAACTACTAGCCACTACAACACTTTGAAGTTTAGAGAGAGAGGATAAGTTCAGCTAACAAGTATAGCAAAACAACACCGTCTTGATAAAACAACAACTAGCTTTCCTGAGCCAAATAGTATCGTATAGTTTAATGAAAAACGATGTTGTTTGGATATAAATCACAATATAGCTGTTAAGTATTTTGAAAACTAGCCATTGGGCAATTTTTTTTATCTTCTCTTCACCCCCCCTCAAAACCTTGAGCACCACTGTGAACAAGAGTTTGGAACAAAGAATCTGGAAACGAGAAGTAGGCAAGCTTTTAGTAAAGAAATCAACAAGTTGATCACTAGTAGATATGTATTTGATGTGAAGATCTTTGCAAAGAACACGCTTGCGAATAAAGTGATAGTCAACCTCGATGTGCTTTGTATAGGCGTGGAATACAGGATTCAAGGCAATAGCTAAAGCAAAAACATTATCACACCCAATTTTGGGAGGAACAATAAGATAAACGCCCAAATCCTTAAGAACTTGATGAAGCCAACAAAGTTCAGCAATTGTGGAAGCCATAGCATGATACTCAGACTCTGTGGAAGATCTGGAAACCATGAGCTGCTTCTTAGCACTCCAAGTAATGGGGTTATAACCTAGATACATAAGAAATCCAGTAGTGGAATGGTGATCATAAGGGTCACCAACCCAATTTGAGACTGAAAAAGCAGAAAGAGAAAGAGGACCAGGTTGAAGACAAATGCCAAAATGTTGTGTGCCAATAAGATAGAGCAGAATGCATTTTTCAGCTACAAGATGAACATCTGTGGGAAAAGACATGAACTAAAAAACTTGATGAACAACAAAACTCAATTCAAGTCTTGTGAAGGTGAGGTAATTTAGGGAACCAACCAGAATGCGATACACATGAGGATTAGAGAGCAAAGTACCATCATTTGGAACAAGTCTAACATAAGGAACACATGGTGTCTTGGCAAGCTTGGAATGAAGCATATGATGCTTAGTGAGAAGATTTGTTGAGAAGGTTTGGATACACGTCTGCGTCTGCGTCCAAACCCTTTCCGCGTTTTTTTTTTTTTTTTTTAAAAGACCTGCACTTAGCGCACTGTTCATGGGAAATGAACAGTGCACTAAGGCATATGAACAGTAAAAAAAGAGTAAACAGTAATTTTTTACACATTTAAAAATTATTTTGCTACAGTGTTTTCAGTTTTCAGCAATAAGTTCTATCCAAACAGACCTGTTATGTACTTAGCCTGATTGATGAAAATCCCCTTGGGTGAGCAATGAATGTGAAGACCCAAGAAGAAATGCAAATCCCCTAAATCCTTCAATTCAAAAGTCTAGCTCAACTGTTTGATAAAAGATTGTAGAAAAGCTAGAGAGTTACCAGTGAGAACAATGTCATCAACATAGAATAGCAAATACACCAGAAGGAAGAGGTGGAGATGGTGATAAAGGTGGATCAGAATATGGGGAAGAATCAGAAGGAAGAGGTGGAGATGGTTGTATAAAAGATGAAAGCAGGGTAGGATCAAAAGTAGGCTGAGGACAAGACTGAGTAGAAGTATCATGAGATGAGTGTATAGGTGAAGATATGGCTAAGGACTGACAGACATGTGAGGACAACCATTTTGAGGAAGATAAAGAACCAAAGGATAAAGTAGAATTCTCATCATATAGAAATTCAAGTTCATTGAACAAGACATGCCTAGTTATATATATTCTGTGAGTAGAAGGGTCAAGAAAAATGTAGCCTTTTGAATATGCAGGGTATCCAAGAAAAATACATGGTTTAGTGTGTGGTTGTAGCTTGTGAGAGTTATAAGGCTTGAGTAAAGGAAAGCATGTACAACCAAAAGTCCTGAGATGACTAATATCAGGTTTAGATTTGTATAACACTTCCCAAGGAGACTGATTATTTAGGATAGGGGTAGGGAGCCTATTGATAATGTGTGTTGTTGCAAAAATAGCATATGACCAATAGGAAAGGGGCAAATGTGAATGGGAAAGCATGGTAAGGGAGCATTCCACAAGGTGTCTGTGCTTTCTTTTTGCCACACCATATTGCTGTGGAGTGTGTGAATAGAGAGATGGTGGAGTATACCTTGTGTGGAAGAGAATTCATTGAAAGCCTTTGAAGTAAATTCACCACCACAGTCTGTTCTCAAAATTTTGACTTTATGATCAAGAAGATTTTCAACTGTAGCTTTGAAATTCTTGAAAATGTTAATGACATCAAACTTGAATTTAAGTAGATAAACCCAAGAAAATTTAGTAAAGTCATCAACAAAAACCAAAAAGCATTTGTAATCATTGATTGAAACAACAAGATCAGGGCCCCATACATCATTGTGAACAAGTTCAAGAGGCTTAGATGGACTGAAGAATAGAATTCTTGAAAGGTAACTGACACATTTTTCCACCGAGACAATGTCTGCAATGTGTGACAATAGAATTATTATTGGTTACAGTATATGTACTAGCAGATTTATTGGAAACAAGAGAAGATATGGCTAAATTCAGCACTCTATCACTAGGATGACCTAGCCTATGGTGTCATAGTAGTAGTTTATTGGATTTCTGAGCATTGAAAGCGTGATTGTGATGAGAGTGTGATTGAAGCGAAGGAGATGTAAGAGCTTGGATAGATTTGGAGTAGATGGGATAAAGGCCATTCTTACTCAAGCCATTGTAAAGGATTCTCCTTGTAGGAATATCCTGGATAAGAAATCTGTATGCATCAAAATAACATGAGCAATTATTATGAAGACAAAGTTTGTGCACAAATAAAAGATTAGATGCAATTCTTGGCAAAGGACAATTCTTAGTTGAAATTTATGATATTTGGTATGGAGTGAGGTATTACCTATGTGGTTGATTGGAAGAGATTGGCCATTACCAACTGCTATCTGATTAGATCCTTTGCACTGAGATTGACTTGTCAAATTATTGAGATTTCCAATGATGCGGTATCCTAAATCAATAAGCCAAGGATCTGAATTGCCAGTGATTGCTGTGTTGGATGCTGTTGCCATGGCAGCCAATTTAGCTGGTGGATTCTTGCCTTGAAAAGCAAAGTCCATTTTGTGGTAGCAGTCTATGGCTAGATGTCCCATCTTGCCACAGATTTGGCATTGTGGACGTGTATTCTTAGACTTATCGTTCTGATTCTATGAGTGATGTTGTGAAGAAAAAGTAGCAGTGTTGTAGAATCCAAAATTGCCTCCACCATTGCCTTGAGAGTGAGGTGAGTAGTTGTTTGATCTACCACTACCACTACCTCTCCCTCTATTGTAATTGTTTCTTCCCCTTCCTCTTGCAGAACCTTGGTTTAGGTACATGTTGGATTGTGAGTTGCTTCCATTGCCACTTGGCTTTAAATTGGAAGCAAACATTGCAAGAGAACGTGGAATAGAGTCTGAAACTTCCATCATAGCTTGATCTTCACTCTGAAGCATGATTGATAGTTGTTCATAGGAGATTGGATCACTCCTCGTATGAATTGCTGAGCAAAAATGTGCAAATTCTTTTGGTAAGCCTCTGAGGACCATATAGATCAATTCCTCATTATCTACAACAACTCCTATTGCAAGAAGTTTATCTCAAGCTATCTTAATCTTCTGCAAGAATCCATTAACAGTCTTAGTATCTTTCTTGAGGCTTTGCAGTTCAAGTTTGAGATTTAGTATATTGGCTCTAGCTGTAGATGTGAACCTTTGATCTAAAGTGTTCCACACCTCCTAAGCACATGTGATTCCAACAACCAAAGAAAACACCTGAGGTGTTAGTGTTGAATTGATCAAAGAGAGGAGTGCTTTATCTTTGATCCCCCATGTTTGATATTCTAGATTCACCATAGTCGTTGGATTTCCCTGAGCATCAAGAAGAAAGGGGCATGGTGGGGAAATTGAGCTATCTATGTGCTCGATCAATGAATGGGTTTAAGGATGGTCACCAACTGGTGCTTCCATGGAATGTTATTGCTATAATCCAGCTTAATGGACATCAGGTTTGACATATTGGAAAGAAGAAGTAATGATGACTGTGAAGGTATGGTGGTAGTTGTGGAGGTATTGCTAGTATTGCTTGTTGAAGAAGATGCAATTGTGGAAGTCATGGTGTTTGGCTCTGATACCATGAAAGATTGCTGAGAAAATCAGAGCTTTAAGAATGACGGAAAAATAACAGAGAGAGAGAAAGGAAGAGTGAGAGAGAGTCTGTGATTAAATGAAAAATGATTAGCAACACTAACTATCAAAAGTGTACATCAATACATATATATACAAGATCAAGAATAGCTTAAGCTAACTGCCTAACTATATTTCTGTAAAGATTGGGAGTTGTTAATCTCAATTACACACGTGATCAACATGTCATCATCCAACTAACTCTAGCTTCTAGAAAAATCTTCATAACTGCTAGCCGCTACAATACTCTGAAGTTTAGAGAGAGAGGATAAGTTCAGCTAACAAGTATAGCAAAATGACACCATCTTGATAAAACAACAACTAGCTTTCCTGAGCCAAACGGTATTGTATAGTTTAATGAAAAATGATGCCATTTGGATATAAATCACAATATAGCTGTTGAGTATTTTGAAAACTAGTCGTTGGGCAATTCTTTTATCTTCTCTTCAAAATGGAAAACCTCTTTTAAATTTCAAGAAATCAATATACAAAATGTCTATTGTGTATTGAAGTGACTCATTATCCCAAAATTAAACTTGCTTAAAGAATGTAGCTTCATATTTAGCAACAAATTTTCGTTTTCCACCTTGCTGAAATTTCAAGGCGTTTTCCACATTTGAAGTTTTGGATTCCCAAAATGCTATCTCTGGTATTCTACTACAGGTATAAATGGGACTACTAAATGTCAACTATTGTGAAATTTCTTGATTTTAATTTTGTTTATTGATTTTGTTCTTGTGGTTGATTGTTAGGAAGCCCAGGAACCATCATTTTGAACATCAGGAAGGTCACAAATATCTATGCTATTCTTTTTATGGGTAAGTTATACTCGAACAAGGTGGGTCTCGAATTCACCACCTTATCCTTGATGAGGCTACGCTACCATAAAAGGGATATATTGGTGTCACCCTCTAATTCTTTAATGGTCCATTTGAATTGAGGGGCTCTACTTTACCCCCTTTCACCCCCCTTTTCATCCCCTCAATCCAAATGGATCTTAAATATTCTTGATTACATTGCATATTTAAACCAATAAAACCAAATAGACCCTAAATATTCTTTAAGACATTCTCCTCTCTCCTCGTGTGTGTGTTAAAATACTTAATATTCTATAAAAAAAAAACCAAAAAAAAAACTACAAAATGATGAGGCTAAAATTTCATAATCATCCTTGATTACACTCTAATTCCTTTCTAGTTGGACATCGCCTTCCACAACGAGAATGTCTGCATAGTTGTTGTTACTCATTAGATATTCATCCAAAAATCAAAAAGTTATTTTCTTATCAATAGACACGGCCAATTGAGGCCATCGATAGTCTCCATAATAGGTACCTTACTAGCAGAGACAAACTTAGGATTTCAAGCTAGGGAGTGGGGCCGGAGATAAGCGAAATTTTTTTTTTCAAATACGCATCCATATAATATTAATAAACTATCAATCAAGACAAATATCCAAAAATCATTGTTTCTTAATATATTAAGATACAATCATCTACCAACAAAACAAAAGACACGAAACACTATTATTTCTTAATACAATCATCTATGAAAAGGGAATTGGACGCTTTTTCAAATCTTCAAAATCATCTACAATTGAATCCAAACTAAATTTTGAAGCTAGATCATTTTCAATGTATAACATCAAAGAGTCTATCAAAAAATCATTTTTCATTTTGCTTCGAATGTTAGTTTTGACAACTTTTATAGCTGAAAATGCTAGCTCTGTAGTAGCAGTAGAAACTGGAAGAGTAAGCACAAGTCTCACCATTCTATAAACAAGTTTGTAGTGTTCTGAATTTCTAATTCTCACTAACCATTGACACAACTCAAATAAACTTTTCAATTTTTTGAACTCTGGATCCTAGACTACATTATACTCAAAATGATAAAGTTCATTTTCTAACACTTGTTTGTCATAATCTGTGAAATCGTGTGGATAGAAATTCTTTACCCACAAACAAAGATCACTACTTTTGAAAGATTTTAATGCCTCTCGAGGTTCTAAAGCTAAGCTAAGCTAAGCCTAAGTAACTTCATTGCATCTTCATTAAACTAGTGATTTAGTTCCTATAGTTGAGAATCTATTGCAGCATAAAAAATATTTACTCAATAATGATGCTCAATTGTAACATTATCTTGCTGATTACGAGCTCGACCTTGCCTCGCAGCATAACAAGCATTCATATCGAGGACATCAGTACAATGCTTCTCACAAAATGATATCACAGTAATGAGTAAGTCATCCCATCCATCATCTCTAAATTTTTGGATAAGTGTTTTAGTAGATGAAACTAAATGCATGACATTTAAAATGTCTTGAGATTGGCTTTGCAAAGCTTGACAAAGTTTATTAGTGATCTTCATAGTTTCCTTCTCAAGATACAAGTTGAAGACAAATTCAAATGAAGTTAAACCATCATAAGCTGACTTTGCTTCTACTTGATGTTCTCCATTAATTACATCATCAATTATATTTAGTAAAATTTCAATAGTTGAAGTAAACATCCTTAATAAGCTAGAAACTGATTTAAAATGTGAACTCTAATGTGTTTTTACAGGTCGTTGTAAAGTGTCAATTTGATTAAGTCCATTTTCAGTCTCAAGCTCTTCAAGATCAATCAAACGTGCTATTTCATTACCATTGGCAACTTTCAATTGCTCATTACGCTTGCATGAAGTATTAACAATTCTGATTAGAAAAAGCAATTTAAGAAAAAACCCACTAATGGGGACAACTTGTTTTGATGTTTTTACTAATGCCAATTGTAAACGATGTGCAAACCAATGGATGTAGTAAGCATATGAGAAATCATTCAAAATCAAAGGTTGTAATCCATTCCACATACCTCACATGTTGCATGCTCCATCGTATCCTTGCCCTTGAATATATTGTATATCTTGTTGGGTTCTAAGACTTTAGATTTAAATGTATTAGAACTTCAATTTGTAATGTTGGCAGACTATGATCAAAACTTTTATCCTTATTTTAGTCTTGCTCAAAGTATGTTTGAGTGTAAAGTTGGAATCGAGTGTACTGTAGGGTTTACTGTGTATCTCTACCTGGCTCGATCGATCGAAAATTAGACACAATCAATTAAAGCTCGTGCAAATTATTTTTCTGCAGATTTTTCCAATTCAGCCTAAGCCCGTTTTACGTGTAGGGTTTTATGTTTTGTCTTAAATATAAAAGGGAAAACCCTAGCCACGGTTTAGGGTTGCTCTTTATTCTGTGTGTGTGAAACTCTTGTGAGATCTAGATGTGTTTTCCTTCACATATACTTAGGGTTATTAAGGTCTAGATCGATGTCAAGAGCTTGGTGATCAATTCAGTAGCAGATTCAAGAGCTTAAAGATATACAAGCAGGAGTGCTTGTGCTTGCTCGGAATCCAAGAAAGAAGTAATTCGTGTACTTGGAGCTGTCACGTGGTCGTGGTAGTAAGTTTCCTACTCGAAGTAGCAATAGAACGTTAGTGGTCTAAGTCGCTATTGTGTAAACTTCAATTCTTTTATAGTAGATTTGTTTTACCTTGAGAATAGCTAAGTTAAATCCTCCCCAGATTTTTTATCGGTTTGGTTTTCCTAGGTTATCATATCATTGTGCTATTTATTTTTCGCACTTGTCAATGATATGATTTGTATGTGTTAACCTAGATCTGCATAATTTACCTAAGTTAATCACTTAGCTAAATAACTAGGTTAATCTAGTTGTGTTTTAAGGGGTTTAAAAATTGTACAAGTGGTATCAGAGCAGGTTAGCTCTTGTGTTTAGATCATTTGATCTAATAGTTGGTCCTTGACCCCCATTGTCATGGAACACGGTTACTCTCTTGCGATCTCACCTCACTTTGATGGAAATAACTATGCTTATTGGAAAGTAAGAATGAAAGCATTCTTGAAATCTATTGATGAAAGAGTCTGAAACTCCATTGAATTCGGATGGGAGAAGCCCACTACTCTAGTGAGTGAGTGGCAAACTTCTCAAAAAGAAGCAGCTGCTTTTAATAGCAAAGTTATGAATATTATTTTTAATGCTGTTTCTATGGAGGAATTCAAGAGAATCTCTAATGTTGAGGTTGCTCACACTACATGGAACATTCTCCAAACTGTGCATGAAGGCACAAGGGCAATTAAGATCAATAAGCTGCAGCAGTTAACAACTAGATTTGAAAGTATTAGGATGTCTGATGATGGAACTTTTGATGAATTCTATGCTAAGCTTAATGATATTGTTAATTTTGCTATAATTTTGGTGAAATCTATGATTAACCTAAAATTGTTAGGAATATACTTAGATCTTTAACTGAAGATTTTAGACCCAAAGTAACTGCCATAACTGAAAGCAAGGATGTGGACTCCATTCTTATTGATGAACTTGTAGGATCTCTTCAGTCCTATGAGTTGGACCTACCTAAGACTAGCAAATCCAAATCAATAGCTCTTAAGTCTGTTGATGGTGTTGATGTAAGTGGATTTGATGATGAGCTCTTTACTATAGAGATTGCCTATCTTGCCAAGAACTTTAAAAACTTTCTTAGGAATAACAACAAAAGGGGAAGAGGTAAAAACAATGCTAAACCTAGAAATTTTAAAAGGAATAAACTCGCTAAGGTGAACAATAATGAGAAACCTAAAAAAAAAGTAAGTCAACTTTCTAATAATTCTATGGGTTAATAATGTTTTGGTTGTCAAGAGTATGGTCATGTGAAATCTGAATGTCTAACATTCTTGAGGTCTAAGGGTAAGGCTATGGTTGTAACCCTTAGTGATGATGAAGTTTCTGACAATGAGTCTAGTAGTGATCAGGATGGAAATTTCATTACTTTCACTGCTACTGCTGTAGTTAATGAAAGTGTTGTTGTTGAGGAGAACCCTTCTGATGGGAAACTTTCTGAGGATGCAAATTTACAAGAAGCCTACAATAAGCTTTGCAAAGTTGCTGCAAAGGATGCTATGAGTGTTGATCTAGGTTTAAAGAAAATTGCATCTCTTGAACTTGATAAGAAAAATTTGCTTGTAAAATTGTTTGATGTTAATGAATTGTTGAATAATGTGAAGATTGAGAACATGCTTTTGCTTAATAAAGTTAAGAATTTGGAAGATGAATTATCTGTTTCTAGATAACAAACTAATAGGTTTGCTAGTTCCAAACTTGATCATATGCTGAGTGTTCAAAAGTCTCCTTCAGATAAAACTAGCTTAGATTTTGTAGAAAGCATCTCTGTTCCTGAAACACATTTTACAAACTTTGTTCCTTCTTCTGAGCCCCCTGTGAGTGAGGTTGTCAAACCTGTAGAAGTTACACCTCTTAGGAAAATTAGGGTTGATCTTCAAGAGTCTAAACCTAAGACTTCTAATCATCATAAGGGCAAGTTGCAAGATAGATCTGCATGGGTTTGTCATTTTTGTGGAAAGTCTAGGCACATTCATCCAAACTATTTCAAGTTGCAAGCTGCTAAGCGAGCAAATAAACCAAAAGTACATGTGCCTTAAGTACAAGATCCTATGGTACTTATTGCTGAGTTGGTAAAGGCTTTAAACCTTTATTCCAATTCTAGAGTTTCTCAGAATTCTAATTTGAATAATAACTCCAATGCTAAAGTTGCATCTAAAAAGTTTTAGATACAAAAGGCTCGATCTAATTGAGTCTTTCTAACATGGTCCTTGTGCTTTATCTCTCTTCTCTTTGTGACCATTTGTTTTTTGTTGTTTTTGTTTTCTTTGTTTTTTTAGGATTTGCATTACATAACATTAATGCATTTCATTCTAAGTTGTTTTTATTATTACTTTTCAAAAAAAAAAAAAAAAGGAAAGCAAAATGTGTTTTGCATTATTTTTCTTGGATTTGAAATCAAGGTTGGCTAATTTATTTTTACATAACATGTCTATGTACCTTATTAACTTGGATGAGCTTATTTTATTACACTTTACTAATTTGAGCTTTGTAGTGCATTTCGTGTGTGGAGATGTTTATAGTTTTTTTATCACTTTGTCTTGATTTTGAAGTCACATGCCTTTGATTGTCGGACTTGATCTTAATGAGAAATGCATAAATAACCATCTCACTACTGATTACTATTCAATCATGAACACATTAGTGCATATCGTAAGATTTTGTGCTCGAGAAAATGTAGCACATGCACAAAAAGAACATAAGGTGTAGCCTCGGTTTAAATACTAAAATTGGTGTGTACATTATTGGACTATAATTAAATCAATCAAATAAAATTGGTGTGTACATTTTTGGACTATAATTAAATCAATCAAATAAAATTTGTGTATACATTATCTTGGCTATTTCTAATAAGTTTCTGATCAAATAAAATTTGTGTGTACATTATAAGACAAATAAAAAAAACTTACATGATTGCAAGCTTTTATTCTAAGAGATATGAGAGTTATATGATGTAACTCTTTAGATGATAATCTCTTTCAAAATTATGTGATGAATTTTGTAAAAATTGTGCTTGATTACTATTCACATATCACCTCAATATATAAAACTGATCTTTGTGAATTAATTTGATTAATTTGATATTTTGGGAAAAATTGGAATTTCTAGGGCTTGAAACTATCTGATTTGGGGTTTTTGTTCAATTGAGCTTATTTTGATGAAATTAGCTTGTTAGATTGGTTGATTTGATCATTATTTTGTGTTATTTATCTTGTGTAATGATCAATTTGTTGGATTTTTGAAATTGGGTTTTTCAAAATTTGGGATTTTATGCTCAAGCTAATTTTGTGATTTCAAAGTAAAATTGAACTTATTATCATTGCATTAGAGCATGCATCATGTGTTGATATTGTTCATACATCATATAGATTATTATTTTCTATATTTTTGTGCTAACATGCAGTCTGCCTTTGGGTTTTTCTTGTTTTTTGTCTTTTGTCTCTTGTCTGTCTCTCCTTTCTGCTCTTTAGCACCATGACTAGTAATACTAGAGCTAATAGGAAAGCCTCCTCTTCTTCTGCTCCTTCCTTTAAGAGTAATAGGTTTCTGAGTGAGAAAAACCAGAAAACATATGAGACTTTGAACCTTGTTAAAAACATTTGGGCTGAGAGAAGGGTTCTTTTAGATGAGCTTGACCCTGAGATTAGGAGAAACTTTAAGTGTAAGGGTTGGTTACCCTTGATGGACATTTCTCATCTCCCTTTAGCTACCTTGATCAAAGAGTTCTACTCAAATCACTCTGTCCACTCCGTTGATTCCAACACTCTTGTGAAAAGTTGGATATGTGGTGACAAGTATACCATTACTCCTTTGGTAGTGGCTGCTACTCTTGTGGTGCTACTGGTTTAGCATCCTGTTTATCCTTACGATGAGTCTCCTCCCCTTGATGACATCATGTCATACATTACTGGTACTTCTATCTAGTGGGTTTTGATCCTCAGATCACGTCTTCTGAGTTGACCGAGATTCATTATTTTTTTCTTTCGGATTACTTGTCATTCTTTGTGGCCTATCTCTCATTTGCACACCATTCTTATAGAGAGATGTGCGTTTTTGTATGCCCTTGTCACCGATGCTCCTATGAGCTTTCTTCATCTCTTCATTTATTCTTTGACTGAGGTTCATCAAAGTAGTTCTATTTCTCATGCTTTTTTTTTTTTTTTTTTTTTTTTTTTTTTTTTTTTGGTTTGTATTCATCAGGTCTTTTTCACTTAAGTTTAGAGAGCTTTCTCACGTCTGAGCCTGTCTATATAGTTGCTCCTCTAGGTGTCACCTTTCTTTGGCAGAGGGCTACTCAGATGAGAGCAAGCTCTAAACACCCTAGGGTTGAGACTTCTAGTGTTGCACCTCCTCCTCCCTCTTCTACAGGTGATACTTCTGCCAAGGCATCTGTCAATCTGACTGCTATTGCTGCTGCTGTTCCTTCACCTTCTATTTCGGATGATTTAGAGATTCGTCGTATGTTGTAGACTGTCATGACCGTTCTGGCAACTTATGGTCAGCTTGTGGTGGACATGCTTGATGAGCTTCGTGCTTTGTGAGCGGATTTGGAGAGTATTAGACGATGACCTCTACCACCTCCTTTTGATAATGAGTAAATGTCTTTTGACAATTCGTCACAAAAAGGGAAAGTACATATGTAGAGGAGTTTTTGTTGTTAGGGGGAGATTTTGTTGGTATGAAGCTATGGAGCTTTAGATTATATCTAGGTGCTTCATTATGTATTTACCTTTTTGGCTCATGATTTTTTTTTTTTTGGGTTGTCCATGATAGGGGGAAATACTTTGATTATATATGTCTCTTGTTTCACATTGTTTATTGATTTATATTTATGAGGTTATTCATGATATATGACTTTATTTTGTGTTATGTGAAATCAAGAAGTTAATTTTTGTTTACTTGTATTTTCCACACTTGCGTTTATGTGTTTGTTAAGTGTTATAGAAATATATAGGTTGATTCAGTCGTGTTGTTGTCTACACTTGCAACTGATAGATAATAGTTAGGTTGAATTTTTTTTGTTCGGCTGTTTTTGTAACTTTGAGCACTTTGGTTAAGTTTTGTATTTTGTCACGGATTGCCAAAGGGGGAGTTTATTGGTTTCTAAGACTTTAGGTTTAAATGTATTAGAACTTCAATTTGTAATGTTGGCAAACCATGATCAAAACGTTTATCCTTATTTTAGTCTTGCTTAAAGTATGTTTAAGTAAAAAGTTGGAATCGAGTGTACTGCAAGGTTTATTGTGTAAATCTGCCTGGCGCAATTGATCGAAAATTAGACTCAATTGATCGAAACTCGTGTAGATTTTTTTTTCTTAAGATTTTTTCAACTCAACCCAAACTCGTTTTACGTGTAGGGTTTTATATTTTGTCTTAAGTATAAAAAAGAAAACCCTAGCCACGTTTTAAGGTTGCTCTTTATGCTATGTGTGTGAATCTCTTGTGAGACCTAGAGGTATTTGCCTTCACATACACTTAGGGTTATCAAGGTCTAGATTGATGTCAAGAGCTTGGTGATTAGTTCAATTTGCAGATTCAAGAGCTTAAAGATATACAAGCGGGAGTATTTGTGCTTGCTAGGAATCCAAGAAAAAAGTAATTTGTGGACTCAGAGCTGTCACGTGATCGTGGTAGTAAGTTTCCTACTCGAGGTAGCAATAGGATGTTAGTGTTCTAAGTCGCTATTGTGTAAATTTCAATTCTTTCATAGTAGATTTGTTTTACCTTGAGGATAGTTAGGTTAAATCCTCCCCAGGTTTTTTACCGGTTTGGTTTTCCTGGGTTATCATGTCGTTGTGTTATTTATTTTCCTCACTTGTCAATGATATGATTTATATGTGTTAAGCTAGATTTGCATAATTTACCTAAGTTAATCACTTGGCTAAATAACTAGATTAATTTGGTTGTGTTTTAAGAGGTCTAAAAACTGTACATATCTAAGCAATGTTGAGATAACAAAGAATATATCACATTCTTTAGAGTCAAAGCCGCAATGTTAACAACATGAATAAGCCAAAAAAAAAACGTTCTTTCACAAAGCCTTCAGCATCAACATATCTAAAAACCATAGTCATTAGCTTTTTCATGGACTCATCATGAGCTTTATCAACCATTATGCGAAATTTTGCATCACCAATTTCTTCCCAAATGGTCTTCTTCACTTTAGCTGAGAAAACATGTAGAATTTCCTTTTGAATCCTAGGTGATGTGTAGGTTGCATTTTTGGGAGCTTTTTCTATTATTTTAGCAACCTTCTCAATCCAAAAAGTCGCAATACCCAATGATTCAAGTAAGTTCCCACCATTTAATGAATTAAAACTTTCATCTCGACCTCTAAAAGCTACAACTTGAAAGGTAAGATATCGGACAATAAAAACTAATGCCTTCAGTTGCAACCGATGATTTGCAATTTGTTCAATAGTGAAATGATCAACTACCCTTTGTAAATGCTGCGATTGGTTCATCAAATCCTTACACATTTGCTTGGCATCTCTATGAGCTGAGTTAGGATCTTTTCCTTTATGACCTTCAAAATAACAATCTTTGCCCCCAACTTTTTTCCAATTTCTAAATCCACCAACAGTGAATGTATTTTGTCCCACAACTCCATTTGGATTATGAAAGACAAAGCAGAGTAGACAATAAGCTGCATCTGTCGTAGGAGAATATTCAAGCCATGTTTTATTATATTCAAACCAAGAAGCTTGAAAGCTACGATTTTGCTTTCCACTTTTCTTGTGTGTCTTTAGAGGAGGTTGGTGTGGACCATTTGTAATGTAAGCCCGTCGAATTTCATCACGTTGATTAACATGATATTCCCATATTTGTTTGCATGTTCTGGGATCATAATCCAAAGAATCAAGATCAACTCTTTGAAATTGTGTTTGAGAGATTGGAACATCAACATTTTCCAGAATTGGGGAATGCATATTTTCTTGAATTGGAACATCCACATTTTCTAGAATTGGAATATCAACATTAGTTGTTGGCAATCTCCCGTTGATTTCGAAAGAATTTGAATATTTTTTTTTGAAAAAATAAAAAAAATCAAGTACAATTGATTTTTTCATGATCTACAAATCAAATAAGAATCATATATATTAAATTTGTGTGACAATTTTCTTAAATTTGTGACAATTTTTTATATTATATGATTTGATTTTTTTTTTCTTTTTGTCTTTGGTCTGCCTTTATTTATCTTTGTCTTTGTGTTGTCTCCATCTTTCTGACATTGACCCATTAATCCAATCTCACTACGACACTACCGACACTCTAAACTTATTCTGCACTACTAACAAAAACTTTTCCTAACTTTACTTCTTCTTCTTTCTCTGTCACTTGTCCCTATTATGCCCAACTACCAGTCAACAAAGCACAAACAAACAGTCAAACAAATATTCTGAGTAATCTCTACAAACTCTACTCCACTCTCTCTCTCTCTCTCTCATCTATATAATACAAGAGAGGAGTCACAAACACAAAGTGACAGAGAGTCACAAAGCCAAAAAGCCAAAAATAAATAAAAATAAATAAAACACCACAAGCTGGAGCACAGATTCAATTCACAATCAATCAATCACCAATATCAGTAATCAGTTCATCACTCATCAGTAATTAGTAAAAACACAAACACTTCACAAGCACAAATTGTTAGATTCTGAGATTTGCAAACATTTTATTAGGTTTTGAAGGAAAGGATCATAGATTAAATACCTATGAAGGCTCGAGCAATCAGCGGGCTAGCGTCAATGGCAAGATGGAGCTCACGTGGGTGATGGTGACAGTTGGGTAGAGTCTCGTGTCGCGTCGGCATCTGGACTTTGGGCTCACTATCTCGCATCGTGTCGGCATATGGGCTCAGTGGCTCACTATCTCTCTGTCTTGCCTCACTATCTCTCTGTTTCCTTTCTTTTTTTTCTTCTTCTTCTTTTTTCCTTCCTCAGTTCCTCTTTCACTTTCTCCATTAGGTTTACTACTGAGTTTTTTTTTTTTTTTTTTTAATTTTTTTTTAACATGGGTCATGGGCTCTTACCTCTTGGGCTAGCTGGCTGGGCTTGGAATTCATGACTAGGGCCTGAGCTAAAAACTAAGGGAAGCCCAAGCTTATATTTTTGTTTTTTGAAAAATTTAACCTGCTATTTTTTTTTTTTTGGGCCCAGGGAGGTCCGGGCCCTCTTAGGCCCTCACCTGGGTCCGTCCTTGCTTACCAGCAATCAGCTGATAAGTTTGTCAATAAAAAAAGGGCAATGCAAGCTTTAACTGATTAGCCATTGTACTGCTAACAATGTGCTTGATTCTAATTGGATATTTCGGTAGATTAAATTCTAAGCTAACTGTAGACCTAATCAGATAGCCCCGTACAGTAATGCCATTCGTTTTTTTTTTGTTTTTTTTTTTGACGAACATTAATGCCATTCGTGAACCTTAGATGCATTGAAAAATAATGCATTAAAGCTAGATTCACAAAAAAAAAAAAAAAAAAAAAAAAAAAAAAAATTACAGCAATCCCCAATTTACCAACCACTTTGCCATCTACAATTTAAAACTTTTTAATGGCGCAAGTGTGAGATGACAAGTAAATTATGGGTACTGATAAATTATCGTTACTTTTTGTTGTGATGCATTTCCTTGTTGCTGCATGGATTTGGCTTGTTCCACTTATTCCAAATATCGTTCCTAATTTTGCAAGTTTCATCGCTCCTACAATCAAGTAATAAAACTATGTTTATAGCCTTGTCAATACACATTACATTTCTTTCGTAGAACGAGGGAGGCAATTCATGGTAGAGGGTCGTGGTCGTATCGTATCAAGGCAAAGGGTGTTCCTAAAAATCGTGTCTTAATCCTAATACGGCCAGATTATTAAGCAGGTTGACACTACATGGCCTACATAACACACTGAGTATAAATACATGTTGTGTTGAGCTATAACACAAATTTGATCTATTTAATAAACATGTATGTGTTAACATGGACATGACCAATTTCAACCCATTTAATAAATGATCCAAAATGAAGAGTTTATCAACAATTTTATATTTATATTTTGATTTAAGTTCGATAAAAATGACATTTATTAATATGAATTGGATCGTTTTAGGTTGATTTTGTCTGTAAAAAGTCAACACAGAATTGATCTAGACCTAGTTATCATTTATCAGTTATATCAAATTGGGTCAAACCTTTTTAACAAGAACTCATTTACAACTTTAATTTTGTATTTATCCTTTTTAACCTCTTTTTATTAAGGTTTTTTTATACCTATTATATAAAAGATAGGTTGTTGTTGACATTTAGACCAAATATTATGAAAAGCCCAAACCCACTTATTACCCCATGTGTAGATGAAAACTAAAACCCTGACTCACTTACAAACGCTCTTTCTTTGTATAAGTTGGACACTTCAGACCACACACACTCTTTTGCTTATTTGAAACCATAAATGTAGAAGCTTAAGAGATTATAACGTTTGGTCTGTTGGGCTTCAATGCAATCACTTCTAGCCAATTATACAATATATTTATATGGCATTTGGTACGAGTTAGTGTTTTAGGATTCTTAAGAATGTTTAAAAATTCTCATATTTAATTGCAAAGCACACTAGAGAATCAGATTCCAGGGGTATCTGGATTCCTCCTTAATCATTTTTGTATGAATGTGAATTTCCTTTAAAATAAGTGAATATTCAGATTTTCAAGTTTAAAGGAAATTGTATTTTTTATAAATTGATAATTTTAACCATTTTTCCTTATCATTTAAACAATGGAGATAAAACATAAAACAAATCATCAATATCTTATAGACCTAAACACTGTCAGGTTGTTTTGTTATGGATTAGACTCTTTCTAAACTTATGGTTAAGAATTAATTTTTTCCCTTTTTATATACCCTTTTTGGGATTGGTTAGATGCTAAAGTAAAATAAATTATTTATTTTTATTAACAAAATTTTTCATAAAGAATAAGAATTCAAATAGTTATTTTTTGTAAATAGTTATTTATTTATTTGCAATTAAAAAAAATAGTTATTTTTGTATTGTACTTATCATTTTGAAATGTGAGACTATAGTTTTAATGAATTTGACATAATTTATAGTTTACATTTTATTTGTCATTATTTAGTTGGAGAAAGATTTTTTTTTATAAATAAAAAAAAAAAAAAAAAACTTCATATTGGATTTACAAATCTAAGGATAGTTTACATTTTGCTGTAGATTTTTATTTCTTGAAGGTTCTTCCCACCTCTCTCTCTCTCTCTCTCTCTCTCTCTCTCTCTCTCCTCTTTTTGATCTGTTACAGTTGACGGGTATGGTTTATGGGTATTGCTCAAAGTTTCTGAAAAGCTCAAAGATTTACCTCTTTAAAGATTTACAAAAAACTTACTCCTTATTTGTTGAAGCACCCCATATAAGTTGTGCCTTAACTTCTAATTAACTCCTTAAACCACCCAATCTTAAAAACTTTGTGTTGTTTCCTGAAAATTTCTGCAACTTGTTTCCGCAGAATTTGTTAGACTTCTTTTCTATAAATCCTGCTATTATGTTCAAAATACAAGCTCTAAACCCTTCTGCAATTCCTAGCCCTAAACTGTTGTAGTCAGTGAATGTGTATCTTGTAGGAGAGGATGAATTGGTTTTTAATTTATGAAATAAATAAATTTTTAGGGCTTCCAGAGCACCTATTGGAGCTGGGATAAATTTTAATAGTAAAGAATATTTTCAATAGAAAACTATTATTCTGGACAGGTTTTTGTCCAAGAACAGTGGAGAGAAAATGTTAATAAGTTGTCACTACAATGTTTAGTTGTGTTGGGCTTTGTGGAGCTTAGTTGTATTTGATCCGGTTAACGACCAAACCCGACCCGAAAAAATGTTGCGTGGTTTGTAGCCTATTGTGAATCATGTGTGTAGGATATAGAAACCACTGTTTTGGTAATTAGGATTTCTTCTTGTTGTTGTTGTTGTTTTTGAGAGAGTGAAAAACTGTACGGCCGCACTTTGTATTTTTCTCTGATAATAATGAAATTTCTGTAACTCTGTGGGCGTAGGCAAATTGTCGAACCACGTAAATACCGTCTTGTGTATGTAATTATTTTTCTTTAGCGTGTGTTTTCTCTATTTTTTGTTTCTCACAGATTTGAGAATTTCATGTTATTTTCCTACATAGTTGCACTTTGGTTATGGCTGCAAATGTTTCCTTCTTTCAGGTTTATGGGTTGCTCACTTGCTGCCTAAGTAGCTATTGAGATATTAGGATGGTAGGAAGGAAGGTGCAAGAGGCACAACAATAATGGGATTTGGAATGATTATATCACTTTGCCTAAAATGGTTTATTTGGTGAAAGAGAACTGCACTCTTTTATTGGATGTCTGCTATAGGTTGCTTCCTTCCCCCCCCCCCCCCCCTCCCTCTCTCACACACAAAAAAAAAGGGGTTTTGATGCATCCTCACTCTCTCTCTCTTCTTTTTCACTGTTACTCTCTTCTTTTTCACTGTTACAAACTTGCAGTTGACAGATATGGTTTATGGGTATTTCTCAAAGCTTCTGAAACGCTCGATGCTTTACCATGTCAAGCCTCTTTTAACATTTATAAAAAACCTGCATCTTATTTGTTGAAGCTCATTTTATAAAATTTTATCCTTATCTTCTAATTAATCCAGTAAACCGCCCCATCTTAAAAACTTTGTTACTGTCCAAAAAGTTGCTTCTTCTTCTTTCTGCACAATTTTTTAGATTTCTACAACCCTGCAATTATGTTGACAATACAAGCTCTAAACCCTTTTACAATTCCAAGCCCTTTAAAATATCATTTATCCCATCCTTAGCAATCAAATTAGGTATTATAGAAAATTCCCCGGCTTCTTGTGCAATCTTCTTCTTCTTCTTCTTCTTAATGTAGGAAACCTTTTTAAAGAGGAGCCCTTTGGACCACACCAAGCAAATGTCTATATTAGTACCATTTGAGAGAGAGAGAGAGAGAGAGAAACTTATACTTAGAATTTATCTTTTTTGAGTTATTGATTGTAATCCAATCTATATCTATATATATCTAAAAGCTGAAGTATAGTATTTATTATTGCTTCACTTCTATTGAGCCACATCAGCGGCCACGTCATGGGTCCCACTAACTTTCCTTTTTTCTTTTTGTTTTCCTTCCTTTTGCAAATTAACAAATTCCCAATCACAAAAAAAAAAAAAAAAAAAACCCTCCATCTCTTAATTAACGTTTCCTAACTTTTCAACTTTCCATTTATTATTCCATCAAACCTAATTTGATAATAATTCAGACTTCCTTCAATTTTATGACACTCCCTCTCCCAAATCAAGTAGTTATAAAAATTGTTCAATTGCCAATCTATTAGATTCCAAAAAAAAAAAGAACCTACTGATTTTTTGTCTATATATATTTGCAATTGCTCTACCTCACTCCTGCAAATTTGGAAAGTCCCTCTAAAGTGAAGGGTTTTTTTTTTTTTTTTTCTCTCCCATATTCTTCAAGTTTTCTGAATTAATTTTGTTAGTGATGTGCCATATATCGAAGATCTCAGGTGCCAACAATATTGGTTCCCATGAACCAACCAAAAAAAAATCACAAAGCCATGGTGAAGAATACATTAAAAGAATTGCAATGGGGTCTTACTACTATAGTTTATGTGGTCGTTAATCATGGATGATTTTTTTTTTCTCTGATGTTATACCTCTTATGTGAATTTGTGTGATACATTCTCCACTATGGATAAATAATTCTCTTTGTATATGTGTAGCATAAATTAGTTCTATTGTACGTACATGTTAGTTGTGACATGAATGTAAATGTATAAATTAGTACAAGATATGTTACTTTTTTTTTGTATTATAAAAAATTTAGATATTATTATGGGATGCCTTTATTGTAAGATTTTTTGCACAAATTGTAGAATTTGATGTCAATAGAAAGAAAATTAAATCAAAGGACATGTATAAAACTATATAAGGTAGCAATAGACAACCAAAAAAGAGACTAGGGCGAAAGATTATCCAAGGACAAAGTCTCAAAATCCACAAAGACCAATTGGATGTGAGAAATTCCACAAAGAAGTATGCTTGGCTATATGAAGAAATTGTAGAATTTGATGTGAGAAATTCCACAAAGAAGTATGCTTGCCTTTACTGTAAGATTTTTTACACAAATTGTAGAATTTGATGTCAATAGAAAGAAAATTAAATCAAAGGACATGTATAAAACTATATAAGGTAGCAATAGACAACCAAAAAAGAGACTAGGGCGAAAGATTATCCAAGGACAAAGTCTCAAAATCCACAAAGACCAATTGGATGTGAGAAATTCCACAAAGAAGTATGCTTGGCTATATGAAGAAATTGAATTTGGCTAAAATATGAAGAAGACCAATTGAATTGAATTGAGTTTTCTATCACAAGTCCTCTCTCTCCTTATTTGATTAAATTTTTATTTGAGCTAATACTTAGTTAAAAAGTTTAGTTGTATTCTAGATATTTAAGAGGAGAAAATTCTAAAAAGAAAATCAAGTTGTTGAAAAAAAAATAGCATAATCCAAAATCTAAAACTAAAAACTCAAATTAGGAAAACAGAACGCACTATAAAATAATTTAAAGGAATAGGAGCCACCTAAAAAATGGATGAATATCAATCAAACATACCCAAAAATAATAGAATGATATATTTTTATCTTTAGATATATTGAGATGAAAAATAATTTAATTTTTTAGAAATACTATGTCTATAACATTTTCACAAGTTGTAGTTGGCAAGTTGTTATAGGTTCTAATTTAAACCTACACTAAAATTGTTTTTTGCCAACCAATAACAACCTACTACATATGATTTGTTGTGAAATTATTGTCGACATACCATTTCTCTTAATTTTTTGGTAGAGCCAATTATTTTCAACAAATTTAGGAGAACAAATTATATTTATATCAAAATTACAAAGTAATTATCTATTCCCACATATTACATGGGTTTGTGACTAGTTGATTCTAAAAATAAAAAATAAAATAAAAAAATATTGTAAAGGTATAATATGTACATCCCTGAAAGTATTCATAAATTAGTTATTTGGTTAACATTTGGATTGTTTATTTTCTTTTTTCATAGACGAGAGCTTGCATACCGCTTATTTGACTCCGTATTTTGAATTTGAGTGGCCAAATTTCACAATTGGAGCTAACTTTACCACAAGCAGTTCATCTGCTCTACCCGGATTGATTCCTTTTAGCCTGAATGTCCAAATTCTTCAGCTTCTTAGATTTCGAGCTCACTCCCTTGACCTACTATCAAACGGTACATTTTCAAGGCAAACCATAAAACAATGTTTTTTTTAAGAGAATTTCAATCTATAGCGTCCGCTCCTGATGATACTCTTTATCATCAGACCAAAACACTAATTAGTTTTTGGTGTAGGTGGAGATTGAACCCTAAATCTTTTATTCAACCATCAAAGACTTTACTAGTTGAGCTAACTGGAACCCACAACATAAAACAAAGTTAATTTTTGTGTTGCCAAATATCTGTTTTAGTCCCTAAAATATTTGTGAATAATTTTTTTTTAATTCGATAATTACAATAAAGTTGGGGGAATTTGAATTAATCCTAGTTTTCATCGTTAAAAAAATTGTGCCATTGAACTACAAGGTTATTGGTTTAAACTTAGCACTGCATTGGGACTTTGAAATTAAACATCCCGTGTTGCTTGGGTTATGACTAATTAATAATTCAATGGATGACCAGCTGAAAAGCTTTGAATATAATTAAACGCATGCAAAGACTTCTCATCCCAGCTAAGAAAGAGACTAAAGTGAATGATTCTTATTCTATATATCCAGAAGTTCTTTGAATATACACAAGTTGTGACTTTTCATCCTTAGAAAAGACATATACTCAAGAATGCTTCATTTTTTTTTTTAAACTATTTCCTTCCAAACACTTTCCAAAAAAATATATTTAATAGTAATACTCAAGACAACATCATAACTCGGTAATGGCAAGTCTCTTGTTTTTTATTGATATGGAGCTGTGTTAGTCGCATTTCATTTGCAAACAGAGTGAAAGAATAACAGAGAGAACTGGCTATTTTCTAGTAATGGCAAGTCTCTTGTTTTTTATTTTTCTCTCAGCAATTATCACTACAGAAGCTGAACGAGGTGAATCCATTGTAAACCTTGGCTCTTCTTTAACACCTACCTCCAAGTCTTCATGGCAGTCACAATCTGGTTTCTATGCCTTTGGCTTCTACCAACAAGCCAATGGCTATGCTGTTGGAGTTTTTTTTGCTGGGATTCCTGAAAAGACGGTAGTCTGGACAGCCAACCGAGACAAACCTCCAGCTCTCGCTAGTGTTACATTGAATTTCACTAGTGATGGTAGACTCATCATGCAATCAGCTCAAGGCATAGATACAGCCATTGCCGATCCTCCTGAACGTGCAGCATCAGCATCAATGCTTGATTCGGGAAACTTTGTTCTCTATAATTCTGATAAGAAGATTATATGGCAAAGTTTTGAATCCCCAACGAATACCCTCTTACAAGGTCAGCGTCTCACAGTTGGAAATGAGTTGTTTTCAAGTGTCTCAGTATCTGATCAATCGACAGGAATATTTCGTCTGAAAATGCAGACGGATGGAAACCTTGTGCAGTACCCAGTGCAAACCACAGATGTAGCTGAATATGCTTATTGGGCTTCTGGAACAGATGGAAAAGGCAGTAATGTTTCACTATGTCTGGATGATGATGGTCGTCTTTACTTGCTCAATTCCACCGGCACAATCTTAAAAAATCTGACTCAAGGCGGATATCCAACAAAAGATGTAGTGTATTTTATGCGAATTGATGTGGATGGGATCTTCAGGCTATTCTCACACAATTTGGATAAGAATGGGAATTTCTCAGTCATATGGTCATCTTCCAATAATAAGTGTGACCCTAAGGGCCTGTGTGGTCTCAATGGGTTTTGCACTATGAATGATCAGGATGCTAATTGCTTATGTCTTCCAGATTTTGCAAGTGTTATCGAGGGAAATTGGAGCTCAGGTTGTGAAAGGAATTTCACTGCAGAAAGTTGCAAGAGCAAAGATGGAAGTATGAAATATATCATGAAAGCAGTACCTAATACTGTATGGGAAGATGATTCTTTTTCTTCCCTAACAATATTGACCAAAGACGATTGTGAAGCAGCATGTTTGAAGGATTGTAATTGTGAAGCCGCTACATACAGAGATGGAGTTTGTCGAAAGCAAAAGCTTCCATTGAGATTTGGAAGAAGGGTACTAAGTGATGTAAACAATATTGCATTCATCAAGGTAGCTATATCTACTTCCACCATAAATAAAATCGAGCCCTTGGGACGTGAAAAATATTCTCGGAAGGACATAATGATTCTGGGCATCTCACTTAGTGCTTTTGGACTCATTATGTCAGTGATTTCTGCAATTGCAATTTATAAAAATCGAGTCCGAGCATATAGAAGGGTCTCTAATAGTGGAAATGTTGATTTAAGCATGGATGTTTCTCTAAGATCATTTACTTATTCTGATCTTGAGAAAATGACTAATGGTTTCAAGGAAGAGCTGGGTAGAGGATCATTTGGGACTGTTTACAAGGGAACAATATGGAATGGTCAGAAGATTGTAGCAGTCAAAAGACTAGAGAAAGTGTTGACTGAGGGGGAGAGAGAGTTTCAACCCGAGATGAAAGTTATTGGAAGAACACACCACAAGAACCTTGTCCGTCTACTCGGGTATTGTCATGATGGAGAGAATAGGCTTTTGGTATATGAGTACATGAGCAATGGCTCACTTGCAAATATACTCTTCAAACCGGAAAAAAAACTTTTTTGGGATGAAAGAATAGAAATTGCTCGCAACATAGCAAAGGGAATTCTTTATCTCCATGAAGAGTGCGAGTCACAAATCATTCATTGTGACATAAAGCCCCAAAACATACTCATGGACGAATATAGGTGCCCAAAAATCTCTGATTTTGGATTGGCAAAGCTACTAAAGCCAGACCAAACCAATACCTTTACAGGTGTCCGAGGAACAAAGGGGTATGTTGCACCAGAATGGCATCGAAACCAGCCAGTGACAATCAAAGCAGATGTATACAGCTTCGGAATTGTTCTGTTGGAGCTTATATGTTGTAGAAAGAGTGTGGATTGGAGTTTTCCTGAAGAAGAAGCTATTCTTGAAGAATGGGCATACTCTTGCTTTGAGGCTCGTGAGCTAGATAAACTAGTGAGTGATAAGGATGTTGACAAAAGGCAATTGGAGAGAATATTTAAAGTGGGACTTTGGTGCATTCTTGATGAGCCATCTCTTCGTCCTTCAATGAAAAAGGTTCTGCTAATGCTGGAAGGGACTGTAGATATCCCAATCCCTCCAAGTCCAACTTCTTTTCTTAGTACCGTATAGAATGTGTTTGTAATTTTTTTTTTCTTAGGAAATGTTATAGAGGGGATTTGAGCTGGATAAGTTCCTTTCATTAAATAAGTGTTAGAACTCAGCTAGTCTTTTAAGGCCAATGGCAAAATGTGGTTGTACTTCAAAATCGAAATATGGGATAGTTTGCAAGAATAATTGGCACAACAATATTGTTAAGATTCTTTGTGCTACACGCCCACAGTATTATTGGATATCGGACTATCTCTACTTCAAATGCTATTAAATATATGTATATGTCAATGGCCCTTGGCTTGAGCAAGGAAATGACTCCGCATACTTCCATTGAGAGAGAGAAAAAAAATGTTCCTAAAAAGATAAAAATCAAATGCTCTATTTTTTTTTTTTTTAAGGTACAAGAAGGGGAGGGCCAAAGGGGGCATTTGAACCCAAATTTTGTTTATGGGAGTCACAAAACTATAATTTGTTAGTTAAAAGTATTTGCAGTCTCTAGCTTTTGTTATGGGCTACTCTGAATATAGGAAGCAATAGTGTTTTGTCTATATCAAATAGAATTATTTACAGCTATAAAAGATTTATTATATAAGTGAATATAAATGCCGCGGACACGTGAGGATGCAGACATATAAACATGAACAGTGCACTAATGTGGACACAAACCATGTCCTTCTTACATAGCTTTTGTGGAAAAGTCAAGACCAGGGCAATGGTTGTCTGAGGTTTGCTACAGGAGTTATTTGGAAAACAAGTGCCTATGCACTTGTGCTGCCAATGAGATCTTTCCAACTTGCTACTTTTTCTGCTATGAAATTGATATTTGACTTTCTCCCACTTTTGGCAAGGGATGCTTAAATAGATTTAGGGGAGGGAGAGAGAGAGAGAGAGAGAGAGAGAGAGATACGCACCAGAATGTAAATGCAAGAAGCAATAATAATGGTGCAGTAACGCCCAAGATAGGAATCAGCCACGAATGCTCCTAAAAGAGGAAGCAATGATGCCGTCCCTGACCAAGTGTTGACGTTCTCGGTTGCAGTGGCTGTTGATTGCCGCAGCTGCTCAGTCAAGTACATGATGAGGTTGCAGCTAATCCCATAATATGCAAACCTCTCCGCCTCCGCCACTTCCACACCTAATATATATAAACCATCATATTCATACATAATACTAATTTTATGCCCAAAAACACAAAAGGAGATGATCATCACATTTCTTAATTATTTGAGAGATTTTTCACTTTGTTGAATTTATTTGAGTGAGACTTTCTTACCTATGAAATGATGAAACATGCAGACCAACAACCTCCGCAATGGGATCTGAGGACTCGCCGGCCTTTGTAGTCAACGACGGCTTTTGCAACTGTGTCTAATAGCAGTGGCGTTTCAATGGACATTTCTTGAACCACACGACACAACAACCTCACACAACCCCACTCTGAAATTTAAGAAATAGGGTGTGTTCATTTGAGGTGAAAATAAGGGATAGAAAATAGAGAGAAAAATAGGATAAAAAATGTTGTTTTTTATTATTTGGTTGAGGAAGAAAAATAGAAAGAAGAGAAAACTTGGGAGAAAGTTTTCTCTCCTGAACCTACATTTTTTATTCTTTCAAATTGGAAGGAAAATTTGAAGAGAAAAGTACTTTCATAGCATTTTTACACAAATGTCCTCTCTCACCTACCCTCATTCATGACCTATGACCCTCTCTTCTCTCTCTTTTTTTCTTTTTTTTTTTTCAACGTGACCTAATCACTTTCCTCTATTGTTTCTCTCTTTTTTATGTACACTATTATAATTTTTACATTATAATAATATAAATTTATATATATGATGTGGTAAATTTTATATTATTTAATGAGTACAAATAAATATATTTCTTACATATTATATAACAAGGGTATAATAGTCAATTTATATAAATTACATTTTCTATCCTTCCATTTTTCTCTCCAACCAAACAAAAGAGTTTTTCACTCTTCCATTTTTCCACCCTTCCAACCAAACACACAAGAGGCAAAACTAAATATTTTTCATCCTCTCACTTTTCCATTCTCCTACAATTTTTCATCCTCCTACTTTTCCACTCCTCTAACCGAACAGACCCTTAAGTTGAAACGGAGACAACTACTCTTCTTACTTCAGCAGTGATTGGAGTTGGTTGGTCGCTTTGTTGTACAGCAAAGCCTCTTTCAAATAAATAAATAAATGGCTTTTGCTATTTGTTTTAGGATTGTGTTAACTGGCACCGAAAGGTGCCCGTTAATAACAACTTTTTTTGCAATTTTATGGCAGCTTCTCGCAATCTTTTACAATTTTTTTTTTTTTTAGTAATTTTTTTGATAATTTTTTTTTCACTTTTTTTAAGTAAAACCCATAAAAGAAAATATTTTGGCTGAATATATTTTTATTTTTAACTGAACGTCCGGTGCTTTTTAACATTTTCCTTTGTTTTATATTTTGGCTGAATGTGTGTTTTTTTTTTTTTTTTCCCTTACAGTTATCAGGGTTGATTATACTCTATTATACTCCTTCCACGAGAAGCTCGGTGAGTTATTTCAATTGAATAATTACCCCATATTAAAAAATAAAATAATAAAATAGTACTGCCCCCCACGTTCAGAAGTACTAAAATGTTAATTTTGTGCAATCATCAAGGACAACACCAATTCCTACACTCCGATTAAAATTTGAACGAGGTTCTAAACTACATAGGTATTCGCTGTGGTAAAAAGATGAAATTTAGCTGTGAGTGTGAGTAAAAGTTTGGCTGTGGTGAAAAGATGAAATTTTCTGTTCGTGAGAATGGAACGCAGGAGAGAGAGAGAGAGTTTGGCAGTGGGAACGGAGAACTGAAAATAAGGCAAAATTGAAAACTTCAAAGAGTGGTATTGCCGTAGAAGTGTAGAACTACTGGAAGTCTATGAAGTGATTGAAGTGTAGGATGTGTTGTCCAAAATGAAAGGGGTGGGCCATTTCATTTTTTAATTTTGATTTTTGAATTTTGAGCGGTAGCCATCAACAGTCAGGCTTCGGCACAGCACCTGAATTTTATTTTCCTAATTAATAACATATATGCATTTATATAATAAAAGCCAAAAATATTATATTATATAATGTTAGTATAGTCTTTATACTTTTTTTCACTAAATTTTTAACATTATAAATCATGAAATCTCACTTAAAATTTTTCATATGCTTGGCTATTATTTAGTAAATATAATGAGTTATCATACATCTGTATATATTAAGAAGATTCAAAAAGTTAGTTATTGCTTTTTTTCCTGTCAAAAATACCCTTAAATTAATTAATCAACAATTTAAAAATAAGATTAAAATAGTAAATTGGCAAAAGAAAGTTAGTTATTACTTTTTTATTGTCAAAAATACCCCTACCTAAAACTTAAAAATAGGGTTAAAATAGTAAATTGACAAAAATAATAAATTCTTACATCTATGTTGAAATATCTTCCTGCTTTTACCATTGGTACCTTGCTCTTGAATTGAACTAGGAGATAAAATTTAATTACAACCAAAAATATATAATTGATTTTAGCTATCAGGACATGATGACTTATGTAATGAGTTTTCTACCGCAATGTAAGTGGACTCATTTTTATTTTTCCATGGCAATTTAATGAATAAAATTTAGTTTCATTTGCAAATTGTTTTTTTCATAATGTTGTTGCTTTCCATATACAGCCACATATGTATATGTTTACTTTGCTTGATGAAAGTCATTAACTTTAGGCTGTTTTCTCATATTTCTTACAGCTTTAGTAATTAATTGAAGTTTGATCTCTCACTACAAATTAAAGCCCCAAACAAACTATTGGCTTTGCTTGATGTAAGTCATTAAGTTTCAGACTTTCAGCTCTCTTGACCTAAGTCATTAGGTTTCAGCTCTCTCTCTCTCTCTCTCTCTCTCTCTCCATTTTTTTAAAGATTTGATTTGATTTAATTTTGATTAAGATTTGGTTGGGTTGGAAGTTGGAACTTGAGTTGGGTTGCTTCATCAAATTGGTTTTTGTTCCTTTCTTCAAATCAATTAATCGTTTTTTTCAGACACAAAGATCTACTTAATTAAGTTTGGACCTCTTAAGTTTTACCATAAAATGTGAATTTGTAGGTCATAGAAATCTTAACCAATTTTTTGGTTGAACCATTATGATGTTGAAATATCTCAAAAGAACTTAGAGATTTACAAAAGGTTTCCCTTGACTTCATGCAATGCAGTTACTATTAATCAAACTTCTTAATGGAAACTAAATCCATGGTTGGAACTTTTTTTTTTTTGCATTTTCACTGTTTATGATTTTATGATTTTTTCTTTTACTTTTTCCCATAGACACAGTAATCTTATTTTATGTTTCTTATATTTATTTATTGATGGCTATGGTTTTTGTGCAACCATTTGAATATTGTGATGGAATAGTATATATACACACACACATATATTATTAGCCATATGAAAATTTTGTGGTTTTACAATCAATGAGAGATCATGCATCTCTGGTTTTTTCAATTTTGGCAAATTATATTCTTTGGTTTTCTAAACAACTTGATAAACCAAAAATATATTGACCTTTTGGCAAATTAATTAATTATTCAAGTTAATTAATTAAGTCAATTTAACATACAATAACGCGGTAGTGGAAAAGGAACCAACCATATTATGTCTTAGTACATCATCATTTTCCTTCCACCTGTTTCTTTTTCTTTTCTTTTTTTTTTTCTTCTCTTTCAATGATTTTCTTCCTTTTCATTTTAATTTAACAAATAACATAGAGCATTCGCATGCCTAAATGCAATTTAAATTTACTTACAACAAAGTGACTGAATTTAATTTAAATTGTACTTGGCATATTATAAATATAAGATTTTGCAAAATACAGGTAGGCAGTAAATGCAACTGCACTAATTCCAGCAAGTAGCCAATAAAAATAGTCAAGATGTGCCCGATTAAGATTATCAGTAAACCAACTATCTTTGCCATCCCCGCCAGTCACCTCCTCAATGACAGAGACAAGAAAGCTGCTTAAAAAACTCCCGACCCCCAAAATACTAAGATAGAGGGCAAGACCAACACTTCTTAATTCACTTGGGACCTGATCATAGAAGAATTCTTGTAGCCCAACAATGGTGAAAACATCAGCAATTCCAGACAAAACATATTGAGGAAGAAGCCACCACACACTCATTGGAATAGTCACTTCTGGCATATCAACCAACCCATATTCTTTAGCAGTTTTGAGCCTTTTTATTTCAACTAGAGCTGCAACTACCATGCAAATGATAGATAAAAGCATCCCAGTTCCAATTCTCTGTAGCATTGTGATTCCAAAAGGTTTAGTGGTGATAGCTCTTGCTATAGGAACAAAAATACGATCATATACAGGAATGAAAAAAACAATGGCCAAGCCGATAAAGAATTGTAGTGATGCAGCTGGTATCTCAAAGCCAGGAAAAATTGTTCTATCAAGAGTAGCCCCTTGCTTGGTAAAGAAAGTTGAGGTTTGTGCAAACACAATAGCATAACCTAAGCTCGTAGCCCAAATTGGAACAAGCCTAAGAACGGCCTTTGCTTCTTCAACATCACTAACAGTACATACCTCGCCTTGCAGGGCTTTGTTAAGGAACCTGTCACATTAGTGGATCCAAATCATTCTATAAAAGGAGATTAGATCTAAAAAAGGAATTAAAATTTGTTTTCTTGATCTGAAAGAAAAGCAAGACTTGCTCATTAGTTGGGAAACAAGGGGTATGACTGTTTTTAATTAGTAATATATCAAAATTCTGATAGTTTTCTAGAAAACTGTCCGTAAGTGCCAAGCTAATTCAGTGAAGCATAGGTAAAATGAATGGTTTACGCAGCAAACTAGCTCTAGCGAATTGGTCAAGTTAATTGTGTTTAAGTTCGATGTTTTCAGGTTTAGGTAAGATTGGGTTCAAGTCAACAATGGGTTGTACTAAATGTGTTGCGAAACATATAAGCTATAAGAGCATCCCAGTAGAAATGCCAAATGGGAAATGTAAGGATTATTTAGCATTAGAGCCAATAAATCACCCAGCATTAGAACTTGTAAACATTCGGAATTGTAAAAAAATTTACAATTGTGCTACAGTAACATCTTATTAATAAGATGCTACTATAGCACAGTCGTATTTCTAAAAATTATTTTTTAATTGTCTCTCTCATACTTTTTATAAAAAACTCCATCCAACTTTCTCTCTCCTCTCTCTCTCATTATTTCTTTTCTTTTCTCTATCTTCCTTCTCTCTCTCATTCTGCTCTCCTCTCTTCAGACTCAACCCTAGAGCCACCACACCATGGCCTGACCCACTATCACCGGCCATGGCAAGCCACCACCCACTCATTATTTCTCTTCTCTCTCTCGTTGCAGATCAGTGTGGTAGTGTGGTCATCGACGTTTGGGGTTTGGCGCAGAGATCGATGTTTGGGTGTGGTGTGGAGATCGGTGTTGGATGTGGTGATCGGCGTTGGGCATAGAGATCGTCGTTGGGCGTGGGATGTGGAGATCGTCGTTGGGCATGGAGATCGTGGGATGTGGAGATTGATGCAGAGATCGGTTTATGGGTTTTGTTCATTTATGGTGCGAGTTCTTCATTTATGGGTCTAATTTTGCTGATTTTTGCTGGTTATTTATGGGTTTTGTTTTGGCGGTGGTGAGTAATGGGCAGTGAAGTAAGGGTGATTTGTTTGAGTTTTGTAGCCTTTTTGGACGGTGGGGGTGGTGGTGGTGGTTTTAGTGGAAGAGAGACAAAGGAAGAGAGTTAAAAATTAGAGAGAGGAGAGAGATGGGAGAGAATAGATATGGTTTTGGGATTTATTATTTTATTGGGTAGATATATTATTTTAAAGAGTAGAATAGGAAAATAAAAGTTAGGATGTTATGTATGTTATAAAATGGTAGGGTATAAATAATAAAGTAGTTTTTTTAGATAGTAAAATAGAATAGGATAACATTAATCAATGCTGATGCTCTAACCCTTATACATTCTTTTTAGGGTCTAGTAAATCTAGTTTGACCTTTTTCCACATAATAATAATAATAATAATAATAATAATAAATTTGATCAAATTGACTGTCTTCTTTTCAATACAAATAAGTGAATAAATAATAAAAACACTCTTAAGTAAAAGTTAAAATAAAACACTTTTTTTTATGAGAATACACAAAATTTTAAGTGTACATAGTCTATGGTTCACTAAATTGAAGTCTTCAAGGCTCCACTATGTTAAGAAAGAATCTACAAGTGTTCCTGACAAGAAAAGAGCTTAAAATAGAAAGGAAATAAAGGAAAAAAAAATAAAAACAAGAAGTGAAAGTGCAAAAACATTTTTTCACAGGATCAAAGAGCCAAAGTAAGCGAAAGTTTTTCCTTTGAAAATAAAAATAGTTGACCCATGTGACTTGCAGATCGACCCGAACAGATATTTCAGCAAGTCTGGATTTGGGTCAACCCAATTTTTTTATGGGTACAAAAGCCATACTAATACCAATATTTTTCTTTTGGGCTTAGTAAGTCCAAGTCTAATTTTATTATGTCTAGTCGAAACCATAAATAAGCTTTTGGATTAAATATGATTATTATATGTTAGAATAAGGTTTTAATTTTCTTCTCCAAGTATTATCTCTTCAACAAGTTAACCTCCTGAACCCTTTATATCATATTTGTATACAAAGTTTCTATTTTTTTTTTTTTTTTGGGACAAGAAATACCATATTGAAGAGGTAGTAAGTCTTTAAAATAAAACTGAATATTATTGCTCTCTTACTTGAATTGTTCAGAGTTATGCTGTGGCAGGGTTCTGCAAGCTTCCTCTTCAATAGCTATTTCTGATGGTTTAGCCCGCCGATTCTTAATTGCGGTAACAAACACTTGACCGATTCTCACAAATGGGCTTTTCACCTCTTTGACACTATATCGATAAGTTCTAGTACCAAGCAAGAAGACACCTAAGGCAATGACCATCGCAACACACGGGATTCCAAATCCTAGACCCCAACTAAGGTCTTCTTGTACATAGGTTAGGATCAACATTGCCACAGAAGTACTTGCACATAGTCCAAAATACCACCAATTGAAGAATGAGCTTTTGGCTTGGCATTCCACCGGATCTTCTCCATCAAACTGGTCAGCTCCAAAAGCTTGAACGCAAGGCTTATGTCCACCTTGCCCAACTGCTACTAGATATAGAGAGATGAAGAATAAATTCACTTGGAGCTCAGAAGAAGCTAATATAACTTTGTTTTTGCCCATGTAATTAGAGGTACTGATAGAAGGAAGCATAGCTGACAGAGTCAGCAAGCCTAGTCCCTGTGATAAATCCCAATCTAAGTCATGGTCATGGATGGTTAAAGTTTAAAAAAAAGGAAAAAAAAAAAGAGCCTAAGTTTAAAATATAATGCTCAAATATTAATGTTTAGATTGGGAAGATTTGGTTTTGAAAGCTGATGCTATCTTGTAATAAAACCGTTTGTTGTTTGAAAGACATTGTTTCTATGAAAATGCACTAATAATCTCTAGCAGAGTTCTTGTATGCAAAGGCTTTTGACATTTTTGAGGAAGAGGATTGAGTCAACTTTGGCAATACTCTCCATTTTGTTCTTTTCTTTGGTAAAGGTCGGTAGTTCTCATATGGGTTGGGATTGTATCAAGTGCATTAACTGCCGCGAACACATTAGGATGCGGACATTAACATGAACAGTGCACTAATGTGGACACAAACCATGTGCTTCTTACATAGCTTTTGTGGAAAAGTCAAGACCAGGACAATAATGGTTGTCTGAGGTTTGCTACAGGAGTTATTTGGAAAACAAGTGCCTAGGCACTTGTGCTACCAATGAGATCTTTCCAACTTGCTACTTTTTCGGCAATGAAATTGATATTTGACTTTTCTCACACTTTTGGCAAGGGATGCTTAAATGGATTTAGGGGAGGGAGAGAGAGAGAGATACGCACCAGAATGTAAATGCAAGAAGCAATAATAATGGTGCGGTAACGCCCCAGATAAGAATCAGCTACGAATGCTCCTAAAAGAGGAAGCAACGATGCCGTCCCTGACCAAGTGTTGACGTTCTCGGCTGCAGTGGCTGTTGATTGCCCCAGCTGCTCAGTCAAGTACATGATGAGGTTGCAGCTAATCCCATAATATGCAAACCTCTCCGCCACTTCCACACCTAATATATATAAACCATCATATTCATACATAATACTAATTTTATGCCCAAAAACACAAAAGGAGATGATCATCACATTTCTTAATTATTTTTATTTGAGAGATTTTTCACTTTGTTGAATTGATTTGGGTGAGACTTTCTTACCTATGATGAAACATGCAGACCTCCAACCTCCGGAATGGGATCTGAGCACTCGCCGGCCTTTGTAGTCAACGACGGCGTTTGCAACTGTGTCTAATAGCAGTGGCCTTTCAATGGACATTTCTTGAACCACACGACACAACAACCTCACACAACCCCACTTTGAAATTTGAGAGTTAAGCTGAAACGGAGACAGCTACTCTTCTTACTTCAGCAGTGATTGGAGTTGGTTGGTCGCTTTGCTGTACAGCAAAGCCTCTTTCAATTAAAAAAATTTTTAAAAAAAATGGCTTTTGCTATTTGTTTTATATTCTGGCTGTATGTGTTTTTTGTTTTTTTTTCCTTACAGTTGTCAGGGTTGATTATACTTTATTATACTCCTTCTGCAAGAAGCTCGCTGACTTATTCGATCGCGATCCAGAATATTTTACAATATTTTTATAATAAATTAGTTATTATTATTATCTCAATAATAATAATAATAATAATTTGTCACTTAAAATTTGTTATAAAAATATTGTAAAAATATATTAAAAATATTATTTCTCTATTTCAATTCAATAATTACCTCATATTAAAAAATAAAATAATAAAAAAGCATTGCCCCACGCTCAGAATTACTAAAATGTTAATTTTGTGCAATCATCAAGAACAACACCAATTCCTACACTCCGATAAAATTTGAATGAGGTTCTAAAGTGTTTTTTTTTTTTTTTAAATACTTAAATACTTACAGCAACTTGCAGCAACCAGTGACCCTCATTGAAGCATCAACTTGCTAGATCATCAACAACATCATCTTCTTCTTCGTTTTAGCTACTTAGATCTTCTTTTTAGCCATTGAAATTGCTCCCTTCGTCGTCTACTGCTGTACCTATTTGTCTTGGTTTCTCTGCCAAAAGCATAAAAGTCTCTTATTTTATTTGTTTTTCCCAAAGCCACGTGTCTCTCCTGGGTTCTTATCTCTGGCTTATTTTGCTCTTTCAAGTACTTTTTATTTTTTATTTAGTTAATTGCTTAGATGGGCAAGTGTCAACTTCTAGTGGCAAGGAGTTTAGTTTAACTGATTACATGGTTCATAAACAGTGGCCGTTTGGATCTGAATTATAATTGCTGCGTTTTGAGTTTTTACGTTTTCTCCTCTTTTCTTTTTTTTCAATGTGCATGAACAGTAACAAGTATTGTTCATGCACGTTATTTTACTGTACCAGGTACTGTTCAGCATTGTGCGGGAGACAATTATTATTCATGTACTGTTCACAGGACCCACGAGCACTTTATTCAGATTAATAATATTAAAAATTGGCCTCACAGTACTATTCACACATTTAAAAATTATTTTGCTACAATATTTTCAGTTTTCAGTTTCAGCAATAAGTTTTATCCAACGGAGCTATAGATATTTAGCTATCCTTTAAATGTGTTAGCAAATTATTTAAGTGCTAAAGAACATAGAAGGTATGGGCTCTAAGATTATTATTATTATTATTATTATATAAAGGGAAATGTTAACAGTGCTTGTTAATGTTTCTTTTTTTGAGTTTCACTTTTAAAAAAAAATTGTCAAAAAAATTGTTAAAAGAGGTAAAAAAAAATTGCCAAAAACTGAAAACTGCCAAAAGTTGAAAAAGTTACCGAAAAGTGTGTTATTAACTAGTATTGTAAGGTGCCCGTTAACACAACCCTTATATAAAATAGCAGTACTCGTTAACACAACCCTTATATAAAATAGCAGTAATCCCAAAACGGTATACCAGTGTTAACCAATACCGAAATATTTCGTTCTGATAACCAAACTGAAACGGTCTTGGATACAATATTGACTCCTTTGTTCTAAACTACATAGGTATTCGGCTATTCGCTGCGGTAAAAAGATGAAATTTAGCTGGGTGTGAGTAAAAGTTTGGCTGTGGTGAAAAAATGAAATTTTCTGTTCGTGAGAATGAAACACAGGAGAGAGAGAGAGAGAGAGAGAGAGAGAGTTTGGCAGGGGAATGGAGAAGTGTAGGATGTGTTGTCGAAAATGAAACAGGTGGGCCATTTCAATTTTTAATTTTGATTTTTGAATTTTGAGTGGTAGTCATCAACATTCAGGCTTCAGCAAAGCACCTGAATTTTTTTTTCCTAATTAATAACATATATGCATTTATATAATAAAACCTAAAAATATTACATTATATAATGTTAGTATAATCTTTATCTTTATACCTTTTTTCACTAAATTTTTAACATTATAAATCATGAAAACTCACTTAAAACTATTCATATGCTTGGATATTATTTAGTAAATATAATGGGTTATCATACATTTATATTATTTATTTTATTTTCTCAAAATAATATTATTTGTTTTATATAATTTAAAAATATTATTTATGACATCATCGGTTCAACCACAATCGGACCATAAAACCGATAACCAGTCTCTTTTTCGGTTCTTTGACTATATCAGTTTTTAAAACTGTGGTTTTGATTCATAACTTTTACTCTTTTTTTCTCTTAATATTTTCTCACAAATTTTGGATTACATAAATCTTTTTGTGTGTTTACAATTTTATTCAATTGATTGAAAGAAATGGATATATATAAAGATGTACTTGGTTGTGGCCTTTATGATACAGAATCACAAATTGGGTTCCTGATTTCATGATTTGATCACTGTTTTAATTAACTTAGTGTTTCTCCTCTTGTTAAAAAAGTTAACAATTTCGTTTGGTATCCACAAATTTATTTTGGTTACATATGTTGATTAGATTCAGATCCTCTAAATTTTCTAGGATACTCTACCATTAGATTTATGTACAATAGGTTTAAGCTTTTTCTAGGCATATGTATTTTTAGCTATTGATGGTTTTATCATGTCCCTTGTAATCGTCTATTTTGTCTGTTTGCAAATTACACAATTCATCTCAACTAGACCTTTATGTTGACTCAAATTCATCAAAGTAGGGAGAACCATTTATCTCTACATGCCCTTAATGACTTCGGAACATCTCCCTTAGTACCACCCGGGCAAGGGACTATAAATACAGTGGTATGTAAGGAAAGCTTAAATTATTCATGGCCACCACGAAAATTCTATTGGCATCTGAGGCATCAAAATTGTCTGCAATCCTAGTTAACATAAATTTTTTTTTTTTTTTATTGGGCAAATAGAAGTACTAATTGCCTGCTGCATCCATTAGAAATTTCACGACAATTCTTTTAAGGCATCTCTAACATCTGACCACCTTGTTAAGTCGAGAAGTCGAGAGGATGCCACAGATGAAAATCCTCATCTGTAATGATTGATAGAATTCTTGGAAGCTATTAATGGGCGCATATCTAGGATTTTTTTTTTTTTTTTTTTGAGATTTTTATTTACTAGTTTTGACCTCTGTTACATTTCGAATTATTTTGGATACTTTGGATGACATCCGATTCCCGATCCTTCTAACAGTTCTTATCATCTAATTCTTAAATTTAATAGTTTGAAAATGAATTTAGATATTAAAAGAAGTAACTAGATTGGCATTTAGGTTTACGATTAGTAAAAAGTGTAAAACCAATGATAAATTGAAGGTGTCAGAATTGGAAAAACAGTAACAATATATGATGATTCATTGGTAGTCTATAATGCTCTTTGTAATAACTCTCCACCTCCGTCCTCAATTGTTGCAGTGATCCAAGGCATGCAAGACATCTGTGGTGAATTCAGGAATGTAGGCATCTCTCATGTCAGGAGGCAGGGCAACTTACCAGCCCATATGTTAGCAAAGCATGCGTCTAGCATAGCTGAGTCCGTTGTTTGGATTGAAGAGTACCCTTGCTGTATTAGGCAAGCTCTTATCCATAATATATCCTCTATTTCACATATGCAATAAAGTTTCTCGCTGTCTTTTCCATTAAAAACAAAAACAAAAACAAATACGTCATTTGAAGAATGGATAACACTAATCATCTTTTTTCCAAAACCGTTCATTCCAATATTAGATAGGATGGCATTGTACCTATGCATTTGCCACCTCTCCATATCTGGCTTATAGCCATCCAATAACTGGGTTGAACTATTGAAGCATAATTTGATAGAATAAGTAAGAGGAATTTGAACTCTAGAGGTCTCTTTGAAAATATTAGGAGACGACAACCAATTAAGTTATAAGGCTCTTGATAAATTTTAAAGGGCTTTAATTTGGGGAAAATTGACATGGAAACTATTTAGCAATATAAAACTTGTTAGAGTTCATAAGGTTTGGACTAGTTAGTTTGAGCAAACACAAACTTATTTCAACTAGTTGATGTGTAACAATGTTTTTATTTTTTATTTTGATAAAAAGTTGATGTGATGATACAATTGAAGAGGTCATATTGTGTGTAACGGTTGTATGTGGCATCTCTCTTACATGGATTTCCGTTTCAGATAACATGGGTCCATTAATGAGGGATTTTACATACAACTATGACAAAAAATAATAAATCCCAATTGAAAAGTCTCCAGCAATGGCATAAAACAAGAATGTATTGGTTTATCTATGTATTATCCTATTTGCACTTTTCTTATAAAGGAAGTTTTGTTAATTGTTTGCAATAATAATCATCAATCATCAATCAATCAATATATATATAAAAGTAGTGACCTCATGCGGGAGAGCATGCGGTTTTGCCAAATAACGCTCTCTTTGAAGAGTTTAATCCCTCTACATCTCTCTCCTCTTCATGTCTTTTAGCATACCCAAACAATTGTCTCCCTCAATTATACAAACCCATCACCTTTCAGTTTTCACCTCTTCTTATTCTGTCTCTTCCTATTCTATAAATCCATTGCTTTTCACCCATTAATAAATTTGTCAAGTTCTATCTACTTCTACTATTTCCATCCATCCTCTTCCTTTCGTTGTAAACAGAATAATCGCCCGTTTATCTCCTCTTGAGGTCTTGCCCTTCTCAAAATTCAATCAAAACCAACATCTTCAAACCCAAAGCCAAAGTCTCTAGCATCACTGAATGTTTGATTATTTGTTGAAAGTGATTCTCATTTGGAGCTTCCATGGTGGGTTTGTATTGCCTTTGTTGCTCCTAATAAGTATGCTTTGCAATTTTCCCCGTAAGGCTTTTTTTTTTTAGTAATAAAATATTTCACTTTTGTTTATTTGTATTATTACCATTATTTTTGTTCTTTATCTTTTTAGCCACTTTATTGTGGTAGGAAGATCATCTATAACGAGCAAATTTGATTTTACCATTAGTACCTTGCTCTTGAATTGAACTAGGAGATAGAATTTAATTGTAACAAAAAATATATTGTTGAGAAATTTAGACCCCGGTTGATAGAATTAACAAGTTTTAAACCCAAGTTGTTAATTAGATTTATTATAAATAAAACTTGTTAAAAAAAATCAATATCATGTTAAAATCATGCACAACAGAAAATTAAATAAGACAAGATATGATGACCTAGGAAAACCAATGAAACAAACTAATTTCACAGTAAAAAACTAGGGTGGAAACCTTCCCGAGAAACAATTCACTATAATAAAGAAAAGTTTCAGATCTAGTACAAAACCTGTCCCTAGACTCTACAATCCTCATAGATGAACTTACAGCAGAAACCTTCTACCGCTTTAGAACCTCTGAACTCTTCAATATATGAAAGCCACCCTTTGATACACGGATCTCAGTATATGACTAACTCCTTTGCACGAATCTTAGTACGTGGCTCACTCACCAACTTGAAGAAGAAGAAGAATGTTGGTTACAAAGTTCTTCACTTCATTAACAATGAAGATCAAGAAGCACTTGGTTATAAAACCCTAAGACGCAAAAGACATAGTAGCTTCTTTCAGAAAGAATAAGACATCAATCACTTTTTGCATGTGTTTTCCTTGTATTCTCATATGTAACGGCCTTTAAAATAAGTCTTATATATGCCTAGGGTTGTGAGAAAAGAAACCCTACACATACATGTCGGCATGGGTTGAAAATCAAATCTGGAAATCTGAATTTCATAATTCTCGATAAATAGTATCTGTTGAGAAGCTGTCGAGCCTCGATAGATAGCAATCTGTTGAGCAGCTATCGAGCCTCAATAGATAACTATCTGTTGAGAACTGTTGAGCTTTAATGAATCAGCACTTTTGCACTTGTTTCTTGGACAGATTTGCATGGCTTCAATACTAGACTTGAACTCTTATTCTTTGAAGTATTAAACACATCATACATCTACCCAAATACAAGTAAAATGCATTTTGTCAAATAATTAGCCAATTCTAAATTGACATATGCTTCTAACATGAATCACATATGTCTTAACATAAATAATTGATTTTAGCTATTAGGACAGGATGACTTATGTAATGAGTTTTCTACAGCAATATAAGTGGACTCATTTTTATTTTTCCATGGCATTTTAATGAATAAAATTTATACCATCTTTGTATTGTGTTTGTTTTCATTGTAACTTTCAATTTATGAGTATTTGGGGTTACTTCTAGCTGTTGGCTCATATTCTTAGGGAGAGAAACAATATGGCCTTATTTAGTAGAAAGCTTGCACTCAGATAGACCTATTATGCAGTAATATGTATTAGTTTTATTTGCAAATTGCTTTTTTCATAATGTTGTTGCTTTCCATAAACAGCCACATATGTATATGTTTACTTTGCTTGATGAAAGTCATTAACTTTAGGTTGTTTTCTCATATTTGTTACACCTTTAGAAATTAATTGGTGTTTGATCTCTCTCTACAAATTAAAGCCCCAAACAAACTATTGGCTTTGCTTGATGTAAGTCATTAAGTTTCAGACTTTCAGCTCTCTTAATGTAAGTCATTAGGTTTCAGCTCTCTCTCTCTCTCTCTCTCTCTCTCTCTCTCTTCCTTCATTTTTTTAAGATTTGATTTCATTTTAATTTTGATTAAGATTTGGTTGGGTTGGAAGTTGGAACTTGAGTTGGGTTGCTTCATCAAATTGGTTTTTGTTCCTTTCTTCAAATCAATTAATCGTCTTTTCGAACACAAAGATCTACTTAATTAAGTTTGGACCTCTTAAGTTTAAACATAAAATGTGAATTTGTAGGTCATGGAAATCTTAACGAATTTTTTGGTTGAACCATTATGATGTTGAAATATCTCAAAAGAACTTAGAGATTTTCAAAAGGTTTTCCTTGACTTCTTGCAATGCAGTTTCTATTGATCAAACTTCTTAATGGAAACTAAATCCATGGTTGGAACTTCTTCTTTTCTTTTCTTTTTTTTCATTTTCACTATTTTATGATTTTTTTTTCTTTTACTTTTTTCCCATAGATTCAGTAAGTTTGAATATTGAGATGGAATAATATATATATATATATATATATATATTATTAGCCATATGAAAATTTTGTGGTTTTACAATCAATGAGATCATGCATCTCTAGTTTTTTCAATTTTTGCACAGTATATTCTTTGGTTTTCTAAACAATTTTTTTTTTTTTTTAGAGTTTCAACCTATGGTGTCTGTTCCTGATTATTGCTCTTTATCATCAGACCAAGATACCAATCAGTTTTTGGTGTAAGCGGGGATTGAACCTCAGATTTCTTATACAACCATCAAGGACTTTACTAGTTAAGCTAACTGGAACCCACAAATGTATTGATAGGCCAAAAATGTATTGACCACTTTGACAAATTAATTAATTAATTATCCAAGTTAATTAATTAAGTTAATTTAACATGCAATAGCGGGGTAACGTGAAAGTAACCAACCATATTATGTCTTAGTACATCATCATTTTCCTTTCACCTATTTCTTTTTTCTTTTCTTTTCTCTTTTAATGATTTTCTTCTTTTTCATTTTAATTTAACAAATAACATAGAGCATTCACATGCCTAAATACAATTTAAATTTACTTACAACAAAGTGACTGAATTTAAATTTAAATTGTACTTGGCTTATTATAAATATAAGTTTTTGCAAAATACAAGTAGGCAGTAAATGCAACTGCACTAATTCCAGCAAGTAGCCAATAAAAATAGTCAAGATGTGCCCGATTAAGATTATTAGCAAACCAACTATCCTTGCCATCCCCGCCAGTCACCTCCTCAATGATAGAGACAAGAAAGCTGCTTAAAAAATTCCCGACCCCAAAAATACTGAGATAGAGGGCGAGACCCACACTTCTTAATTCAATTGGGACCTGATCATAGAAGAATTCTTGTAGCCCAACCACGGTAAAAACTTCAGCAATTCCTGACAAAACATATTGAGGAAGAAGCCACCACACACTCATTGGAATAGTCAAATCTGGCATATCAACCAACCCATATTCTTTAGCAGTTTTGAGCCTTTTTATTTCAATTAAAGCTGCAACTACCATGCAGATGACAGATAAAAGCATCCCAATTCCAATTCTCTGTAGCATTGTGATTCCAAAGGGTTTAGTGGTGATAGCTCTTGCTATAGGAACAAAAATGCGATCATATACAGGAATGAAAAGAACAATGGCCAAACTGATAAAGAATTGTAGTGAAGCTGCTGGTATCTCAAAGCCAGGAAAAATTGTTCTATCAAGGGTAGCCCCTTGCTTTGTAAAGAAAGTTGAGGTTTGTGCAAACACAATAGCATAACCTAAGCTTGTAACCCAAATTGGAACAAGCCTAAGAACTGCCTTTGCTTCTTCAACCTCACTGACAGTACATACCTTGCATTGCAATGCTTTGTTAAGGAACCTGTCACAATAGTGGATCCAAATCATTCTACAAAAGGAGATTAGATCTAAAAAAGGAATTAAAATTTGTTTTCTTGATCTGAAAGAGGAGCCATTCTTGTTCATTAGTTGGGAAACAGGTGGTATGAATGATTTTTTTTATTAGTAATATAATCAAAGTTCTGATAGTGTTCTAGAAAACTGTACGTAAGTCCCAAGCTAATTCAATGGAGCATGGGTAAAATAAATGGTATAAGTAGCAAACTATCTCTGGCAAACTAGTCAAGTTTATTGGGTTAAAATTCGACGTTGTCGGGTTTAGGTAAGATTGGGTTCATGTCAACAGTGGGTTGTACTAAATGGATTGCAAAACTTATAACCCTTATCCATTCTTTTAGGATCAAGTCAATCTAGTTTGACCTGTTTTTTTCGCATGCAAATAATAATAATAATAATAATAATAATAAATATATATGTAAAAATGAAATTTGATCAAATTGTCTGTCTTCTTCTTTTCAATAGAAATAAGTGAACAAATAACGAAAAGACTCATAAGTAAAAATTAAAATAATACACAAAATTTTAAGTTTATATAGTCTAAGGTACCTTAGACTATATAACTCACTAAACTGAAGTCTTCGAGGCTCCACTATGTTTAGAAAGAATCTATAAGTCTCCCTGATAAGTGATAAGAAAACAACTTAAAACAGAAAGGAAATAAAGAAAAAATAACAAGAAGTGAAGGTGCAAAAACATTTTTACATAGGATCAAAAAGTTTTTCCTTTAAAAATAAAAAAGAGTTTACCCATGTAACTTGCGGGTTGACCCGGATAGGCATTTCAGCCGATCGGAATTGGGTCAACCCATTTTTTTACGGGCACAAATGCTTTACTCAAACTCATATATATATTTTTTTTTAGGTTTGCATAACTTATTAAATCCAAGTCCAATTTTACCATGTCAGGTTAAAACCTACATATAAGCTTTTGATAAACTCTGTTTATTATATGTTATATTAAGGTTTTAATTGTCTCCTCCAAGTATTATCTGTTCAACAATTTAACTTCCTGAACCCTTTTATATCATGTTTACGTATAAAGTTTTTATTTTATATTTTTTGGGGCAAGAATACCATATTAAAGAGGAGGTAAGTCTTTAAAATAAAACTGAATATTGCTCTCTTACTTGAATTGTAGAAAGTTATGCTGTGGCAAGGTTCTGCAAGCTTCCTCTTCACTAGCTATTTCTGATGGTTTAGCCCGCCGATTCTTAATTGCGGTAACAAACACCCGACCAATTCTCACAAAAGGGCTTTTCACCCCTTTGATACTATATCGATAAGTTCTAGCACCAAGCAAGAAGAGACCTAAGGCAATGACCATCACAACACAGGGGATTCCAAATCCTAGACCCCAACTAAGGTTTTCTTGTACATAGCTTATGATCAACGTTGCCACAGCAGAACCTGAACATAGTCCAAAATACCACCAATTGAAGAATGAGCTTTTGGCTCGGCATTCTACCGGATCTTCTACATCAAATTGGTCGGCTCCAAAAGCTTGAATGCAAGGCTTGTGTCCACCTTGCGCAACTGCTACTAGATATAGGGAGATGAAGAATAAAATCACTTGGAGCTCAGAAGAACCTAATGTAACTTTGTTCATGCCCATGTTATTAGAAGTATTGATAGAAGTAAGCATAGCTGACAGAGTCAGCAAGCCTAATCCCTGTGTACAAAACAAATGCCGAAGTTTAAAATATAACGCTGAAACATTAATGTTTGGTTTGGGAAGATTTGGTTTTGAAAGCTGATGCTCTCTTGTCATAAAACAGTGTGTTGTTTAAAAGGCCTTTTGTTTCCAAGAAAAATGTACTAATAATCTCTAGCAGAATTCTTGAATGCAAAGGCTTTTGAGGGATAAGTCTGAGTCAAGTTTGGCAATACTCTCCATTTTGTTCCTTTCTCTAGTATTAGTAAAGGTAGGCAACTCTTACATGGGTTGAGAATAGGATGCAAACACGTGTTTATATCTTAGGATATTCAATGTACTAATGCACAGTATAAAAGCTGTGTCCTCCTTACATAGGGCTGTCTGGTACGGCTGTTTAAAAATTGAAAATGATTATTTAAAAATATTTGTGAAAGTACGTGTGATTGAAAAAATTGTATAAAAATACGTAAAATATTTAAAAACTGAAATGGTTATTTGAAAACAACCACCAAACACCCCATAGCCTTTGTGGAAAAGTTAAGACCAGGACAATAATGGTTGTCTGAGGGTTAAGCTACAGGAGTTATTTGGAAAACAAGTGCCTATGCACTTGTGCTGCTATGAGATCTTTGCAACTATCTAGTTTTTTTGCTATGAAATTGATATTTGACTTTTCTCCCACTTTTGGCGAGTGATGCTTAAATGGAATTTAGGGGCAGAGAGAGAGAGATACGCACCAGAATGTATATGCAAGAAGCAATAATAATGGTGCGGTAGCGCCCCAGATAAGAATCAGCTACGAATGCTCCTAAAAGAGGAAGCAACGACGCCATACCCAACCAAGTGTTGACGTTCTCGGCCGCAGTGGCCGTTGACTGCCCCAGCTGCTCAGTCAAGTACATGATGAGGTTACAGCTAATCCCATAATATGCAAACCTCTCAGCCACTTCCACACCTAATATAAACCATCATATTCATACATAAATACCATTTTTATGACCAAAAACACGAAAGGGTCATTTAAGATTTTTCACTTTTTTGAATTGATTTAGGTGAGACTTAATTTCTTACCTATCATGAAACATGCGGACCTCCAACCTCCGGAGTTGGATCTGAGGACTCGCCGGCCTCTGTAGTCAACGGCATTTGTAGCAGTGTCTAATAGCAGTGGCGTTTCAATAGACATTTCTTGAAATTTAATATTGAAACTTTGAAACTTGAAACAGAGAGAGCCAGAAGTGTGGCGTGTCTACTTTTCTTGCTTCAACAATAATTCCACATTTTTAGGTGGTAGTTGGTTTGTCGCTTTGTTGTACAGTACTCCCTTTTTCAAAAGTAGTAAGCAGTAAAAATAAAAATAAATAATTGCTTTTTTAATATAGTTTATTTTGTTAAAAGTATGATAGATAAAAGTAAAAGTTAGTTGAAATAGTACAGTAATTTTATTTATAGTGCCAAAAAGTACTGTAAGCCTATTAATAGTTGGTTTGTCTCTTTGTTGTACAGTACCCCCTTTTTCAAAAGTAGTAAGTAGTAAAAATAAAAATAAATAATTGATTTTGCTATGTTTGAATATCACTTATTTTGCTAGAAGTATTGTAGATAAAAATAAAAATTAGTTGAAATAGTACAATAAGCCTATTAATAATGCTAAAAAGTACAATAAAATCCATAAATTGTAGTAAAAATAAATTGCATAATGAAATAATTTCATTTATAATCCCAATCCAAACGCACGCTAAAGTGTTTTCTATTTTGGTTGAATGGTTGTTTTAAATATATTTAGAGCATTCAATATAAAACATCGAAAAATTTTAGTTTTTAACATCTCAAAACACTACTTTAAACAGCAAAGCAATTAAACTTAAATTTTTTTGTCAATTTAGCAACTGACTGGGATGCTAGAAGCATAGTTTTAAAAATGGACCGGACCGACCAGTTTAACCGAAAATCGGCAATTAATCCGGTCCGGTAATGACAAATAATCGAAAAAGAGCTAAAAACCTAAAATAATCAGAAACCGATCTGTTCAACCGTAAAAACTGGAAACCAGTATGATTGAACTGGTTATTGCAATGTTTGATGATAGATCAAAACACTGTTGTTTTAAACAACTACTACAACAAAAAGAGGGGAAAAAAAGAATATGAAATATGGTTAAAAAAAAAATTAGAACTGTGATATGTGTTTTACAAAGAGAGTGTGATCCTTCATTATTTCTTGAGGTGGATATCTTTTAGCTTCTTCAACTTCTTTAGCTCACTAATTTTTTATCTTGAGTTTTGCTCCAACGAGAGAGACTAAGAGATAAACTTAAAAGTGGCTGTGGAGCATAGAAGAAGCAATTTTGGCTTTGGAGTTTGACTGGTATATGGTGTACCCGGCATATATGCCAAGTCACTCACACACTGGCATGTCCCACACGCTGTGGGGCCCGCCTCTGTGTGAGAGACCCGGCATATATGCCGGGTACAACATATAATTTTCAGCTTTGGAGACTTCGGACTTCAAATCTGACTTAAGAATAAAAGGAGAAAATTGAAGTCTAAATTAGTGGGGTTAGGTGAGGTAGGTGTGATATTTAATGGGGAGTGTATTTATTAATTAATGGGATTATTTGCATGCTAATCCTAGATAACCACAACACTTCGACACCCGATTAAAAAAAAAAAAAAGTGGAACAAATTATATAAGTACCAAATATATAAATATAATAATAAACCAACCTTACTACAATTTTGTTATCATCTATTGTTAATTTAATACTTTTTTTATTAGAGTTAATTTGAAATTTAATAGATATAACTTCTTATATATAAGTTGAAGATTAATTTTCTAAATACAGTACAAGAAAAGTAAATATATATATATATATATATATATATATATATAAACGAAATATTATTAGTCATAATTTTATTATTTTTTATAATTGTAAAATTATAAAAATAAATATTTATGATGTCACTGGTCAGACCATTGGTTCAACCCTAGTCATACCAAAAAATCGATAGCCAGTCACTTTTTCGGTTCTTTTACCATACTAGTTTTTAAAACTATGACTAGAAGTGCTAATGATGTTGGAGAAGCACAGTGAGTCAATTGACTAACGACCCCAGATGAAAAAAAAAAAAAAAAAAAGTACAGCCCCACATTTGTACACAAGAATTAATAAAATGTTGATTTTGTATTTTTTGTTTTTGGGAATTCATTTTGTATTTTAGGCTGTGTTTGGCTGGATATAAAATGTTTTCCAAGTGTAAAATATTTTCAGGTGAAAATATTTTTCGGAAAAGAAAATATTTTTAGGTGTTTGGTGGTATTTTAAAAAATACTTTAGAAAATATTTTTTAGTGTTTAGTTGTGTTCTTGAAAATACCATAGAAAATACATTTTTTACTTGTTGCTCACATTTTCTCAGCATCCAAACAAATATATATCATCATTTCTCAACAGAGTTACATAAAAGAAACAAAACCCCAAAAAAAAAAATTATCAAATCCGGTCAAGTTGAGAGAAGAAGGAAGAGAGAGAGGCGATATCGCACGATTTTCAGGCAATGGTGAGATCGTGCGATCTCAGGCGAAGGCACGGCCCCGTGATCTCAGGCAGAAGTGAGATCGCGTGATCGGGAGCGACTGGGTTCGACGAGACCGGTGCTCGATGCGACAAGACCGGTGCTTCTGGTGCAATCTCCTTGCTGTTTCTCTCTCTCTCTCTCTCTCTCTCTCTCTTCTATTTTCCTGGGTGGAAATTATTTAAAGGTAAACTAAAACCTGAAATGATTTTACGGGTGAGGCAGGGTATTTTACAGTCAATGTAGAAAATGAATTCCGTTTGACCCAATTTTCTGTTGCTACAAAACACAAGGGCCGGTGTAAAATGATTTCCTGAAATCATTTGAAGGCAAAACAAACACAGCCTTAATGTTAGGGGAGAGTTTGATTTGGTTGTGGTTGATTAGCGGAACGGGTTTCATTGGATTCCGTGGCTAGGCGTTAATTGGAATTTATTGACCCTATTTATTAATGAGATCGAAGATCTGGTTGATGAAGCATCTGTATACCACTTTAGTTGTATGTCATTCAAGTTGGAACAACCAAATATTAATGGCCTGTTTGGATGTTTAAAAAAGGAGGGGGAGTCGAGTAGAGGGAAGGGGAGTAATTTAATTACCTTTTTTGGGAGTTTTTTAAGGAAGGAGGGGGAGGGGTTTGAAGGGGTTTCAACTACCTCCAACCCCCTCATTTTTAATTCCCCCAAATTGGAGAGATTTGGAGGGAGAGTAGAGCACATAAAATTATTGATAAAGTAAATTACCTAATTTACCCTTATTATATTTATAAAATTACAATGTTAAAAACAAGGGGAAGGGCTAATTACTCCCTTCCCCCTTACTAATTATAAAAACATCCAAACAAGGTGGAGGGTAATCATTCTCCTCTACTCTCCTCCCCACTACTCCCCTCCCCTCTACTCTCCTTGTCAGGCCCCAAATCCATGAAACATGAATTTAGATACCTGACTAACTTGCTAACCTTACTTAGCTCAATAAACATAATTTATTTAAACTTAATTCAATAAAACTCCAAATAAATAATGCTTCTGATAAACCTCTTATAATAACTAAAATCCACAATTTATAATAATCTCCAAAAAGTTGTGAAGTCTAAGCGGAAAATAAAAAAAATAATAACTAATAATCTTTTCAAAACTCCACAAATTGAAAATAAACTCCACTATATAAAATGTGAACTACAAAACAAAGGTAACTAAAATTTTATGAGTCTTCAAGTAACACTGAAGCCGCCTACAACTTCCACGCTCTACCTTGCACCTCACAAGCGGTCCAAAGGTTCTAATTCTCAACTATACTTTAATCTGAAAATATTAATTGATGGGGTGAGCCACACATCTAGTAAGTAATTATACAGAATACACAACGGAATAGAGTCAAGCAAGGCACGAGTTTAATTTCACAATTACACTCAAAATATCCAATATAGTTTTCAAAACATGTAAAGAATCACTTAATACACATATAATCATATCTTAAAATCTTTTGGAAACACATACAAATAATTGATCAGAGCACAGTGTCACATATACACATCACATATTCTCACATACAATCCTGTGAGCGGATACCAACATCTAACCCCTGCTGGTGAGGGATCAACACATATTCTCACATACAATCCTGTGAGCGGATTTACACATATATATCTGATCAATTCTAAAAACACTCATTTTGAGTCACATATCACAAACAATAAAGTTTATACAACATATAATAATTTTCTCAATATTAACAATTGTTCCAACAATAAAGATATATTGAATAATCAATATCAAATTGAAACATAAATCAAAAGATGCTTGACTCTCTTAGGGAACGAATAGGAACTCAAGAGGTTATATAAATATTTTTACAATTCTTGAATAAGTTTGAAAATCTAGTTTGCTAAAAGGAACGTCTTAAATACCATTTGAAAAACAAGAACATGATTTCGAAATCACTTGGTTTCAAACAATTTAAAGAACAAAAATCTTTTTAGAAAACTTACTTTGAAACTCAATTATTTTCAGAAAATAGTTTAATTAAAAATCATCTTTTAAATGGGATTTAGACATTCAAAACGCTATTCAAAATTTGAAATTTCTTTTAAAACATTATTTAAAAGCCAATTAAAATTTCTCTTTCAATAGTGTAAAAATGCTTTTTGATAAACTTTTTAAAAAATGTAAGCTTAAAAATATAACTTTGAAAATCTTTAACTTCTAAGAACCTAAAGAGCAAAACTTGTGCATATTATGCATAATTACTTACCGCACTCGAATCACTCTGAAAATCCAGCCAAAATAATCTCCCAAGAGCCTCAAAACACTCTTAAATCGGACCTATAATCAATTATGAAAATTACTCAATATCCTCTACAAAATATAAATTTTACTAAACTACAAAAACTGACTCACTAGTAAAATACTTTGCTGAACTACATGATAGCACTAATGCAAAGTGTAAGGACTGAAAACTCATAAAATACTTCAAAACGTTCCTGCTGCTCTATTCACTTAAAAGTCCTCATACAATACATTTGGTAGAGAGGGTTCAACAACAAAAAGCCCTCTCCTCGTAATCTCTTGATTCCTATTTATGCTATTCTTTGCTTTCATCGTAGCCTTACACCTTGCAATCTGCGGTCCTTTTCCCGTGACACTTGTCCGTCGGCAATGGAACAAGATTCCACTTTGCATCCCGTACTGTTCAGGTCATGTCCACATTAATGCGACGGATAGAGGAGATGCTTGCTAATTAATGCGGCCAGAATGGTTGTTGCCCAGCATTTAATGCAACCTCGCAACCTTCCAAATCAGCCTATTACAACCAGATATTTGTAACATGCCCCTTATTTAGTTATCGCCCATGCCACCTCATCTTCGGGCACACCTGGAGAGACCTCATCTTTCATTCTAAATGTTGGCCTTCCTCTCTTCGGGTCTTCGGGTTCTTAGGTCCTCGGGTCCTCACACAAAGTATCTCTACCCAAAACAAATATGTGTTTTCCTTGAATTTATCAGAACGCAGAGGCAGCAGCTAATGCCTTAGAGTTTAATTTGATATACATAACCCCAAACAAGCCATATTATATATATCCACCATAGAAAACTTTACAACTATCCTAATATCCTAATATGTATATATATAACACCACACTGGCATAGCATAAGTCCCAGAGGCAAAGAAACCACAGCCGAATTATTTGACTTCTTCTATTCATTATATATATATATATATATATATATATATATATATATATATATATATATATATACACAAATCCAACTAAAGCATAATAGCCACCTTCTTTGACTTCTTCTTCAACCATTATATATATATATATATATATATATATATATATATATATATATATATATATATATATATATACACACACAAATCCAACTAAAGCATAATAGCCACCTTCTTTGACTTCTTCTTCAACCATTATATATATATATATATACACACACACAAATCCAACCGAATAACAATAGCAACTTTCTTTGACTTCTTCTTTAACCATTATATATATATATATATATATATATATACACCAATTCAATGGAAGAAGAAAGCCGAATTGTTTGACTTCAATCTAGGATTATATGTATAAATCCAATGGAAGACTTAAACAGAAATAATGATTCGTGAAATCCCACTGACTCAAATCTAATATCTAATCCAGCGGAAAATCTAAATGTTAGAATATAAATCTTAGGATCAAAATCAAATTTCTAAATAACCTAATAAAATTCTAATTTTTTTCTTGTTTCTAATTGAGAGAAATTTTACCTTGAACAATCTGATTGTCTCTTCAATTGTACGTGCTCTAACTCCAAGGAAAACACCTCTTAGCCTCTTAGAATAAACCCTGACTATCTCTTCCTCTATTCTGTAGCTTGTATTATAAGATGTGGGCTTAGTGGGTAGTGGGCTGCAATAACAATTAAAAGAAAGCCTATAGCCCAACAATTATATTTTAAAGAAAACTCTTAAATAAAAAAATTATGTGGGGTATTACACTCCTCCCTCTCTAAACTCCCAAACAGGCCATAAGTTCTTATAATATATATATATATATATATATATATATATATATATATATATATATTTGTGCAAAATTAGTTGTGGCACTTGGCGTAGTGTGAGACATTGACAATACATTTTTAAATGGTTATTGCGTTTTGGGGCAGAGGAGTCACTTCTTTAAAGGAGGTTGATAGTTATGAAGTTTGGGGAAGAGTGGGCCGGATGGACTTCTAAGTTGGGCAGGGGTGTGTATGGTTGTGCTGTTGTGGTTTGTGGAGAGGAATTAAAATGGGTTGGGCAGCATTTAGCCGAAACACTCTATTTGAGATATGGGTGGGAAATAGGCTGAAATTCTGGCATGATTAGTGGCATAATGGTGTTAAGTAGTCACACAAGATTGCTGCTGGAGCTGTATTCTAGGCTGAAATATAAGGAAGATAGGGGCTGGTGGAAGATTGTTAACAGTGCGAGTAAAGTGAGGGGTTCTGCACCATGACTTTTTCGAAAAGATTAAGAAGGTAGTTGATCATATCAGAATTTTTTTTTCTTTCTAAGTTATTTATTTTTATGCATTTGATGTTGAAGGATTTTATATTGTTTGATGCTAGAGAGGACATGCATGACTTTTTATTTTGTTTTTTTGTGGTTTTTTTTAAATCATGATCCTTGGTTTGGAGAGGTCCCACTGTCCCAATAAGGCTGTATCCAAATTTCTTTGTGATAGTTTTGGTAAGATTGCAACATTGGCTTTTATTTTGTAGCATTGGCTTCTTCAACATAGGCAAAGATTTTTAGAAGCAGAGCAGAGTTGGGGGCACTAGAGTTAGCTGCAGTCTTGCACAAAGAAACACTAGAGGACACCTTTGGACTCCGCGGAAACATAGCTCCAAAAGGTGCTTTTGAAGCCCTACAATAAGATTGGACATCAAACTTTCCTACAACATACACATTCACCGAATCCAACAGTTAAGAAAAGGAAGACACTAACTTTAGGGATGATTTTTAGTAGCAAGGAATATCTTGAAAAGCTCAAAGTTTTACCTCATTAAATCTCTTTTAAGATTTACAACAAACTTCTTATTTGTTGAAAACCCCATATAATTTGTGCCTTAACTTCTAATTAACCCCTTAAACCACCCTATCTTGAAACCTTTGTGTTGTTTCCTGAAAATTGGTGCGACTTGTTTCTGCACAATTTTTTAAATTTCTTTTCTCTAACCCTTCTATTACGTTCAAAATACAAGCTCTAAAGTCTAAACCCTTCTACAATTCCAAGCCCTTACCTGCTGGATTCAGTGAATGTGTAACTTGTAGGAGAGGATGAAATGGTTTGGAATTCAATGAAATATAGAAGTTTGTAGGGCTTCCAGAGTGCCTATTGGAGCTCTGTTTGAGTGGAGTCCAAATGTGTCCTCTAAAGTTTTCTTGTGCAAGACTGCAGCTTTAGGGAAAATTTTAATAGTAAAGAATATCCTCAATAAAAAATTATTATCTTGGACCGGTTTTTGTCCAAGTTAAGTGGAGAGAAACAATTAATAAGCTGTCACTGTAGTGTTTAGTTGCACTTTGGTTGTGGCCGCAAATTTTTCCTTGTTTCAGGTTCAGGGCTGCTGCCTAAGTAGTTTATTGAGATATTTGGATGTTGGGAAGGAAGGTGCAGGAGGCACAGCAATAGTGGGATTTGGAATGATTATATCACTTATCCTAAAATGGTGTAAATGGTAAAAGATATTTGCACTTTTGAGGGTGCTGAGAATAGCTGATTTTTTTTTTCCCTTTTTGGGTCAAAGGCTCTTTTATCCCATCCCATTTTTAGTTTGGTTCACTTCTTGGCTTTTCCTCATTGTGTATTTATTTATTGTAGTATTTAGCATTTTGATCGTAAAAATAACAGCTGCATCTTCAGTTAAATTCACCAATTTTGTATCCTGGTTTGGTTTATTGAAAGATGAGCAATGGAAAAAACAATGAGAGGACGCCTGTGACGTGAACTAGAATACTGTTTAGGCTTTCCTCTGGTAGTTACTTGTTACATTCGCGTGCTAGAATTCTAGTTCAATCTGCGTGTGGAGATTATTCAAAAATCACTTAAAATAGGTACTTACAAGTGTTTCAGATCATGGTTTGCTATTGTAATTTGTCTTAAATAACACATTCTTTACCTCTTTTTATTTTGTGCGATACATAACACCACACAAACAATTCATAGTCATTTAGACAGGTCATGGAACTTTATTCATTATGTTTAGAGGTCTGCTTTGTGGATTTTAATTCTCATGTCAAGGGTCCGGTTCCAGCAGATAAAAAGGTGCTTGTGTGTCCTAGTAAAAAATGTTCATTTTGAGCTCTAGCAGATACAGCCACACAGGTTTGTATAGCAGATCACCCAGCTATTCATGTGTTCCTTTTATTTGATTCATCAAAGTATTGAATTAATTTTTTTGTTCATAGCTGTTACTATTATCTGTAGCTTGGTATCACTAATCAGTTTCACAATGTACAACCGAGTGACCTAAAAAAGGCGTTTGATCTATGCCAACTTATTTGCAGAAGTCACTTTTTGTCTCATCTTTAAGCAAATAAGCTGGCTTAGTCCACAATGTAATGCAATTTATTAGATTGTGCCTTATTGCGTGACAACATAGTTGTACTCGTACACTGATGAATTATCACTAGTCTTTTAAGAAAAATGAAATTGAATCTAAATAAATAATGGCTTTGTTATTTGCCTTTAGAATTTAGATAGTAATATTTTTCCTTTTTGGGGCGGGGGAGCATAAAAATTCATGTGATTTGCCCTACATCACAGATATTATCTTGAATTTTGAAGTGTGATACATTATCTTCCCATTGTACAAATTAAAATGAAAAATATTAATTAGTGAAGGAAAAACCGAACACCACATTGTCACCTTTCCAATTCATCACCTATCACAACTATGATTTGGGCACTTTCTCCTCAGTTGACTGATGGTCATTACCAGAGTCCATTTTGCTGGTGTAGAATTATTCTATTAAACACAACTATTTGATGTTCAAAATGTTTGAAATGCCATGTTAAAGTGGTGCTACTTGGTTCGGGTTTATTAAGTTATATTCCCTATAATAAACCGCCCTAATTCAAGTTATTCTGCTTTGTAAAAAATTGAATTTGAACCAAATCAAAGACCAAAAAAACTACAATTTTGGTCTTATTTGTGTCAGTTTTGTCATTCAACCTTAGAATCAAGGTACTTCAACTAGTAATTGTCTCTTAACTTCCAAAATTAAATCAATTTATTTTTCATTTTTCAATTAAACAATTTTATCATTATAAATTAACTTGATTAAGAACAAAAAATTGATACATGAATGAGATGGACACACCAATAAGATGTATTTTTAGTAAGCTTATTAAAACTATTCCTTCGGTATGACTCAACTAATTTGTCAAAAAACTTATAAATATATCTCAACAGTATCAAAGTTTTATAAATATACTAGTAGTAGTCTAGTGTGTTAAGGTTTTGGTCCAATTCGGTCCACTTCAGTTCATTGGATCTCTATTTCGGTACATACAGTCCACTTCAATCCATACAGTCCAATTCGGTTCGTTTGGTCCATTTCTGTCCAATTTAGATAATTCAGTCTAATCTAGTCCATTCAGAACTTTAGGTCCATATCGGTCCAATTCAGTCCATTCAATCCAATTCGTTCTATTTGGTGCACTTACTTAAAAATGGGAAAAGGGAATTAAGGTTGAAAGCAAGGTTTTAAAAACTAGAACTGTCAAAGAACCAATTTGATTCTCAGTTTTTATCTATTGAACCACTGGTTTTCCTAATTTTTATCTGATCGGATTAGGGTCTAATTTCTAGTTGAATCGGCTGATACAATTCAATTTTTAAAACCACTAGTCGCAACCCTGCATGATGCACGGGAATATCTGATTACTTTGTAATGAAATACAATGTACAATTTATTTTCTAAAATATTCATAAAATCATATATTAGGATTAGTAATCTGTAATAAAGTGTTTTTCTCATAAGAGAATTTAATTTTGGATGTATTAAACTATTAATTAAGAAGTATTTTTTTATATAACCCTTTACCAAACCAACAAAGGGCAAGGGTTTTTTTTCCTAACATAAACATCGTCATATTGCTTTCTTTTTTAAATAATGAATTTTGTGTCTTTATAAATATAATATATATATATATATAAATATATAATATATATATATATATATATAAATATATATATATATATATATATATATATAATATATATATATATAAATATATATAATATATATATATATAAATATATATATATATATATATATATATATATATATATATATGTTTACTTCCTTTTTATATTAAAATTTTCATCTACTCATATTATGAGCTAAGCTAGTGATAAAATAAAGGGGGGTTTAAGTTGTTCCAATTATAATAGTTAGAAATGAATGATAAAAATAGAGTTTTCTCACCATTAAAAAAATTTCAACTTATTTTTCATCTTAAACCAATCTATCTCTTTTGAAGTATACAAAGTAGGATCATGATCTCTCTTCTTAAATACAATGCTTATCTCAACACATCCATAAATATATACCGAATCAAAACATACCCATATGGAGATGCATTGCAAGCAAAGAAAATTTCATATCAATTGTCGCTTAACAATGATTAATTGGATCAATTAGAAAAACAATTTGTTGAGATTATTATTATTATTATTATTATTATTATTATTATTATTATTATTATTATTATTATTATTAATACAATTGCAAAAGTTAAAATATGTCATTTATCCTATTATTTTTGTTTGACTAATCTTTGTTATTGTATAAATAAGTGGCAATATAGGGTACTTCTAATACAAATTTTAAGAGTACTTTCTCTACAAACACTAAAATTTGTCTACCCAAAAGGATTAAAAATAAAAATAAAAAAACACAGTAAAATCTCATAGTTTAACATCTAAATGGATTACTAGAAAAAAAAAATCAAATTTTAACTTACAAAACAACTAATTATTAACAGAAATCATACCAAACTAATAGGATAAAGAAAAAGAACTTGTAATCGGGAATCGGAATACCAAAATACATAAATATGCATAAAATTCTATACAAATTTGTCAAAAATAGAAACAGATATAATGTGACAATTAAATCAATAATAACAAAAGCACCATTAGTATAAAAAAAATGATTGAAACAATAAAAGAATCCACCAAAAGAGAAACAAAATTGGAGAGAGAGAGAGAGAGAGAGAGAGAGAGAGAGAGAGAGAGAGAGTATTAACCTTTTTTGTCATGAACAACATGGAAGGACTAGGGGAGAGAGGTGGAAATGAAGTAAAAAGAAATTTATAAGAAAATTAAGATGGAATAGAAATGGTTGAAGTAGATGAAAGGTTGGAAATTTAAAAAGACAATGATTGAGAATAGTAGAATTTAAGAAGATGGAGAAAATTTAAAATTTTATAAAGGAATCAAATGAAATTTTTTTTTTTTAAATAGTGATTTGAGGAGATAAAAGATTGAACTAAGAGCATCCATAATAGTGGTGCTAAAAAGCTATTTTTAGCACCACTATATACAAAAAGAGTGCTGCAATAGTGGTGGTATAAGTAAATTTTTTACCTAAATTGCTACAGTGCACAGCTAGCTGAAAGCTATAAAAAAAAATTAGTTTTTTATTCTCCCTCCATTTAAAATATTATTTGTTTTTTTTTCTTTTATCCAAGCCTGACTGTCTCACTCTCACCTCTCTGTCTCATTGCCACCGACCCACCCGAAGCTCAACGTCACTGGCCCATTTGAAGCTCAACATCACTGATCCACGCCGCTGACCCACTCCGTCGAAGTCCCAAGCCGACCCAAGCCCCAAGCCGCTGATCCACACCTCTGATCCACACCACCGATCCATGCCTCTGACCCACGCCACCAATCCACGTCACCGATCTGTGACTACTTTTTTTTTTTGTTGGCTGGTTAGGTCTGAGGTATATTGTTGCAATGTTGGGTCTGAGGTTTTTTTTTCCCCCCTATTATGGACTGCTGGTGGTGGTGGCTCTGGGTAATGGTAGAGGTGGTTGTGGTTGGTTGATGAAGTTTGTGGTAGATGTTTTTATTATTATTATTATTCATATTTTTATTATTTTAATCAAATGGCTAAAAATATAGATCCATTGATGTTGGGTGTGAAGAGGTAAAATAGATAAAACGACTTTTGTAGATGTCAAATAGCTAAATTTTTAGCTCCACTATTGTGGAACTTGTAATCGGGAATCAAAATACCAAAATACATAAATATGCATAAAATTCTATACAAATTTGCCAAAAATATAAACAAATATAATGTGGCAATTAAATCAATAATAACAAAAGCACCATTAGTAGGAAAAAAAAATGATAGAAACAATAAAAGAATCCACCAAAAGAGAAACAAAATTGGAGAGAGAGAGAGAGAGTATTAACCTTTTTTTGTCATGAACAACTTGGAAGGAATAGGGAGAGAGGTGGAAATGAAGTAAAAAGAAATTTATAAGAAAATTAAGATGGAAGAGGAATGGTTAAAGTAGATGAAAGGTTGGAAATTTAAAAAGACAATGATTGAGAAAATTTAAAATTTTATAAAGGAATCAAATGAAATTTTTTTATAAAAAAATTAGTGATTTGAGGAGATAAAAGATTGATTTAAGAAGAAAATGGTTGCAAAAGATGAAATGTTGAATAAAGTAAAAATTGCAAAAAATAAAAATAAGAAAGGATGCTAATTACGTGGTGCAAAAACAAATATTTGCAAAATTTATTGCAAAGCCTCCATATTGTATTTTGTATAGATATATATATTTGTATACACTGTTTTGGTTTTTGTGTATTCATTGATTTTATTTTTTATTTTTTATTATTTTAGAAATTTTATTTTATTTTTTAGTTATAAACATCTACATTAAAGTGAATGTGTATATGCAAAATTATATGGAAATTAAAACCACATAAGATGAATGTGTAAAGCCAATCTATTTATATATTTATTATTGTCAACAAAATTCAGGAATAAAAAATAAATAAGAAAAAAAGAATAGTTATATGGATAATGACATGGTGGATATATATATATATATATATATAGATGGTTGAGAGTGCCTATTTTAAATCCAAATTTATTTAAAAATTACTTTAAGTAGCAGTTTTTACTATATAATTGCAGGTGGGAATCTTGAAAGATATGTTACCACTTAGGCGGTTTTGTTATTTAAAGGCAAAGTAGATTTTGAGTTGATGCTAATGTGGCTGTTTCCTTTTAAATCCTAGAATGCTTATTTTAAATCCAAATTTATTTAAAAATTACTTTAAGCAGCAGTTTTTACTATATAATTGCAAAGTGGGAATCTTGAAAGATATGTTACCACTTAGGCGGTTTTGTTATTTAAAGGCAAAATAGATTTTGAGTTGATGCTAATGTGGCTGTTTCCTTTCAAATCCTAGAACATAGGTTCGATAAGAATAAAAGAGCCCCATAATTATTTAAAAAAATTGTTAGCAATATATCAACAAAACAAAAAATCAAATAAAATAGAATTAAAAAAAAAAAAAAAAACGTAGATACTATTGTGCCTATCAAAATATTATCAACCAAATATAAAGTCAAATATGATAGAACTAAAATAAAATTTTACCTTTTTCTTTGCTCTCCACCTCTCTCTGTCTCTCATTCTCTCTGATGCTCTCCACTGTTCTCATCTGCTCAACAGCTCAAGCAAGCTTCCTCAATTCCTCCGCTTGGACTGCCTCCCTCGACTGCTCAAGCAAGCTTTCTTGGTTTCTTCGCCTCTCTCAACTACTCACCGTATCAAGTTCAGGTATAAATATTTGGGCATTTGGCTTTCTCTTCATTTTATTTGTTAAGATAATAAGATTGGGCCCTAGTTTTGTTATCAGTTTATGGCTGCCTGAACTGGACGTTAACTTCACGTTTGTTTGGGCCTTCAAATTTTTTTTTTTTATAAAGCCTGCGTTTTTTTGGGAATTATAGATAGGATTTGTTTTGTGTTTTTTTTTTGTGGGTGGGTCTTATTAATAAGCCTTGTGTTATGGCTAACTAACTCTGCTTAAATTTTTGTTATGCTTGTACTTAATTTATTTTTAATTTTAATCTTGTGTTTATATATATATATATATATATATATATATATATATATTTTAGTTAGTGGTAATATATTGAATAAGTTTTTATTTATGCCGGTTGAGATTGCTAAAAACTTGTTATTGTTTAGTGAAACTACATCAATACTTTTTATATAAATCAGGTTCTATTTCTCATTTGCTCTACACTTGAAAGATATTTTTTATTTTAGTCTTTATAAATATATTGTTTGATTAGAAATGTCAACTAGAAAATATGCATCTGGATATGAAAAACTTGAAAAAAAAAATTAATTGAGTCTCAAAAAGGATCAATGGATAAATTTGTTATTAGTAATAAACAAAATATAATACAAAATTTAAATGAAAATATCACAAATGAGCAAGAAATTCACCAAAAAGAGTTAGAAGATAATGAAATGATACAATTGCAAGATAACAATGATGTTCAATTTTGCAATACAACAAATATTGATAATGAACTTCAAAATAATTTAGAAGAAAATGAAAATAATGATGAAAATGTCACAAATGAATAAGTTCACCATAATTGATGTTCAACTAGAAGTGTAATGACCCAAGGAAAAGCGCTAACCACATCTGCACTATACCTCAAAAGGATTAGTCACAATTAAGGCTCATTGTAATTGTTAATAAAGCTCAGATCTACTCAGTAAATACCCGATGTGGGACTCATCACACACCCACACATATCACACAATCAATCAAATTGGGACATCACAATTTCCCCCACTTAAATCCCTAACGTCCTTGTTAGGGCCTATTTTGTGGAATAGTGTCTTCGAACCCAAACGGGGTTATTGGGCTGGCTTTGATCCCATATGTAACGACCCAAGAAAAAGTGCTAGCCACATCTACGCTATATCTCAAAAGGACTAGTCACAATTGAAGCTCCTTAAAGTTGTTAATAAAACCCAGTTTAGCCTAGTAAATACCCGATGTGGGACTCATCACACATCTACACACATCACAATCTCTCCCACTTAAATCCCTAACATCCTCATTAGGGCACACTTTGTGGGTTAGTGTCTCCGAGCCCAGATAGGGTTACCGGGCTGGCTCTGATACCATATGTAATGACTCAAGGAAAAGCGCCAGCCACATCTGCGCTATACCTCAAGAGGACTAGTCACAATTAAGAATCCTTGTAGTTGTTAATAAAGCCTAGATTTACATAGTTAATACCCGATGTGGGACTCATCACACACCCACACACATCATACAATCAATTAAATTAGGACATCACAATCTCCCCCACTTAAATCCCTACCATCCTCGTTAGGGCCCACTTTGTGGGGTAGTGTCTCTGAGCCCAGACGGGGTTACCGGGCCTACTTTGATACCATATGTAACGACCCAAGGAAAAGCACTAGCCACATCTGCGCTATACCTCAAAAAGACTAGTCACAATTGAGGCTCCTTGTAGTTGTTAATAAAGCCCAGATCAACCCAGTAAATACCTAATGTGGGACTCATCACACACCCACACCCACACACATCACACAATCAATCAAATTGGGGCATCACAATCTCCCCCACTTAAATTCCTAATGTCCTTGTTAGTGCCCATTTTGTGGAGTAGTGTATTCGAGCCCATACAGGGTTACTAGGCTGGCTTTGATACTATATGTAACGACCCAAGGAAGAGCGCTAGCCACATCTGCACTATATCTCAAAAGGACTAGTCACAATTGAAGCTCCTTAAAGTTGTTAATAAAGCCCAGTTCAACCCAGTAAATACCCGATGTGGGACTCATCACACACTCACACACATCACACAATCAATCAAATTGTGGCATCACAAGAAGAAAATGAAAATAATAATGACATGTTGAATTATATTCCTTCAAATATTTATGATCTAGGTAATTGGGAAAATATTGACACAAAATTAAGAGATTTATTAGTAGAAAGAAGTCTAATTAGAGACAATGATATAATTTTTCCTAAAGGTGATGACACTAGACATTTTTTTGCTATTCATTACACTCGAATATTATCAAATGGGGAGAAGCATGATAGAAAATGGCTAGTGTATTCAAAAGATACGGACCAAGTATTTTGTTTTTGTTGCAAGTTGTTTGAATCTAAATGTACTGGCCAACTATGTAATGAAGGAACTCGAGATTGGAAAAATATTAGCTCTAAAATTAGAAACCATGAAACAACTAGAGAGCATATTACTAACATGAACACTTGGCTAGATTTGGAAATGAGATTGTCAAAAAATAAAACAATAGATAAAAATATCCAAGAACAAATTAACAAAACTTATAAGTATAAAAAATGCCCCATTTTTAGTTCTCGCCTTAGGCCCCAAAATGTCCAGGGCTGGCCCAGTTGTCACCTATATCTTAGGTTGTATTACCAATAATATTTAGGTTATTTGCCTAAATATTATTCAAGATTTTAGTGTACATTGGCAACATGCCTTTTTTTATTAATAAAAATTGTTATTTATCCAAAAGAAAATGTTATTCAAGATTTTATTGAGGGTGGTTGTTTATATTTTGGGGCTGTTCTACAGTGGTATGGAAGATGCTGTGTGTGTGTGTATAGAAAGGCAATATTACTCTTATCAAGAACACTCTTCTGAACTTGCTGACCTTACTTGTTCATATGGCAAATGTGAACTTAATCAAGTGTGTTGTAGTAAAGGAATGATAGAATAAATGAATGCAGAGTGAGGAGGAAGGATGCACCAGAAATTAAGGAAGTTAAAAATGAATTCAATCTTATTCAAATACCTCAATCTGTAGTACATTGATATGTGTATATACTTGTGTCTATATGTGTATTGAAGCCTATCTAATCTTTATAGCTCTACAATTTGTTGTAACAATACAAATCATATCAGTAAGTACTACAGACTTCAAACTAACACTAACAATTGTAACTAACACTACTATACTAAAAGAAAACTGTCTTCAAAAAATGATAGTCGTTTAGCATTATATCATTGGGAGGGAACGATCAGTCACGTTGTACCGAATTGTCTCCTTGCTTGACAAGAACTACCTATTGAGATTGAGTGAGATGTCATTTACTTGCATAATAACTAGCAGGATCTTAAGCAACATTTCATATTGTCTCAATAGCAAAATAGGATTGAGAAGTTGAAGCAAGAATTCTCTTACGGTGGTGTAGGTGACAAGTACATATAGTTTTTTGGTTTAAATTCATTAAGGATCCATTGTAAAACTCCTCTATACATCCACCAATAGAATAGTGTATTTTCAAATTAATGAATATGGGCTAATGCACACAATCACATCCTTGTTAATAATCCCAAACTAATGGTTCAATTGAAGAGCCGTTGAACTAGGATGCCACCAGAGGCGTTGCTAGGCCAGGAAGGCAGGAACGATGGCATTAAGGTGGGTTTGAGGCCGGGATTGACATATGTACAATATATGCATCGTGTGAAAAGGTTGGTTGTAGAGGAGAACAATCTTAGGGACCATTTGGATTTGAAGGGGAAGGGAGGGGAAGTAGAGGGGAGCAGAGTAGAGCTGGCTGAAAATAGGCTCATTTTTGGCAAATTCTACTCTACTCCCTCTCCTTCCCTCTCAATCCAAACGGGCAGTGTCATTCAATGATTTAATAACCATGGCATTGAGCCGCTTAAGATGATTCTTGAAGAGTTTGCTCAATAAAATTGATTTCCTTGGTAACATAGATACCAAAGTTTACCATGTTAATGGGAAGCCAACTTGTTAGCAATTCATTTGGCATACAAATTATTTAAATTGTATAATCTTCGTATTTGGGTTGCTCCATCGTAGGCATTTTAATTATTTCACATTTAGGGTGTATTTAGATATCGCTTATTTTGCTGAAAATTGAAAACTAAAAACAATAAAAAAAAATTTTTTGGTTACTGTTCACACTCACAAAACAATGTTCATTTGCCTTAATGCACTGTTCATGTCCCATGAATAGTGCAAAAGGCATTGGTAAAAAAAAAAAAAAAAAACGCTAAAACGCAAACACATTGCGTTTCAGCGTGACCCAAACGGGTACGTAGGTAGTACTAGTTGCAGCCTCGCGCGTTGTGCGTGATAATTTTTTAGGCAAAATACTATTTTAGTCCCTAAACTTTATAGAGAGTTTTTAATATTATTATTATTATTATTATTATTATTATTATTATTATTATTATTATTATTATTTTACATTAGTTTTATTATATTTTCATGATCTCATCTATAATATTTTTTACCATTATCTGGTTGATGATTTGCATAGTAATGACATTAAATGAGAGTTAGATTTTTAAAAGTCATGGTGTATGAAGATTTTATATATGTGTGTGTGCGCGCGTGCGCACAAACTTTGCTATGCCACTTGGCATAATATGAGACATTCTATATAAAAGTGCTTGTGTTGACCTTTTGCATTGACATTGACTAGCCATTTGTATTTGGAGGTGGTTCGCTGGTTCCCTTCAACATTTTGAAAATGTCTGTTTGTGGAATAAAAGTTCTTTCTTTGAACCCAAAAAAAAAAAAACATAAATTCATACCTATTCTAAGTTCATAATTTCATCTTCTAAAACTTAAGTTGTTGCGAAATTGTGAATTCAATCATGTAGCTATTATTCTAACAAGATTGAAGTTGAAACAATCATATATCAATATCTAGGCTCAAAGTGCTATGAAATATTCAAAGATAAAATTTCATAAAGTAGGTAAGTAAATGCCATTTCTAATGTCTCAAGGAGACTATTTAGTAGGGGTGTGTAGCCAACCCACCAAAACTGACCCAATCAAACCCAACCCGTCGGGTTGGGTCGGTTTTTAGGGCTTGGTGGGTTGGGTTGGGTTACAAAATATTTTTTAATAGCGGGTTGAGTTGGGTTCGGGTCATAAAATTCCAAACCCAACCCGACCTACCCATATATTTAATATATATATTTAAAATATATTATATAATTAATAATTTTTTTTTGAATAACCAGTTCTTCCTATCCTATATAAAAGCTAATTAGTTCACACAAACCCTAGTAAATTACTATTATTGTTTAGTCATTAGTATTGTATGCCTTTAAGGAGTTACATTAATACTAATCTTTGGATTTTTTAATATATTTATATTTATATTTTTTCTACTCAATTTACGCTCCGTTTGTTTCAATGGAAAATCTTGTGTAAAGATAGTTTTCCTTATTTTCCAATGTTTGGTAGTATAAAAAAATATGAGTCAAAGGAAAACTATCTTTGGTCAATATAAAAAGTATGGCTTATTTTTAGAGATTGTTTTCCATTAAATTTTTTTGGAAAACAACTCTATCTCACAACAAGCTAAATAAGGGAAATTAAGAGGTTGTTTTTCAACATATTTAAAGTTGCTACCAAACATTGGAAAATGAGATAGTTTTATAGAAAATGCTTTTTAGAAAATGAGTCATTTTCTAAAAAATATCATTATTGAAACAAACAGAGCGTTAATAATAATATTAAGAATTGTCAAACCCATGGGTTCAACCTGACCCAACTCGACTCATGTGGGTTGGGTTGGACTTATGTGATGGGTTGTGTTAGGTTGAATTTTTTTAACCCACCACGGTGGGTTGGGTAAAAAAATCTCCCTTAACCTGACCTATGCACGCCTCTACTATTTAGAATAGCCTTTTGTAACCTGAGAATTCTAGCCCTTTATCGTACGCATTACAATTAAATTCTAACTACATGCTAATAATAATAGATGGTTAATGTGCCCTTAGAGCATACATTAACCATCTATTTTTAGGAAACTTTTAATGGAAAATTGAAAAAACTGTTAAATTATTTAGTTAATTTTTCATAATTTTTTTTAAAATGATTTATTAACATATGGTTTTAGGACATACATTAGTAAATCCCTAATAAAAAAAGAAAAAGAAAAAGGACATTGATAAATAAAAGACAATCGATTGAAGGGCCTTTTTCCCTTGGGATTAAATTCTGGGTTTTTTCTTTTTATTTTATTTTTTAAGTTTCCAATGTTGATGGAATTTAGAAATAACAAACATGCTTTTATTTTTATTAAGCATAATCCTTGGTTTGGGAGGAGAAAGTATACGTTGTTTCCAACATACTAGATCAGTATCATCTAGTTGGTGTTTCATGGTCCAAAAAATATGGACACCAATAAAAAAAAATGAAAATATGCACACTAGCTCATTTAAATTAGTACTATCTTCTGATTTAGAAATTGTATTCCAAATTGATTATATTTAATAAGCAAAAATTTGTGTTTCCTTTTTTTCAAAAAAAAAAAAAAATCATTTAAACCAAAAGTTCAAAAATACCCTTCAAAAATTTCAAAATCCCGCCGCCTAATTTATTCAAAATGATAAGTACAAAAATACCCTTGACACGCTTTACTTTATGCAAAATCAAAAATTTATATATACCCTCTCTCGCTCAAACATACCCTCTCTCGCTCAAAAAATCAAAATCCTGACTTTCTCTCTCCCCTCTCACCCTCTCACCCTATCTCAGTATCTCTCTCTCCTCGCTGCCTAGACTTTCCGATCAGCCTCTCGTCGTTCTCGGCCGCACGTTCTCCGATTGCGAGATCGGTCTCTCGCTCTTAACTGTCGTCGTCGTTGTTTTCCTCACCACCGTCGGATCGTTCCTCATCTCGGCGTTGATGCTCGGCTTTGCGAGATCGTGTGCGCTCACGGTGCGTTTAGAGTTCAAGAGGATCTCTTCCTCGACGATCAAGATCCAGCGAATTCACGGTGCGTTTTTCATTTGCTTGGGAAATTCTGGGCAAATGATAGGGTTTTGATTTGAATTGTGCAATTTGTAAACCTAAATTTTTTTTAGACTTGTATGTGGATTAAGTCTGCATTGTGCAATTTGTAGACCTAATTTTTGTAGACTTAGTTTGTGATTTTGTATTTTTGATTCTCAATGAATGTTGTTTTGGCATTACGAGCCATACAATTGGGATCTTTCACTCTTAATGCAGTTATGGTTTGATTATGTTGGCAGTAATGGTTTTGGTTGATTTATTGAATTTTTAGTTAATCTGTGTTAATGCATGTGTCAATTTTTTTATATTTAATTTATTTTTGGTGGAATGTGCTTGAAACTTACATTTTGCAAAAACAAATTGTATACTTAAAATTGAAGTCTTCCCCTGATAAGTGGTTTTAGTTTTGGAGGATTATATGCTGAGAATTTGGGATTTTTATTTATTTATCAATATGTATTGGTTTTATTTGATCGATGCATGATTGTCCACCTGTTGTTGTCTCATGTTTTTGGCAGTGTTTCTGGTTTTGTCTACATGTGGAAGCTTTCTTGGGCATCTTCCTTTCCCAAGCTTTTGGCATCTCCGGCTTTATTTCCAACACAAACCCACCAATCCCTACACTCAGAAAGGTGTGCAATTTCAGCTCCTCTCTCACTTTCCCTCTCTTTTTGTTCTTTAGATAAACAATCTAGTTCCTAATTGAAGGGAAAAATATTGACTTTTTCAGCATCATTAGTAGTTTTAAGCTTTGGATAACCACCCCATTTTTTGATTTTGCGAGAATGTTAGAAATGGTTTAAAACCCAGTTGGTAAATCTTGGTTTGTGGTGTAGGGTATGTATGCAAGTGGACTTAATCATTTTTAGCAGAAACCCATTTTGTGGATTTAATAAGCAAACCCAATTCCTAATGGACTTATGGAAGAGAAAAATAAATATTTTCAGCAAAATTAGTAGTTTTTAAGCCTTGTAGTAGCCTAGTGGAGAGCCCACAAAACGGTTTGGAGGGTTGCATCTACAGTGATTGTTATCAACTATATAATCCAATTTGATTCTCTGTGTTGTAAAAATTAATTAGAATATAAGTTTTTGAACCTAGTTCTAATAGTTTTTTAGCATACATTTCTTGGGATTTTTTTTTCTTGTTCTTGTAGTTTTTGAACTTATTAATTGGGCTTCCGATTTGATAAGCTTCTCAGCTAGTCCAATAGCCATTGATGAATTGGGATAGCAGAAACTAACGATTGACAGCCTTTGTTTTGACTTGTTCATCAAATAAGCTTCTTAGCCAACTCATGCATTAATGCCCCTTTTGTTGTCGTAAACCTTGAGCCAAGTTATTTAAAAGCCCAAGATGTATGTTTTCTTCTTTTGGTTAATAATCAAATCGAATCAGTTGAACTACACACACACACACACACACACACATTTCCCTTTTTTAGAGTTTTGCGTAATTTACATATGCTATGAACCTGGTTAAGTCACCCTATTTAATCTTCTTGGCCCTCTCCACCACCTTTAATAGCAGATGATGTGTGTTAGGACTTGATGAAATGGATTGAAATTAGAGGGGGCATAAAAAAAACACATAAGCACAATCTGTCATGTGAGCTAGTGGGCAGCAAGATTTAAATAAATACTTTTGAGTGTAAATAGTGACCATTTCTGTTAATCACTCATGCTTTAGTCATTCAGAGATTCATTATTTGTGGGCTTTTGCAAGAAAGGTCATGATGTGGAATCCAGTTTATACTTTAAACGCTTAAATTATTTTTCAGATTTCTCTTGCTTGTTTAAAGCATATTTTATCTGCTTTTTATATTGGTCATATGGTTAATTTATGATCAGGGGAAGGGTGTTGAAGAGGATATAATGGACATGATTGATAGAGAAGCAGATGGAAGTGATAGTCTTGAGGGTTTTGTTTTATGTCACTCTATTGCTGGAGGAACAGGCTCAGGTTCTTACTACTCTGTCTTTACTGTTCACCTATAAAACCAAGGTTTTAAAATATTTTGTATATTTGGGGACAACACTTATCCTTTTACAGCATTGCTGAGTAACTAAAGTAAATTTTACATTTACTCTGTGGCATTATTTTAATGGAAATTAGAGCTGATTCATAATTTCAAATTTAGAGGATGAACTGAAATGCTTTGTGCTGGGTGTTGGACTAAATTCAGATTGCACTTGGCAGTTTAAAGATGAATAAAAAATAGAATTATGAGAACCTTAAGCACAATTATTATCATTAAATTTTAACCCAATGATGGGTATCTTTTACTTATCTTTTGTATTTTGTAGTATTTGCACAGTTGCATGTGCATGAATGCTTCAAGTGCTTCCTTGTGTATTTTTTGTGTGATCTCACTTAAAATGGTGCAGGTATGGGTTCATATCTGTTGGAAACTCTAACTGAGCGCTTTAGCAAAAAACTGGTTCAATATTGAATATCATCCAAGGGGAAGTGGACCCTAGTCAGGTAATATTTGAGCAATTTCAGAATATTTTCATACAAATTCCTATACAATTGATTGTATGGATAGACTAGCTCTATGTTTTTATGTGACAGACTGTACTTAAATATCAGTTTCTTTTAACTTTTGGCCATAAAAAATTGAAATTAGTATATTGCCAATGATATCTAGACTTTTAGCTCAACCAGTAGCCCCTCGAAGTTAAGCTTTAGGCCCAATCCTTTTTAAAAAGATGCACTTGAAGTTCCACACCTTGGAAATAAACACACTAACTACCGAAGACCTTTTTTTTTTTTTAGTAACTAAAATGCCATCAATAAATTGCTTTTTTTATCTTAAACTTTCAAAAATTGCATTTGGACCTAATTTTTTTTTTCATATTTATGTTTTGAGCCCAAAGCTATCTTAAAATTTCATTTTGACCTTGAACTTTCTCATATTTATGTTTTGACCATAAAACTTTCAAATTGTATTTCGACTTGAAACTTCTCCCATATTTTATGAATTAACCCTAGAACATTTCCAAAAATTGTAAAAAGTTGCATTTTGAACTTAAACTTTCCTATATTTATGTTTTGACTCTAGAACTTTCTCAAAATTGTTCCCCCCCAAAGTTCCTAAAATATCATTTTGTCCTCAAATCTTTTCTAAAATTGCAAGAAAGCCTTCCAACTTCTCAAAAATTGCAAAGCGACTCCTCAACCATTAGAAAGTTGTTTGAAAGCATTTTAAACATTTTCTAAGTTTTTTCAATCATCTTTAAATTCTTAGTTCTACTTGTCTTTGTTTAAGATAAATACGGTGTAACTTGTTTGATGTGTATATTTGGAGTTTTGCACTTACTTTTTGATGGATAATTATGTGTTTGCTTACATATATCTTTATGGTTTTGTATGAGTGATATGGTTTCCTGACCTCACAACTTAAAACACAAGCTCTATCAAACAAAAGCCCAATTTGAAAAGCCATATAATAAGCCCAACCCAAAATAAAATTAAATATATTCAAACCCAAATAACAAGCTCAGTCCACCTAATCCCATCAGCAATCAAACTCATACAAAAATTACACTTGGACTCATCAACTATATTAAAATAATAACATTTTCTTTGTCAAATGACATTGTTTTCACATTTTATAGATTTTAAAACATTGAGTTTCTTGTTGTTTCTTGTGTCTTTTAGCATTAGAAAAAAATGCTTGGAGAGAGCTTGCTATAAAATGCTATGCTATGGAGTAAGGTAAGCTTCATCAAATTTGTCATGCAATTTGCTTTTCTAGTAAATGTCATGCAATCACATGTTTAACTATGCTTTTTAGTCTTTATTTCTGGAATAAATTATTCACATGTTTATCCTTTTTGCATGTCTACATGCTCATGCATTTTCCATATCATCTCCTAGGATAGATTTATGAGCTTATATAATCACATGCTCATGCACTTTTCCATGTCATTCTCTAGGGTAGGTTTTACAAGTTCATAAGCTCAATAATGAACCAAATGCCAAATTTTTTAGATAATTTTTAAATGTTGAACCAAAAATCTGAATACTGTTTTAGAACTCATTTTGTTTTGTCTATTAGAATAGAATATTTCGGTAAAGGCCTATTTCAACGTACAATTTCAAGGTTACCATTAATATATATAAATAAAATTATCAATTCAAAAAAAAAAAAAATCAAATAATAAAAATAGAAATGACTTGGTGTTCTAGTAGTAATGTTATTGTATTAGTAGATTTCTCATTGGGTGGGTATATGGACGAATCCAACACATTAGCCACCTACCTATTTGGATGGGGAGCACACTTAAAGCCAAAACTATAAAAATATTTGTGTGAAGCTTAATGTCTCTCTTTATTTGTTATCTAATAGAGAAATTATAATATCCAAGTTCCTCGCATCTCATTGTTACACACTTGGTTCTCTAGACCCACAATGAAACCCTAGAAAAAGTACACTCAAGTATTTTCTTACGCAACTCCAATCTGTCCATCTTAGACACTAAAAACAATGAAAATAAATCTATTGCCTCACAAACCTTCAAAACCAGAGGATGTAGTAGGAGCTATAGCCAAAGTAGAAAACCCTTTCCTCTTTAGTATGGGAATCTCCAATTTCACTTCCTACCTCCATCTTCTCTGCTTGGGTAGCTCACTCACAATTCTATACTTTCAGCATATGCAATTTTTCGAAAAACGTACACAATTTTTATACAAATCTAGACAATTTGTTCATCTAATGTACACTTTTTTTCGTTGAATTTACACAATTGTGTACATTCAACCTATCTAACGTATGTACATTTTTCGACAAATCCAATGTGTAAATTCATACATTTAACGAATTTGAATTTTTTCACGTAATTGGAATATCTGTCCATCTAATGTACTCAGTTTTCCATTGAATTTTGATGATTTCGTACATTCAATGAATTTGATTTTTTCAACGAATTCAGACTTTTTAGACATTTAATGTATACAATTTTCCACTGAATTTTCACGATATCGTACATTTAACGAATTTGAATTTTTTTCACGAATTTGGACTTTCTGTACATTTAATGTACACAAATTTCCATTGAATTTTCACGATATTGTACATTTAACGAATTCAAAATTTTCCACATATATGGACTATTTGTCTATCTAATGTACTCAATTTTTCATTGAATATTGATGATTTCGTACATTCAACAACTTCGGACTTTCTGTACATTTAATGTACACAATTTTCTACAGAATTTTCACGATATCGTACATTTAACGAATTCGAATTTTTGAACGAATACGAACTTTTTGTACACCTAACATACACAGTTTTCCATTGAATTTTCACTATATCATACATTCATCGAATTTGAATTTTTCTACGAATTCGGACTTTTTGTCCATTTAATGTACACTGTTTTCCATTGAATTTTCATGATATTGTACATTTAACGAATTTGAATTTTTCCATGTATTCGAACTATCTGTCAATTCAATGTACTCAATTTTTCCATTGAATTTTAATGATTTCATACATTCAAAGAATTTGATTTTTTCAACGAATTCAGATTTTCTATACATTTAATGTACCCAATTTTCCACTGAATTTTCATGATATCGTACATTTAATGAATTTGAATTCTTCAACGAATTTGGACTTTTTGTACATTTAATGTACCCCAGTTCCATTGAATTTTCACGATATTGTACATATAACAAATTCAAATTTTTCCACGTATTTGGACTATTTGTCCATGTAATGTACTCAATTTTCCATTGAATATTGATGATTTTGTACATTTAATGAATTTGATTTTTTCAATGAATTTGGACTTTCTGCACATATAATGTACACAATTTTCTACTGAATTTTCATGATATTGTACATTTAACGAATTTGAATTTTTGAACAAATACGAACTTATTGTACATCTAACGTACACAGTTTTTCATTGAATTTTCATGATATCGTACATTCAACAAATATGAATATTTCTACAAATCTGGACTTTCTGTCCATCTATTATTCACAGTTTTCCACTGAATTTTCATGATATCGTAGATTCAACAAATTTGTATTTTTTCAAGAATCTAAACTTTTTGTACATTTAATGTACATTGTTTTCCATTGACTTTTCACGTTATTGTATATTTATCGAATTCAAATTTTTTCATGTAGTTGGACTAATTGTCCATCTACTGTACCCAATTTTTCATTGAATTTTAACAATATCGTACATCCAACAAATTCAATTTTCTTTCATGAATTTGTAATTTCTATACATATAATGAATGGAATTTTCCATTGAATTTGCACAATATTGTATGTTCAACGAATTTGAATTTTTCCATGAATTTGGACTATCTATCCATCCAATGTACACAATTTTCCATTGAATTTTCATGATATCGTACATTCAACGAATTTGAATTTTTCCTCAAATCTGGACTTTTTGTGTATCTAATGTACGCAATTTTCCACTAAATTTTCATTGTTGTACATTCAACGAATTTGAATTTTGTCTCAAATATGGACGTTTTGTACATCTAATGTACATTATTTTCCATTGAATTTTCATGATATCGTATATGCAACAAATTCGAATTCTTTCACGAATACGGGCATTCTGTACATCTACTATACATAAATTTTCATTGAATTTTCACGATATCGTACATTTATCGAATTCAAATTTTTTTTTTTTGTGTATTTGAACTATTTGTCTATCTAATGTACTCAATTTTCCATTGAATTTTGATGATTTTGTACATTCAAGGAATTCGATTTTTTCCATGAATCCGAACTTTCTGTGCATAGTGTACACAATTTTCCGTTGATTTTTCTTGACATCGTACATTCACCGAATTGGAATTCTTCCAGGAATTTGGATTTTCAATATATCTAATGTATACAATTTTCCACTAAAATTTCACGATATCGTACATTTAACGAATTAGAATTCTTCAACAAATTTGGACTTTCTGTACATTTAATATACACAAATTTCCATTGAATTTTCACGATATCGTACATTTAAGAAATTCAAAATTTTCCAAGTATTTGGGCTATCTGTCCATCTAATGTACTCAATTTTCAATTGAATATTGACGATTTCGTACATTCAACGAATTTGATTTTTTCTACGAATTCAGATCATCTATACATTTAGTGTACTCAATTTTCTTCTAAATTTTCACGATATCGTGCATTTAACAAATTTGAATTGTCAATGAATTTGGGCTTTCTGTACATTTAATGTACACAAATTTCCATTGAATTTGCACTATATCGTACATTTAACGAATTCCAAATTTTCCCATGTATTTGGACTATCTGTCCATCTAATGAACACAATTTTCCATTGAATATTGATGATTTCATACATTCAATGAATTTGATTTTTTCTACGAATTCGGACTTTCTGAACATTTAATGTATACAATTTTCCTTTGAATTTTCAAGATATCGTACACTTAACAAATTTGAATTTTTGAACAAATACAAACTTTTTGTACATCTAACGTACACAGTTTTCCATTGAATTTTCACGATATCATACATTCATCGAATTTGAATTTTTTAATGAATTGGGAATTTCTGTCCATCTAATGTACTCAATTTTCCATTGAATATCGATGGTTTCGTACATTCAACGAATTTGATTTTTTCAACAAATTCGGATTTTCAGTACATTTAATGTACACAACTTTCCATTGAATTTTCACGATATCAAACATTTTACGAATTCGGATTTTTGAACGAATACAAACTTTTTGTACATCTAACGCACACAATTTTCCATTGAATTTTCTAGATATCGTACATTCAACGAATTTGAATTTCTCTACAAATCTGGACTCTTTGTCCATCTATTGTACACAGTTTTCCACTGAATTTTCACGATATCGTAGATTCAATGAATTCGTATTTTTTCAAGAATCTGAACTTTTTGTACATTTAATGTACATTGTTTTCTATTGACTTTTCATGTTATTGTACATTTATCAAATTCAAATTTTTTAATGTAGTTGGATTATCTATCCATCTACTGTACTCCATTTTTCATTGAATTTTAACGATATCGGACTCAATGAATTTAATTTTCTTTCATGAATCAATAATTTCTGTATATCTAATGTATAAAATTTTGCTTTGAATTTGCAAAATATTGTATGTTCAACGAATTTGAATTTTTTTACGAATTTGGACTATCTGCCTATCCAACGTACACAATTTTCTATTGAATTTTCATGATATCGTACATTCAACTTATTTGAATTTTTCCTCAAATCTGGACTTTTTGTGTATCTAATGTACCCAATTTTTCGTTGAATTTTGATGATTTCGTACATTCAATGAATTTGATTTTTTCTAAGAATTTAGACTATCTATACAATTAGTGTACACAATTTTTTGCTAAATTTTCATGATATCGTACATTTAACGAATTCGAATTCTTCCACGAATTTGTACGTTCTGTACATTTAATGTATATAAATTTCTATTGAATTTTCACGATATCGTGCTTTTAACGAATTCAAATTTTTCAACGTATTCGGACTATCTGTCCATCTAGTATACTCAATTTTTCACTGAATATTGATGATTTTGTATATTCAACAAATTTGGACTTTTTATTACATTTAATGTACACAAATTTTCATTGAATTTTCACGATAACATTTAAAAATTTCCACGTATTCAGACTATCTTTCCATCTAATGTACTCTTTTTTCCATTGAATATTGATGATTTTGTACATTCAAAGAATTCGATTTTTTCAACGAATTCGGACTTTCTGTATATTTAATGTAATCAATTTTCCACTTAATTTTCCCGATATCATACATTTAACGAATTCGAATTTTTGAACGAATACGAACTTTTTGTACATCTAATGTTCACAGTTTTTCATTGAATTTTCACGATATCGTACATTCAACAAATTTGAATTTTTCTATGAATTTGGACATTCTGTCCATCTATTGTACAGAGTTTTCTACTTAATTTTCACGATATTGTAGATTCAACAAATTTGTATTTTTCCAAAAATCTGAACTTTTTGTTCATTTAATATACACAAATTTCCATTTAATTTTCACGATATTGTACATTTAACGAATTCAAAATTTTCCAATTATTTAAACTATTTGTCCATTTAATGTACTCAATTTTTCATTGAATATTGATGATTTCGTATATTCAACGAATTTTGTTTTCCAAAAAATTAGGACTTTCTGTACATTTAATGCACACTATTTTCCACTGAAATTTTCACGATATCGTACGTTTAAGTAATTCGTATTTTTGAATGAATACGAACTTTTTGTACATCAAACGTACACAATTTTCCGTTGAATTTTTAAAATATTGTACATTTATCGAATTTGAATTTTTCTATGAATCAAGACTTTTTATCCATCTATTGTACAAGTTTTCCATTGAATTTTCACGATATTGAACATTTAACGAAGTCGAACTTTTCCTTGTATTTGGACTATCTATCCATCTAATGTACTAAAATCTCCATTGAAATTTGATGATTTCGTACTTTCAACGAATTTGATTTTTTCAACGAATTCAAACTTTCTATGCGTTTAATGTACTCAATTTTCCACTGATTTTTCGCGATATCCTATATTTAACGAATTCGAATTCTTCCATGAATTTAGACTTTCAGTAAATTTAATGTACACAAATTTCCACTGAATTTTCATGATATCGTACATATAAGGAATTCAAATTTTTCTAGGTATTCAAAATATCTATCCATCTAATGTACTAAATTTTCCATTGAATATTGATAATTTCGTACATTCAATGAAATATATTTTTTCAACGAATTAAGACTTTCTATACGTTTAATGTACACAATTATCTATTGATTTTTCACGATATCGTACATTCAACGAATTCGAATTCTTCTAAGAATTTTGACTTTTTGTAAATCTAATGTACACAATTTTCCATCGAATTCTCACGATATCGTACATTTAACGAATTTAAATTTTTACATTTATTCGGACTATTTGTCCATCTAATGTAATCAATTTTGCATTGAATTTTGATGATTTTGTACCTTCAACGAATTTGATTTTTTCAATGAATTCGAACTTTCTGTACGTTTAGCATACACAATTTTCCCCTGAAATTTCATGATATCGGACTTTTAACGAATTTGAATTTTTCCACGTATTCGAACCATCGATACATCTAACATACACAATTTTTCATTGAATTTTTTGATATCAAACATTCAACGAATTCGTATTTTTCTATGAATCCGGACTCTTATCAATTTAATGTACACAATTTTTCATTGAATTTTTAGGATATCGTACTATCATAGAATTTGAATTTTTCTATAAATCATGAGTTTCCGTCTTCCCAATGTATCCAAATTTCCGTTGAATTTTCACGATATCATACATTCAACGAATTCGAATTTTTCCTTGATATTGGACTTTTTGTACATCTAATGTACACAATATTATTGAAATTTCACTATATCGTACATTCAACGAATTCAAATTTTTTCAAAAATCTGGACTTTCTATACATCTAATGTACACAATTTTCCATTGAATTTTCACGGTATCATACATTCAATGAATTTGAATTTTTCTACGAATCTGAACTATCTGTCCATCCAATGTACACAATTTTTCATTGAATTTTCATGATATCATACATTCAACCAATTCGAACTTTTTCTCAAATCTTGACTATCTGTACATCTAATGTACACAAATTTCCAATGAATTTCCTCTATATTGTACATTTAACGAATTCGAATTTTTCGTCAAATATGGACCTTCTGTACATCAAATGTGCACAATTTTTTATTGAATTTTCACAATATCGTACATTCAATAAATTTGAATTCTTCCACGAATTTGGACTTTCTGCACATGTAATATACACAATTTTCCCTTGAATTTTCACAATATCGTACAGTTAATGAATTCGACTTTTTCCATGTATTCGAATAATATGTCCATGTAATGTACTCAATTTTTCAATGAATTTTGACGATTTCGTACATTTAATGAATTTTCCTTTTCCACGAATTCAAACTTTCTGAACATCTAATGTACACAATTTCTACTGAGTTTTCACGATATCGTACATTTAATGAATTCAAATTTTTTCACACTAACTGTACATCTAATGTACACAATTTTCCATTGAATTTTCTTGATCTCGTACATTCAATGAATTCGAATTTTTCAACGAATACGGACTTTCTGTACAACTAATCTGCACAATTTTTCATTGAATTTTCTTGAAATAGTACATTCAACAAATTTGAATTTTTCCATAAATCCAAATCATCTGTACATCTAACGCGCACAATTTTCCATTGAAAATTTTGAAGAATTCGTATGTTCAACGAATTCAAATTCTTCCACGAATTTGGACTTTCTATACATCTAATGTACACAACTTTTTATTAAATTTTCATGATGTCGTACATTTAACGAATTTGAATTTTTCCATGTATTTGGACTATCAATACTTCTAATGTACACAATTTTCCTTTGAATTTTTCAACGAATACGGACTTTCTGTACGTCTAATGTTTACAAGTTTCTATTAAATTTTCACAATTTTGTATATTCAATGAATTCAAATTTTTCCAAGAATCCAATCGTTCTGTTCAACAAATTTATATTATTTTCCATTGAATTTGAACGATATCGTACATTCAACGATTTCCAATTTTTCCACAAATCCGAATTATCTGTACATCAAACGTACACAATTTTCCATTTACTTTTCACTATATCGTATTGTACGTTTTTAGATCCCTTAAACATAAGTTGTTTAACCTAGTTATTTAGCCAAGTGAATACTTAGATAAATTATTAAGTTCTAGGTTAACACATTTAAATCATATCATGTAAATAATGCAGAAATATAAAGAACATAACGATATGATAACCTAGGAAAACCTAACTGGTAAAAAACCGGGGGAGGATTTAACCTAGCCATCCTTAAGGTGCAAACAGATCCACTATGAAAAAATTGAAGTTTTTACAATAGAACTTAGACCACCAACATCCTATTGCTACCTTGTGTAGAAAACTTACTACCAAGACTATGTGACAGCTTCGAGTTCACAAACTACTTCTTTCCTTGATTTGCTGCAACCACAAGTTTTCCTACTTGTGACTTTGAGACTCCACTCAAAAGTTTCAGATATTCTTTAAGTTCTTTCAACAACAACTGAAGTGATCATCAAGTTCTTGAAATGAATCTTGATCTTGATAACTCTATGTGTGTGTACGAAGGTAAACACCTCTAGATCTCACAAAAGATTCAACACACAATACTCCGAAAAGACTTTTTAAAATGTGGCTGGGGTTTTCCTTTTATACTTGGAGTAAAAAATAAAGCCCTACACGTTAAACAGGCTTGGGTTGAATTATAAATTCTGCAGAAAAATAAATCTGCACGTGGTTTGATTGATCAAGTCTAATTTTCGATCGATCGAGCTTTGTAGATTTTGTCCAATAATTTCTGCAATCACTCGATTTTAATTTTACAATTAAACACACTTTGAGCAAGCCGAAACCTAGACTCTATGTTTTGATCATGGTTTGCAAACACAATACATATTGAAGTTCTAATACAATAGTCCCTAAGGTCTTAGAACCTAACATGTACATTTACCGAATTCGAATTTATCCACCTATTCAGACTATCTGTCCATCTAATGTACTCAATTTTCCTTTGAATTTTGACGATTTTTTACATTCAACAAATTCAATTTTTTTCACGAATTCGGACTTTCTGTACATCTAATGTACAGGGTTGGAATTAAACGATTCAGACTTTTCTTCATGATGTCGTTCATTAAACGAATTTTAATTTATCTATGATTCTAGACTTTCTGTCCATCCAATCTACAAACTTTTGCAATGAATTTAAATAATATCTTACCATCAACGAATTCAAATTTTTCCTCAAATTTGAACTTCCTTTACATCTAATGTACACAAATTTCCATTGAATTTTCCTTAAATCTAGACTTTTAGTACATTTAATGTACAAAATTTTCCATTGAATTTTCACTATATCGTATATTCAACAAATCTGGACTTTTTGTACATCTAATGTACAAAAATTTCCATTAAGTTTTCATGTATTCAAACTATTTATCCATTTAATGTACACAATTTTTCATTGAATCTTGATGATTTCGTACAACAAAATTTATTTTTTCCTTGAATTTGGACTTTTTGTACATCTAATGTACACAATTTTCCTTTGAAAATTCACGATATCGTTCATTTAACGAATTCAAATTTTTTTATGTATTCAGATCATCTGTACATCTAATGTACACAATTTCCCGTTTAATTTTCACGATATCATAAATTTAACTAATTCCAATTTTTCCACGAATTTGGGTTTTTTTCCACGAATTTGGGTTTTTCTGTACATTCCCTGAATTTGAATTTCTCCACAAATCTGAACCATCTGTACATCTAACGTACAAAATTTTCCATTGAATTTTGATGACTTTAGATATTCAACGTTCAATGAATCTAGATTTTTTGTACATCTAATGTACACAGTTTTCGATTGAATTTTCACAATATTGTACATTTAACGAATTGAAATTTTTCCACGTAGTCGAACTATCTGTTTGTCCAATGTACAAAATTTTCCATTGAATTTTCATGATATCGTACATTTAACGAATTTGAATTTTTCCACGTTTTCAGACTATCTGTCTATTTAATGTTCTCAATTTTCCATTGACTTTTAATGATATCATTCATTCAACGAATTTAATTTTTTTCACGAATTAGGACTTTCTGTATATCTAATGTACAAAGTTTTTCATTGAATTTTCATGATATCGTACATTCAACTAATTTGAATTTTTCAATGAATCCAGACTTTCTGTCCATCCAATGTACACAATTTTTCATTGAATTTTCACGATATCTTACATACAATGAATTCGAGTTTTTCCTCAATTTTGGACTTTCTATACGTGTAGTGTACACAATTTTCCATCGAATTTTCACTATATCATACATTCAAGGAATTCAATTTTTTTTCACGAATTTAGACTTTTTCTACATCTAATGTACATAGTTTTTCATTGAATTTTCACGATGTAGTACAGTCAATGAATTTGAATTTTTCTGCAAATTTAGACTATCTGTCCTTTAAAGCACACAATTTTCCATTGAATTTTCACGATATCATATATTCAACAAATTCGAATTTTTCCTCAAGTTTGGACTTTCTATACGTTTAATGTACACAATTTTATTGAATTTTCACTATACCGTACATTCAATGCATTCGAATTCTTCCTCAAATTTGGACTTTTTGTGCATCAAATTTACAGAATTTTCCATTGAATTTTCATGATATCATATATTCAACAAATTTGAATTTTTCCATGAATCTGGACTTTTTGTACATCTACTGTACATAAATTTCAATTGAATTTTCACCATATCATACATTCAACGTATTCAAATTTTCCACATATTCAAACTATTTATCCACCTAATGTACTCAATTTTCTATTGAATTTTGACGATTTTGTGTATTCAACGAATTCTATTTTTTCCTCAAATTCGGACTTTCTTAACATCTAATGTACACAATTTTCCATTAAATTTCCCGATTTTGTACATGCAATGAATTCAACTTTTTCCATGAATCCGGATGTTTTGTTCATCAATGTACATACTTTTCCATTGAATTTTCATGATATCGTACATTCAACGAATTCAAAATTTTCCACAAATTCGAACCATCTGTACATCTAATGTACATAATTTTCCATTAAATTTTCATGATATCGTACATTTAACGAATTTGAATTTTTTCACGTATTCGGACTATCGATCCATCTAATGTACGAAATTTTCCTTTGAATTTAGATGATTTTGTACATTTAATGAATTCAATTTTTTTCACGAATTCGGACTTTCTGTACATCTAATCTACAGAGTTTTCCATTGAATTTTCACAATATCGTACATTCAACGAATTTGAATTTTTCTACGAATATGGACTTTCTGTCCATCTAATGAACACAATTTTCCATTAAAATTTCTGCATATTGGACATTCAACGAATTCAAATTTATCTACGAATCTGAACATTTTGTACATCTAATGTACACCGTATTCCATTGAACTTTCATGATATCTATCCATTTAATGTACTTAATTTTCCTTTGAATTTTACCGATATCGTACATTCAATGAGTTTGATTTTTTTCACAAATCCGGACTTTCTGTATATCTAATTTACATAATTTTCCATTGCATTTTCTCGATATCGTACCTTCAAGAAATTTAAATTTTTCTACAAATCTGGACTATCTGTCCATTCAATGTACACAATTTTCCGTTGAATTTTCACAATATCGTGTATTAAACGAATTCAAAATTTTCATTAAATCCAGACTTTCTGTACTTCTAATGTACACAATTTTCCACTGAATTTTCACAATATCGTAGATTTAACGAATTTGAATTTTTCCACATATTCGGACTATCTGTGCATCTAATGTACACAAATTTTCACTGAATTTTCTCGATATTGTACATCCAACAAATTCGAATTTTTCTTCAAACTCGGACTTTCTGTACATCTAATGCACACAATTTTCCATTGAATTTTCCTGATATTGTACATTTAACAAATTTGAATTTTTCCTCAAATCCGGTCTTTCTGTACAACTAATGTATTAAATTTTCCTTTGAATTTTCACAATATTGTACATCAACGAATTTGAATTTTTCTATGAATCCAGACTCTCTGTACTTCTAATTTTGACAATATCTACATTGAGCGAATTTGAATTTTTCTATGAATCCAGACCATCTTTCCATCTAATGTACACATTTTTCGATTGAATTTTCACAATAACATATATACAATGAATTTGAATTTTTTCGTGAATCCAAACTTTTTGTACATTTAATGTACATTGGATTCCATTTAATTTTCACAATATCATACATTTAACGAATTCAAATTTTTCCATGTATTCGGACTATCTATCCATTTAATGTACTCAATTGTCCATTGAATTTTAACAATATCATACATTCAACAAATTATATTTTTTTAACGAATTTGGACTTTCTGTACATCTAATGTACAGAATTTTCCATTGTACTTTGATGAATTCGTACTTTCGACGAATTTAAAAGTTTCCAGAAATCTGAACTTTTTGTACATCTATTGTACACAATTTTCCATTGCATTTTCACCATATCGTACATTCAACAAACTTGAACTCTCCCATGAATTTGGACTTTCTGTACATCTAATGTACACAATTTTCCATTGAATTTTCATGCTATCGTACATTTAATGAATTCGAATTTTTCCACATATTCGGACTATCTGTCCATCTAATGTACACAATTTTCCATTGAATTTTTATGATATCATACATTCAATGAATTAGAATTTTTCTTTGAATCCAGATTTCTGTCCATCTAATGTACACAATTTTCCATTTAAATTTCACGTTATCGTACATTCAATGAAATCAAATTGTTCCATGAATCCGAACTTTTTGTACATCTAATATAGATAGTTTTCCAAGGAATTTTTATGATATCGTACATTTTTCGAATTCAAATTTTTCCACTCTGTCAGACTATTTGTCCATCTAAAGTACTCAATTTTCCATTGAATTTTAATGATATTGTACATTCGACAAATTTTATTTTTTTCACGAATACGGACTTTCTATAAATGTAATGGATAGATTTTTCCATTGAATTTTCGTGATATCGTGCATCAACAAAGTTGAATTTTCTACGAATCTAAACTTTCTGTACATCTAATGAACACAATTTCACGATAATGTACATTCAATGAATTCGAATTTTTCCATGAATTTAGACAATCTATAATGTACACAATTGTCCTCTGAATTTTCACGATATCATTCATTTAACGAATTTGAATTTTTCAACGAATACAAACTTTTTGTACATCTAATGTACATAGTTTACCAATGAATTTTGAAGATATCATACATTCAATGAATTTGAATTTTTCTACAAATCTGGACTTTCTGTCCATCTAATGTACATAGTTTTCCATTGAATTTTCATAATATCGTACATTCAACAAATTTAAATTTTTCTTTGAATCTAGACTTTCTATCCATCTAATGTACACAATTTTCTATTAAATTTTCATGATATCGTAAACTTAATGAATTCGAATTTTTCCATTAATCTGAACTTTTTGTATATCTAATGTACATTGTTTTCCATTGAATTTTTCACGATATTGTACATTTAACAAATTCAAATTGTTCCATGTAGTCAGACTATCTGTCCATTTGATGTACTCAATTTTCCATTTAATTTTAATGGTATCATACATTCACCGAATTCAAATTTTTTCACGATATCATATGTTCAATGAATTTAAATTTTTCTACAAATCTGAACAATATGACCGTCCAATATACACAATTTTCTACTAAATTTTCTTGATATCATACATTGAATGAATTCGATTTTTTCCACGAATCTGGACTTTTGGTACTTCTAATGTAAAAAGTTTTCTATTGAAATTTCACAATATCGTACATTTAACAAATTCAAATTTTTCCTCAAACTCGAACTTTCTGCATATCTACTGCACAATTTTTCGCTGAATTTTCACGATATCATATATGCAACAAATTCAAATTTTTTCACTAATTCGAACTTTTGGTACATCTAATGTACAAAGTTTTCCATTGAATCTTCATAATATTTTACATTTAAAAAATTTGAATTTTTCCATGAATCCGGACTTTCGATACATTGAATGTACATAACTTTCCATTGAATTTTCACGATATCGTACATTCAATGAATTCGAATGTTTCCATGAATTCAGACCATCTTTACATCTAATATACACAATTTTCCATTGAATTTTCATGATTTCTTGCATTCAACGAATTCAAAATTTTCCCCAAATCCAGACTTCCCCTACATCTAATGTACACAATTTCCCATCCAAATTTCACAATTTTGTACATTCAACGAATTCGAATTTTTCCACAAATTGAGACTTTCTATAATTCTAATGTTCACAATTTTCCATTGAATTTTCACGGTTTCGTACATTCAACGAATTTAAAATTTTCCCTAAATCCGGACTTCTTATACATCTAATGTACACAATTTCCTATCAAAATTTCACAATGTTGTACATTCAATGAATTCGAATTTTTCCACAAATTGGGACTTTCTATAATTCTAATGTTCACAATTTTCCATTAAATTTTCACAGTTTTGTACATTCAACGAATTTGAATTTTTCCAAGAATTCAGACTCTCTGTACATCTAATGTACACAATTTTCCATAAAATTTTCACAATTACATACGTCAAAGGAATTCAAATTTTTCCACAAATTGGGTATATTTGTACATCGAATGTACACAATTTTCCTATGAATTTTCACAATTTTGTACAATCAACGAATTCAAATTTTACCACGTATTCAGACTATCTATCCACCTAATGTACTATATTTTCCATTGAATTTTCATTATTTTATACATTCAACAAATTCAAATTTTTCCACGAATCAAACTATTTGTATATCTATTGTGCATAAATTTCCATTGAAATTTCACGATTTAGGAAATTCAACGAATTCAAATTTTTTTACAAATTCGGACTATATGTACATCTAATGTACACAATTTGTCCACAGATTTGGACTCTCTGTACATCTAATGTACACAATTTTTCATTGAATTTTCACGATTTAATACATTCTACAAATTTGAATTTTCCACGAGTCCTGTCTTTCAGTACATCTATTGTACACAATTTTCCATTGAATTTTCCCTATTTTGTACATTCAACAAATTTGAATTTTTCCGCAAATTTGGAGTTTCTGTATAGCTAATGTACAAAATTTTCCATTGAATATTCACGATTACCTACATTCAGTGAATTCGAATTTTTCCACTAATCCAGAAGAATTGTACATATAATGTGCATAACTTTCCATTGAATTTTTATGATTTCGTACATTCAATGAATTCAAATTTTTCCACTTATCCGGACTATCTGTTCATCAAATGCACATTTTCCATTGAATTTTCTTGATTTCATACATTCAATGAATTCAAATTTTTCCACAAATCCAAACTATCTATACATCTATTGTACACAATTTTCCATTGAACATTCATGATTTTGTACATTCAAAAAATTTGAATTCATGTTTTTTAATATGGTTGGAAAAGTGTCCGTAGTTATAGTAAGCCAAGAGGCTTGGATATTAGAAAAAGTTGTCGCTATCCAGTGCAATGCACGGGAAAGCTGTTAGGTCAACCAATTGTCTCATAACTTCCCTAATATGAAAATAAAAATTCAATATCAAGGTATAAATTATATACCTACACAATAAAATTTCAATGTAATCTCCCTCTGTCCCTCCCTTAGCCCCATCATTCCATACTCATTCAAATATAATTCATACATTACATTAATCATTCTTGATGTCCAAGATGTATCTAAATTCTAACATTGCCAATAAACAAATATGCTACACCACAATGGGATTGAAAAGGCAACACATGCCAGTTTACATAATTGTTGTAATCATCACTTTCCACTTTAATGAGAGAGAGAGAGAGAGGTGGCTGTCGTGTTGCATCTCTTAAGATGATTTTGCCTTGTACATTTATCCTTTTGATAAGTAATCGACCCAAAACAAAATAACTGTACCACTTTTCAGAGTATGCACATTTGGGAGATTAAAGGTAAAGAAAAATGAGAAAATGAGACCACCTAAAGATTTCTTTCTCTTCTTCTTGATGTTGACTTCTTCAACATCATCCAAAATCAAATTCATGTACTCCTTGAAGCCTTGTAGAGCATAAAAAATTAACATTTGAAAACATTTACATGTATTCACTTAAAATTGTGAAAGATGCTAGTAATTATGTTGATATCAACCTTTTAACCAAAATTCAACATTTTAATGTTTGCACATCAGTCAGCTATTTTGCCATTCTTAGTTGCAACATATATCTTTTTATCTGTGACAAATATGGTGCAACATACATTGCTCTAAGAAATATGTAGAATCCTTACCCTAAAATCTAAAAGAACAAGCCACAGCCATGGATAGGAGGGCAGAACAAAAAAATTACATGTTCACATAGATTTCAAAATTCTTAAGATGGAAATTTGACAATATCGCAAAAATACTTTTCATAAATGTGAAACATATATAATATATGCACAATCATCTTGATTTCTTTTTCTTCTTTTTTCAAATTTCTTTTCCATTTTCCATTTAAGATGTTGATATAAGTCGAAGATTATTCCAATCAAATGAGTATGATTGCTAACCCAAAATAAAAATAATTTTACCAAATTCAACTTTAACATCTATTTGTCAAATACTGATTGCTGAACAAAAGAATATTGCCAAAATCCTATTCCTTAATTCCTTTACCTTCTTAAACTTCCACACTAACCAAGCAAAGGAAAAGAGAGAGAGAGAGAGAGAGAGAGAGAGAGAGAGAGAGAGAGAGGCACTTGAAATTTAGGAGTATGAATCATCTAGCCAAGTTAAGTGCAAATTTCAAAAATAATTGACTCAAATTTTGAATAACATTAAAATCCCCAAAATCCAATATTTTATTTTTCTTTTCTTACAATTTTCCATCAACCAAACAAAGAAAAGAGCCAAGTAATATACCATTATCTAAAAGAAGTGAAAAGAAAGGCATGATGAAATTTTGAGATCTCAATTTTTTTTATTTAAAAATGGAATGCATTACTCCACCAATCTACCAATCCGTGCAAACCTTAGTTCAACAAAAAAAAAAAATATAAACCACATCAGTTCTTTGAGTTAATAGCCATAAAATCATCAAATTATTGTAGCAATATTATGATTTTAAGGAAAATAAAAATCAGCATTACAAAAATACATTCACTCGGCTAAAACAAAAACTTTCGTCCAGGAAAAACAATAATCTTATTACAATGCTAATTACCTTAGTATTTACTAACAACTACTAGCTAACTATCACAGTAGTTGAATGAGTATTGTATCACTAAATACAGCAGCACTTAATTGATGTATCCTTAATGCAACAGTCCAATATGACAGACTTGTATACTGGCAGCAAGCAAGCCAACAGTAGCTAACATATCAGGAACATAGCAATTTGCAAATTAAGGCTTTAACAGTAATTTTACATTAACTCCATGTAGGAAGCATGGACATCAAGCCATTATACATCCATCATTTCATAACCTAAAAGTATATTTAAAAAAATTGGATCTTTAAGTGGTAATTTAAGCTCTAGTAATATTATCTACTAATTAACGAAATTGATTCCAGGAAAACATCATGGTTTTACCACAAAAGATACCAAAAGATTGATTATAAAGCAATAGCATTCAAACTATATTTGCAAAGGTCTTAAAAGAGGCACAGAGTTAAAATACAGAACCAGTTTTGGCTTCCACAGTCCTTAAAAATAAAGAAGAGAACCAACAGATGAAAGAGTTATGATATTTTTAGAAGATGTTTTCAGTTGTATCTTTTAAAATTTAAATCTTAATAGGCATCAAATTATTGTAGCAATATTACTTAGTGAACCACTGAGTTGCAAATTTGATAGAGTTGAAAGTGTTAAAATCATTTACATATTTGAGTTGCTAGAAACACACAAAACCTCGTCCTTATAGAAGTTCTACTGCTCTACGCCAAAGGAATGAAAGAATTACCTTCTCTCCAAGGCATTTAAGCACTTAGAAGATTTATTACCTTGTGAACCATCAAAAGACCTTTCAATAATAATATCAGCTATATCGGAGTATTCAATGTCCTCAACTACCAAGACATCAACACAGTTAACACTGTTTCAAGTACTTGTTAGAAGGAAAATGAAATCGATATTAGCAACCAACTTTGAGTTGTAATAAATTAATAATAAAAAGGAGACTTTTGTACATCATACCTATTTTTGCATATGTGCATTAGTCATAGTTTGGAATCTAATTTGGTGTATTTTAGCCAAAGAATTGTAATGTCTTAGAAATAAAAACTATCCTGACCATAAATATATAATTTCATCTGATAGCTTCAAGTCTTCAACAACAAACACAAAATGACAAGTAATTAATGAATTTTCATAAATATTGTAATAATAACAAACAACTTGGAATTCCACAGTCCTCTTATTGTTCACTAAGTTTTAGCTTTGGCACTCTGAGAGTATATAGATCATTCAAATATTTGGAATTTGGTTTCAGGTTGTTTGATGTGGATTATTTGGACAGAACATAATCAGCGGTCTTTCAAGGATACTGAGAAATCTTTGGCTCAGTTAATAGATTTGTGCTAGCGGACTCTCTTAGATTGGTCTCAATATTGGGGTCTCTCGGACTATTCTTCTCATAATGATTTTCTTTTTCTTTTTTTTATAAGTAATAAGAATCGTATTAATCATGAAGAAAAACTGAAAATAGCAAATACAAGTTGTTCATGATGGTGAACACAAGAAACAGCAACAAAAAACAACAAATATATAAAAAACAACTTAAGGGACAATTCTAAGGAAAGTAAGAAACTCCAAAATAGAAGAACAATTTGAAGAACCCCAACACCTAGCCCAATAAAAAAGAGTACTCTGGCATAGAGCTTGTAACTAAACAAGTGATTTCTCTTTAGACTCAAAAGAGTGCCGATTTCTTTCCATCCAAACAACCCATATCAAACAGCCAGGAACCATATTCCATATGTCCGAAGAAACTTTCCCCAGCCAATTACTCCAACAAAACACCAAACTCTTCACTGAACCTGGCATGACCCATTGGATCCCAAAAACTTGTAACATTTGCACCCATAAAGAGTGAGCTACAAGACAATGTAGGATAAGATGATCCATAGATTCCTCATTACAACATCACATACAACGTCAATTTACCAAAGGGAGACCCCGGAGCATCAAATTATCCAAGGTAAGTACCTGACCATGAGCTGCAGTTCTCATGAAGAAAGCCACCCTTTTAGGAACCTTGACTTTTAAAATACCCTTCCAAGGGAAGCTAGGGATAGAAGTAGCCTAATCTTATTGTAAAAGGACCGAATATCGCACTTACCATTCCTATTAAGACACCAATGGGGACTATCACACCCAATGCCTCTCGGAATCCGAGACTGAATGAAATCAAGGAAAGAGAAGGCAGCTTCTAATTCCCTCTCATGAAAACCCCTATAAAATCTCAAGTTCCAAAATCTATCACTTCCACCCTTCTGATGACACAATACATCAAAAATGCAAGTTGCTTATCATTTGAACACGCATATAACTGAGAATAGAGCATTTTAAGTGAGGTGCCCCTAAACCACCTATCATGCCAAAAAAGTATGCGAGAATGGCCAAATGTCTAGAGAACCTCTCCCAATTGTCACACTAAAGACCACACCCATAGGCCCTTCTACAAATTTTATTATTCCACCCCCCTTGACCCTCTCCATATTTGGTGGCAATAACCCTCCGCTAGAGATAAGTTCCTTCTTGGCCAAACCTCCATAACCATTTTCCTAATAGGGCTTGATTGAAGTGAACTAACTTCCTAATCCCAAACCACCCATCTCTAATGGTGAACACACCTTCTCCCAAGCCACCAAAGATTGTTTGAAACACTCCTTTGAAGACCCCATAAAAAATTTCTTTGAATATGCTCCAATCTATCAGCCATAGCTACAAGGATGGTAAATAAGGATATGTAGTATGTAGGAAGGCTAGATAGGGTACTCTTCAAAAGAGTAAGTCAACCACCCTTAGACAAATACAGACGCTTTCAACCAGATAGTTTCGTCTCCATTTTCTCCAAAATAGGATTCCAAATGGATGCAATCTTATACGGAGTACCCAATGGCATTCCCAAATATTTCATAGGCAAGCTACCCACCCTACAACGAAGAATGTTAGCCAAAACACCTATATTACCAACCTCCCCAACTGGGACAATCCCACTCTTCCCCACATTTACTTTCAAACCAGTAAATGCTTGGAAGCAAGACAGCCAACCTAATGGACAACAACTGTTCTCTAGAAGAATACCAAAACAAAATGGTATCATTTGCAAACAGCAAATGTGATATGCGTACCTTAACTGGTCCCACATGAAAACCATGAAGCAGACCACTATCCTCAATTTTCTTCAAAATCTAACTTAATACTTCCATAATCAAAAGGAAAAGAAGAAGGGACAAAGGATCACATTATCTCAAACCACGAGAAATTCCAAAAAAAACTGTTGGGGATCCATTCATAAGAACAGAGAAGTGAATAGTAGATATGCAAGCCTTAATCCACCCCCTCCACTTCAACCTAAAGACCATCATATTCAACAAATAGAGTAAGGCATCCCAATTTACATGATCATAGGATTTTTCTATGTCCAACTTACAGACTACACCCAGTGAATGACACTTCAATCTGCTGTCTAGGCACTCATTTGCAATAAGCACTGAGTCCAAAATTTGTCTCCCACCAACCAAGGAATTTTGAGACTCCGAGATCAGATTGTCTTACACCTTTGATAGCAACTTGTAAACACTACCCACCAATTTAATAGGTCGAAAATCCTTTATACTGACAGCATTAGTTTTCTTGGGAATTAAAGAGAGAAAAGAAGCATTTAGAGACCGTTCAAATATTGAGTACTAGTGAAAATGCTTAAATACAGCCATAACATCATCCTCCACAACCCTTCAACATTTGTGAAAAAAATGCCATGGTGAAATCATTCAGACCAGGGGATTTATCCCCCACCATCTCTGTCAGAATTTGGGTAACTTCTTCTTTTGAGAATTCCCTCTCAAGTTTCATCCTCCCCAATACAAGAAAAATCCAACCCATCCACAGTTGGACGCCACATATCAGTCTCTGTATAAAGCTCCTAATAAAATTAGACCACCTGAAAACATACAACAAATTCATCCTCATATAAAACACCATCTACCTCTATGCTGCTAATATGATTAGCTCTTCTATGAGAATTCGCTAATCTATGAAAGAAGCATGTGTTGTTTTCTCCCTCCTTCACATATAGAGCACAAGACTTTTGTCTCCAGAAAGCCTTTTCCAAAGAAGCTAAAACTTCAATATCACCTTTAACCTGTGTTCTGTGAGATTGTTCCTCATGCGGAAGGCCCAGCATTTCGTCCTTAGCATCCAAACTTAATAATTCAGACAACAAACTCTTCGTCTTAAAAGCCAAATCTCTAAATTCCTCCTTATTCCACTTCTTTAGGTCTTCTTTTAGAGCTTGTAATTTCTGAGCCAGAACAAAACTTGGAGAGCCCATAAAGCAATAACCATTCCACCATTGTTGAACCTTCTCAACAAAACCCTCAACTTTTAGTCACATATTCTCAAACTTAAAAGCACAGCGCCCCCTACCAACACCACCAGCTTCCACCAAAGCCGAACAATGATTAGAAATAACACGAGGAAGCACCCATTTAAGAAAACATTTCCAAAATGGTCCTCCCAATCTATAGAGACCAAGGTCCTATCAATACGGGACATAAACTTTAGTTTAGAATCCCTAAACCAGGTGAAAGAAGCCCCATCTAATGTTAAATCCACTAGGAAATTATTCTCTATAAAATCCGAAAAGGCAAACATGGTTGGGTTGAAAGAGTCACAACCAAGCCTTTCACAAGGATATCTAATGATGTTGAAAAGTCTCCAAATAATAACCAAGCCGTGGTCCATCCAAATAATAACCAAGCAATCTTCTCTTAATGATTTGTGTTGTTCTTTGTTCATTATTGTGAACATCATGTATTCTTTCTTCTATTTCTTTTTTTATGATATTACTTTCTTACCTATCAATATATATATATATATATATATATATATATATATATAGATAATTAAATTCACTATAGCAGATTGCTCTATCTGATCGCATATTTTCTATAAATCAATCAAAATATGGAGAGATTGGTCAAAGTTTTACTTAAGGCAACTTGTTTTTTCAAAATTTGAAACCAATCCAAATAAGGAAGATCTAAAGCATTCTCAAAAAATAATAAAATCAATACATAAACAAATCTCAATTAATTGTTCAAAAAAAATACCTAAAGAGTTTGTGTGCTTCTAAAAGAAATATATTTCTTCTGTAACCAACCAAAGCTCCATACTTGTTACTTGAGATTCAAGAAAGGCCTCAAACTCCATTGCAACTAAGGACCAAGACTTTACCACTACCATGACCACCCTCCTTATTTCCGTTCCACCTAAAAGATCTTCATGTATAAGGAATATTCAAGAAAAAAATAAAAAAAATAAAAAAGACTACTTAGGAATTTTCTTAAACAGATTGTGTATATAAACATAAGTTGTTCTATTGCCTTTTATTTAAGAAAATTATACAGAAGAATTAGGGAAAAAAATGTCAACAAAAAAAAAGCTTGATATCTTCGACCTTACCCATGCTTGCACATCTAATCATTATTTTTGAAAACCTCTAAACGAATGAATGTAAATGCCTCAATTCGATTGCAAAACCTGAAATACCAAAGCAAACCTCTATAGATAGTGCAGCACAAGATGTAGCATCAATATCATACCTAGCAATTGAATTATCTATTTGATCCATTGGTTGTAGTGGTGGGTCATTGAATTTGTGAATATTTGTAGAGTATAATATCTTAATAAATTTGAAATCTGACTGTATTGATCATGATTTGAACCATTTGCTTCATTACTTTTTCTAAGTGTAAAATTTGACAACCTTGTAATGCATGAGTTATATTGCCACTATAACATTATGCTTTAAAATGCTAGACAAAACTTATCCCTTAGTTGCTTAATTATATATTATATCTAATTACAACTAACCTAATGAATATTTACTAAATTATATATTATAATCTAATTACAACATCCTCAGTTTAGCTAAACTAAAAACAGTCAAACCACTAAAATTCTACAAATTTAAAGTACATGCACCCCAAAAAAATAGATAGCAAGCAATCAACACCAATCAAATCAAATATGGTGATGGAAAGTTCTGTTCAAGTATTTCTTCAAACACTTCCAGGGGAGTTGGGAAGCCAAAGGGAAAAAAAAAAAGAGTTTCTTAGAATTAAGAAACCAACTAATGTAATAAAAAAGAAAATCGTATTGGCAAAAAGAAATACTAAATAGACTTCTTCAAGTTATTAGTGTCTTAAACATTAACAAATAATTTTTTTCTTCACTCATCCTATGCTTATCCACTTAAAACATTTTTCTTATTCTGGTATCAAATCTAAGTCAAGGATGTGTACGGGGATAGAACAATATACTACCACTTTAAAAAAGGATTAGACCCAGAAACTTACCCCAGGAGAATGAACTTCAGATGGGAACAGTGATTTGAGAAAACCTACTTCTAAGAACCTCTCAAACAGAAACTTGTGATTGAGAGCAAAGGCCTCACTGAAACACCATATCTGCAATTCTTGTTAAATGTCAATCAGTCAACAAATTACTTCGAATGAAATTCATGACGAGAGCCATTAAGGCATATTGCAAGAGTTGAGTTTAAATTGGTATGGATTATGTTGTAATGAAACTCAAATCTCCACATCCCCACCCAACCAAATTTTAAATAAAATAAAAATTAAATCAAGCCCCAAAGAAAAAGTAACAGAGAAATTGAGCTTTAAAAAAAAACAGTAATAGAGAAATAGGGAATTAAAAATGTGTTGATGAAATTTCAATCTTTCTCCTTGCCCACAAACTAAATATTGCTTTAATATCAAATAAAATCAATCCAATGCATCATACAAGGTTAATAGAATTGCATGATTACGTAAGGCAATAAGCAAGAAACTTGTATATTCGAGAATCAAAATCAGAAACATGTCTAATTTTTTTTAAAAAAAATCAAAACATGTTATCACATCTCCATTAATGAATTTGAATTCTCGAAATTGAACATTCTACTTGGTTTAGATATAAATAAATAGACAAAACAGTTTAGTATTTCAAGTTGAGAATATGATTCATACCCATTGCTGATTAGCTTCTACATATAAGGGTCAAGCTTTCTTCGAAAGCAATAAGCATGAGATGAACACCATGGGTGCTCAGATCAAGAGCACCCACCTCTTCACAAGCATCAATAGCTCCGCTTTTGATATCATAGAAAGCCAATTTTCCTTTAAGCCATAGTATCAATTTTCCTTAGCCCCTTTTTTTAGTTTGGCTCAAGCATATGGGTGAACACTTTGATGTGGCATTTGGTATAGGGTAATGTTTTAGGATTTTTAGGAATGTTTAAAGATTCTCATATTTGGTTGCAAATCACATTAGGGAATTAGATGCCAGAGGAATCTGGATTCCTCCTTTAACTCTCTTTCAGTAGGAATATAGATTCTCTTTAAAACAGGTAGGTATCCAGAAACCTAAGTTTTAAGGAAATTGTATTTTTTATAAATTGACAATTTTAACTTTTTTCCTTATTATTTAAGCAATTGAGATAAAATATAAAACAAATCATCAATATCTTTTCCTTTGTCTTTATCTCTTCCCGCCAAAACAAAATAAATAGAATAGACAACTCTATTGATATATTCATCTTTCTTTTTTTAGACTATAGATTTAATGAATTTGTCATAATTTATAGTTTATATTTTGTTTTTCATTATTTATTAATAGGAAGATTATTATTATTTAAAAAAAAAAGACTTATATTGGATTTACAAATCTAAGGATAGAATGAGAAAAATAAATAATTTAGTTAAGATTCTTAAGAACAAACCAAACATTATAATCTCACATTTTTAGGAATCTTATTAGATTCCCAATTAAACCAAACATAAAAATAGTTACATTCCTAAGCATCTAGATTGCAAGGCATCACATTCTCAAGAATCTGGATGCTAGGAGTAATGTGGATTCCCCCGTACTAAACACCACCTGAGGGTTTCAAGGATTCTGCCATAAAAAATATATCTTGTAAAGGAAAAAAAATTAAAAAACAGAGAGAATCTAAAAATTAGAACAAGAGGGATAGAGATAGACCTGGTGAGGCCAACAATGACAACTAAAAATTAGGATTCACTGGTCGGTGGGATTGACTCCACTGTCCCAATCGGTATTTAATTGAAGAAAAACCAATTCCATCAAGTTGATCGAAAGGAAAGAGAAGGAAGAACAAAAAGTGTGGGTTTTAGTTTTAGGGTTTTTAGTTTTGGGTTTTTTTCAGAGATGTGGTTAGGGTCTTCTCTTCCATCCAATACGTCATGAGGTCTTCTCTTTAGAGTTGCGGGAGATAAGGATTGATGGTGGGTTTGGCTTGTGGAGAGAACTTATAGTGAAGAGGGGCAAAGAATCGGGTTTGAGAGAGAGAAGCAACCATAAAAAAGGAGTCCCAATAGGTTAGGTATATATTTAAGGTTAAATTACAAAGTTGGTCCTTATCTTTTACACCATATTTCAATTTAGTCATTAACCTTTCAACTGTGTCAATTTGGTCCCTAACCTTTTGGTACTGTGTCAAAATAGTCCTTGCCCTTAAATGATTGATGGAAAATACTGACATGGCTAACCGCCAAAATAAAAATGATTTTTTTGCCACATAGACTTCAATTTGGATTGCCATATCAGCATCATAATTAAATTAAATATTAATCTTCCTTCCTCAATTTCTAAAGAAAAAGAAAAAAAAAAGAATTAAAATAAATTCTTAATTTGCATTTTTTTCCTTTCAATTTCTTGGCATCCAAACACACTCTGAAATCAAATCCTACAAAGATAAACGCTTTCAAATTTCGATTAAGTTGGTGTAAATGTAACCTTCACATACTGAAATGAAAAACATATTCAAATATTCACATTCATAATCAAACCCACAACTCTAAAAAAAAAAAAAAAAAAAAAAAAAAAAAAAAAAACCAAAGATCTTAGATTGATTTGAAATGAAAACACCAATTTAAGTAATTGAAACCCAATCAAATCCATATAGCCAACCTAGTCTCCTCAAGCCAACTACATCCCATATTGGAGTACCAGTGTACCATATATGATGGTTGAAACCCCAAAACCCAGCAAGTTTCAAGGAAGCTTAAGATTCTTTAAAAAAAAAAAAATCCAAAACAAACAAGTTACAACTCAATCATAGTCCAAGCTGAAATCAAGCATTCCATATGTGTCGGTCTCCGACAAGTCCGCCATGGAAGATCTAATAGCTTTTCGAAAGGTGGTGGGAACCAATCTGGGTTTGGGTCGATATGAGAGTGAAAGAGAAAGAGAGAGTGATCTGGGTTTGGGTCGATTTGATCAGAGATCTAGCCCAGAACTTAGAGAGAGTAATTGTCGAAAGTGATTCTCAAAAAAAAAAAAAAAAATTATCGAAAGTGATTCTAAAGCTTGCACAGAGGCTACACAGGGGCTGAGTCGAAGTTGTCCATTGAGGAGTTCAAGCTGGAGCTATATAGTTTGTAATCTAGCAGAGGCTTTCGGTGTATGTGTAACGACTCAAGGAAAAGCGCTAGCCACATATACACTATACCTCAAAAGGACTAGTCACAATTGAGGCTTCTTATAGTTGTTAATAAAGCCTAGATCTACCCAGTAAATATCCGATGTAGGACTCATCACACGCCCACACACATCACACAATCAATCAAATTGGGGTATCACAATCTCCTCCACTTAAATCTCTAACGTCCTCGTTAGGGCCCATTTTGTGGGGTAGTGTTTCTGAGCCCACACGGGGTTACTGGGCCGACTCTGATACCATATGTAACGACTTAAGGAAAAACACTAGCCACATCTGCGCTATACCTCAAAAGGATTAGTCACAATTGAGGCTCTTTGTAGTTATTAATAAAGCCCAGATCTACCTAGTAAATATCCGATGTGGGACTCATCACACGCCCACACATATCACACAATCAATCAAATTGAGGTATCACATGACGCCTATTAGGGTCCACTCAACTTTGCTAGAGTAGGCTTGTATCTGCTCAATCCTTGCTTGAGCAAAGTAAATAGAGTGTCGAAAATACACTTTATGTCTCCAATCAACATCTAAAGAATGTTGATTAAATTGCAAATACATAGGCTTTGCTTAAGTGAGCCACTACAAAATTTAATTTTTATTTAAAAATTCTATTCATCCGTTTACGTTTCAAAGTAAGATTACTTACACATATTACAACCAACATATGTATATACCAATATACAAATAGTTGAGGCAATACTATTTTCTTAAACCCTATGGATAAATAATGGTACGACTATATTGCAAATTGCGTCCTTAAAGTGTGGGGCAGTTTTGATTTTTCCCCTAAATTTTTAAATTTTAGTTTACTCCCTCAATTGTTAGATAATGTTTGGAAAAAAAAAAAAAAAAACACTTTCGTTTATGTACAATGTTGGCATATGCATTAAGGGCCACTTAAGTGTATGTGTTACATTTGCTATTTGCCTAACGAAATCATGTCACCTCAATTTAATAATTCCATGTAAGTAAATAATCTAAACCAAAATTAAAAATAAAAATAAATCTTTAATCTAATCAAATAAAATATTTGGTTTTGCTGAATAAATAAAATAATTTATTTATTTTTCTGCTTTCAACATTTTTCTGGGATGAACGAACTTCTCCCCCAAAATACTTTTCACATTCCATTACATTACGTACTACAAAAAAAAATAATAATAAAACAATTCCCCAAAATTGTTCCAAATCGATCTCTGTACACACAGCTGCTCAGCCCCATGACTGAAACAGATTCCTCAATTTCTTCCCCATCTGTCACCATGGAGCCCCTGTGACTCGGCTTAATTATCAAACCCTATTAATTTTTTCTTCCTTATTTTAAATATTCCCTGACAATATTCTGATGTTTCTTCCCCATTTAAAATTAGATCTTAGCCTTTAACTTCGTTGCAAAAACCTTATTTCAATTTATATTTATATATTTGTCTTGAATTCGTTGAACTTTTTTTTTTCAGAGTGCATCAAAATTTTCTTTGGGTAGAAAGTGCATAAAATAATACTATGATTCTATGTGCTCATCAACTAATACTTGTCTTTTTCTCATGGGGATGGTCGATGATGATTGATTCAGAATTTATGGGGACTGTGTCACCATAGAGTGAGATTTTGAAAGAAAAAATTGCAGTTTTCGTTATTGCATTCACTTTCCCTCTAGTTTGTAATACACTCATCTCAAATCTAGTTTGGAATAAAATACCTCCCTTAAAATGCAAATTGTTTGCAAAAACCTCCCAAGATTGACTTAAAAAAAGATTTAAAATATCATGAATTTCTTGTTTTACCCTCAACTTAAATGGTCATCCACACCCATTTTAATAGGAAATTTGGGATTGTTGTGGCCTTTTTATTTTGGAATTTTTTAAAGCTTTTTCAGTCATCCAAGAAAGATTAGTGTAAATAGTTTGCATTTTAGGGGAGGTAAGTGTTTTGTTACAAACTAGAGGGGAGGTGAGTGTAATGAGAAATCCTTAAAGGAGGTTTGTTATGTTTATTTAACAAATAAAGATGAAAAAGAAAAGTCATAAAAGTGGCCAAAAGAAAAGAAAAGTCATAAAAGAGTTTATGACCCATACCATTACCTGACCACCTAGGGACTCTAAGTTTTGAGACTTCTAGTTTCAACCATACACGTTGTGGAGGTAGATGGGTAATTGATAAATGTTGCTTTTGTAAAATCAAAAAGTCACTCTCTGTGCTTTCTAAAAATGACGGAAGAACTGAAGAAATAAAGAAAAACTGGAAGAAAAAAGGTAGAAGAGTTAGAATGCTGGAGATTTAAAGGAGATGAGCTAAGAAAAGTGTGAAGACTGCTTATTTAGCAAGTGCCTACCCAGATGCATCTGCCAGCGAAAGCTAGTGCTGTCTGCAACTATATGGTAGTGCAGATTAGGTAAGTTGCTAAAATTACATTAAGCTTGAAGTTTTTTTTGGGAGGGGGGGGGGGGGGTCATGGCCCCCTTGGCCTCAACGTGGCTCTGCCACTGGACAGAGAGCAAGCTTGAGGGTGACCAGTGAGGTTATTTGCTAGCTGGTGTTGTTGTCATATAGCAAAAACTTGAGGGTGTTTTAGGTATTCAAACTTTAAAATGTATAATGTGATTTGCGTTTTCAATGAAGCTTTTCAAAAAGCTATTCTATACCTCAGTTTCAAAACGTAATATTTGACGTTTTAAATAACGCAATTTCTAGTAAAATCGTTATACCCAACACACGCGAATTGACGATTTTAATAAAAACACGCGTTTATGATTTCATAACAGCCTATCCAAACGGAATCATAAACAAAAAAAAAAAATTTCCCCCAATGATATCTAACATTAAAAAAGTGGACAAGATTTTGAAATTTTAAAGGAAAAAAAAATCAAAATACACTGAACTTGAGGGTGCATTTTACAATTTAACCTAATGCTAAATTGAAACACCAAGATGTTTGTTCGAGAACAACCAAAATTCAAGGGTCGACATTTTGCATTTTTACCAAAATATGAAGTATGTACGAATATTGCCAACACTGGATAATTACTAAAGATTTGAATATGATTTTTTTATTAATAAAAATAAATTTATTTTCATTGACATTATGCAAATCTCTAATCAAACTACAATAGTTGTCAGATACTTTGGGAATGGATATGGCACATGTAGTTTCTTTGTAAGGTATTTAGGAAAAAAAATAAAAAAAGTCTTTCAGGTTGTTAATATTTTGATAGGTTGTTACATTCTTTAACCGAGTATGAAGAAAAAAATTGTAAGGGTACAGCTAAGCTAATAATTCCTACCTTCTTAAAGTATGGAAAAGTTTAGAACTACTTTCAAATGGGTATGATGCTATTTTCTTTGTTGCTAGATTGTTTACTTTAACTGAGTATGAAGAAAAGAATTGAAAAGGGTACATCTAATAGTTCTTCAGTCAATAAATTTTTAGAAAAATTCAAAACTATTTCAATTACTTTATAGTCGGTGAGTAGCATATGTAAGGAAGCCCATCAAGGAATTCGTAGCATACATGAGATGACCAAATCTTCATTTTTATTTTCTTTCTGACGCAATTTGGTTATATTGACTGATCAAACATGGAAAAAAAAAACCTGCCCTGAGTGCAACTGTCTTAATTAACCAAGTCATATATTTTGACTGGAGTGTGTTGGTGCAAATACAATAATAATAGAAATAACACAATGAAAAACTGAATAATACTTCTGAATATTATTAATATAAAGAGAAAACTTACACAATATTAAGAGAAAACTTACACAATATTATTTGGACTGAGGCGCGACACTCGCTCTCTTTAAAGAGATTCAAGCCCTTGGTTGGCTAAATTTTGTAACTAGTGCAGACCTTCTCTGATTTGTGTCCCCCAGGATACAACCGCCCAACAAGTGTCGTATGGCTAGAACAACTTTTGCACCAAGTGTTCAAGCCCAAAACTCTACCAGAAAGAACACCCTTCTTTGCCAAGAACATCTCTAATTTTTTTTTAGTGTATATTGCAGTAGTTTTGATTGGGTTTGAATGAGTCTATTTATAGGCTTAATGAGCCTCACAAAATTATTACCCAAATTAATCTAATTAATTAAGTCCATTGTTCTGATGTAGTGGGTGTTACAAGAATAATTGATGAATATTTTTTACATCTCCACTCTTCACCTCCTAATTGTGCATGTCTCTAGCCCTATATTTGAGTCAATTCATATTAGCCCATTAATTATCATAATCAAAAATAACAAAATAGTCTCTCTCCTTTTCAATGTAGGATTGAAAATTTTCACTAACTCCTCATCTTTCATATTCACTCCCACATTTTACATTTATGTTGTAATATTTATTCATTTTAATTAACTAATGTTAAAATGCTCCAACAATCCCCCACTCATTTTAATATTAAATTTTTTTAGTTAAAGAGAGATTACTAGGCAAAGAAGGGTCACTATGCATCATGAAAGTGTGCTCTGCATTAAACCTTCACTGAGTAAAACAGCAATCTCAACTCCAAAGTCATAGTAGTCTCCGACTTGAACTAGGACTGCTTTAGGAAAATTAAGCGTCACTGCTTACACATAACAACCCAGGTGTTGACATGAGCTTTTATAGCTATCACTTTATGGTCGTGTGTTGATCCTAGTTTCATGAGTGTATTTGAGATTAAGTCCAAATCTCATAAGGAGTGGCCCCACCCCTACACTCACATAGGTGAAATTTTGTCAAGGGTACTCCTGTAATTCTAACACCCCACTCATACAAGCTACAAATTTCATTAAGAGTTTTTTACTCAACTTTTCCACATTACAGGATAAATTCACTTACATCATAGGGATGAACAATTAAAAAATTAATTACAAAATAAATAATTGAAGAAATGAATAGTGCATTTCTTACGACCATCGTATGGTTCGTTTTTCCCATTGAACCCAATTCTCAGGATCTTTGGTCCTTGGGTTGGATATCCTCATACATGGCTCATGATTCTAGAGACTTTAGTCCCATCCCCCTCGATGTATTCCAGACCTTTTCTTTTGCCAAGGCCTTGGTAAATGAATCTGCAAAATTATCATTAGATTTAATATAATCCACAGTTACGATGCCACTACTCAAATAAGATTGCACGGTACTATGTTTTCTTCTTATAGGTCTAGATTTATCATTGCAGTATTGGTTTTTAACTCTACCAATTGTGGCAATGCTATCACAGTGAATTAATATAGGTGGAATTGGCTTTTCCCAAAGTAGAATTTCATATAACAAATCTCTAAGCAAATTTGCCTCTTCACTTGCTGAAGCTAATGCTATTAATTCAGCTTCCATTATTGAATTAGCAATTATTGTTTGTTTTTTAGATTTCAAACAAATAGCACCACTACCTAAGGCAAAAATATAACCAGTGGTAGAGAGAGAATCACCTGACAAAGTATTCTAATCGGCATTACTAAAAGCTTCAATCATAGCAGGATACTTTTTATAAAATAAGCCATAATTTTTTGTACCAATTAAATATCTTATGACTTGCCCGATAGCTAGCCAATGATCTTTACTAGGCTTGCTAGTAAATCTGCTAAGCACTCTTATTGCTTATGCAATGTTAGGTCTAGTACAATTAGTAGCATAACGCAAATTACCATTGATGCTAGCATAATCCTTTTGATTAAAAATCTCATCATCATTATTCACAGGAAATAAATGCATACTAGAATAAAAATGGAGTAGCTACATTTTTGTGATCATGAAAATTATATTTTCTCAACATAATGTGATTGATCAAGAAATATTTCATCACATGTTTTTGTAATTTTCATGCCCAAAATAAAACTAGCCTCACCAAGATCTTTCATATCAAAATGGTTTTTAAGCATATTTTTTGTCTCATTTATAACATGCATATTTGAGCCGAAAATCAACATATCATCCACATAGAGGCTAATAATAACATGTAAATTATTCCATGATTTAGAATAAATACATTTATTGCATTCATTTGATTTATAACCATTCTCAATCATGCAGGAATCAAAATTTTCATGCCATTGCTTAGGTGCTTGTTTTAAGCCATATAGGGATTTAGTTAGCTTACATACCTTGCTTTTTAGTCCAGACTCTATAAAGCCTTCGGGTTGATCCTCATAAATCTCTTCCTCTAGGTCCCCATTATCAAAGAAATCAAGATCGGCTTTTTGTTTAAAGCCTTTTACAACAAGTCTAGCTCTAAACTTATCTATTAATCCATCGGGTTTCAACTTTTTTCTAAGGACCATGACCCATTTACAACCTATGGTTTTACAACCCGGTGGAAGTAATTTCCAAGTTCTATTAGAAATTAGAGATTTCATCTCATCATTTACAGCCTCTTTCCAAAATATAGCATCATGTGATGTTAAAGCCTCTTTTAAATTTTGGGGATTTTCCTTAATGTTAAAAACATAATAATCAGGACCAAAATCCTTTCAACTCTAGCTCTTTTACTCCTTCTAGGTTCCATTTCAAAATTTTCTTGATTTTGTAAATGAGAAGTAGAAGAATTAGGTTGTGACAAAATATTATCTTCATCCCCACTATTTTTCAATTTAAAAGGAAATTTTTCTTCATGAATGATGAGGATAGTTTTTAATTAGCTCGCGACGAAATGAAAGGGACGAATATAACACTCCCGTCAGTTTTATGGGTATATTAAACCCCTCCTTGTAAACGTTTGCAGCCCCATCTCATACGTTGACGACGTCAGGCTGAAGGGAAGAAATTGACGACATTAGGCTGAAGGTTGTAAGCCGACGACCTTACTGGGAACAATGACATACGCTGACAACCTTATGAAAAAGACTACTCAACAGACTGACGGGAATAAAGGCTAAAGAAGACAAGCAAACCCGTCCATAACCTTGCTTAGTCTTCACGCATACGTGTATAGGGAGAATTCTTGCGCCACATGCTTAACCTTAACTAAAAAGACTCTTATAAGGAAAAGAGTTCTAAGAAATACACAAAATCCACGAGTTACTCTCCTAGAAGGAAAATACTTCTTGGCCAAGGCGCAGATTTCGGCCCTACACTACTATAAATACCCCAAGGCCCTCATAAACCAAGGTACGCATAATTCACCTCAGCTTTAGTACTTTAGAGTTGCGAATAAGAGATTTTCTCTAATTTGACCGTCGGAGGGTATTTGGCCGGTACCACACCGACACTCCTCTTAAGCTCTTCAGCTTTCGTGTTGTGCAGGTTCTTCATCGGGAGTACGTGAGGACCGTGTGGTTAACTGACGATTTTCGTCATCATCAATGAAAAATTGCATCACCCGATTTAAAAATTATTTTGTTTTCAAAATAAAAAAATCTATAGACTACACTATTAACCGCATAACCAAGAAAAGTACAGGTAGTAGCTCTTATACCTAATTTAGGTATTTTAGGGTCAGTAAACCTTACATAAACAAGACCAGCCCATACTCTCAAATATCCCAAATTTGGCTTATGTCCTTTCCGCATCTCAAAAAGTGTGGTATGTGGCTTTTTATGTAGCACCCTATTCAAAACATGATATGCAGTTAAAATAGCTTTACCCCAAAAATGTAAAGATGCACCAGATTCAATTAACATGACATTTGTTAACTCAATTAGAGATCTATTTTTTCTTTCAGCCACACCATTAGAAGCAGGTGAATATGGTGCAATAGTTTCATGGATAATTCTCAAAGATTGAACAAATGAGTTGAATGCACTTGATTCATACTCATGGTCTCTATCACTTCTTATTCTTTACTTTTCTATCGAATTGATTTTCAACTTCTTTTAAAAAATCTTGAAAATTTTCAAAATCATCACTTTTATTTTTCAATAAATAAATAGTTGTATATTTTGAAAAATCATCAATAAAAATGATAATATATCTATTTCCCCCATGAGTTAAAATTTCCTCAAATTCAAATAAATCAGAGTTAATTAACTCAAGCAATTCGGTATTTCTTACAACACTTTTATGAAGCCTTTTTGTAATCTTAGCTTGACTACAAGTTTCACTTTTTTTCAAAATTTTTTGACAGTCTTGGAATTAATCATAAACTACTCATGATTCCCACATATCTATAATTTATATGACACAAATGAGCATGTCAAAAATTAATAGAAGAAAGCATATAAATAGAACTAGTAGATGCTTTATTATTCTCAACATTCAATTTAAACATTCCTTCACAAACATAGCCCTTGTCCACAAATAATCCATTTTTAGTGATTACATAGTTATTAGATTCCATAGTTTGCTTAAAGCCAGCCTTGTTAAGCAAAAAACTTGACATCAAATTCTTCCTCATGGACGGAATGTAAAATACATCTTTCAATGTTAGCACACTTCCAGAAGTGAATTTCAAGTTAACCTCACCACTTCCAAGAATCTTGGTTTTGCTAGAGTCACCAAGCATAACAATTTTTTCTTCTTCAAAAGAAGTGTACAACTTGAACCAATTTTTGTCATAGCAGACGTGCTTATTAGCACCAAAATTTGCCCACCACCCCTCAACATATTGCACCATATTGATGTCTGTAATCATAACTACTAAAGGCTCTTCGGTTACGTTAGCCTGCGAGACAGATTCATATTTTCGAAATTCGCAAAATCGAGTAATATGCCCACTCTTGTCACAGACAAAACATGATCTATTAAATTGATCTTGTGAAGGGGGTCCTTGGTTCTTATTGTAATTTTTATTCGGGTTTCCCCTTCCTTGAGGTCTATTATTATTTTTGAAAACTCTTTTTTTAGGCTTCAATTGACCATTTTTAGAAAAATGATTTTGGGCATATTAGTATTAGCTGAAATAAGATTTACCTTTGTGGTGGAATTACCATTACTCTCTTGTGTCATGAGTGCATCTTGTCCTCTAGCCTCCTCCTTCACACGGATGAGTGTGATCAAAGTCTCCAAGAATGTCTCCTTTTGATTGTGGTAGTTTATCAATTATGCCAGCTACCACCAAATTGTCTCCAATCTTTATGCCTTCGGATCTCAATTCTGCCACAATCATTTGGAAGTCTTGTGTTTGATCCACCACCGATTTTCCATCCACCATTTGGTAAGAGAAAAATCTACTATTAGCATACTTCTTTTCACCAGCCTTCTCGATGTCATACTTGCTTTGTAAAGCTTTCCAAATTTTCTTCGCAGAATTATAAGTTGTATCTTAATAATCATAGAAATGATCGGCAAGACAATTCAAAAGATACTTCTGAATAAGGATAATACTTCTGAATAATTACCAATGGATATGATAATTATTCTGAATGGGCTATCAAGTAGGAGAATCCAAGAGGCTGATTCATTTCCATTCTTGACACCTCCACTCTTCACCTCCCCCTTGCACATGTATCTAGCTCAATATCTGTGTCAATTTATATTAGCTTATTAATTATCACAATTAAAAAGAGCAAAATAGTATCTCACATTTTCAATGTGGAATTAAATATTTTCACTAACTCCTCATCTTTCATATTCATTCTCACATCTTTACATTTATGTTGTAATATTTATTCATTTTAATTAACTAATATTAAAATGCTCCAACATAGTGTTTCTTGATATTATGAAAATCGCAAATCAAACTACAGTAGTGGTCACGTTGTTTCATTGTAAGCTTCTTAAATTCTTTAACTGAGTAACAAGAAAAGAATTGGAAAGGTACAGCTAGCTAAGCTACTAGTTCCTTCTTCCTTAAAGTGCGCGCCCGCACACAACAACAACAACAAAAAAAAAAAAAAAAAAAAAAGAAGAGAAGAAGAAAAAGAAAAAGGTTAGAATTACTTTCAAATATACTTTCAAATGGATATGACACACCATTGTCTTTGTCCCTATGTTAGATGCTTTAACTGGGATTAAACATTTTTAATGTGGAATTAAATATATTTACTAATTCCTCATCTTCCATATTCATTCTCACATCTTTATATTTATGTTGTAATATTTATTCATTTTAATTAACTAATATTAAAATGCTCCAACATAGTGTTTCTTGATATTATGAAAATTGCAAATCAAACTACAGTAGTGGTCACGTTGTTTCTTTGTAAGGTTCTTAAATTCTTTAACTGAGTAACAAAAAAAGAATTGGAAAGGTACAGCTAGCTAAGCTAATAGTTCCTTCTTCCTTAAAGTGCGCGCCCGCACACAACCAAAAAAAAAAAAAAAAAGAAGAAGAAGAAAAAGAAAAAGGTTAGAATTACTTTCAAATATGCTTTCAAATGGATATGACACACCATTGTCCTTGTCGCTATGTTAGATTCTTTAACTGGGATTAAATATTTTCAATGTGGAATTAAATATTTTCACTAACTCTTCATCTTCCATATTCATTCCCACATCTTTACATTTATGTTGTAATATTTATTCATTTTAATTAACTAAAATTAAAATGCTCCAACATAGTGTTTCTTGATATTATGAAAATCGCAAATCAAACTACAGTAGTGGTCATGTTGTTTCTTTGTAAGGTTCTTAAATTCTTTAACTGAGTAACAAGAAAAGAATTGGAAAGTTACAGCTAGCTAAGCTAATAGTTCCTTCTTCCTTAAAGTGCACGCCCGCACACAACAAAAAAAAAAAAAAAAGAAGAAGAAGAAGAAGAAAAAGAAAAAGGTTAGAATTACTTTCAAATATGCTTTCAAATGGATATGACACACCATTGTCTTTGTCGCTATGTTAAATTCTTTAACTGGGATTAAATATTTTCAATGTGGTATTAAATATTTTCACTAACTCCTTATCTTCCATATTCATTCTCACATCTTTACATTTATGTTGTAATATTTATTCATTTTAATTAACTAATATTAAAATGCTCCAACATAGTGTTTCTTGATATGAAAATCGCAAATCAAACTACAGTAGTGGTCACGTTATTTCTTTGTAAGGTTCTTAAATTCTTTAACTGAGTAACAAGAAAAGAATTGGAAAGGTACAGCTAGCTAAGCTAATAGTTCATTCTTCCTTAAAGTGCGTGCCCGCACACAAAAAAAAAAGGAAAAAAAAAAAAAAAGAAGATGAAGAAGAAAAAGAAAAAGGTTAGAATTACTTTCCAATATGCTTTCAAATGGATATGACACACCATTGTCTTTGTCGCTATGTTAGATTCTTTAACTGGGATTAAATATTTTCAATGTGGAATTAAATATTTTCACTAACTCCTCATCTTCCATATTCATTCCCACATCTTTACATTTATTTTGTAATATTTATTCATTTTAATTAACTAATATTAAAATGCTCCAACATAGTGTTTCTTGATATTATGAAAATCGCAAATCAAACTACAGTAGTGGTCACGTTGTTTCTTTGTAAGGTTCTTAAATTCTTTAACTGAGTAACAAGAAAAGAATTGGAAAGTTACAGCTAGCTAAGCTAATAGTTCCTTCTTCCTTAAAGTGCGCGCCCGCACACAACAACAAAAAAAAAAAAAAAAAAAAGAAGAAGAAGAAGAAGAAAAAGAAAAATGTTAGAATTACTTTCAAATATGCTTTCAAATGGATATGACACACCATTGTCTTTGTCACTATGTTAGATTCTTGAACTGGGATTAAATATTTTCAATGTGGTATTAAATATTTTCACTAACTCCTCATCTTCCATATTCATTCTCACATCTTTACATTTATGTTGTAATATTTATTCATTTTAATTAACTAATATTAAAATGCTCCAACATAGTGTTTCTTGATATTATGAAAATCGCAAATCAAACTACAGTAGTGGTCACGTTGTTTCTTTGTAAGGTTCTTAAATTCTTTAACTGAGTAACAAGAAAAGAATTGGAAAGGTACAGCTAGCTAAGCTAATAGTTCATTCTTCCTTAAAGTGCGCGCCCGCACACAACCAAAAAAAAAAAAAAAAAAGAAGAAGAAGAAAAAGAAAAAGGTTAGAATTACTTTCAAATATGCTTTCAAATGGATATGACACACCATTGTCTTTGTCCCTATGTTAGATTCTTTAACTAGGATTAAATATTTTTAATGTGGAATTAAATATATTTACTAACTCCTCATCTTCCATATTCATTCTCACGTCTTTACATTTATGTTGTAATATTTATTTATCTTAATTAACTAATATTAAAATGCTCCAACATAGTGTTTCTTGATATTATGAAAATCGCAAATCAAACTACAGTAGTGGTCACGTTGTTTCTTTGTAAGGTTCTTAAATTCTTTAACTGAGTAACAAGAAAAGAATTGGAAAGGTACAGCTAGCTAAGCTAATAGTTCATTTTTCCTTAAAGTGCGCGCCTGCACACAAAAAAAAAAAAAAAAAAAAAAAAGAAGAAGAAAAAGAAAAAGGTTAGAATTACTTTCAAATGGATATGACACACCATTGTCTTTGTCGCTATGTTAGATTCTTTAACTGGGTATGAACAAAAGAATTGAAAGGGTACATCTAATTAAACTTTAAGTTTAGAACCATTTCAATCACTTAATAGTCAGTGAGTAGCATATATAAGAAAACCCATCAATTTGGTCATATATGATATAACCAAATCTTCATTTTATCGTCTTTTTTGGACACAATTTGGTCATATTTGACAGATCAAACATGGAGAAAAAGCCTACCAAGAGTGCCGCTGTTCTTGAAGCTCTTAACTGGGTCAATTATTTGGATTGGAGTGTTCAGTTGAAGACGTATTTGATGGCTCAAGATCTTTGGGAGATCGTGGAATCAACGAACGAACCTCCTGCACCGGAAAATGAAGCTGCTTTAAAGGCTTGGAGCAAGACGAATGCCATGGCTTTACATGTGATCCAGATGTCATGCCAGCCAAACACATTTTCTGATATCAGGGAGATTAGCTCGGCCAGAATTGCTTGGGATACCTTGGCAGAGAAGCACAAACCTAGCTCAGGTACCTCTCTCTCTCTCTGTAAAGTAGACTATAAATCTAGCAAGACAATGACAAACTTATCAAAATTAAGTCTGCAAGCCTTCTTAAAATGTAGGCAAAAAAAAAAAAAAAAGGAATAGGCGATCAATGATCATTGTGCTCTTCCTCTGCTGTTTCACCTCTCACCGCCACCACCACCACCACCACCACCACCCAAGCAACCTCAATAGTCAATAAGCTAGCAGTATCTAAGCATGCAAAACCGGTGGTGGCAGTGGGAGGGCCTTATGGTAGAACGCGATTTTGTGTTGAGGACCAAAGCCACCATTAGAGCCTTTAGGTCACGTTTTAGCTAGGATGACAAGGGGTCATGACTCATGAGTCATGAGCAACTATCTTATCCCACACCAAAGAATTGGAAGAAGAAGGTGATGCTGCCACAATGGAATTTCGGCCAAAATTGTTCCCACCGCCACCATCTTCTTCATTGTTTTGTTAGATGTTCATTTGTTTGTTTGGTTTAGAATAAATCTTACAAATTACACGTTGCTGTTAAAACTTAGGAAGAGAATCCTTTCAATTTCATCATAATTAAATAGAGAGTCTTCTATAAGGTAAGGTTTTAATTCTAAACTAAAAATATTTCAATTGCCAGTATGCCACATTAACAAAAATTTTAAACAACAAAACATTGAATAAACTTTTAGATTTGCAATATTTCATGTGAATCATGAAATTAATCCATTTTAATGAAGTAATTCGCATAATTTAGATAAATTAAATTTATTAATTTAAATCTTCAACCAATTAATTAAAAATTTAAAATATTAAAACAACCTTATTTATTTTCATATAAACTAGAATGACGCTATTTGTTTTTTAAAGTGTAACTTATTACGAACTCCATGCAGTTTTGAATTTCATGCAGTGTTTTTTTTTTTTTTTTGGGCCGGGGGGGGGGGGGGGGGTGTATTAAACTCCCCACTCTGCCTTCACTTTAATAACAAAAATTTTCAATTGTGAATACATTTTACTTAATTGACCCCTTTTACTAATTAAAAAAATTAAGGTTTAAATTTTCTTTTACTATTTAACTGTCTTGCCATATTATATAAAACTCATTAGTTTTAAGAGAATTTAAAAAGAATGTGTTTCTAAAAATATACATGTAAATCTCTTTAGTAAATATATTTTTTCTTTTCCAAATCAAACTATTTTTCTTTTTCCATTAAACGAAAAGATACAAGATGATTTTATGACTAAAGGTTTAGGAGATGTTCTTTTTTGTCATCTGTAAACAAAAGAAAAGCTTATTATTATTATTATTATATAAAACCGAAGTCTATATCCCCTCCACAATTTTCAACATCTGCATTTGTTTTTCAATTTTTAAATCTAATTTATTTCCTTTTATTAAATATGTACACTCCCCTTTCTTAAACCCAATACTCTTTCCGCTCTCTCTCACCCTCAGTTCTAAAGTAATAGTGCAATGGCAGAACCTCTCCTTTCGAGAAAATCAAACCCAGCAACTCTCCTTTCGACATTACTCACCAAATGCGGAACCTCTACACTCTCTCAAACACAGATCCAAGCTATTTCACAGAAAGCTTGCAAGGGCACGACCATGGAAGCCAATGTTTTCAATTTCCGACCTAGCCTCCATATCAGAGCATTCTCTCTCAGTATCTCTCAATTAATCTATGAATAATCTCTTTTCCTATTGTCTTAAATTAGGTTTTTCTGTCAATTTAGGGATTTCAATTCCTAACCCTTTTTTCTCTCTATTCTTTTTTGTTGAAGTCAGGGAAACACTAGAAAAACTTAAAAGCACCAATCCTACAAGTTTTGCTTTATTTTGCTATCTAGGTTTTTTAGTACATTTGATTTAGCTTAGCTTAATCGTTTGTTTGATTGAATAATTATTTGGGCATCTAAAATGTTAGCCTTCTTTGTCTCCACTCAGTCGCCCCCCCTTTTTTTCAAACCTTCTACCCCTTCTATACAAGTTCATGTCTTTTTCATTTTGGTCTGTCTCTGATTGTAAAATGTAGGAAGAAATTTTATGTTCTCAGTTGGGCTGTAGCTGTTGTTTTGTTTTATAGTAGAATTGTAGTGAAACTCCAACAATTATTCTTTTTAAGCTATTCTAGCAGATGAAACACATAAAAATATTAATTAAAGAGATATGTGATAAGTGATTGCAAAGGGAACAAATTAGCACAACTTATTTGTCAACTTGTTCTGTATATTTTTCTGCTCTATCGTTGGTGACACAAATTGGAGACATATGGCCATTAATGATTGATTCATAATGTGATTGTTTTGTTCAGATTTACTGTTTGACATTGCACCGAATAGCATCATGATGATATGTTTCTTCTTCCTTTTTTGATTAAATAATAAATAAATAAATTCATGTTTGAAAAAGGCACGATCTTTCTTCTCTATGCTAAAGCAACCATAAACTCTGCCACCAATCAGATTCAAGTTTTGAGAAGAACATTAATCTAGGATCTGGCTAAATGTAAGTGAAGTGAAAGATTGAATCTTGAATGCAAAGAGTGGCTACTTTTGTCAAGCAGTAGGTGTTTGTTAGGTATTTGGAGAGCAGTTTAATTGTGGAATAGCAAGATGTCTATATTTTGGAGGGTCTAATTTGAAAGATTATATAAGTTTACCACAATATGCATGCTTATTGTGCATAATTTAATATTAGTAGGATGTGTACTTTTGGTTTCTAAGGTTTTTCTCTCAAAAAATATTTCTGAATTTAGAGTTATAGTGTTATGATCTATTTAAAGTAGTACCTATATCAATTAATTAGATTGTTCTGCCCGTTTGTAAGTAATTAGCCATTTGTAGTAAATTTTGGAATGATGTCCAGGTGGCTATGAAGGCTATTTGAGCGATTAAAGCCAACTGCAGTTGCTGATGCAGATGTGATTTTCAGTGTGAAAAATTAAATGCTGGTGAGTTTCCTTTAGTTTCCATTTATTTTATAATGTATAAATCATTAAATTGTGTTTAACATTCATGAGCTTATAACATGGTAAATAGTGCTTATGAACCATTAGTTAAGGTGCCTTACCAAGCTCTTATAAAATATGTGTGAAAACGTGAAAGAAAATATATGTGCAATGTGTGTGTGTATATATATATATACACACACACAAATGTAGTCTTCAGTACAGTTACTTATTTGTTTTAACTTACATTACTTATAAATGAACTGCATGAGGTTGATTAACTGTTTTTGGCACGTTACCAATTATTTTTAGCTTTATTTTTTGTGTTACATTTAGCTAGAGGCTTTTGTTTCTTCGAATTGCAAACCAATTGAGAAGGGAAATCAAGGTATCAGTGGAGCAAAAGTTTTATTTTAGGAGAAAGAGCTTAAAATTGGTAGTTTCATCATTTTCATGTAATAGAAAGTTCCAAGCTCATTCTACAAATTACACATAAGTTCTTGAATGGTAGGGTATAACATGGTTTCCGAAATAGGTGCCTAGGATCAACTTAAGGATAATGTGTGCTATGTTGGATAATTGATTGATTGGAGCTATTATTGCTTTCATATGCCTCTTATATCTATGACTGAATTCATAGATAGCTTACCTTCTTCCATTAAGAATTTTCCAATTTTGTTATTTCAACTTGAGCTATGCATTTTTTTTTTGCTTATAAGAAGGGATATAAGTGCAATTTATGAAAGTTAGAATGACAATTTGTTATCATTTTTCTTTATTAAATGAAGATAGAAGAAAATTTGTTATATATTTTTTAGTTTTTTATAGATACATGTTTGTATATGAGTTTGTTTAATTTTATATTTCTATCTAATTTATTGGTCTCTATGATGTTTCCAGCAAGATGGTTTTCCTTTTAGGGTGATTTTTATTGGCTTTACTTACACTAAGTGCTATTTGTATGCTTGTTAATCAAATAGTTCGATGAAAGTGATAGATATAAGTGCAATTTATGAAAGTTAGAATAACAGTTTGTTATCATTTTTCTTTATTAAATGAAGATAGAAGAAAATTTGTTATATATTTTTTAGTTTGTCATAGATACTTGTTTGTATATGAGTTTGTTTAATTTTATATTTCTGTCTAATTTATTGGTCTCTATGATGTTTCCAGCAAGATGGTTTTCCTTTTAGGGTGATTTTTATTGGCTTTAGTTACACTAAGTGTTATTTGTATGCTTGTTAATCAAATAGTTCGATGAAAGCGATAGATATAAGTGCAATTTATGAAAGTTAGAATAACAATTTGTTATCATTTTTCTTTATTAAATGAAGATAGAAGAAAATTTGTTATATATTTTTTAGTTTGTCATAGATACTTATTTGTATATGAGTTTGTTTAATTTTATATTTCTGTCTAATTTATTGGTCTCTGTGATGTTTCCAGCAAGATGGTTTTCCTTTTTTGGTGGTTTTTATTGGCTTTACTTACATTAAGTGATGTTTGTATGCTTGTTAATCAAATAGTTCGATGAAAGTGATAGAAAATTTAAGTGGAATTTCATAGTGGCTTTGTGTGATTGTGTCTAAAATTGTAATTTTAAGATGGATTTGCTTGATTTTGATTGCTCGAATTTATTTATCCTAAAGTAAATGTATCACAACAATACTTTTTGGATTATTGATATTGTTGGGTTCCTTAGAATAATGGTTAGAACTCTAAGCCATATGGTTGTGGTTGTAAGAAAATGTTTGCTCTACTCTCTGCCCTCTACTACACTCTAATATGTAACATTGGTTACACATTTTTGGATTGGATATTAGTTTTCGGATGTTGATTATAATGACATAATTTTGTATAACCTTATACACATTCTTATGCAGTGACCACATAGCACTTCTTGAAGCTTTTGAAGGATAGAAGGATGAAAACTGTAATGAAAAGAATCTTGTCACCTTGCAAATTACAGAGGATATGAGAATGTAATTTGTAGATCTATTTAGCATTGGCTTTGTAGAAAAATTGATGAGTGCTAATGTAAGTTCTTTAAGATTTTCAAATTTTAAAGCATTTGATTTTCTAAAATCTTATAGTTACTAAAAACTTTCTCATGCATCGCACGGGTTAGCGATTAGTTATTATAATTATATGTTAAGACAAATAGAAATGAAATTTTTTAGTAACTAAAAACTTTCTTGTTCATTACACAGGGGCATTTCAGTCATTTTTTAGGTTTTGGAGGTATTTTGGTTATTTTTTAGGTTTGGGGGATATTTTGGTAATTTTTTAGGTTTATGGTGTATTTTAGTAATTTTTAGGTTTTGAGGGTATTTCGGCCATTTGCTTTATAGGTTTTGGGAGTATTTTGGTCATTTTATAGGTTTTGGGGGTATTTTGGTCATTTTATAGGTTTTGGGGGTATTTTGGTCATTTTTTAGGTTTTGGGGGGTATTTTAGTCATTTTTAAAGTTTCAAGATATTTCAGTCATTTTTTAAATTTTGGGGGTATTTTGGTAATTTTATAGGTTTTAGGGGCATTTTGGTATTTTTTAAATTATGGGGTAATTTGGTAATTTTTTCAGATTTTGGGATTATTTTAGTCATTTTCTAGGATTCGGAGGTATTTTGGTCATATTTTAGGTTTTGGAGGTATTTTGGTCATTTTTAGGTTTTGGAAGTATTTTGGTAATTTTTTAGGTTTTGGGGATATTTTGGACATTTTAGAGATTTTGGAGGTATTTTGGTCATTTTAGTGGGTTTTAAGCATATTTGGTGATTTTAGTGATATCAGGAGTATTTTGGTCATTTTAGATGTTTCATGGGTATATTGTTCATTTTAGAGATTTTGGGGATATTTTGATCATTTTAGTGGTGCTTGAGCATATTTGGTAATTTTAGAGATATCGGGGATATTTTGGTTATTTTAGAGGTTTCATGGGTATTTTGCTCATTTTAGAGATTTTGGGGATAGTTTTAGATGTCCAAGGGTATATTGGTAATTTTGGAAGTGTAGGTGAATTTGCATCATTTTAGGTATTTAAGGGTATTTTGGAGGTCAAGAGGGTATTCAAGTAGTTTTAGAGGTATTCGGGTCATATTGGTTAAATGGGTGGGTTACTAATTAAATGGGTTAAGTTGGTAATAGATAATTAATTTATGGAGAAATTACACTTTATCGCCCTAAACTATGCACTAGATTGCACTATACACCATAAACTATTTGATTGCACACTTTGCACCATAAACTATTACACTTATCACATTTTACACCCCGATGTTATTTTTATTGTTTTATTTAACAAAATTTTACTACATGTGATAAGCACATACTTCTTAATTAGGTGGAATAAAGTTAAAATACTAAAACACTATTTCTCAAAATAAATTAAAACAAAACCCAAAATTTTCCACACTCTGCATTCAAGATTCAACAAAATACATTATAACTAACAAACAATTAAAAAATAGTACAATAAGCAGAACTTATCTCAAATGAGCCAGGGTACAAATCTTGTTAGGAAACACTCATTCCAAATATAATATCGGTTTAATCAAAGAAGATTCCGACTTTGACTACATATTTCCAAATAAGTCTTCTGTTTGCAAGCAAACAACCTAACATCCTACTAATACTTATTTATAGATCATAAAAAATAAATAAAACAATTAATTTACTATTTATGAATGATTTGAAGGATACTATAATATCATTAGTAGTAGAGTGTAACTCCTCCTCCTTCAAAGGATCTTGGGCCATCTTGTCCTATAATTCAAGCCGCCATATCCATGACAGTTTGTTATTCAGAAAAGGAATTCTTTTTTAAGGCAAAGATAAACGAAAAAAACTTTGACTTAACCTCTCATTCCAACATATACGTATTAGCAACCTAAGTGTCGGCCATCCCTCCGGGAATGGATCACGTATGCCCTCATCTTGATTACTTAGGAAAAACCCACCTCAATTAAAACCATGTGGTTCGTTTATGATTTGAAACCTTAAGGTCCTTGTTTCAAAAGATGAGAATTCAAACATAAAATAAGTCTAATTTTCTTTGATTTTCTAAGTCATTTTCTCAGACCACAAACAAAAAATTGAGAAAGAGTGAGGAAGAGAGGATGAAGGGTGTTTTAGTCTTTTAGCTTTGTTTCACCTAAGCAAGAAGCATGTGCTTGTCACATGCAACATGATTATGTTAAATATAATAGCAAAAATAACACCGGGGTGCAAAGTATGATAAGTGTGATAGTTTAGGGTGCAAAGTGTAATATAACACATAGTTTAGGATGGTAAAGTGTAATTTCTCCTTAATTTATATATAAATGGATCATAAATAAATAAATGGATAATTACTCACCTAACCTATTTATGACCCAACCCACCCATTTGCCACCCCTACCTAGAATGAATGAATGACGTATTTTCTTCTAATTCAAAAAGGAAAAAAAATAGCATTTATCTCCACAAATATTTCTTAGAAGATCTAGAAAGTGTTGGTGATAGCCTTGGAAAGCGTCCAAAAAACTCATCCGAGGATGTCCAACTGTAGCATCCACCAATTGATCTATGCGAGGCATTGGAAACAAATCCTTAGGACAAGCCTTGTTCAAGTTCGTGGAGTTCACATACACTCTCCATTTTTCGTTCTTCTTCTTCACCACTACTGTGTGCGCCACCCATTCCGGATAAAAAACTTCTTTAATTTCCCCTGCCCTTTTAAGCTTCAGCACCTCTTCCTTGACAGCCTCGGCATGTTCTTTAGAAGAACGCCGAGGTGGTTGCCTCCTCGGGACAACGGTAGGATTGATGTTCAAATGATGGCAAATGAAGCTCGGATCAACCCTAGGGGCCTCATAGGAATCCCAAGCAAATACATCGATATTGTTTTTCAAAAACACAACCAATTCCATCTTCTCTTAATGTGGTAGCCGAACACCAATCTGAAAGAACTTTTCAGGATCATCATCTATAAGAAATCTTTCTAACTCTTCATATGTTGCCTCCTCTGCTGCCACCGCACTGGGCGTATCCAGAGACGTTAATTGCTATAAGTCCTCCGTAGCTGAGACTGAGGACTCTGGTTCAGCCTGATGCAGTATTACAGCCGATATATATTGTCTTGCTATTGATTGGCTCCCAAGAATTTCTTCAATCAGTTCCTCCGATGGGAACTTCACCTTGACATGTAGAGTTGAGGAAACAGCCCCTAGAGCGTGCAGCCAAGGCCTTGCGACGATGGCCGTGTATGGGGAATAAGCGTCAACCACAATGAAATCCACATCAACTGTTTCCGGACCTGACTGCACAGGCAAGCGAATTTGTCCCTTTGGTATGACAGCTTTTCCTTCAAAACTTATTAGTAGTGAATCATAAGCTGTAAGACCTTCGAGCTTTAAATTAAGCCCTTTAAACAAATCAGGGTATATAATATCCGCACCACTACCCTGATCAACTATCACCCTCTTCACATCATAGCCCCTATCCTCAACATAACCACTAGGGCATCGTCATGTGGCTGGATGGTCCCAACCTTATCCTCATCCGAGAAGCCCAAAATAGGTGGAGTAGCCCTTTTAATTCTCTTCGGCCTCGAGCCAGACTCCTCGGCGAGAATATGTGACACGGACATCACCCTAGTAGGACAGGAGTTGGTCCTGCCTAGAGTAGTGAGAATGACATTAATCGTTCCCAAGGGAGGCCGAGATGAGTTGTTCCTTTGATTAATCGGACTTGAATGGCTTCCTTGTCCATTGGGATGATACAAAAATTGCTTCAACTTTCCTTCACTAACCAACTGCTCCAAATGGTTCCACAGTGTCTGGCAATTCTCGGTAGTATGACTTACGTCCTGATGATTTCGAAAAATGAGATTCTGATTCCGCTTTATAGGATCCCCAGCCATCTTATTGGGCCAATTGAAGTATGGTTCCTTCCTAATCTTCTCCAACAACTGATGCATCGGTTCTCGGAATACGGTGTTGACTACCTGAAGAGTAGCTGAACCCGATTGCCCAGGGAAATCTCTCCTCGGCCTATTGTTATTGTATCTATCCGACCTGAAATCCCTCCTCTCCTGAGGGATAACCTTCGCCTTTCCCTTACCTTGCTGTTGATCTTCATCAACCCGTTTGTACTCTTCAATACGGTCCATGAGCCTACGTACACTCTATACAGGATTTTTGGTCAAAGATTTCCTTAAGTTGTGATCAGTTGGAAGGCCCACCTTAAAAGTGTTAATTGCCACCTCATCAAAATCGCCGTTGGTTTCATTAAACATCTCCCAGTATCTATCAGAATTCGTTTTCAAGATCTCTCCCTCCCTTATGGCCATGGACAACAACGAGTCTAAAGGCCGAGAAACTTTACTATAGGTAATGAATCGAGACCCAAATGCCTTAGTGAGCTCCATGAAGGAATCAATAGAACCCGTCTTCAGGCCGTTAAACCATCTCATAGCAACAAGTCCCAAGCTAGAAGGGAAGATTTTGCACATTAAAGTTTCATTCTTAGAATGTACTGCCATCCTCTGATTGAAGTGACTCACGTGCTCCACTGGGTCTGTTCTGCCATTATAGATGGTGAACATAGGCTGAGTGAACCATTGTGGAGCTGTCCTTTTTCGATCCTGCGTGAGAAAGATGACTTGGAGATCTAGTGCAACGCCCTGCTCATAGTATTGTTTCCCAAGCCCCTGGAGGAAGACTTCTTATCTCTATGACCAGGAAGATCTTCTTTCCCTTACGAGAAAGTATCACTAGGAGGAGTTCTGGACCTTGGCCTGTAACTACTGTCTTAAGAGCCCTTAGATGAAGGATTAGAAAGAGATGGTGTTCGTCCCCGTCTAGCATGACGCAACTTCTTCTTAAGGTGATCAATCTCCCTTTGCATGGCCTTCGTGTCGTCCTCATGGGGGATTCTACTTCCATCCCGCGAATGACTCACACTGGTGTGCACCGTATGTACACTGCCCTCTCGATCCCTTTCACGCTCAAGATGCTGGAAATTATCCTCACGCTGGGACCCCCGAGACTCTGCATGATGCAGATCTGAGCCTGCCATAGTGTTCCAATTCCTTAAACACAAGATTCCCACAGACGGCGCCAATTGTAAGTTCACAATTTGTACCCGGACCCAACCAAGTGATGGGCTCAAGCCCAAAAAGCCTTATACAATAAAATTTGTAGAGTGTGGACTTGAAACCTAGGTTTTATGGATATTGGACAACAAATAGTTGGGCTAGATAGCCACTATCTACGCAATTAATCGATGAAAATAATCGAAATTCTCCTCGGACGTAAGCCAAGGATCACTTGTATTGCTTTTCTTTCCTAAAAAAAAAGATTACAATTGGAGTTGATGTGTACAGTGCTTTCTTCCTCCTTCTCTTTTTTCCCAATCCTCTTTCTATAATGCCTTTCTCTTCCTTTTATATCTCCTCCCTTCTTCCCTCTGTCTTCCACATATAGCATAAATCTCAAATTACATACTTATTCCATCCACCACCCTCTAGAAGTCTTTAAACAATAGCTGGAAGGCTGAACATTACTGTTCAGAGGTCATTTCTCCATTAATGTAGTCAGAGAGGTAGATGTAGTGTCTTTAATGCGGTGGTATCAGCCTTTTTCCTTGATATTTCTCATACGTTCTTCCTCTCTACAACTGTGTGGAACACATCTTTACCCACCAAGCCTTCTAGAATTCTCTCCCCAAACATCATGACGTGTCATACGATCTTCACTTGACTTAGTTGAGAAGATGCCTCTCCCCGGAGAACCTCATCAACCCTTCTAGCAAGAGCTAGCTTGTGGGCCTTAAAGGTTCTGCTCGGATAGGCTCACACCACCAAATCAGGTCCAAGACCCAAATGCGTGTTTTGACCATTTTACCCCCACAACAAGTTTAAAGATCTATTTACAACAATCATATAGATGTCAAGATTTTTTCCACAATGATATGACTGCATAAAGAACAAGCTACGCTCGTAAATGCACAAAGCCATTTATACAAAGGTACAAGGCAAAACATGCGTCTTTATAATTTAACTTAAATTACAAAGTTGGTCCCTATCATTTCCACAATGATAGGGACCAACTTTGTAATTTACCCTATATTTAATTGAAAGAAATAAATTAGGTTTAAAAATTATGACTAAAAAATGATGATGTGTAAAATTGTGGAGATGTAAACCAAAAGTCAAAAGTTTCGGTTTTATATATATGCTAGTCACTAACCCGAGCTATGCACGGAATAGCCATTGGATGAGTTTCAGGAAGAAAAAAAAAAAAAGCAATGTTATTTTTTATGGGAAAAGCAATGTTATTTTATTTATTAGTTTTTTGTGGTAAAGAATAAAAGACATAATGTTGCATCTTTAGTTTAATTTGTATTATATATATAGGTATATACAAGATAGGTTGTAATATAAATACCAAAAAAATGTTTATTGAAAGGTCATAACCATTCAAATTAATATACCAAAATGTGTTTATTGAACAAAAATGTGCCTTTTGAGCAAAAGGTGCCTGTTGAACGAAAAGATGCCTATTAAATAGTGTTATTAAACCCGGTCCAGCCAATTGGACCGATAACTTATTGACCCGGCACAGAGATCTGTCTGGGTCATCAATTAGATCGAATGTGTACAAGACCCGGTCAAAACCAATAAAACCTGACGGGTTTTAAGCAAACCATGTAACCTAGCTAGGTTTTAATGACCCGATTGGGTTCGTAAATTGTGCAAAATTATATTAATAGGTCCATCCCATTGACTTTTTAATTATTTAGTGGGATAATATGGTGATTTAAATAAGAAAAAACCTAAAGAAATATAAAAAATGCACCGTTCTCTCACTTCTCTACCGATTTACACTACTTTACCAATCACTTTTCACCATAGCATCAATTTTCAATTTTCAGTTCCCCAAACTTGCAATTGTGCATCATTTTCTACTATGAACTTATCACTTTTTAGTTTCACATAGTTAGTTAGCATATAGGTATGAGTATATCAATATATGTTATATAGTTTATTGCTTAAACCATATTTCTTCTTCTTTTGTTTACGTTTTTTGTATTTTATTTGTTTAATGCTTTAAGTTTAAGTCTTTGACATTTTTTTTGCTCTTCTTTTTTTATGTATTTTGAGATTTGTCTTTTTTTTTTTAATATGCTGAATTTAAAGACATGTAATAAAATTTTATTTAGCAAAAACTTTATTGCAATCTTATGACATTCATTTATTTTGCTTGTGAATTTTATAGAATTTATAATGCTATTAATTTAGGCATATGCCTTTTTTGTGTTAATTTACATATTCATGTTATGATTTCTCAAACTTATATATATATATATATATATATATATATAATTTTTAGAATCTTTTTATTTGACCATGTAGTTCGACCGTTGACCCACTGGTTGAATCAGTGACCCAGTGACCCGACTCATAGACTGGGTCAACCTTCGGTCCGGGTTTAATAACTATGCTATTGAATGAACATGTACATATTGACAAAAAATATACCTATTGAATGAAAATGTGTTTATTGACCGAAAATGTACCTATTGACCGAAAATGTGCATATTGAATGAATGTATTTGTAAAAGAGTCATAATCCTTTGAGTATATAAATAGTATTTCATATTTATTTGGTAACTTCTTCTCAACTTCTTCTCTTTCAACTTTCTTAGAAACACAAGAAATATGTGAGTCTTGTCCAAAATTGCTATTTCTAAGTCATTTTTTTTTTCTTTTGTTAAAGAATTAAAATATGTAAATTGATGTTTTTCCGTCATCTCTAAAAGAAATAGAGAATTCTGCAACTTTATATCCCCTAGGAAACTCTACACACGGGCCTATTACATCTGCGAAATGTAGGGAAATTTATTTTTTTTTAATCAAGATAATCTAGTATTTGATCGACCCTATCTCTATATCTATCATTAGCATTGACACCTTCTAGTGGCCTAATTGGATCGTTGTAATGTTGCCTTTCTCCATATGGTTTGAACCCTACTCTTTCACTATCTTGGCCATTCCTATCATAGCCAAACCTACTGTTTTCATTCCTTGTCTTCTACGTGGGTGTCTACCTCCACCTTCATTCCTAAGGCCATTATTCCTTGGAAAAACTACATGACCTCACTGTTTCATTCTTGGTGGAGATCCTCATTGAAGAGGAAACCAATCATATCTTGGTCCTTCCCCTCCGCCATTTTCATATTCATTGGCAAATGGGTGTGCAAACGCTCCCTTTTTATACACCTTACGAATGCTATTTCACATTCTCTTCTCTATGCCTTATCAAAAGCTTTTCTTCTTAATGACAGTTTTTTTTTTTAATATATACATTTTATGTGAAAAGGTGAGTAGATACTAAAACTTAAAGGTTAAAAGAAAAAGGCACAGTTGTTCAGTATTTTTAAATGTATACGTGGCATAAATTTATGCAGCCATGAGGCGCATTGAGAAACGGTCAACAAAAAATCAAACGTTTTGGCTATTAGTTATTATATAGATATAGATAATATAAACTAGACTTATTGGCACCATGTGCAGCACCTTTTTTTTATTTTTTTTTATTGGTAAGAATTTAAGTTTGAGTGTCATTAATGTTTTGTACAACTTAAATATAAAATATGTTTATATATTAAAAAATATAACTAAAAGAGCTGTTAAATCCATTGATAAAGTATGTTTGTTTGAATTAAAATTTTCCCAAGTAATTTTCAAAATCCTCTCCTTGATACAAGATCTGTGTAGGTTAGGAAATATATATATATATATATATATATATATATATATATATATATATGAGAAAAGAGGTCTATCTAGAATTGTAAGAAAAAAAATTCTCTAACTTTTCTTCCATCATACTTCCATGTTTCCTTTCAAAACCTTAAAAACCCATGATGGGGCTACCATGAGTTAAGTCCTCATATGCTAGTAAAAATGGAGAAGTTGGACCTAAATTGATAATATTATTTAATTATATAAACTTTCATGAAAATGTTGTAAGGTTCAATATCTTATTTTATTTCTATTGTACTTTTATTTTTCGGCAAAAATATCCGTTTTGTCTCTAAAGTTTGCATTAAGTTCATTTTTGAAACTTTTTTTTTTTTGGCTCTAAATTTTGGTTTAGTGACCTCTTTAGGGTGGGAATAATTCGTGAGGAGTGCAGGGTAAGAAATTTATGTCATCTCGGAGTAACATCACTTTCACCTGGGCATCACTTATAGCACCATTAATACTACGAGGAATGGCTCAACAAATTTTGGGCCCAAAAACTTTAAGTGGGACTAAAACAAGAGTATAAGAGCTAAGAAGAACAAAAAAATTAAATAAATAAAAGAAAAGGATAGTAAATAGAAGCTAACATGAAGATCAAAGCAGGGTTGGCTCACATACATTATATCTCCATAGAATAAAAAATGACCAAGATTCAAATCCCTCATCGACATTAGTGTAACTACTACGAATTTACTAATTATGAGTTGGCCGCTTTAGCCATTCAACCATAGTGTTTAGCAGGGATCCTCGTACATGGTGAATAACCAAATTTAAATTGAAATGAAATCCTTAAAATAAATTCAATGCAATTTAGGAGGACTCAATGAAAGGGCATCAATTCAAATCCTAGATTTTCAAATTTAGAGAGATATTGAGAGAGATTAAGAATTCTCACTATTTCTTAGATTCATGGACCCAATTCAATTCAGTGGGATCTTTCATTCACATTTTTTTTTCCATCAAGAACTTATTGCTATTAGTTTGTCGCTAAAGAAATGTTCAACCCAATGCTTTATTTCTGTCCTAATTTATCCCAATTCGACATTAGAAGTATATTGATTTTTACCCAATAACCAAATACTTCTATCTCTAAATACTACATATTTGATTCCATTCATAAATCTATTTTCTTCCCTATGAGTTTTATTGAATTATAAATAATAATAGGCAAAAATACACTTTTGGTCCTTATATTTTAGGTTGATTATCATTTTGGTCCCTAAATTAATTTTGCTACTAATGTAGTCCCTAAAAAAAAAAAATCAATTTTATTTTAGTCCTTGCCGTTAACCCACTAACAGAAAAGCCCTACGTGACAGATGGAGTACACAGATGGCATGTTAGATGCTTACGCTGCTAATAAAATAATAATAAAAATACCACATCAGGGCCAAAATGGGCAAATAGCCCTAACGGCTGAAGAATATAGTTAGTAGGCACTGTTTCAGAAGTTTATAGAATACTAGCATCTCGACTCTTAGAGAGTCGATTTTGAGGCTACAAATCGTCTCTTAGATAGTCGATTTTTGTGGGTTGATCAGATCTGATGTGGCGATTTTCCACGTGGCGGCCACCTGGAAATCGAGTTTTTAAGAGTCGATTTATATATCGACTCTTAAATACTCGGTTTCCAGGTGACGTGTACATGTCACTTGAACCACCTGGAAATCGAGTGTTTGAGGATCGATTTATAATAGGGGTTTTTCAGATTAACCCAAGTCCAGCCTCTCGCACAGACTCTCTCTCTCGCGCCTCTCTCCACTCTCTGTCACTCACCCTCTCACTATCGCAGACCAGAGCCACTCTCTGTCACTCACTCTCCCTCTCGCGCCTCTTCACTCTCCCTCTCGCGCCTCTGTCCACCTTCTCACTCGCAGCTGTCACGGCTCTCCACCCTTTGACTCGCCCCTTGAGCTGTCACTCGGCCTGCCATAGTCTCCACTCTCAAGCACTCTCTCCACTCTCACTCAGTAAGCAGGTATGTTTTTCTTCTTAAGTGTGTGATTTTTTTATGTGGGTTAGTGGTTTTTGTTTGAAAATCATGATTGAACTGATTGTCTTTGAGAGTAATATGTTGTTCACAAATTTCTGTTTACAATTATTGCATGATTGACATTGTCATTGGAAGACTAGTTAATGTGGAACATGTGCACCTTCAAATATGATACAATAAAAAGGTTGATGGAAAAATGCATTCATGGATCATCACGGAATGATGGTTTGCACATTCCTGGGTTAAGAACTTACAAAGGCCACTCCAATTTTTTTTATTTTTTTATTTATGGAACTTACATCAGTTTTTGGTTATGGTTCAAGATTTGAAACTCTCTCATAATATCTTCATTAGCATTTTTAACAGGATGTATTATTCTGCAATCAATATGGTACATAATAATAGAATGATGTCCTTTCTATGGGCATCTTATGGTTTATACTTCATAGCTTTGGTATGATGAGTAGATTAGACCCTAAAGAAATGGATCATGATGACATAACTTTTAACATAATACTTACGAAAACCTTAGCAATGGAATGAATATGGTATTGAAAGGCTAAAAGTTGTTTCCATTAACATCAATTATAGATTGTTGTGAAACATTAAACCTTGAAGCAACTGATGATAAGTTATCAAAAGGTTGGAACACATAGGATATCAGATATTTGACTCTGTTTTGCACCTGGGTCGTGTTAGGACACTTGCAAAAGATAGGAAAAAGGACAGTAACACCAATAGAAAGGTTGGTAGGGACTAGAGTGGGGTTGACAAGCTCAACAGAAAAGTAGGTTGTGAGGTTCATAAACTTAAAGGTGGAAACAATGTAGAATGTGTCATTTGGTTTGATTACATATAAGAGATTGGCATAGGATAAGTTAGTGGTGGTGTTAATGGAGTTACAAGAGCATGAAATAGGAACAAAGAGGGGTTGGCCAGCAACAAGAGCGGAGGAAGGGGAGGATATGTTGCTGGGTTCTGATATCTTGAGGCGGCTGACTGAGAAGAGGTCACTTATGGAGGCCAGGTGAAGGAAGTCTAGGGCTCTAGCTTGGTAGAAAGCATAAGTTTGGCATGGATAGGTGTACTGGCTAATTGTGTAGTTCTCTTTTAGAACTTAGTTTGAGGGGTTAATTAAGTGTTTGTGTTTAGTACATCAAAGCTGATGCTTTGCTGATTTGTACTTAATATCTTCTTAATGGAATTACTGACTTGTCAAAAAAAAAAGTGTGGTTATAAATTGATTTTAGAAACAACTTATTAATGTTCATAAATAAAATATAGACTACTAAGACTCTAGGAAATCAAATAAAATACTAATAATATATAGAGAGACTACTAAGACTAAACCCTAACTCTAATTCACTTGGGCCAAAGCCCAATTATTGAATTAGGCAAATACCCTTAACCCTATGAAATTAAATAAAATACTAAAACCTAATTACCTTACTAGACTTTTAAACTTAAATAAAACTATCTTTGTACACCCTTCATCACATAAATACTATAAGAGAATGATGAAATGTCAGAATCTATTAGAAAAACTCTGATTGGCATTGATCGGTCTATAGTCATGAAGCATGCATAAGGCCCAACATTATTTAATTTGGCGCCTGCTATATACTTCAAAGAAGGGAATTGACCATCAAAATGATAGCAATCAACATAATCATAGGTATTTGCGGTAGGTTTTCTAATGGTTTGAACAGCATTCAGCCAAGGTACCACCTGTTTGCCTGTTCGAATAAGGAGTTGAATTAAAAATTATCAATAGCAGTAGATAAAAGAAACAAAATGCAAGCATACTATGTGCACAAGTTGGAAAAGAGGAAAGATAAGGAATGCAGGTTAAGGTCTTTGCAAGAGAGACAACAACCAAATCATCGCATTTGCAATTTTTCGATAGAAGCTGCACTTGTTAATTTCACTTAAGTGAGTCCACGATTTTTTATGTCTTAAGATGCTCTTTTTGGTTCTGAGCAATTTTAGGCTTCATAATCTTCACAAAACCAATGACTCTGATATTAGGACCAACATTGGCACCTTATTGACAAATACCATAATAAGCACATATTTTCCTAGTAGATGTGGCTCTTTCATGAAAGTGTAGAAAGTGGCTACTGATCAAAATTTCACTATTGATTCTACATTCAGTAAATACAGAATGTACACCAGGAAGTGACTACATCCCATTTGGCAGTACATCTCTAACATCCTAAAGCCTCAGGATAAAGTTTTTTTTTTTGATAAGTAGCCTCATGAAAGTCATAGAATCTTAACAGAATAAACTCATAACATGGGAAAGGACAAGAATAACTGCTCAGCCTGATGATCATCATTGTCAAGGAGATTCAATCTACCAAAAAGAACATGTCATATGCTAAAGAACTAGTATGCAAGAAAAATAATTTACTAGAAAAGTTAAAAGTTATAATTTACCTTTATATAAAGCTCATGAACCTCTTGGAAAAAGCTCTTGATTCCATCATCATTACGAGAGTCATGAAGCAGCATCAATCGCGTATGTAAGCTTGGTTAAAGAAAATAGTAAATTCTCACTGGTATACCAACAGAAGGATCAACCATATTTTCCCAAGTATTTGCGGAGAATGACTGGGCAGGAGGTGTGTAGGCAGTGGTTGTATTTGTAACATGCTGGACACCAATATCATCGTCTGCATCACCTTCATCATGGCACTCCATATTTTCCTCTTCAAAATTGGAAGCAAGTTCATGGTCATCCACATCCTTCTCAAAGTCGCCTCGCTCAATCCTCTCTTCATACTCATCCATATCATCGAGATTTTCATCATTATTCACAAAATGATCTTCGTCCTCCACCCCTAAATATGTCTCTTGAGGTTGAAGTGTTTCACTAGTATTGGCAACATAATCTTGAGATGGGAATGTGTAACCTCCCATTGTAGTGCATCCATCGTCTAATTGCAAAGATGTAGTTGTTTGTTGCTGCAACTCCTCGACATCAACTTCTGCAAGCGGCTCGGAACTTACGTACAACTCAGCAGCATTTACTTGGGGCATTTTATGGATTCTATTAAACATGACCTTTACATGTTTATCTTCTTTGATCACCATGTACTTGTAATTTATCCGCTCATGAAGGACTTCTTGTGGGTAACGATAAATAATATTTATGTCATAACAAGTAGGGCTCAAACTCAATTCTTTCATTATCTTCATCTTCAAATCATTTAATGTCTTCAACTTACGACGTATCAACATGTAATAGCATTCGATACTCGGCCCTTGAAATGGGAATCCATCAATCTGTTCAGGATTGAAAAGGGGACCACCGTAGTATACATTTATGTCAATATTCTTCAGAGATTGTGAACCTATTAGTCAAGGGTAATATGTTAGTGACATATTTTAACACAATTACAAAACATTTTTATGTACTCAAAGTAGGAAAATTACAACTTCTTACATCCAACACACCCCACATTTGCATATACTCACTCCACATCACATACAAACACACTCAATCATTATTATTTCATACTCAAACAAATAAAAAAACTAAAGACAACACTTACCCCCACTACAAAATTTCAAATCATTCTAACAAAAAGATAATAACAAATATTAAACCAAACAACAACAAAATAGCCATGATAAAAGCCTAACACTCGATTTATATCTTAAATATTTTTTACTTCTTATAAAAAAAATAAAAAAAGCCTAGCATATATACACTAACTTGTTACATCATATGCATCTACAAACCCCACATTAACATATATACTTAATCATTACCATTTGTTCCTAAACAAAAAAAAAAATTCATTAATCATACTCAAATTTAAAAAAAAAAAAAAAAACTAAATGCACAAATATTCAAATCATTCTATAAAAAATATAAAGAAAAATTACCAACCAAACAAAAAAAACTAATGATACATACCCATAAAAAACCTAACATTACATATATGTAACTAACAATTACCCATAAAAAAACCCTAACATTACATTTATGTAACTAACAACTATTCAAAAAAAAAAAAAACTAACAACTAGAGAGAGTGTATAAAAACCTTACTTGACATGAGAATGTGTAAATGGAGGGTGAGTTTGATTTGAAGTTTTCTATGAGAGTGAGAGAGAGAGAGTGAGAGAGGAAGAGAGAGTTGCTGGGTTTTTAGGTGTGGCAAACGGCAGAACCCAAAAAATAAGTATGGTATGATAAAAAGAAGCTGCCCTAACCACGTGGCAGAAAGGGGACCAACCATTGAAAATCGAGTCTCTAAGACTCGATTTTCCTTTATAAAAACCGAGTCTATGAGACTCGATTTCTACTTGGAGTTCCCGTTCATCCAGCTGGCAGCATATAATAGTATTTAATTCTTCGCATATAAATCGACTCTTAGAGAGTCGATTTCCAGGTGGCCGCCACGTGGAAATGCGCCACATCAGATCTAATCACAACATGTAAATCGAGTATGTAAGAGTCGATTTATAGGCTGAAAATCGACTCTATAAGAGTCGAGATGTTACTATTACATATTCTTCCAAACAAGTGCTTACTAACTATATTCTTCAACCGTTAGGGCTAATGGGCCATTTTCTCCCCACATCAGCATCCACGTCAGCATTTTTAAAGTAAAAAAAGCCATCTCAGAAAATTAAAAAACAAAATAATGAAATAAATTATTTTTTAAAACCTTAATTGATTTTTTTTTTTTGCTTTTCATTATTTCTTTGGAAAAACATTTCTTCTTCTTCCCCAGAACATGTACTTTGTGTTCTTCAGCGAATCAAGACAAACCCAACTGGCCAACACTCATAATCAATCTCAACACAGAAAATCCTAACACAATCAACATTGAAACCTCTAGTAAATCAAACCCATAAATCCAAGAAACAAACACAGAAGAAGCCCAGAAAAACATATAAATCAGCAGACCCCACCACCATCACCGATCAAACCCATACCACCATTGCCAGAAAAACCCAACCCCATGGAAACCCAGAATATGTTCTTACCATTCTTCCCAAAACATGACTGTTCATGTTCTTGAAACCCAGCAAACCGATCAACCAAAACCAATACGGAAGCCATCAATCTAAGATTAAACCAATCAAACCCATATGAAAAAAAAAAAAATCAAAACTGATCAACCAATCATACCCACATGAAACCAAAACCATATCAAACTCATCAAATCCATATGAAACCAAACCAAATCAAACCCATCAAACCAACCAACCCATCTATCACCACCACCGCTGATCTCAACCTCACCCACTGATCAACCCATCCACCACCACCGAGTTCCCAAATCAAGAAACTAAAACATTCGGTGTAGCTTCATAAGACATTAGATGTAGCTTCACCAAGTTCCCACCACCTCGTGCATTTCGAAGAGAGAGAGTGGTTCAGACCGAGAGAATTAAAGAGGGAAGAGAGTTTTTACCTTCAGTCTTGGAGCTACGGTGGTGCGTGGTGGAGAAGAAGGCCGAGCAGTAAGCTCCAACCCTAACGGTGAAGAGAAAGAGAATTTGAGATCAGAGAGTTTTTTGGGATTTGATGGGTTTGAATTAAAAAGATAAAGGAGTGAAGTGTGAGATTCCTATTGGCTTTTTACAAGAAATTATTTACTTTTTAAAAAAAAAATTATTATTGTTTTATAGTTTACATTTTTGTGTTCTTTGTGATATGGGTTTGTGTTCTTAGCTTCTTGTGAGATTTGGGATCATCTTCTTTTGATTTTTTCTTTTCAAATCTGAATCTATGTATTTTTATGTTTTTTAATTTTTTTAAAATTGAGAAATTATTTTTTTTAAAATAGATGCTACATGGATGCAGACGTGGTATTTTTTTTATTATTTTATTAGTCATATTAGCATTTAACATGTTATCTGTGTATTTCGTCTGTCACGTAGAACTTTTATGTTAGTGGGTTAAAGGTAGGGACCAAAATAGAATTGATTTACTTTTTTAGGGACTATATTAGTAGCAAAATCAATTTAGAGACCAAAATAATAATTAACCTAGAATATAAGGATCAAAAGTGTATTTTCACCATAATAATAATAAAAAGTGAGAAGTGAGAGAAAAAAATTGGGATTTAATTTATTCGAGAATTAATAAGGAAAGATAGAGTGAAATTGTTTTTTCTTTTTCTTTTTTTTCTTTTTTTCGGTTACAAGAGATATATAGTCTCTCTTGGCAGATGAACATTAGATTTTATTAAATAATTTTTCTGCTATTAACTGAGATTTTAATTTTGTTAGGAATTTTTGTTTGATTTTAATTGTCTTTTACGTGTTTTAATGAAACTCTATCCCTTCTCGAGTTTCATATGCTTCTTGAAACTTTTTTTTTTCTTTTTCACAATATAAAATTGTTAGTCTATTAAGAGCAACCACATCAACTCGCTTATAATTTTTGTCTATTTTACACGAAAAAACCTACTTTTTCTATTTTACACCTCTACTTTTACAAAACACCCACATCAGTTTATCTATTTTACACATTTATTTAATAAAATATTCTTTCTTTTATATTTTTTATTATTTATTTTCCTCCCCACTGGGTCTTCTCCAGCGAGCATCTTCTCCGGCGAGCGTCTTCTCCGGCGAGCTTCTTCTCCGTCAGCCTGCGTCTTCTCCGTCGAGCGTCGCTGCGTCTTCTTCGGTGAGCGTCTTCTCCGTCGAGCCTCACTGTGTTTTCTCCGGCGAGCATCTTCTCCGTCGAGCCTCACCAACACCTAAACCCATTCTTCTCCGACGGCTAGAGGAAGAAAAAAGGATGAGATGAGAGAGAGAGAACTATGCTGTGTCTACGAGAGAGAGAGAGAGAGAGGGAGGTGAGAGTCAGTAGGAAGAGAGAGAAAAAATAATTAAAAAATCAAATATACATGCTACAGTACTCGTGTAAATTTACACGGTACTGTAGCAATTTGAAGGAGAATGTAAAATATAAACAGTTATACACAAGCTGATGTGGGCTGTTTTTGATAAAAAATGTGTAAATTTAAGCATTTCTTTTATTATACATACTTATACACCAACTGATACAATTGTTCTTATAATCTAATGGTATAAGTGTATAAAATTCTATCGTGAAGACTTTAACCCAAGTTTTTACTCCGTACACCACATAAGTACTCTTGTTTTTTTGTTTTTTGTTTTCTTTTTTTTGCGAGAGGCGAGTTTTAAATGAAACTCTATGTCTCTTCTCATAGGAAACAGAGAACACCAGTCTCTCTCATTCTGTTTAGTTCCTCTCTCTCTCTCTGAGCGTATCTCGTTTCTAAATGTCCCAAATGACAAAACTCCGACACAGGAAGAACCAACTACCGTTTGACATCGTACTGAACATCCTGGCTAGACTGCCGGGGAAATCAGTGACAAGATTCAGGTGCGTTTGCAAATCCTGGGACTCCTCAATCACCACCCCTTATTTCATCTCCACCCACCTTAATCACAACAAAAATCACGGTAATGGTTGTGTCATACACATGCCATCAGTAAGAGACACTAACTCTTCTTCCAACACTAACAGACCTGTCTGTACGGTGGCTTTGGACCGCACGTTTGATAGGATTTCTGAGATTGGAGTTCCTTTTGATTTTCCTAGTGCTTGTTTCCAAATAGTGGGTTCTTGCAATGGCTTATTGTGTCTCGCTAATTATGGCAGCTTCACTTGCGCTAATGATATATATTTGTGGAACCCCAGTATTAGAAAATTCAAGAAATTGCCTCATACTTGCTTACCACAGTTAAGGTTTGTTAAACTCGGATTTGCTTATCATTCCCAGAACAATGACTACAAGGTTGTGAGGATTTCATTTTTTAGTTTCTTTCTAGCTCTAGCTCTGCCTCTACCTCTAGCTCTGCCTCTGCCTCTGCCTGAGGTTGAGGTGTACACATTAAGTTCGGATTCATGGAGAAGGGTTGGAATCGAGTTCACAACCAGTGTAGTGAATTGTCCAAATGATCTTTCGCCAGCTCCATTGGTTAGTGGTGCTTTACACTGGTTGGCATTTGTAGTAGAAGGAGAAGAAAATCGCAAGGGTAAAAATATGATTATGTCATTTGATGTCAATAGTGAGAAATTCAGAAAGCTAGAACTGCCTAATGGTTCTACCAAGACCCTTCAAAGATGTCTTTCATCATTCAAGGGGAAACTGGCTTTTATTACAAGTGAACATAGTGAACAACGGCCTGGCTTTCAATTCTCAATATGGGCATTGAGGGAGTATGGTGTGGTTGAGTCTTGGAAGAAACTTTTTGTTGTACCATCTGAAAGGGTGGCTTGTTGGATTTCCTTGATCGATTATGGTTCACTTATGGTTTGCTACAGAAATGATCCAGGAGAGAGGCAAGGATTTAAGCATGCTTTAATTGACATTGAAACTCTACAAGAGAAGAAGGATCCTGATATCCAACATCCTTCATATATAACTACTTTCATGGAGAGCCTTGTTTTACTTGATGGAACAAATGTGGAATCTTACTAACGGGTTGGTGGTGAGCATATAAGATTGAAGTCATGGTGGTATGGATGAAGTGAAACCCTTGTTTATTCCTTTTTCTTTAGTAGTTGGCATGATAGTTAGATAGTATTGCTAAAGCTTGACTTTTATTCCATGTTTACATTACATTATCCTTTTGTGGCTATTATAAATAAGTATTTGATATTTGTATGTGAATGGTTGTTGTGGTATGGATGATTGTTATTCCTTTAGAGTTACGAAGAGCTAGATTATAGCTCTTCTAACTTCAATTTAAAGAAGAATTGACTGAAAAAGCATAACTAAATAAAAGAATATCTAAAAGTGAGAATGTTTAAAAGGAGTAGGCAAGTGCTTGTCTAGCGAGCACAATGCCATTCCAAGGTCATGTTCTTACTTCCTTAGTTCAAGCTACATGGTCTTTGTTGGTTTGTGTACTGCATTTAACCTTAATATAGATAATAAGAAGCTACTTTATATGAGAGAGAGTTGATTCCAAGATAAGCAATCCTATCTCTCTTGCCTAGTTGTATCTTGATATGGAATGCTATTTTCTCATGCTTAGCTGGGTCCAATCACAAGTTTATCGTCAGCGGATGTGCATCAACTTGTTTAAGTGCTTAAATATTGTGTTTCTTTCAATGCTATTGTGTTCTTTATACTAAATAATATGCTAAGGTTTATACTACTAAGGGATTTGTTCATTAAACTTGTTTGGCAAATGAGGTAGAACTTAAAAGGCATGTAGAGTTAGTGTCTTCCTTTTCTTAGTTGTTGGTATAGACTGCTGTTGTATGTCCAAGGGCAATGGAGAGAAAATGTTGATAGCTGTTGCTGCAGTGTTTGGTTATAATTTGGTTATGGCTGCAACTGTTTCCTTGTTTCAGGTTCATCTACTGACTAAGTAGGTTGTTGGGATATTAGGATGATAGGAAGGAAGGTGCAGAAGGCACAACAATAATGGGATTTGGAATGGTTATACTTATACCGCACTGCCTAAAATGGTGTATTTGGTGAAAAAGAAATAACTGCACTTTTGCAGCTGTTGAGAATAGCTGAAGTTCCTTTTTTGGTCAATGGCTCCTCAATAGGATGTCTGCTATAGTCTGCTTCCCCCCACCCTCCTTTTCTCCTATCCCTTTCTTTCTACGACTTTACTGATGCTGTAAATTTTTCTTAAAGAACAAATGGTTTGATGTATCCTTACTCATGCTGTTCTTTCTATACTGTTACAGTTGACTAATATCATTTACAAGTATTGCCCAAACTTATTGAAAAACTCAAAGTTTTACCTTGTCAAGCCTCTTTTAAGATTTAAAACAAACTTAGGTCTTATTTGTTCGAACTTTCCTTATGATGTGTGCCTTAGCTTTTGATTAGCTCCTTAAACCACTCTATTTTAAAGCCTCTGCTGCTGTCCAGAAATTTGTTATGACTTGTTTCTGCACAATTTGACAGACTTCTGTCCTACAAACCCTGCTATTGTGTTCATATAAAATCTCAAAACCCTTTTACAGTTCCAGCCCTTAAATTACCATCTATCCTATTGTCAGCAACCGATTAAGAAATTGTAGGAAATTTCCTGTGTTCCTGTGAAATTTCTTAACTGAAACATCTGGTTTTGATAACTTTAATAGTTTCATCAAAGATATAGCCACTCTACTTAAATTACTGTTCAAATCACTCCCCCTCCTTGCACCTTTACAGACCTTTTTATTGACATTTTGACTCGCATCTACTTAAGAAGCTTGTAACAATCAACCCTAAGCAGGCTACTTAGTAACAGCCATAAAAACCCTTTAATCCACTAACTGTACAATGTATCATTTCTTTCATGTTGGAGCAATGACATTAAATGTTCATGTCCCACTGCATACTTGTAGGCAGCAATGACATACTAGTGTACTGCCTTGTTATGGAGCTAATCATAATGCTTATAGCTGTGAGAAAAAAAGGCTTCTCTGAAACTCAAAATTTTATTATGAAACTAACCTAGAGGTCAAAACTCAATAGAAGTGGGTGAGTCTGTTTGGTCAAGCTGGTATTTCTGATTTTTTTTGTTTTTTTTTTTTTTTGTTGGAGAAAAAAGCTGTTTTTTTTTTTAATGATCTTATGGTCTTGTTACTCTTGTAGCATGAAAAAGTGGTTTGTTATATTCATACATATATTATGATGCCAAATTTCTGTACTCTCCTTGAAGCTATATTCTGGTTGTCAATAATGTAGAACTTTAATTAGCCACTCAATTGTAAGAAATTTCATGTATTCCTGTGCAATCTTCTTAACTGAAAACACCTGGCTTTAGTAACTCCAGTAGTTTCATCAAAGATACAGCCACTCCACTTTTATTTGTTTGCCAATTGCAGGATGCAATCATTTTAACTGAAACACCTGGTTTTGATAACTCCAAAAGTTTCTTCAAAGATACAACCACTCCAGTCCACTCCAATATTTTGATAAATCTACTGTTCACAGAATAAACTAAGCTCCAGAATAGCTGGCAGTTGATGCTCCGATTTAATCTCAAGCCACTCCCCCTCCTTGCACCTTTACAAGCATTTCTGTTGACATTTTTGCTTGGCATTTTGCTGCCATTGAAGCTATAATAATCAGACCTAACAAACCTTTAATTCAATGGCTGTGCACCTACGTTTTCTTTTCCATGTTTGAGCCATGAACTTACAAGTTATGTCCACTCTGTACTTGTAAGCAGTATCATTCAATTAACCCAGACCCTCTTACGTCAGTTTGTTATTGGAGTTGTTTGTCCTTATATCTTGAAATCAAAATAGTCATTTTGCCCAATATTTTACTCAGAATACATTTGAACTGTGTAAGTGCTTGATTGCCAATAGAATAAGTTATGATAGAAACAAAAATCAAGACATACAAGTGATTGCTTATTTGGTTGCTCCTAACCTAGGCTTCTTGGAGCTTTTTTTTTTTTTTTGTTGTTGCCCCGAGCGTATTTGATGCTTTTCTGTTGAATATGTTGCATTGTTGTTTGATGGATGATGACCTGGAGTTCTGCCTTGTTATGGAGCTAATCATGTTTGTACCTTTAAGAAAGAATGGCTTCTCATAATTTTGAAAATTTTATTGTGAAACTAATCTAGTGGTTAAAAGAAATGGGTGGGTCTCCTTGGTCAAGCTGGTATTTATATGTTCTTATGGTCTTGCAGCATGAAAATGTTGTTTGTTATGTGCATACTAATATTAAGATACTCTTGTTGAAGTTCCAAATATGCCTCATTTCAATCCTATGCTATACAGGATTGACACACTTCAAGATCCAAGACTTAAAACATGATATTATGTCAGGAACTAACCCAATGTCTTTTTTCCCAGCTCAAAAAGTCAAAAACTCCACTCTGTTCAACCCATACGCCAGTCTGCTTCATACGGCTCTAACATATGCTTCTTTCAAACACCAATATCTGCAAAAAAAATTATCAATTGCCAGTTAATACTCTAGTATTTTTGCTTGGTTAACGGCTATAAATATTATCAGGGTAGGATGCTAACATTAATACTATATGCAATTGAAAAAATAGCCACTGGATTTCAAGAGAGCTACAAATGCATTATAATAGTAGGTCCATCATTTCCTTCCTGAGTAAAAACAGCTTAGACAACTCAATCAAACCCCACCTTCTAACCCAAACATTTAACATTTAAAAAAAAAATAATAAAAATAAAAATAAAAAGGCAATACCTAGTGTTTTAGTCCTAGAAGAGCAGGATCCTGGATACCATCCTAATTTATGCATTCTAGTGGCTGTTCTCATGGTTGCCAAGATAGCAGAAATGGTAAAAGTGTTATTTTGGAGCCTTTTGGGGTTGAAAAATGAGTGTGTGAAAATACGAGCCATGAACTTCTTAGCTCTTATGGTGAAATTTTTTAGGAAAATTACACTTTACCTCTCTAACTTATACCCATGATTACAATTTGGGCAAAATTTGCCAAATAGTATAATATTGGGAAAATTTTAGGCGGATGGCATGCGTTCAAAGTTTATTAGTTAGTTAGACTGTTTTTTGGAAATCGAGTACAGCAAAATCGACTTCCAGCCAAAATTCCAGCCAAAATCGAGTTTACTATACTCGACTTCCTTTTTTATCCATCTTAGAGCTAATTTTCGATAGGAAGTCGAGTATATTAACCTCGATTTTGGCGATTTTGGCTGAAAGTCGATTTTACTGTACTCGATTTTCAAAAAAGAGTCCAATTAACTAATAAAGTTTGAACGCATGCCATCCGCCTAAATTTTTTTCAGAATTATACTGTTTGGCAAATTTTGCCTTACAATTTGCACTCTTAATTTTTTTTTGTCAAAACTATCATTTTTGTCTTAAAAGTTTGCATAATGTTCATTTTTGTGACTAAATTAAAAAATAATAATTGACTCTAAATTTGGGTTTTATCACCTCTTTAAGGTGGGAAATATGCGAGGACCGAGTGCAAGGTGATAAATTTTTGTGATCTCGGAGTAACATCACTAACACCACTAATCCATTAATACCACTTTTTCTTATGCTTTAATAATAGTAGTAATTGCGAAAAATCTTTGTGTCATATCACATTGTGTGTGTGTGTGTAAATAGGCTAAGCGTTGTTCGGGTCAGGTCTCAGGCAGGTCTCTCCTTTTTTTTCTTTTTCTTTTTTTAATAATTTAGGGTATAATTCATTATATTTCCTAATGTAGTTTTTTTTTTTTTTTTGAGAAATTCGTTGAATGTAGTTGACAAAGCATGTTTCTTTCCTTAGACATCCATTTTAGGAATTTGAATCCTATATGGAAAATATAGGATTTTAATGAGTTGTTTGAAAATGATATTGAATTTGCATTAGGAAATTTTATAATCTCCTTAATTTAAGTACCTCCTAGTAAGCAATCAAATTTCAAATTCAGAGACCCTTAATAGGAAGTATGTTAATTAGATCATTTTGTAAACTTCCTAATCTAGCACATTTCAGTAAATACTTAACTTTTTGAATTTGGAAATCCACGTGAGTGGAATCCCTTAATTGAGAAAGTACACTATGAAATTAAGCTCATGTAAGTTTTCATTCTCCATGCCTCTGTGATTTTTTTGGTTAATTAGTATTTTTTTTGTGTGTACATATTATCTGGGATTTGCTATGATTTTTGTTGGGAAATTAATTAGTCATTTTCAGTTCAATTGGTAAAGTCAGTGTTTTTCCAAATATAATTGGGTTAGTCAATGTTGAATTTTAAATTTGAATCTTAAAATTGCAAAGGCTTTAATGAGGTGACTATAGATTAAATCTTTCCATTGGAATTAAGAATCTAAATTCAAATTTAAGTTGTTTTTTTTTAATTTGCAAAATAAATTCAAATTTAAATTTAAATTTACATTTCTATTTGGAAAATTTTTAATAAGTTATTAAATATTTTCTCAAATAAGTTGGGTCATTAATGTCAAGAGATTTCCTTTTAGAGTAATACTAAATATACAAGCTTTTTTATGAAATTTTTTATAAACGGCTGATGTGGTGAGTGGTTATTAGTAAATGAAAAAGTGATGTTAATGGTGGGCCTAAATGAAAACCAATAAGAAGTTGGATACATCAATAGTTTGTAAAAATTTTGTAAAATAGTTTGTGACTATAACATTAATTTGAATTGAAAATAAAATATGGAAAGTATAAAAGACTAGCCTTTGAGCATGTGCGTGAACGCGTGCTCATAGGCTTTTCTATTTTTTGGGTAAAGGTTAATAATTTGCATCTATTATAATTTAAAAAAATAATTTTTTTTTCAAACAAATAAAAATGATAAAATTTAGAGATAAGCTGTAACTGTAATTTCTTTTTTAAACGTAAAGGAAAAAATCCTAAATTTTAGGATTTTTTTTATAATTCAAAATGAAATTTGTTATTTGATATTTATGACCTTATTTTTAAAAGAAATTATCATTTATTAATGAGGGTATTTTTGAACCACATAAAAGTCCAACTGAAAGAGAGGAATCCTTTTATATATAGTATAGATGATAAAATCTTAGATGAGGTGATTAGGTTAGGTTTTAAATTGAAAAAGGAAATAAGAGGGAAATTTATAATAGGAACTAATTTTTTTAATTGGAAATAAAAATATATAACATCAAGCTTGCCAACAATGTTAAAAAAAAGAAAAAAGGATGGGGTCAGGTTAAACCCAAATCCAACCCAAAAACCGCAAAAGATATTAGAGAAATACCCAAACCCAACCCAAACTTCCACCTAGCTCTCCTAAAGCTCTTCGATTTGGGTCATGTCTAGCGGGTTTTTGAGCTGGATGGGTTCCATGCTTGGCCCTAAATTATATATATTTCTTTTTTTTAAGGTAGGCTAGGCCTATAATATTTTTGTAAAGACAAGAGCCTTGTAACTTAACTAGTTGACACTTTCTAATGTTTCTAACGTAAAGTTAAAGTTCAAATCCTTATTTTCCTCTTGTAATTATCAAATTATAATAATTTTTTTAAAAAAAACCTCATTAAAAGTTTTTTTTTTTTTTAAAACAACAATACAATTGTATAAGATTCCCTTTTTGGTTGGTTATTGTCTTACACCTTAGTGAGCATGCTCGCACAACTTTTAGCTTTTTTTTTTATTTTTTATTTTTTATTTTTTAATGAGAACTTTTAGCTATTGAATGTATTTGTGATCTATTGAGATCATTTATGATTTTTATAATAAAAAAAAGTATATAATATTTCGGATGCATGTGACACTTAACTTACAATATATGAATCTCATTCATGCAAGCTCTATCTGCTTTTAAATACCACCTCCTATTGTAAGCACATACTATAGGAGGTGGTATTTAAAAGTGAATGGGGCTCATTAATGGCTAACCACTATAAGCTTATAGTCAGTCTTTATTGATTGAGTGCTTTATTGATTGAGTGCATGTAGTTGCACTCAATCGTTAAAGAATGAATACAAGTTTATAGTGGTTAAAAATATATCACAACGTTAAAAATATTGTCCTCGAAAGGCGAGTTTTAACATTGAGTGATGTGTTTTAAGGCCAAAATGGGCAATTAGCCATATTTACAGAAGAATATAGTTAGTAGTCACAGTTTGGAAACTAAATATAATACTACCATCTCGACTCTTAGAGAGTCGATTTTAGAGGTCAAAATCGAGTCTCTAAGAGTCGATTTTTATGGTCTATCACATCTAGCGTGGCATTTTATCCACGTAGACTCCACCTGGAAATCGAGTATCTAACACTCGATTTATATGTTTCCCTTTGTTTTTTCTTATTTTCCTTCTCCTTCCTTTTTCATGGATGCATTTGTTCATCAGCTTCCTGCACAAGCTCAGCCACCACAGCCCATCGCCGTCGACCCAGCAAGGCGACCCAGGCGCGAGACCCAGGTCGCGACCCAGGCCGCGACCCAGGTCGCGATCCAGGTCGCGCGCCCAACGCGACCCAGGTCTCGCGCCTGGGTCGCGACCTGGGTCGCGCTCCTGGTCTCGCGCCTGGCCGCGACCCAAGTCGCGATCCAGGCCGCGATCCAGGCCGCGCGACCCAGGCGCCCGACCAGGCCGCGCAACCCAGAGTTTCGGATTTTTGAATTTTTTTTTTTTTTTTTTGAGGTGACAGTTGAAATTTTTTTGGTTTGTAAATCGAGTCTATAAGACTCGATTTTCAGGTAAAGTCCACGTGGATAAAATGCCACATCAGATATGATAGACCATGAAAATCGAGTCTTTGATACTTGATTTTGGCCTTTAAAATCGACTCTCTTAGAGTCGAGATGTTAGTATTATATTTAGTTTCCAAACTGTGCCTACTAACTATATTGTTCTATATCTATGGCTAATTGCCCATTTTGCCCGTGTTTTAATGTATGAAACTCACCCCTTCTCGACGAGTTTCGTATGATTATAGAACTTGTCTCCTGTATCCTCAAATACTTTTTATTTTTTAATCAACAAAGAATGGAAAACACCAGTAGTCTCAGTCAGTCTGTTTTGACCGATCTGGATTTGTTCTTCGAACCTCAACAATGTGGGTTTAGCAGCCGATCTGAATCTGATTCTGAGTCTAAAATGTCCGAGACGAGAGAACCACCGACTCTCCGACACAGGAACAGCCATCTTCCTTACGACGTCGTACTGAACATCCTGGGACAGCTAGCGGTGAAATCAGTGATGAGATTAAGGTGTGTTTCCAAATCCTTGTACTCCTCAATCGCTAGTCCCGATTTCATCTCCACCCACCTCAACAACAACAACAACAACAACAACAACATAAATCACGATAATGCTCGTGTCATACACATAGAGTCGGAGAGTACACGTGTCATTAACAGACAAGTCTGTATGGTGGCTTTGGCCCGCACGTTTGATAGGATTTCTGAGATTGGAATTCCTTTTGATTTTCCTACTAGGTGTGTCCAAATAGTGGGTTCCTGCAATGGCTTATTGTGTCTCGCTGATTATCCACCCGGTAATGTTGTCTATTTGTGGAACCCCAGTATTAGAAGATTCAAGAAGCTGCCTCCTACTTGCTTAGGATTGCTAAAACATGTTACGCTCGGATTTGCTTATTGTTCCGAGAATAATGACTATAAGGTTGTAAGGACTTCAGGTAGTTCTTTGTCCACGTCTGAGATTGAGATGTACACGTTAAGTTCGGATTCGTGGAAAAGGGTTGAAATTTCGGTGACAACAGATGTAATTTTCTGTAAAAATTTGGTTTCTCCAATCCCATTTGTTAGTGGGGCTTTACACTGGATGGCATCTGTTAAAGAAGAGAATCGCATGATGGAAACTGATATTATGGCGTTTGATGTCAATGGTGAGAAATTCAAAAAGCTAGCACTACCTCATGGTTCTATCGATGGACCGCTCCTTCAAAGATGTGTCGCATCATTCAGAGGGAAACTGGCTTTCTTTGAAGAATCTGGCTTCCAGTACTCCATTTGGGTGATGGGAGACTATGGTGTGGTTGAGTCTTGGAATAAGCTTTTTGTTGTACCATTTGAAAGGGTATCTTGTTGGATTTCCTTGACTGATTATGGTTCACTTATGGTTTGGTACAGAAATGATCAAGCAGAGGGGCAGGGATATAAGCATGCTTTAATTGACATCGAAACTTTACAAGAGAAGAAGGACCCCGATATCCAACATCCTTCATATGTAGCCGCTTTCATGGAGAGTCTTGTTTTACTTGATGGAACAAATGTGGAATCTTACTAATGGGTTGGTGGTGAGCATATAAGATTGAAGTCATGGTGGTATGGATGAAGTGAAACCCTTGTTTATTCCTTTTCCTTAAGTATTTGGCATGATAGTTAGATAGTATTGCTAAAGCTTGACTTTTATTCCATGTTTACATTACATTATCCTTTTGTGGCTATTATAAATAAGTATTTGATATTTGTACGTGAATGGTTGTTGTGGTATGGATGATTGTTATTCCTTTAGAGTTACGGAGAGCTAGATTAAAGCTCTCCTGACTTCAATTTAAAGAAGAATTGACTAAAAAACACATAACAAAATAAAAGAATATCTAAAAGTGAGCACGATGCTATTCCAGGGTGGTGTTCTTACTTCCTTAGTTCAAGCTACATGGTCTTTGTTGATTTGTGTCCTACATTTAACCTTAATATTGACAATAAGAAGCTACTTTATATGAGAGAGAGTTGGTTCCAAGATAAGCAATCCAATCTCTCTTGCCTCTAAGAGTTGTATCTTGATAAGGAATGCTATTTTCTCATGCTTAGCTGGGTCCAATCACATGTTTAGGTGCTTAAATATTGTATTTCTTTCAATACTATTCTGTTCTTTATGCTAAAGTAACATGCTAAGGTTTATACCACTAAGGGATTTGTTCACTAAACTTGTTTGGTAAATGAGGTAGAACTTAAAAGGCATGTAGAGCTGTTAGGTTGTGAGTCTTGTGACATACATTTGTTTTTCTCCAGAGCATTGGTGGGATTTTGGTGACCCAATTTGTTTATGAGAAAATTCAGTTGAAGAAACATCCATATACCACTTTAGTTGTATGTAATCCCAAGAATATTTTTGGACCATATTGTCTTCTTGCATGGACATCAACTAGTCATATCTGAAAACCCTTTGGAAGAGGTTCCATTTTACTTTCAACAACTTGATATTGACAAATATTTTAATTCTCAAACTCTCTTTCTATAGCACAAATCCGCTTCTTGTTGATGCTAGAGGAACTCATCCTGATTTCTATTAAAGTTCGTGGTATAAAATTACTTTCTTTGAACAAAGAAAAGAATGCATAAATTCATTCCTAAACCTGTATCAGAGAAATAGCAGTCTCCCTTGTACATTGTCCATCGTCCTTGTAGGCAGCATCACTCAATTAGCCCATGCTCATTTTGTTATTGGAGCTGTTTTTCCTTATATCTTGGAATCAAAACAGTCATTTTGTCTATCATGGCACTTCAATTAAATTTGAATTGTGTAAGTACTTGTTTTCCTATAGATTAAGTTTATGAAAAAAATGAAAATCAAGACTTAGAAGTAGTTTCTTATTATGTCGCGTTGCTCTTAGCCTACACTTCTTGGATCCTTTTTTTTTTTTTTCATCCTAAGTGTATTTGAAGCTTTTCTGTTGAGTTTGTTGCACTGTTGTTGGATGGATGATGACCTACAGTTCTGCCTTGTTATGGTGCTAATCATGCTTGTAGCTGTGAGAAAAAAAATGGCTTCCCCTAAAATTTGAAATTTTATTACGAAACTAACCTAGTGGTCAAAAGAGGTGGGTGTGTCTGTATGGTCAAGCTGGTATTTCTGAATTTTTTTTTTTTGGGAGAAAAAAGCTGGTATTTCTGATGATCATATGGTCTTGTTACTCTTGTAGCATGATAAAGTGGTTTGTTATATGCATACAAATATTATGATGCCAAATTTCTGTACTCTTCTTGAAGCTATATACTGGTTGTCAATAATGTAAAACTTTAATTAGCCACTCAAATTTGTTTGCCAATTGTAGGAAATTTCACGTGTTCCTGTGCAATCCTCTTAACTGAAAACACCGGGCTTTAATAACTCCAATAGTTTCATCCAAGACACAGTCACTCCACTTAAATTTGTTTGCCAATTGCAGGATGCAATCTTCTAAACTGAAACACCTGGTTTTCATAACTCCAAAAGTTTCATCAAAGATACAGGCACTCCACTCCAATAGGTTGATAACTCTACTGTTCACAGAATAAACTAAGCTCCTGAATAGCTGGCAGTTGATGCTCCAGTTTAATCTAAAGCCACTTTCCCCTCCTTGAACCTTTACAAACATTTTTGTTGACATTTTTGCTTGGCACTTTGCTACCATTGAAGCTATAATAATCAGAACTAACAAACCTTTAATTCAATGGCTGTGCACGTATGTTTTCTTCCATGTTTGAGCCATGAAGTTACAATTTATGTCCACTGCATACTTGTAGGCAGTATCACTCAAAAAGCCCAGTCTCTCTTATGTCAGTTTGTTATTGGAGTTGTTTCTCCGTATATCTTGAAATCAAAATGGTCATTCTGTCCAATATTTTACTCAAGACTACATTTGAAACGTGTAAGTGCTTGATTGCCAATAGAATTAGTTATGATAGAAACAAAAATCAAAACATACAAGTGATTTCTTTTTTCGTTACTCTTAACCTAGTCTTTTTGGAGCTTTTTTTTTTTTTTGGTTGCCCCAAGTGTATTGATGCTTTTCTGTTGGATGTGTTGCACGGTTTTTTGATGGATGATGACCTAGAGTTCTGCCTTGTCATGGAGCTAATCATTTTTGTACCTTTAAGAAAGAATGGCTTCTCAGAAAAATTCTGGATTAAATTTAACTTCTTGCATTGACATCAACTAGTCTAGTCTCAACATACAGTCTGTTTGTGGAATAAAAGTTATATATATATATATATATATATATATATATATATATATATATATATATATATATATAAAATTCATCTTCCAAAAGCTTAAGTTGTTAGGAAATGGTGAATTCAATTATTTAATTATTATTCTAACAAGATTGAAGTTGAAACAATTAAATATGATTTTCTAGGCTCAAAGGGCTAAGAAATATTCAAAGATAAAATTACATAAAGTATGTAACAAAAGACCATCTACAATGACTCAAAAGAGGCTATTTAATATAGCCTTTAGTAACCCTAGAATTCCAGTCCTTTAACTTACATATAGCATAGCAATTAAATCTTAACTATAGCTAGTCTCAGTTGTTTTCTTTTTAATTTATTTTTTAAGTGTCCGATGTTGAAGTAATTTGTATTGTACGATGCCAGAGATAACAACCAGATTTCTTTGTGATGGTTTTGGTAAAATTGCTAAATTGGCTTCTTCTTTTTCCTTATTTTGATAAGTAATAATATTTACTCAAAAAGAATCAAGTACACAGGTTGTATACTAGCTGAAGGTTATATAGGAGATCTAAAATTACAATGAACAATAAAATCAGATAATAATTGAAATGAAAATTTCCCTGAAGCTACCATCCACTCAAGCAAGGTCTTCAAAACATTTTCTTTTAATTCTAAAGTTGGCTTCTTATTTGGTTGCATTGGCGAATCTTTATCATAGCCAAAGATTTTTTGAAGCAGAGTATCGTTGGAGGAGCAAGGCTTGGTGCCTTCCTTTACTAAATTGTTGGATTTAGTGAAGGTTCATCTTGGAGGAGAGGATGGCGTGATTTGGAATTAAATGGAATATAGAAAGTTTGATGTCCACTCTTATTGTAGGCTTTCAGAGAACCTATTGGAGCTATGTTTCTGTGGAATCCAATGGTGTCCTTTAATGTTTCTTTGTGCAAGACTGCCGCTTTAGGGAAGATTTTAATCAGTAAAGAATATCCAAATGTAGTGGAGAGAAAATGTTGATAAGTTGTTGCTGTTTAGCTATAATTTGGTTATGGCTCCAAATGATTCCTTGTTTCAGGTTTGAGATATTAGGATGGTAGGAAGGAAGGTGCAGAAGGCACAACAATAATGGGATTTGTAATGGTTATATCACTTTGCCTTAATGGTGTATTTTGTTTAAGAAAAAACTGCACTGTTAAGGCTGTTGAGAATAGCTGAACTTTTTTTTCTATGGGGTCAAAGGCTCTATGATAGGATGTCTGTCTTCGACCTTCCAGATGCTGTTATTTTGCTTGAAGGTTCTTCTCAATATCTCCAGGGAACTAAAGTTTTACCCAATGTTTCATAACTAAGAACAAATTTTTTTGATGCATCCTCACTCTCTCCTTTTTGCACTGTCACAGTTGATGGATATGGTTTATGGGTATTGCTCAAAGCTTCTGAAAAGCTCTCAAAAATTTACCTCATCAAGCCTCTTTTAAGATTTAAAACAAGCCTACGTCTTATTTGTTGAAGCAGCCCATATAATTTGTGCCTTAACTTCTAATTAACCCCTTTAACCACCATATCTTAAAACTTTTGCTGCTTTCCTGAAAATTGCTGTGACTTGTTTCTGCACAATTTGTTAGACTTCTTTCCTATAAACCCTGCTATTATGTTCAAAATACAAGCTCTGACTCCTCTTACAATTCCAAGCTCTTAACTTATCATTTATCCTATCCTTAGCAACCAAATAAGAAATTGTAGGAAATTTCTGTGTTCCTGTGCAATCTTCTTTGGCTGAAACAACTGGTTTTGATAACTCCAATAGTTTCATGAAACATACAGCCACTTCACATAAAATTTTGGAAAATAAAAATTCTATTGTTCACAAAATAAACTAAGCCCCTGAATTGCCACCTATTCCTACACCATTTTAATCTCAACCTCCCCCCCCCCCCCCCAAAACTCCCTCAAACCTTTCTGTTGACATTTTTACTCAGCACTTTGCTACCAATGAAACTATAATAATTAGCCCTAAACAGGGTACTCCCTACAGCCCTAACAAACGTTTAATTCACTGACTGTGCAATGTAACTTTTCTTTCATGTTAGTGCCATTATGTTAAATATTATTTGAGTCTCAATGCATGCTTGTAGGCAGCATCTCTCAATTAGCCCATGCTCTCCTAATCTAAGTCAGTTTGTTATAGGAGTTGTTTGTCCTTATTATACGTTGTAATGATAACAGTCATTGTCCATTAAGGTACTCAAAATTTGAATTTTATATGTACTTGATTGCCAATTGAATTACTTCTGCCAAATGAAAGTCAAGACTTACAACTGATTTCTTAATGAGTCACTCTTAACCTATGCTATTTGGAGCTTTTTTTTTTCATGCCCAAGTGTATTTGATGCTTTTCTGCTGCGTGCGGTGCACTGTTGTTTGATGGATGATGACCTAGAGTCCTGCCTTGTTATGGTCTTGTAGCTGAAATTAAAAATGACTTCTCAGAATTTTAAAATTTAATATGAAACTAACCTAGTGGTCAAAAGAGGTGGGTGAGTCTGTTTGGTCAAGCTGGTAGTACTCATGATCTATTGGACTTGTAACATGAAAAAGTGTACATGCATATTAACATTAAGATGCCTAACTTCTATACTCTTGTTGAAGTGATATATAGTTGGTTGTTAATAATGAAGAAGATTAATTAGCCACCCAAAATTAATACATTAACCTTTAGAGATCTTAGTTCTTGTATAATAGCCCTAAAATATTTAGAATATGAGTTCTCTTATGAAGTGGCAAGTAACTAACTATGCACAATCGGAGGCAGTCTATACAAAGAGGATATGAACAGTATAGATTCTGCAGGACCCATAAAGTCACTAGGTGGCATTTGCCTCGCTTTTAGCATAATGGTCCTCAATTTTTCTTTTTTCTTTTTTCTTTTTAGAATCAATGGTGATCGAATTTATGTTGAGTGGTTTTGATGTGTTTCACCATCCTTTTGCATTATTAAACCCATTCCTTATATTATCTTTATTTAATGTGCTTTGTTGATTCTGAAATTGAAACCAACACTTAACAATAAGATTCATGGATAGACTTTAGCATAACTGGTTATTTATGCCCTCTTGGCTTTGTCTCATTGTCTATTTTGTAATCAATCACTTCCATCCAAATTAGCTCCTTATTGTACTGGCAATGGTGGACCAATTAACTGGCTAGTTCCTTTTTAAGAATTTTGATTTTTTTTTTCCCTTTAAAATAACACTAGCATCTTCAGTTAAATTCCCCCAAGTTTGCATTCTGGTGTGGTTTATTGAAGAATGAGCATAGGAGAAAACAATGAGAGGACCCTGTGATGCAATTTAGCATATTGTTTGGGATTTGCTGTGGTAAACTGGTAGTTACCTTCACTTGCTAGACTTCTACTTCAAGCTGCATGTGGAGATTTATCAAAAAAACACTTAATATAGGTACTTACAAGTGTTTCAGGCCCAGGTTTGCAATTGTTATTTTTGTTAATTACTACACTCTTTACCTCTTTTTACATTGTGCTAATACATGACAACAAACAATCAATTTAAGTCATTTGGACAGATCATGGAAGCTTAGTCATTGTATTTAGAGGTCTGCCTTTTGGATTTTAATTTTCTTGATCTTGTTCCAGCAGATGCAAAGGTGCTTCTGTTGTCCTAGTAAAAGCTTTTTCATTTTGAGAATTGAGAGTCGAGCCAATTCGGGTTTGTATGGCAGATCCCCCAGTTATTCATGCAATTCACACAGTTAATACTACTCTCTGTAGCTTGGCATCACTTATCAGTCCTCATTGTACAATCGAGTGACCTAGAATGTGTTTGAAGTATGTCACTTCTTCCCTCATCTTTAAGCAAGTAAGTTGGCCAAACGCACAATATAACGCAATTTGTTACATCCTGTCTTGTTGTGTGGCAATATAGTGTACATTAATGAATTAGCAAGAGTCTTTAAGAAAAATGAATGATGGCTTTGTTTTCCTGTGGTACAGATTGAAATGAAACCAAATACTGGTAGAAAAATAGAATGTCAAATTTAAGTTTTACAAACCGGTAAATTTGAGGGTATTTTGAGTATCAAAATTGAGGAATTTAAACAGAAGAAACTCCTTAAATAGTAGTATAGACGAGATAAACTAAACTATTTAAAAAAAAAAAAAAAAATTTAATACGAAATAATTTTCAGAAATAAATGTTAATAAGAACCTTCAGCCCAATTTTAATAACATCTTCAATAGCCTCCACCCAATTGGACTTGACTATGGCCCTAATATACTATCATCATGGCCCATCTAACACAACCGTCGGTCCTGGTCTTCTAGCCCGTTGTAGAACCACCGACTAAAAAAATACAACTTTAATACGGACACACTGACCTAATTTAACTCCTAAACTAATATTGTGTTGTCAAACATATCCTGGATATAAAAGAAAAAAGTTTTGAGTTGTCAAACCTGTCCTAAGAGCAACATCACACTCAACTTATTCCTTAGCAATTAATTATTAAATTCAAAAACGGCACAACTCACAACTAAGCAGATTCCTAATAGGAATTGGATTCTTGAGATTCTGTGTTTTAGTTCTTCTATGCAAGCTCGAATTGAACAGCAATCCCTATTCCCTTCTACTATTTAAGTCCAACACTGTCTTCTCTTTCTCTTACCTTAATTCTATTTCTCAACATGATGGAAGAGTTTCAAAGGTCCTCTAGGCCTAGTTCTTCTGCATGGTCTTCTAAGGCTAAGCAACTACTCGCTGCTTCTACGCCAGAGGAGAGAAACGCAATCATTGCAGCCATGTTGAAGCGCAAGAGTGCTATGCTTCCATCGGTTTCTTCCAAGGTCATGACAGAGAATATCGCTACTAATGGTCAAATGAGTTTACAAAGAGAACACGTCTTTTATGATTTTCTCTCTGCGATGGAAAAGAGAGATCGTGAATCTCAAGCAAGACAAGCAAAGCTATCTAAGACCAACAACCAACCTGAATTGGAAGAGGTCTCAACAGATTTGAAGTTGGGTTGCGGTCCATGCATCACCCAGAAGAGAAAACCACCAGAAAATTTTGCTAATAATGTCTCTCTTTCGTATCAAGCTTCTGGAATCAAAAGAATGAAACTTAAGAGTGATCCTGAAAAAGAAGAAAGGCACGGAGGTGTTTCATTGAAGTTGAAGCTTGGCTTTGACGATCCTTGGGTTATGAGGAAGAGGATTGAAGCAAACTATAGTAATGAGCAATGGCTTAGTCTCTTTATGGAGACAATCTATGCAGGGAAAAGGATTTTGACAGCATGCGAGCAAAAACGCATTGAATATAAAATAATTAGGTATGGGCTAGAGATACCAGTAGTTGTTTGGGATTTTGATACCAAATCCGAACATCAACTTCTCATTAAACAGAGAACAAATGGGAGCACTGTCATCTTGGAAGATTGGATCAATGAATTTGTGTTAAGGAGAGGCATAAAAGAAGGTGATGAGATTGGACTTTTTTGGGAGGAAAGCAATTTAAGATTGAATTTTAGCATTCTCAAGCGAAAATTCAGCAGGGAATCCTTCGTCAACTAGTTTTCTTGGGCAATCCTTTCTATACAAAGTTATTTTCGGTTTTAAAAAAAAATAAATGGATAGGATTTCAACCTATGACTTCTATGATAATTTCGTTCATCAAGAGACAAATTTCTTATTTAATGAAAAAAAAAAAACTTTATTAATTGAGTTAATTAGCAGCCTGATTTTGTGTTACTTTTTTTTAATTTATTTATTTTTGTTGAGTAAATGTTATAATATTTCTATTTTGTTGTGATATTGTAGTAGATTGTGATAGTTGGGTCTTATATTAAAGAATCTATGTCACACATGTACATCATATAATAAAAGTTGGATCCTTAGAAGTTGTGATTGGATCAAGTGATTAAATAAGACTATAAACACAAAATCTTAAGTTTGAAAATCAAACAATTGAATATATTTCACAAATGTAATTTGTATTGATAAACTTGTAGGTACCATTCTCTATATTTAGATTTTAATACAATAGAATAATCCTTTGATTCGATCTTCTTAGAAAAGTCTTCAATTCAAGTATTGCGTTGATGTAGTCTTGACTCAAACACGAGATGTCCTCCATTTGGATCCTTAGAAGTTGTGATTGTATCAAGTGATTAAATAAGACTATTAAAAAAAAAAAAATCTCTAGTTTGAAAATCAAACAATTGAATATGTTTCATAAATGTAAATTTGTATTGATGAACTTGTAGGTACAATTTTCCATATTTAGATTTTAATACAATAGAATAATCATCTGATTCGATCTCTTTAAAAAAGTCTTCAATTCAAGTCTTGAGTCGATGTAGTCTTCACTTGAACACAAGATGTCCTCCACTTGGATTGGAAAGTGGATTGAAAGATCTTTGGAATGAAGCTATGATGGATCTCTAATTATGTGCTTGTTAGAGATTTCTTGTTCTTCATGTTCTTTCTAGATTCTTCAAATGTTCTTGATCTTCGAAAATTTGTAGTGAAAGATTTTCCAGTAGGGATGGCAATGGGATGGGGCGGGGCGGGGTGGGTCCAAAGGATGGGGTCTTTGCTCCTGCCTCACAAGAATTTGTCTTGCCCCATCCCCGCCCTACCCTGCATGACGGGAAAAATTTTCTTGCCCCATCCCCACCCCCTAGGGCCCGGCGAAGCCTTGCCCCACCCCGTAAAACTATACTTTTTTGTTAATTTACCCTACAACTAGTACAAATTTGTTAATGAAACCTATTTTATTAATAAAAATATACTTGAAATTATAAATAAATTTATCCCATTAAATCAAATCAATTTTTAGAAAAAAAATTGAATAATATATCTAAGTGTTTAACAAGACAATCATAAAAATAAAAAAAATAAAAAACTCATAGTATAAAACATGACAAAATAAAGGCAAAGAACCACATTGGGTGGAATAAAATAAGCTAATATTAATATGTTTGTTTAAATAGTATGGTTTTAGAGTATGAAAAATTTACAATTATAACCCTTAGCAACGCGGGGTGAGCAGGGCGGGTCTAAAAAGTCTAAACCCATCCCCATCCTGCCCCGTGGTACGGGGCTAAAATATTGCCTCATCCCCGCCTCACCACTTTTACGGGACTGGAAAAACCCGCGCGGGGCAAAGTAGGGAAGGGCGGGTTAAGCGGGTTAGGGAAAAATTGCCATCTCTAATTTTTAGGACTTTAGAGCTTGAATCTGATGAAGTTTCGATGGATCAAAGTCTTTGAAGTTTTTAGAGGCTTTGAAGCTTAATTCCAATAAAACTTTAAGACTTGTAAAAATGATTTGGAAATGTTCTTTGTCTTCGAAGATTTGTAGTGGCAGTTCTTTGGGGCTTTAGAGGTTTGGATCCATAGAGCTTCACTAATTTGTAGTCTCTTGGTGTTGATGGAAGCTTTTAAGCTTGATTCCAATGAACTTTGAGATGTAGAATGATAACTTAAATGACTTTGCTTCAAATGTTCTTGAGATTCAAAAGTTGAAGTTCTTAATGTTCTTGGAGGCTTTGGAGCTTGATTCCGGCTGAGCTTTAAGACTTCTGAATGTTTTTGAATGTACTCCATAAGACTGAGGAGAGTCTCTATTTATAGAGGATTTGAAGACACGCGATTGGCTCCCATTGGTGACACGTGTCATAATTTAAAGGAGGGACTTTATTTCTTGTTCTCCAAGAGACATATGACATTATTTGATTAGCCAAAGTGTTCTAATTTAAAATAACACATGACAGCTTTTAATTAGACTACTTATGTCTTTTAAATTAACACGTGTTGATGTGTGATTGACCCTTAAGTATTCTTTGTAATTTTTATTAATACAAGAGAAGCTTTCTACTTTGAAAAGCATCCTAAAACTAAAGTTTCTTGGCTAGGACTTATTTCAGTCCAAAGCCTTTTGTTTTCTAAATTTACCGAGGGGAATGGTCACAATCAATCTCTAGAAGCTTTTGTGTGAGGTATTTGTCCTTGCTTTTATCTCATTTTCTTGTTGTTTTTATATTTGTTTTTCTGCTTTAATTTCTTCTTTGTAGTTAACTTTACTGTTTGGTTTATTAGAAAGCATGCTAGGTTGTTTATATTAGGTTTTCATTGGTGTGTGTTTGCTGCGTTTCTGGGCAGGGATGCATATGCATCTCCATGACCCTATGTATGCATACTTAGGCATACAAAGCATGGTCAACACAGAAACCTAGATTTGTTTCTTTTTACTATTGTTTGTTTATGATAATGTGTTGCTTATTTAGATGGGTATTGGACCATCTCCTAGGATTTGTATGGGAAGTACTCTTAGGGGGAAGAAATCTCATCCCACCTAGGTATCTAGGGTTTTATTTCCCTTTTAATCTATGTCATCCATTTTATTTTCAACCAATCCCTTCCCCTTTTACTTTCTTGCACTTATATATATAAAGATATATACACACACACACACCTAAATAAAAAAAATTGTTACCCATCTCTCTTAAATGATTCTTAAACCTCAAAGTAGGGCACAATATGGTTATGTCACCTTAAGGATGGTTGATGGCTTAGAACTCTCATCTTTTTTTGGTGAAGAATCCATAGGGCTTGAAAAGAGATTAAGGTTTTTTTAAAAGAGACTTAAAAAAATATCATTTTTCAATGAACCTTTACAATATTTCAGCACTTTAAATTTCAGCTCTTTACATTAAAGTCATTTATATTTCAACTCTTTACATTAAAGTCGTTTATTTTTCTGCTCTTTACTTTTATGCTATTTAAATTTCTGCACTTTACTTTCCTTATTATTTATTTTTCTGCACTTTATTATTGTTGTTCCCTCATTGATGATATTGCCATAAAATAAAATTGCTTGGGTAAAACAATTTCTTTACAAACTTTTCTAAGGAAATGCTTTAAAAGAAATTTGTTTTCTTGCAAAATTCCGAAAATATTGTGTCTAAAATGATATTGTTTTCAAAAAATGTTCTTTTACCACGTTGGGATTTCTTTCATAAGAAAAATGATCTTTTGAACAAGTATTTTAAACTTGCCTTTGTATAAAAATCATGAGATTTTTTCTTGAAGCCCAAATTTTTTTTCTTTTAGAATAAAAACCCGTGAACTTTTTTAGAAATCTTTTCTCATCAAATCTTTTTTCTATCAAAATCATGTCACTTTTCAAAAAAACTCTTTCTCTAAATGGAAAATTCTTAGGTAGTCCCGGAGTATAGTGAAATGGTGCTCCCTCCTCTCACATTCATGGTAGACCCTACCATGAATTTAATGAGTGGGTCCTACCATGAATGTGAGAGGAGAGAGCATCATTCTCCGTGCTCTGAAAGTACCTAAGAATTACTCTTTCTAAAGAATAAAAACTTGTTTTGCCTTTGTAATTTTGCTTGTTCAAAAAGGAACTTTTTTTTAAAAAGAATGTTGAAAAAGTTTTCTTAAAACTTCTCAATAAAATCAGTTCTTTCAAAAATTTGGCTTTTTCTAAACTTTCTTTTGAAATAATAATAATAATAATAAGAAGGCTACGATGTAAATTTTGTTTATAGTTTGAAACTTAAAAATTTTCCTTAGAATAGATTTGTTAAAAATTTGTGCCTATGGTTCATTCACTTTGAACTCATAGAATGTCAATCAAGCTTACATTGTCCCTTTCAAATTCCTTGGCACTAACCTATGATTTTGGTAATCTTTTTTGCATGATTAAATGAGGAAATGTGGATAAAAACAAGGTGCTACTCTTCCAACTCCCTTCTTTACTTTTGTGTTAAAGTTTGTTGTATATAGTAGATACTTTTCACATACTACTTGCATATTAAATATTCTACTCACATGTTATTTACATATATAGCTCACATGTTTTGTTTGTAAATATCCTTTGAAGTTAATATTCACATGCTAGTTATAAGTAAATAATTATACACACTCACACACACACACACACACACACACACACACATATATATATATATATATTGTTTTTAAAATCTTTAAAAAAAATGCTGAGTATTCAATTTCTTCACAAAAAGATAATGTTTGGGATAAATTAAAATGAGATACTATCTTCGGATAAGCGTTATCAGGTGCCTAACACCTTCCCTACATGTAACCAAACTTCCGAGTCCAAGATCTTTGGTTTGAGACTTTTTTTTTGTTTGCCTTAATTAATGAACCCTTAAAATTTGGTTTAATTAATTAGACAACCTAAAATGAATTAGACCCCTAAGTGACCAATCACACCTAATACAAAACCAATGCTTGATGGCGACTCCTAAAATAAAATTAAGAAAAAAGGGACTCACAATTACACACCCCACCCTAGAATCACAAGCACACAAAGTGTCATGTCGCCAAAGACTCGATATGCAACCCTAAAAAAGAAATTCTTGGAAAAGATGGTGCAAAAGTTTTGAGCATCCATACACACTCTAACATGCATCTAAAATAATCAACATGGCATATCATCCCTTTGCATCACATGGTATAAAATCCTACCATTCATCTAGCACATGTATATCCAAGAGCAGCAAGCATATCACAAGGTGATAGCATCAAAAGTTATGTTATTAAACATATTTAATCATTCAAGCATAACATCATGGCATCAATCAAGCATACTCATCATATTCATTGATCATATTCATCAATCAAATCAACTACATGTTCATGCAATCATGCATGACTTACCTCACTATATCACAGTCCCTCTGCATCAATTCATGTTTTTGTTCTATGCATGTTCATGTTATTCTCAAAGATGTAAACCCTAATCATCCATCTAAAAAGTAAACAAAGCTAAGCATGTAATCCCACTAACCTAACAATTTAAGCATGCAAAAATATACCAAACAGAAATAGAACAAGTGAGAGGAAATTGAATAAAACAAACAGAACTTGAAAGAACCTAAATTTGGGTTTCTAGGCATGAGCATGTGTGCACATGCACGGGGTATGCGTGCACATCCCATGTTCATGCGTACGCAAGCTACAAGTATGCGTACGCATGCATGAAGAATGCGCACACATACACACCCAGAAACACAAACCCAAAAAACACTAAACATACAAACAAAATGGGAAATTTAGCAACCTATCATGCTCATAATACAAAGACTAAACAACCTAAACTAAAGACAAAGATATTAAAGCAGTAAAACGCAAAAGAAAACAAACAAATAAACAAGAAAATGAGAGTGACAAAGTTTGAAACTTTACCCCAAACACTAGAACTCTTTAGAGTTTTGATTTGACTATTCCCTTTAGTCAATCTAATAAAGAACAAAACCAAGAAGGTTAGTAAGCTTAAACCAAGCGTATGCATACTTAAAGGCATGCATGCGCTTGCATAGGGTTTTTCATGCGTAGTTCTTTACCAAAATCATCGTTCAAGTAAAAGTTTTACTAGATTAGGCCCCAAATTAATCTTTCCGAGTGATGTTGTCAATGGGGTACACTAAGTGCACACTAGGCATTATGCCGGGGTCAGCAATTTTACCTCTTTTCTCCATCTTTTTCAGTTTTAACTTCGGTTGCTCATTTGAAGGCCTTTCCGAACTCCAATCAACCTTATTTCAGTGGCATTGGAAATATATGGATATCTTATTTCTAGAACACCTAAGATTTCAAGGATCAGATTGTTAAAGGGAATTCAATATTATTTGCAATGGCATTGGTTCCAACCTATTCTGATGGTTGGATCAAAATTAGATTTTTGGTCACTGACGGTAGTCAACCTTATGCCAAATTTGGTCAAAATTGGTAAAAAAATCCAATAGCCTCGAGTTTGATGTAAAAATATGGAAAATGCTATTTCAGTGTGGTTTTGACTAATTTTGACCTTTGGTCGACCTTAGGTTGACTAGGGGCATGTTGGTCATTTTGACCTAAAATGGCATTTTGAGTGCTCCGATGCCCAAATGGGTTGAAATATGATGATATAAATATTCCCATGGTCCTTCAGTGAGAAAATAATATTTTTGGAATTTTTGGAGTTCGACACGTAAATCGAAGATGGACAAAATACGGTATCGACGGTCATTTGTATCATTCAAGTTTTAATTTTGTCATTTTCCTCCTTTAAATTAGTATTATTGTCAAAAGGTGGTCCTTTTATAAAAAAAATGATGTCTAATACATAGGTGGGAAGAGTCCTCGTTAGGAGAGGGGGGGGGGGGGAGGGGGAATTGTGTGGGAAACTTTCATAAAATTGCTCAAGACTTTGCAGAATTTATGGAGTATGTACTATTTAGTGCATAACGTGGACTTTTGCTATAGAAACCAATTTTCACATAAAGAAATTCACATACTCTACTACAAATTCAGTAATTTATCTGAGTTGGACTCACGAAAACATGAATAATTTTAGGATTACACATCCTTTATCACAACTGTCTTATAAAGACTGTCTTATATGACTGATGTGAAATGCTAGGCAAAAAAAAGATTGGTCCATATAAAATTAATAATTACCCAATTGCAATTTACCCTATAGGACAGTTATAACAAAAAGTGCAGGAAAGTATTACAAGAATTATTCCCAAAACGAATCTTTTTTTTTTTTTTTGTTGAGACCGGACTTCTTCAATAACGACATAGGTTCTACGTTTCGCATTTCCCCTCTTTGTCTTTACCTTGGAATATTGAAAGGTAAAAGAGTAAGATTGTGGACTATTTGTTAGAAATCATTATCCAAAAGTTGTGGTGGGATTTCTACTTTGGACAATGAGTCAATCAATATATCTTACTTTTAAGGCATCAATAGTCCATACAAGTTCACTCTCTTCCCTATTTTTTTCTTTCCCAGTCGATTTCCTATTATCTCTTGCAATTCTTCTCTGCCTTATATCAGAACCCATCGGTCTCCGTCTATTTTAAATCTTTGCAACCTTACCTTCTCTTCATAGCTCACGATGGCTTTGCTGATCCACGAAGGATCCTCCTTAATTTCTTCCACTCAAAATGGAATTATGATGTTTTCTTGAGCTTTAGAGGTGAAGATACCCGCCATGGATTTATGAGCCATTTATATCAAGTTTTGTGTGATAAGGGCTTTAATACCTTCATCGATGATAATCTTCAGAAGGGTGAAGTAATTTCAATAGAACTTCTCAAAACTATTGAATCATCAATGATTTTGATTATCATATTCTCCAAAAATTATGCATCATCTACTTGGTGTTTGAATGAATTAGTCATGATTCTTGAGTGCAAAAATAATTGCAAGTTGGTCTTACCAATTTTTTACAAAGTGAATCCATCAGAAGTACGCAAACAAGAGGGAAAGTTTAGGATAGCATTAGCTAAACATGAAGAAAAATACAATGGTAACATGGGTAAAGTGCAAAGGTGGAGGGTAGCTCTGAATGAAGCTGGTTCTTTGTCTGGATTGCATTACAGAGATGGGTATGTATCTCATGAGTCCTCTCAAGTTTCATGAGGTTAATACTGTAAATGGCTTCTCATTATTCATAACCACTACATGCAAATAATGAAAGTATTTTATTTTGCATAGGTACATATATATTAGTGTGTGCGCGCATTGTGATGCATGTGTTTGTGTGTGAATCTTCCTTTCCCACTTGTTTTAAGAAAGAAATTATTTTAACATGATTCCTTGGTAGTACTAAAATTATATATAATTGATTTTGTATAAAATTTCCATTCAATTCATCTTTTGTATTTTTTTGGTTTTTATACTTTGATAGTTGAAGGAAGAGGGTTTCAAACCTTGGATATCTCCGTTAAAACCATTAGGAGATATCAATTGAACTATAATATTGATGGCAATAACTTTCTCTAACACTAGGAGGTACCAATTTATATATATATATATATTAATAGCCAAAACTGAGAAAAAATTCAATTAGATTTCAAATTGGAATGCAATTAAAGTCTAATTTTGTGTCACATGTCCCATCTAATCTAAAATTTTAAATTTTTGTGTTAAGTGAGTTAATTCAGTGTAAAAATTAAATTTCAATTAGAGTTTAATTGTGCACCACATGTCCCATCTAATCTAATTTTTTTAATTTTTGTATCAAATGAATTAATTCAGTATAGAAATCGAGGAGTCCAATATATGTAAACCATAAAAAATCATAATCATATATATAACTTTATATATAAAATTAGAAGAAAACAAAGTTTGTATGATTTTATATTTATGAGACATTTTTTTGTGTAACTAAAGTTAATTCAAATCTATAAGTTATTTATGTAATAACCATGACTATGTACGGTCCATTATTAACTAAGTAATATATTAAACCAAAACTTAGAGAAAATTCAAATAGAATCAAAATTGAATTTTGCTTGTGTTAACTTTTCATAAAAATTAAATTGTTTAGAATTTTGTTGTTATTTTTCCTCTAAACTAATGAGTATATATATTTTTTTATATTGTTTCTGTGGGGAGTAAAAGGACCCAAGTGGACATGTGGGCCTTTGGGCTCTAGCAAGGAGGGCCGATCTGTTCATAAGTTAGGAATTTGTTAGTACTGTGAATCGGCCCATATGCCGAAGGTCCGAGGATACAGCCAAGGGTGAGTTCCTCCTCGGACCGTTTCAAGAGAATTCGGAGATTCATTACAAAGGTCAAGGCAGAATTCTGGAAAGACTGTTGGTTAAAAGGGGGAGACCCTGAACCTTCTAGATGCACCAATGTTAAAGAAAATATCAAGAGCAAAGGCTGCCACCTTCGCATTAAAGACTCTGCACCTACCTCCCTGGCCGCATTAATGGGGAAGTGATCCTTGAACAGTAGGGCTGAAACTTCTAGTCACTGTCAAAAAAGTATCAGCGAAGGAAGTATTTAAGAGGGGTGAAGGCCAAAGAGTGGGGGGGGGGGTCGGTAATTAAGAAAGAAAGTAAGAATTGTAATCTTTAAGGAAGAAAGAGAAATAGTAAAGAAATAGTCCTCGGCTCAAGTCCGAGGAAACCCATTTGCAATTATCATTCATTATTTACAGGTGTTTGCATATAAAATCCTGTTATCAAGTTCTCAGTACCTTGAATCTAGATTTCAAACCCACGCTCTACAAGTTTTCATTATTTAAGGCTCATTGGGCCTGAGCCCATAATCTTCTTTGGGTCCAGGTGCAATTGTGTACTTACAGTTTCTATTAAGATATTTTGTATACGAAAATCTTAAACCTAAAAAACTATAATTGAGCTGAATGGTCTCATGCACCTATCCCCATTCAATTTAGGAGATTCTATTGGATCAATCTATTCTTTTTATTTTGTGTTGTATTTAGTATAATTTCAAGTACAATGATTGTGAATTGATATTGTATATGTAGTATCCAATAGTAATTTTCAAAATTATATACGTAATAATAATGTAATGAGAAACTTTGGATAACTAACATCATAAAAATTGCAAGGAAAAATTATTTTAGTACCTCCAAATGTCTTGGTCAAACTAATATTTTTATATATTTAATAACCTATACTAACATTAATAGCACCATGAAATTTATCATTTCTGTGCATAAACACAAGTTACATACTAGTTGAATTATAATGTTGTTGGAAATAACTCATTTTCTCTCTCAAAAACTTATTTTCCATTCCATAATTGAGCTAGTATTGTTATATAAGGAAAATTATTAGGTATTCCCGGAGTACTATAAATGCATACTCCCCTCTCTCATATGAATGGTGGGTCCCACTGTGAATTTAATTACTGGGACTCACCATTCATGTGAGAGAAGGAAGTACGTATTTATGGTTCTCTAGGAGTACACAATAATTTTCCGTGTTATAAGGAGACAATATCTATTTTCTTATTTTTAAATCTTTGAGTCATTCTAGAGGTAATTATTATTGAAAACTTTTTTCTCTTAAGTTTTACTCTAATGGTGGATGGTTTCCACATAATTTACTTATATCTTGAAACGTAAATATTTTTTTGAAACATAAATATTAAATTTTATGAACTAATTATATAGCCAAATTAAAAGATTATGAAGCATAAACTATTCTTAAATCTCATTTATCATAGTTAATGTTTTCAAATATCTCAATCAAGACATTTTGTAAAATAAAATATTAGAGTTACACAATTGCCAAAGAACATTGTTGGTCCCGCAGTTAAAAAAAAAAAAAAAAATCTTTGAACAATTTACAAAAAATTAGCTAGCCCACAAAAAATCAAATAATTTTCACTTTATCATTTTAATCACTTAAAAGAACTTACATAAAGGTCATTTTGGATATACACTACTGTAAATTTCTTTAAAAAACTTTCTGCCCTCTCCCCGTGTGTGTGTATTAAAAATACTTAGTATTCTAAAAAAAAAAAAAAAACCTTACATAAAGAAAAAAAATTATAATAATAAGATATATATATATATATATCTCACTGGTATAGTGGTTTGGCTGTCTTTAAGACATTCACTACAAGAGATTCTAAATATGGCAAAATCTAGATATAGTACCTTAAGTGTAATTCCTTAGGTTTCTCTTTAAAATTCAGTCATGTGGCTACAGAACTAAAAAATACATTTCCATCTTATAAAAAAAAATCCACGTAGCAAAATCTTAAAAGATGAACCTAAGAAACATCAAGGAATCTAAGAAAAACTATCTAAATATTGTACGTAAGTTTTGCCCTCTTGAATATACATCTCAACTGCTGCAATCATTCACTACCCCACAGCCCCCAGATACAACAACCTATCCACATTTGCTGTAACATTCTTTAGTTTGTTATACACCATAGAGCAAAAGCTCCACCAAAGAAACACAATTCTTTTTCCAAAAATAATCTCTACAAAAAAATACCACTCTATGCACATTCTCCTATAATAGTTGTATATCCACTTAGTATAGGAAATGGGTCTCCACTAAGCTTTTTCAATGAATTATCTAAAAGTATAACCCCAAAAAATAAAAATCCAATTTGACTATCAAAGATGTTATTTTATTAAAAAAAAAAATATTTAAGTTGCACATTATATCAAAGCAAAAAACAACTAGTCTAACTCATTAAATGCTCCTTATGCTTTGTGATTCGCAGCAACCTTGAATCAAAATTTATCCAAAGAATTATGGAAAAGATATCAAAATTTATCCAAAGAATTATGGAAAAAATATCGAGTACTAAGTTAAAAAGCACAAGGTCATTTGTTGCTAAATACCCTGTTGGAGTAGATTCTCACACAAAGGCCATAGAAATGTTGGTAGATATTAAGTTAGCTGATTTTCGAATAGTAGGGATTCATAGCCTTGGGGGAATAGGTAAGACTACAATTGCAAAGGCTGTTTATAACAGGATTGTTGATCATTTTGAAAGAAGTAGCTTTTTAGAGAATGTTAAAGAAAAATCTAGGACAATCGATGGCATAATACAACTACAGAAGACACTTCTTTATGAGATCTTGGAAGATAAAGATTTGAAGGTGGACAACATTTCCAAAGGGATCAATGTGATAAAGGAAAGACTTTGTAGTAAAAAGATTCTTTTAATTTTTGATGACGTGGATAAATTGAAACAAATAGAAAACTTGATTGGAAAATGTAATTGGTTTGCTTCAGGAAGTAGAGTCATTATAACAACAAGAGATGAATACTTGTTAACCATTCTTGGAAAAGTTTGTACAACTTATAAGGTCAAGGAATTAAACAAACATAACGCTCTTCAACTTTTTGAAAAGCATGCTTTCTTTGAAAACAAACTTGAGAAAGATTATTATGAACTTGCAAACCAAGTTATAAATTATGCCAAAGGCCTTCCCCTAGCTCTTGTAATAATAGGTTCTGATTTGTGTGGAAGATCTAGACTTGAATGGAAAAGTGCATTAGATAAGTATGAAAAAATTCCCAATGAAGATATTCAAGAAATACTCAAAATTAGTTATGATGGATTGGAAGGATCTGAACAAGATATTTTTCTTGATATTGCATGTTTATTCAAAGGATGGCACAAGGATCTTGTTGTAGATATATTAGATGCCTGCAAATCATATCCAAATTCTGGTATTTCAAGACTTGTTAATAAGTCTCTTATTACTATTGATCAACATGACACATTTTTGATGCATGACTTGATACAACAAATGGGTAAGGAAATTGTTCAACGTGAATCACCACAAATCCTCGGAAAACGTAGCAGGTTATGGCATTACAAGGATGCTCATGAAATACTAACTAAAAATAAGGTATAAATTACTTTTTTTCTTCAAATTTTCCTCTTTTTTTGTCATCATTTTTTTAACATTGCATAAAACTCATGTTTATTAGTATCATTTTTTTTGAATAAAATTTCAAAATCATTGTATACTTATTTCACTCTATTACTTATCCAATTAGGGGTCAAACAAAATTCGAGGCATAATGTTGTATTCGCCTAAACCAGTAACAGTACGATTACACAATGAAGTTTTCCCAAGTATGGAAAATCTCAAATTTCTTATAGTTTATAATATAAATATTTGTGAAGCACTTAAATATCTTCCAAATGGGTTAAGGTTTCATCATTGGGGCAATTATCCTTTTCCCTTGCCATCAAAATATTGTCCTCAAAAACTTGTTGCTCTCGAGATGCCAGGTAGTCACATCAGATTGGAAAAGCTATTCAAGCAGGTATGATTATTATAATTTCATTAAATTTATATTTTTAACTTTGTTGAAAATAAATTTTTTTTTTTTCCAGGATTTCCAGTTTGAAAATTTGAAACGTATCAATCTTGAATCATGTGAATTTATTAAGAAATTACCAGAATTATGCAGCCCAAACTTGGAGATATTGGACCTTTTTGGTTGTGTAAATTTAGTTGAGATTCATGAATCAGTTGGATTTCTTGATAAGCTTAAAACATGGAGTCTCTCTTATTGCCAAAGGCTTAAAATTCTTCCAAGCAACCTCATGTTGAAATCTCTTATTTCTTTTGATCTTGTTAGATGTTCAAGACTCGAGAAGTTACCTAATATTCATCCTGAAATGAAATGTTTAAGAGATTTAGATTTGCAAGAGAGTGGTATTAGAGAGTTGCCTTCTTCAATTGGATATCTATGTGGGCTTACAAAATTATGCCTACGTGATTGCCCAAATCTTAGGGATCTTCCGGACACCATTTATAAATTGCAACAACTTCAGGGTTTATCAATTCCTACTACCCGTCTGAGATTGACGTGCAATTCTTTGATAGCATTTCTGGATATGTGTTTTTGATGATGGAACATCTAGATCTCAGACACTGTCTCAATCTAAATAAATTAGACTTTTTGATGCAGCCTGATTACTTCCCTGCATTGAAAAGTATATCTCTATCTGGAACCAATATTATTACGATCCCTGAAAGCATAAGTAGATTTCCTAGATTAGGCGTACTTTCTATTCAAAATTGCAAGCAACTTCGTGAAATTCTAGGCCTTCCAAAATCGATAAAATGGGTAAATGCAACAGATTGCTTCAAATTGGATCTACAATCATTATTGAGTCTGGTCTATCTCTCAACTTATAAGCAATTTTGTTACTTCCCTAAAAAAATATAATATACTTTCTAAACTGAAGTTTCTTAAATTTTCTAATTGCAAGCAGGTTGAAGTAAATATGGGGATTTTACCAAATACATCATGTGAAGGTGCAGGAACCAACCTACTAATAAATACACAGTTATCTGATGACTTTGCATCTAAAACTGAATCAGAAGATGAGGGCATTACTTGTTTTTATTATAGCACCAGGAGCTGAGATATCAAAGTGGTGTAATCATCAAAGTGTTGGAAATTACATATCATTCTGGATTGGTCGCAAATTTCCAAAAATCGCTCTCTGTATTGCTCTTGGACAGAATGAGCCACATCAGCATGTTACAGTTTACTTTTACATCAATGGTGGTAGAAAATATGTCTATTTGAGCAGCACATTTGAAGAAAATTCTAGTCATCTATGGTTACTTCCTTCGTGTGATTTGTTTTTACAAAAGCATTTGGACGACTCATATCCATCCGAACAGAATTATGTTGAGTTTGTATATGAAATCAAACCCAAAAGGTATCAGCGTAGACATTATCCTTCTTATAAGCCAAGACCAAAAAATCCTACGGTCATAAAAAGGTGGGGAGTTCATGTAGAATGCATTTGTTGTCCTCAAAAATCTGGTATTTCTTACTTTCCATTTCAAAGTGCTAAGTCTTCCTCAGTCCATGATAACTCCAAGCCCCTGCCTTTACTAGCTCTTTTCCCCTCTTCTTGTGCCTCAGATATGGATAGGAGGAATTTCAACAATGAAGGAGATTTGGGGATTTCAATAGAAACAACAAATATTGCGTTTGATACTGCTTGGAGGAGGGATTTTGATCCTGATGAGTTTAAATTGACTTTACCACCAAAAGCGATTTTCTCCCCACAAATACAATATGATGACCCCTGCTGGTGTCAAAAAACCAAATATGAGTCTCCGGGGTGTATTTTAGTGAATGCTGGTGGGTCTTCTGTGGTCCCTGATGGCTCTGAGCTCCCACTTTTACTACACCATTCTCCCACTTCTAGTGGCTCAGCTTTTGGTTGCAGGTTTTGAGGCTTTTGAAGGAACTTCATAATGATTTGAGTTTATCACCAAATGATCCATAATACAGTAGAACGTCAGCCTCCTCTGGTCCCTGATACAACTAATGGATCTGATTATCCCTTGGGCCAGCCAGATTTGGCATTAGGCTCAACTGTTAGTGGTGCTTGTGTTGCATTTGGGTTTATCTTCTATGGCCCCTGACTTTGTAAATGATGACTCTGATTTCAATGTGTCCACTGTCGAAGAATATGAGGATAACTTGATCAAACTTCAAACAAATATGGCTTTCTTCTTTCCTTTGATTCCCATCTCTCCAATTCCAATTTAGCACCTTTCACTTGTAAGTATTACAACTCCAAACCCTTCTCTAATTTTTTTTTTTTGTTGGGTATTTGAATGGTGTTGTTTTTAGTGATGTTGAGTGATTGCTTTGCTTCTTGGACATTATATACCTAAAGGAAGTGCTTTTAGGTCTCGTGAATGGGGATTGTTTTAGCTTGTGTTATGGAGGTTTTTGTTATGTTGTGTAAGCTTTCATATTTTATGAGCAAAGTTATGAGTAATAGGATCATGACCTTTGTTGTCATGTGGTACTTATTTAGCTTAAAAATGGTTTATAAAGTTGAAAGAAAGTTTTTTTTTGAGTGGAAGATTGTTACCCTGTTGAGACAGTATCCCGATATGTCCTTTTCTTCTTCTTCTTCTTCTTCTTCCTTTTTATTTTTTTTTCGGGAGTAATAGCTATAGAAACAATTCCAAGGGAGAATGACAGTTTTATAGTGCAAAATTTGATTATTCATTGAGATAGCCATGCGATATAATTAAATTCTGCAGCTTGGAAGGCCTTTCACCAAAAACAATATAAAATATTAGAGGACTGCATGCCTATAGCAAGGGATTCTATTCAATGCTTGTGGTTGTCTTTTGGTAATTAGCTCGTACAACTTCTTGGCCAGTTAAAAGTCAACTAATAATATTTTAGTGATCTTTGATTAACTTTGTAAATATTTTGAAATTATTACTTCACTTTTAGATTAAACTAGTAGAATACATGCAAATGACATTTTACATGAGGCCAAAATATTGGTCACTCCAACTAGCGAAGTGCCTACATTGGTTTCTGACAAAGTGACAATAGAAACAGGACCTCCGTGGATTGATCTGTGAGACGGCTTGATCATGTACTACGTTGAGTCCAGTAAGAGTTGTAAGGTATAAGTTACATAATCTGACAACCATATTTGGACATTATAAGTAACATAATCCCCCTCCCCCTCCCCATCTTCTTCTTCTTCTTTTTATTTTTATTTTTTTTAAGTCAGTTTATGTAGAAGGTTTTAAATACTCTATTTATTGAATGCGAACGAAAAAAAAAACCGTTTCACGTGTCTACACATTTCTTGGCCACAATATCGCTACTTTTTTCGAGAGTAGTTATGTTTGAATACGGTTAGATACTAGGTTCACATGTTAAGGATACTTAATAGAATTAGGTGTTTCAGGTTTCGAAAATCTACTCTGGCAATGAGGATGCGGAATTATCATCATTAGCAACAAATGGCTCCTGGAATTATTATTTGAAAAAACTTTATGATAAGTGTTTGTTGTGGATGTCGATTATATTTTTTGGTGAACGAGGCTCAACAATTTAAACAAATCTCTTAAAAAAAAAAAGGAGATAGAACATGGAACTTTTAGGTGCAATTGTGAAACTTAAATTTTACCTGATATTTAGGCTGCTCACTGGGAGGAATCAATCACAGAAATACACAAAAATATGTAGTGAAAGTAAATGTGAGGTTCACCATGCCTGGCCTTTTGCTGATGCCATCCCTACTTTAGTAAAGGTGGAGGTCTGAAAGAATTTGGTATTTCCAATAGTTGCTGGTAGTATACTTGAGTTTCATAATCTATAAAAATGGATGGAATTATATGTGGATTTCAGTTATACGTAGGATCTTATTGTTATGGATGATCTCCTCTCCACTATTGATGGAATTGAAGGAGACGATATATCCAAATGAAAGAACTTCATGGAAGGCGCAATAATGTATAACTTGGGAATGCTAATTTTAATAGGTAATAGAATGTTTATTTGTTATTTATTGTTGGATTAAAATGGTGTTTGAAACTTACCTATCAAAAAGAAAATAATAAAAATTAAATGAGTGGAACCAAGTTGAGTTGCCATTTGAAATCCTTCAACTAACTTGGGTTTATTGTAATACTTTGAGTTAAGCTTCAGCCTCTCTAGCAGTGGAGTATTTTATTGCTACTCATTAGGTAATGATTAAATTGGATTATGTTTGGTGTCTTTGGAAGTGGAGTCAATAATTTTGTTTATTAAAGTTCATAGAATTTCGTGGAAGGTTTTTTATTATTTTTTTATTTTATAAAGCGCATAAGAAACAAAATAACTCAGCTAATAAGTATTGAAACCTAAAAAGGCTACGCTGGATCCTATGCCTTAAATAGTTCTACGATATTAAGAAGTGAAGAATTTGATTATGCATATATTCATCAGACATGCTATGCCTAACCAATACATATTACAGCAAGAATTTGCCAAAAGATTTTCCCTTTTTGATGATTAATCAGTTTGTTGAGTTGAGGTCCCAATTCAAGAATGGCCTGGTCAATCATTCTTTTGCTGCAGCATTAGGGAACTCCTTAGGGTAGTTTCGTTTTGTTGTAAGTCGTGTTTTTTTTTTTTTTTTTGATAAACTAAGTCATGTTTAATTTATTGTGTATGTCAACTGTTATCATCTGTTTGTTTTCTATTTAATTATTTTATATGTTTATACAGGCAAGGTTAGCCCACAGTTTATTTATTTATTTTTATTGATCATATCTTCCAACTTAGAAGCTAATAACAGCTCTGCGACACTAACTGCCGTATGCAATTTTGATGCTGGTTTGTAAGTATATTCTCTTATCTCATCCCTTTCTCCTATGTGTGTGTGTGTGTGTTTATCAAATAAAAAAAGATACTCAGTGTTGTCGAGTCATTTACATCAATAAGGTATGATATTGAGAAAGGGTTCATCACTTACTTTACGACACTAACTGCTGCATGCAGTTTTGGTGTTGGTGTGTGAGTGTATTCCCTTATCTCATCACCTTCCCCTATATATATATGTGTGTGTGTGTGTGTTTATCAAAATAAAAAATAAAAATACTCAGTGTTGTCAAGTCATCCCACATCGGTAAGGTGAGATATTGACAAGGGGTTTATCACTTGCTCTGTGACACTAACTGCCATATGCAATTTTGGTGCTAACAACATGTACAATACACCAAAAAGGGGAGAGATAAACAGAGTCCCTTAATATTTGTGTAAATAGAGAAAACAAAGTAATTTGAGATAATAATAATAATAATAATAATAATAATAATAATAATAATAATAATAATAATAATAATAATAATAATTTAAAAACAAAAAAAAACAAAATGAAGATGTGTACAACCTTCATTGCACTTACCCGATTTCTACCTATTTAGTAGTTGGGTAATTGTTTTGGGGATGGATATCATATTGATGTACATGGCACAAGCAATACTAGTGTTTGAAATGTTCAATTGGGAAATGTCTATCAATCCAATGTTGCTATTGCAGTGATTTTGGGATGTTTTGGTGTGTGATATTTTACTAGGTTAGCTAGTCAGTTAGAACACGTTCACCAAAAATTGAGTTGATTGGCTTCCTAAAATACCTTTGATTGGGATCTCTAGAAGAATATAATACATTTTCGATTGATTGCTAGATTTTTTTCTTAAATGATATAAAAGCACAAGTTTTTAGTTGTTTGTTTGTTTGTTTCTCTGTTAATTGGTACTTGAATTAACGAGGATTGCAGGGCCACAACTTCATCTTTGTTAGGATAACAATGGGAAAATTTGCTATGTAACATGATTTGTGAAACATATTCATAAATAAGCACATTTTCAAAACTTATTAGCAAACTAGTATCTCGAGCCTTAGTGGCTCGAGTTCAGTGATAAAACTCGAGTCTTAGAGACTCAAATTCACAGATGATGTGGAAAAATAATCCACGTAGAACTAGAGTCTCTCAGACTCAACTTCCATAGAGCAAAACCTAGAAAGCGAACCAAACCTCTGTCTCAGAGAAGAAGAAGACCTCTGTTCTCAAAAAGAAGAAGATGCTGGAGAAAGAAGAAGATCTAGGATTCCCTGAATCTGATCTAAGTAGGAGTATTTTCTGATTCTTGGGTTTGGGTGTTTGAGAAATGAGATTTTTGGATATGAAAATTTATGAATCCATGGGGTTGTGTTTTGATTTGGGTCTGGAGAAAGAAGGAAGATTGATTTAGGTCTAGAGAAAGAAGAAGAAAGAAGGAAGAATAGGAGAATGAGCAAGAAAGAGGAAAGAAGAAAGCAGGAACTCGAGTCTTAGAAAATTGAGTTCCATGTGGATTTTATATCCACCTCAGCTTTGCCACCACTTAGAACTCAAGTCTTGAAAACTCGAGTTCCTCATGAAACTCGAGGCTCTAAAATTCGAGATGCTACTTTGCAAAATGTGTTAACTATCAAAATTGTTAGTAAAATGGTGTTAAATGGCAAAAAAAATCCAGATAACAACTATAGCAACTGATGAAATTCCTTTATCCCTAAAGCTTTTGTTTTTTTGTCCCTATGATTTATCTTTGTATGCTTTGAGATCCTCTGTTTATTACTTTGAATTGATAAACTATATATATTTGGTGCAAATGGGTAAAAATGTAAACTATATATCCCACACGAGTGACCTTGTAAATGACCTTTTTTATATCTTTTTTTTTTTTTTAATTTTAGAAAACGGTAAGAAAAAATGTCATTAATGAAAATATGATCGGAATACAACATCCAAATCATTAGGTAGATCTTCTACCCATACATCAATATCTACAGATAAAACTACTCTTCTAGCTAGTTCATGAGCTAACTTATTTCCTTCTCTTCGAATATGGTGGAACTGGCATGATTGTAATGCAGACCCTAATCTCCAAGTATCATCAACCACATGCTTGTACAAGTTGTTACACTGTGCCTGAGATTGCAAAGCTTGAATAATCATAAGACAATCCCCTTCTACCTGTGTCCAGAAAAAGCACATCTCCTAAGCGAAAGTGACTGCTCTATGGGTAGCCCGTGCCTCTGCCAAAGCCACTGGCTGAAGGAGAGCACTTTTTTGGCTCAGCACTACCATAATATCTCCTTTGCGATCGTGGACTACCACCCCGATGCTTACACAACCCAAACGATCAAATAAAGCTGCATCAAACTTTACCTTACAACAATTCTTCGATGTAGGCAACCAACGTGCTAACCTTATATCTTAGTTTATATATATATATGTATGTATGTATATATTTTTTTCTTTTTTTCTTTTTCTTTTTCTATATATGCTAATTCTATTCATAAATTACTTTCTGTTCAGTACTGATGATGTATAAATCGCCAGTCAAGTTGGTTTGTCCAGATGGTGCTGAATCCTCGTTACTATTCCTGCAAACGTTGAACAAAGGCTCTCCTAAGGTGGTCACTGGTATGGTGTCTGCCACAACATCTCTGATGCCAAAGTCAGTGTATAGTGTATTGAAGCTTGTTGAGAAAAATAAGAAAGCTCTAAATATCAGAGATACCTGTGTAAGAGTATTTTTTTGGGGTGCAAATTCTGTCTTGCTTTGCCTTTGACGAGTGTGTATATATAGCTTTGTGGTTTCTAACCATTGGGGCTTTAGTTGTGGTTTTAATGCTCTTCTTGTAACGCCTTAGGGCTTATTAGTGCAGGTCTTGATGAAGCTCCAACGGTCTGACAACTAGCTGGTAACTGTCCAAGGTATTGAATCTTCTTATTAATGATGCCTGCCTTCGTCCATGCCGTGTCGCGGTGGGTGAAAGTATTTCGTGAGGTCATCCAAGTCTTGTTAGTCCCATCAGCTGCCCCCTAGCTTCCGTGGTCGTCGTGGTGTGTTAGGACGATCATTGGAAGATGAAAGATTTTTTGACCAGTCATGGCTTTTGGGGTTTCATTCCGCATTTAATGCGTAGTGGCGGCACCACACACATTGTGGCCACGTGGCGTGTTCTGACTAGTAGAGTTAATGCCCCAATTGTGTGACTCTTGGGTTTCCCATTAAATTTTAGTTTTTTGTGCCTAGATTTTAACTTTTCTCCCTTTCTTCTTTCCCCTTCACTTTTTCCAACTCCCAATCATTGCTCTGTGCTTCTTCTTCTCCATTCTGTTCTTGTGATTTTCCTCAAGCTTCTCGCGTTTTGTGGTTTGAGCTTTTGCATTTTATGGTTGCTCCCTTTGAGGTACGCCTTTCTTTTCTCTTTTTATTCATTTTTCTATGGCATAGAAAGATTGTGCTGGGTTTTTGATTTGATATACCTTTTTTTTTGTTTTTGTTATAGGGCTTTTAGGATTATCATCGCTCCCCCTCTGTTTTTCAGTTTTTCATGGTTAGTAGCATTGAAGTTAGGATAGCTTGCCCCTCAATTTCTTTCCCTTTTACGCATTTAGGGGCAACTTTAGGCATTTCACGCACCTTTCTCCCTTTAGTTGAAAATGTTGTCTTTGAGGGTAGTAGCTTAAGTGTCGCTTTGGCTGACTTGGTCCCCTTGCTTTATCAGTTAATTGATTGGTTCGAGGCTTTAGTGAGTGATCGAGGGGCAATGTTTGAGGTAAGATCGAGCGAGCTTGAGACTGGATTGTCGTCTAGCGACGATCTTGTGGCGGTGGAGGAAGATACAGCGGTCTCCATCCCTTGGGAAGTTAGGGCTTTCCACGCCCTTGGGGAGGTGTGCAATCTGGACGATGAGACATTGTCTAGGTTAAGAGAGAGATTTCAATTCCCTAAGAGGGTTAGGATTCGTTGTCCTTACGGGGAGGAACGAGCTTGCCATTTCTCGCTCGGGGAAGTATGCTTCTACAAGGCTGCTTTCTTGAGTAGGCTCAGATTCCCCGTCCACCCTTTTATCATGGAGCTCCTAGGCTATTTTAGCATTACTCCTGGGCAACTTATGCCCAATTCGTGGAGGATAGTGGTCAGTTGTATGGAGATATGGTTGGCTACCGAAGGGGATATAATTAAAGTAGACGAGCTTGTTTATTTGTATCATCTAACGGAGTCCAAGGAGCATGGGTACTACGAATTGGTGCCTTGGGAGAGGAGGACTAGGATCGTTAGGGACTTGCCCTCGTCATTCAGATACTGGAAGTCTCGCTTCTTTTTTGTGTCCGGGGATGAATGGGAGACTCCCTTTAGCGAGGTGTGGGGTGATCTCCCTAGGTTCCTCCGTTGGTGAACCTCGAGTCTAGGTGTGTCATTATTTCTACTGGTATTTTGTCCTTCATTGTTTTTTGTACATTCTATTGTCACTAATTCTTCTGTTCATTGTCTCGTGAAGTTAAGAGACGGCTCAAACTCAAGAATAGGTATAAGCGTGTTGAGGTTGCCATCAAGTACGCGAAGTCAATTGATGATTTAGACGACTTAGTCGATCCTTGCACTTTGGCTTTGTACTGCCTTGGCCCGGAACCTTCCGCTTTTGTCCTACGCACTATTGAAAGAGAAGAGAGGAAGAGTAAGCACGTTATTTAGTTCATCATTAATTCTGTCTTTCCCTTTTTTTTAACAAGTGTTTCCTCTTTACAAGAATGACAGCTAAATTTAACAAGGATATGTATTCAAAGATGAGGTCGAAGAAAAACGAGCCACTGTCCAATCTCAAGAAGAAGGTAGTGCGCTTGGTAGAGAAGGGAGTCTCCGTCATTCCAGCTGCCCTAGGCACTGAGACCCCGAGAACAACTTCTCTAGCCACCTCGATCGAAGAGGTCACTCCTATTCCAAAGAAACCACGCGTGGCCGACAAAGGGAAGGAGAAGGTTGACTCCTGCTCATCCAGTGTTTAGGACGATGCTGGACTTGCGATGGAGAGGGCACATAAGGTTGTCACTGCTGAGGAATTGAAGGTCTTCTCTAGTATGCCTTCCAACGAGTTTGTGGGTTGTCATATCCACAAACTTGTCTAGGTAATATGCTCGCGTAATTTCAACTTTTTTGCATCATCCAGAAGACTTCAATCTTCTTTCCAGGTGTTGGATGAGAGTCTTCATATCACCTCGAAGTACTTTACTTAGGAGGCTAAGGTCACGTCTGCAATGTCCAGGATAGAGGCTTTGGATGCAGAGAACTCCAAACTGAAGAAGGACCTGATCATTGCCATGGATGAGGCCAACATTATCAAGGAAAAGGCCAAAACCTTGTGGGACGACCTTAGAGCTGAGTGGCAACTAACTCTAGAAAAAGACGAGCAAATTTTGGTCGCAAAGGAGAAACTTAAAACCATTGTTGCTAAGGCTATTGAGGCTTTCCAGCAGACTGAGGAGTACAACACAGTGCTCTTTAGTTGGTATTATAAGGGTTTCGAGCTCCTGAGGCGATTCCTCATCAAGCACCCTACCGGAGTGGATCTAGAGAATCTGGATCTAGAAAAGGTGGACAAGGAAATGGTAGCTAACGAAGCCTCTTGGTCCACGGCTCCTGAGGATGATGCTCCTGAGAGTACTCTTTCGCCTCCTGCTACTACTGATGCTTGAACCTGCTTTTTATATTTTTTCTCTGTGACTTTTTTTTTTGGGTGCCTAGTACGTTTTGGGATTTTTTATTCTACTTTCAGAACAATATTTTCATTTTAATTTAAGCACGAGGTTTTTGCCCAGTGTTTGTGGTCTTTTAATTATAATATTGAAACAATGTTGGTTGCCCATTGTTTTTGGGCCTTCAATCATAATTTAGTACTTACTTGTTTTTGCTTCTTCCTTGCATAGTACTTAGTGAATGCATGTGGTCTCTGTCTACCTCTTCCTTATGCGTCAGTAACTTACATTGCTGTTACTTAATTAAAATTTTTGTTGACTCATACTCGTTGAGGGGGTCTCGATCCGACAATAACTTACATCCGTCTATGAGGAATCTTGTTACTAATTTTTGTGACCCATATCCATTAGAAGAATTTTGTCATTCCTTATATTCGTCTATGCGAAATCTTGTTACTTAGCCAATTTTCTTTGACTTACACCTAGTGAAGGGATTTTGTCATTCCTTGGCTTTGTTTGTAACTTACATCCGTCTGTGTGGAATCTTGTTACTTAGCCATGTTTTTTTTGCATGCATCACACTGGCTGAATAGTTCTTTTATTGCTTTAAAAAATGAATACAATTATCTGTTACATCTATTGATGGTATTTCTTCAAGTGCTCAATGTTCCATGGTCGAGGCAGTCTGTCCGTCTAAGGTCTCGAAGTAATAACTGCCTTGTCTAGAGTAATGGACGACCCGGTAGGGTCCCTTCCAGGTTGGGCTAAGTTTCCCTTGTGCTGGGTCTTTGGTTGCCGGGGTGACTTTGCGTAGGACAAGGTCCCCTATGTCAAGTCGTCTGAGCTTCACTCTCTTGTTGTAGTACTTGGCCATCTTCTGCTGATACTTCGTCATTCTGTTGGAGTCTCCGTCTCTAATCACGTCCAAGCAATCCAGGTCGACCTTTAGTTGATCATTGTTGCTTTCTTCATGGAACGTTTCTCGTTTGATACTGGTTATTCCCACCTCTACTGAGATTACTGCCTCAGTGCCATAAATGAGTCTAAAGAGGGTTTCTCCTCTCGGGGTTCTTGCTGTAATCCTATAAGCCCATAAGACATTGGGCAATTCCTCCAACCAGTCTCTCTTAGTGTCGTCCAGCCTGACTTTGATGATCTTAAGTAGTGTTTGATTAGTCACCTCTGTCTGTCCATTTGCTTGTGGGTGTCCTAGGATGAGTACTAATTCTTGATCCTTAGGCTTGAACAAAAATCCCTAAAGCCTTGATTGATACGATCATCTGTTGTCTGATACGATCGTCCGTGGAACCCCGAATCTGCAAATTATGTTCTTCCATATGAAGCTTTAGATTTTTGCTTCAGTGATGGTTGATAATGCCTCTACTTCAACCCATTTTGTGAAGTAGTCAATAGCAACTAGTAGAAACTTTACCTGCCTCTTACCTCAGGGCCGTGGGCTGATAATGTCAATTCCCCATTGTGCAAATGGCCATGGGGAGGCTATCGTCATTAGCTTCTTTGCTGGAAGGTGTTGGACATTCCCAAACCTCTGGCATTTGTCACATTTCTTGATGAACTCCCTCATGTCCACCTGCAAAGTAGGTTAGAAGTAACCTATTCTAATAACTTTGTGTACTAAGGATCTAGGGCCTACATGGTCTCCACAAAGCCCTTCATGGAATTTCTTCAGGATGTATTTGGCCTCTTCTTCGTCGACACACTTCAAGTACGACATAGAGAAGCCTCTCTTGTACAGGGTGTCGTTCAGGATCGTGAATTTGACTACTCTCTTCCTGACCTTACTTGCCTCCTTGACGTCCTGCAGAAGGTGTCCATCTTGAAGGAAGGATATGATCGGGGTCATCCAGCTGGTTGTGCTCTAGATTGCGAAAATAGACACTTCTTCAATGCTGGGGTGCTTCTAGACTTCAATCTTCAAATTTGTGTCTATTGGCCTTGCTTCTAACGATGACTGCTTCGCCAGCTCATCTGCCCCATAGTCACAAAGCTGAAAAATGCATTATTAGCAGTTTTGGTCATCAGACAAAGACTTTTGTGAGTAACTCGCTAGTTCGCTACTCATAAAATTCACAGATTAGCTATTTTATGGGTATTTCGTGAGTTTTTGGTCCAAAACTCAACATATGACTCTCTTATGACTCCATCTTCTCCAAACCCTCTTTTTCAAAGCTTCTACATCAAAACTCAACTAAGTTCAAGTGTTTTACATTCCATAAACATCTCTAAAGCAATCTTTAACACTTTTAATTGATTTTAATCCTTAGATTATGTTTTTGGGGGGTTTTATGTTCATAGTTGGGATTTTCTTAAATGGGGGTGGAAAACTTAATTTTTGTCAATCTTTTCTTATTGGGTTTTGTTTTAAATGATGATTTGCTTTGAATGTTGGCTCCTTGTGGCAAAAATAACTTGTATTAAGAGTATATTTTCATGTGTTCATGCATTGTTTGACATATATGTGTAGTGTGTGCGCTCTAAGTGTTTGATAAAATGCCTATATGATATTTTTTTCATTCTTTTGGATTCCAATGAGTACCAAATTTTGAGGATCATCATGATTACTCATGTTTATCATGTCTTGATCATTGGTTGTGTATTTTACACACCTTGCCCCACATGTGCATCTCTCATGCTTGGTTTATGCATTGCACATAGTCACCTCATGCACACACCTTTGCTACCCTTGTCATGCCTTGGTCTATCTTTTATTTCCTCATCCTACCATGTCATGATTTTTTTTATTTATGCTTTGTAGTATTGTGTTTTTAAGGTATTTTGTCTTTTGTTTGAGCTTCATTTTCTCATTCATCTTGCACCCCTTATGCATTAATACCCTTGTTCATATCTTCTTTTCTTTCATTCCTTCCTCTTGATTCATTTGTCTATTCATGACAAAAAAGAGGAGAGTATACCGAAGTGTATCATCATTTCTATATGACTCATGTGTACATTCTCAAGGGGAGAAATTCTATCTTGTGCACATTCGTAGGAGGAGAAAGCCATAGGGGAGATGCATATACCAAAGGGGAGATGCATATACCAAGGGAGAGAGGACATTTTTTATGAGATAACCTTGTTTTGTTTGTTTTACTTTATGTTTGTTTTCTTGTTTGCTTTATAGTGCTTTGAGCTATGTTTAGTATCTATGCTTAGTTGTTCTCATCGTGTTTATGTATTGGACATGCATACATCCTTATGCTATTGTGCTTTATTGGTTGCATGTTCGGATATTCATTTGCTTTGCTATGTGATCATTGTGGTCATTTCCATATGACTATCGTGTATTTGATCAAGTTGCTCATATGTTGATCAATTTGCTCATACGCGCACACTTTTTGTTTCAAGCTTGAGTGTTTTCACACTAATTTGAACTTTCATTCCTTATCAAAACTATACATTGGGTACTACCTTTTGAAAGGTCACTAACTGTTCAATATATATATTTTTTATAGGAACTGTTTAATAATTTATGGGAACCAAAGATAAAATTGTATCATAAAGAAAACAGTCAAGCTCATATGTACAAACAACATTAGAACTGGTAGGAAAGAGATATTTAGCTTTCAACTAACTGACAGTAAAAGGGCTTCATTAAAAAATCTTGACACCATTTTTTTTTTTTCATTTTCCTTACTCTCATCCCGTTTTTATTTTTATTTTTATTTTTATTTTCTGGGTCACCCAGCAACCAGAAGAGCAATAATGTTTACTATAGTATAGAATTGGGAAAATATGCTTGTTTTCTTTCATCTGAGCTATTTTGCTTGTGCTTTAACTAACATAGTTAATGAGCCCAACTAGCCAAGAATGTTTCTTTGACTGTAAACACGCAAAGTGATGAATTGGAATATAAGTTTGCTTCACTCAGAGAGGAGTTGTATTTGTCCGAGTTGTAATTTAGATAATGTGGAGGCTCTGAGTGGATTTGATCAGGTAGACGAGGCAAACTGATCCTTTGTAAGTAGCATTTATAGTGTTGATCTTATCAAATTTGTACTGCAATTGTGCATTCGAGGGTCTACACATTCATATTACCATTCATATTGAAGACAACTAGCTTTAGAAGTTGAGTAAAACCACTGCGTTCCAGGGAAGATGTGACTGCCCATTTTTCCATATTCCAGGTTCCTTTGGAGTCAATTGAAGCTGTGAATAAGATTTTGGAAGAGGCAATTAAACGAATTCAACCAACTGGAATAGGATGGATACTACTGTCATTTGTTCAAATTCTTTCAAAATAATCAAAGCCACTGCTCTATCTGTGTCTCTGTCTCTATTATTCCGCCTCTCAGTTAGAGTGTCTCATGGGTTAGTGGCTGTTGATGTTGCTCTGTCCTTTTACAATAAGCTTGCGTATTTACTTTTTTCTTTGCAAAGATGGTTAATCTGCTTCAATCTTTTTTGCTATTTGACTGCCAGTTGAGTGATTTGGGGCCATTAAAGGGCGTCTATTGGACAGCAACAAAAATTTAGTCATGGCGACCTTAACGACTATTGGTAGTGTTGCCTCTACAATGGGACTAGCTATTGAGAAGTCCACCAAGGTTTGTTGACCACTTTTTCAGCTGTTAGTAAATCTTAATGTGCTTCTCGCTTTTTAGAAACTTGAACATTATTATGAATTTGTTTTACAAATTATCCAAGTAATAATAATCCTCCTGGTTCCTCTAGATTTCTCTTTAAGTGACAGTGACACACTTTATCAATTGGTTGTAAGAGTTTGAGCCTATCACTGCATTGGTTCTTGTTGAATTGCCAAAGCTTAAGCGCCTCAGCTCAAATCACTCTCCTGCCTTGTCTTCCTCAGCTCGCTCCCTTGATTAGGTACCTTTCTGTGTCTTTGTACTTAAAAAAAAAAAAAAAAAAAAAAAAATTATGAACTTCGTAATATATTTTGTGAAAAACATATAGCAACAAGCTTTATTAGTGCCAAAACTTTAGTAGTCTTTGAAAACATATTCCTAGAAAATTTATGGAGAAAAATATGTAGTTAGAGTGTTTGTACTTTGTTGTTGTTGTCACTTTTATTATTGATATTCAATATGTAGGTCATGGTTTTGAGAGTGTCACTGCATTGCAAGGGCTGTGAAGGAAAAGAGAGAAAACATATTTCAAAATTGGAAGGTTAGTTTGTAGTAGACATACTAGATTGTTTGTTCTTTAAAATTTTTAAATATTCACAACCAAAATTGAATATATGATAGTACTACTTGTAAGCAAAACATATATTCAACCTAAGCACCTTTAATTTATACTTCTTTATAGAGTTTACACCCTAGTTTTGTGTCGTTCATCAATTATCAAATTGCAGTTCCCCATTTTTTAAGGTAATGTTTTTGGCTAATTCTCTGTAGGAGTGACATCATTTAGTATTGATTTAGAAACAAGAAAGTGATAGTCATTGGGGACGTGACACCTTTAGGTGTACTTGCAAGTGTTTCCAAAGTGAAAAATGCACAACTTTGGCCGTCTCCTACATCATTGTCTCCATCACCATCTTCCCAATGGTCAGCATAAGAAATTAATGATAGGCCAAGAATGTATTGACCTCTTGTAGTGAATTAATTGATTAATTAGCTAAGTTTATTAATTAATTAAATTAACATGCAATATACGTAGCAGCACAAACAAATCACTAACTAAAATAAAATGCAGCGGAAAATAAAATTGACAAGGTGATTTGTTTTCGAATGGGAAAAACTTCCAAGGCAAAAACCCTACTGAGTGATTTTAAGGTCATCATTCCAGAGAATTCACTATTATCACAACAAGCAGTTACAAATAAAAGAATCTCAAACTTATACCAACCTACAGTTGAACCCTTATTACAATACATCATTGAAGAACCCTTATTCCAATACACAATTGAAGAACCCTTACCCCAGTGTACGACTAACCAATAGATGCGCGAATCTCAATACGTGACTTAATCACCAACTTGAGTAGCATGTTGGTTGCAAAGTTCTTCAGTTCATCACACGATGAAGATCATGAAGTTGCTTGGTCACAAAACCCTATAGTGTACAAACTCAGTAGCTTCTTTAAGAGAAAGAAGAACTAGGGCAAACTAAGTTTTCGGTCACAATTTGCATGAACAACTCTTTACTTCACACTTATGCAACTGTGCAACCTATGACGACCCTTAAAATAATCCTTATACATGTTTAGGCCTGTGAGAAAAGAAAGCCCAAACAAATACTAATGGATTGGAATGGAATCAGAGCTGAAAATTTGATTTTCATAATTCTTGATAGATACCCTATCTGTCGAGCAGCTATTGAGATTCGGACTAGAACAGCTTTTTAAACCTCCATAGATACTAGCTGTCGAGCTAGCTGTTGAGATTTATAATCCAGCACTTCATTACTTAATTCTTGGATATACTTGTATGACTTTAACACTTGAATTTGAAACCTTGTTCATTGAAGCATTAAACACATCTTAGATCTACCCAATTACAAGTAAAGTGTTTTGTCAAATGATTTAGCCAATACATAACGACATATATTCCTAACATGAATCACATATGTCCTAACAATTAATGTACAAGTTATTGTGTCTGTATGTGGTTAGATGCTTAATCAACTTGTAAGGTTGAATTTATTCAATCATATGTTAGCTTTATTCCGTGCCAAATTTGCTTGTAATTTAGCAATTAAATACCTTCTATTTAGGTGAGAATTATGTAAGGGTTGTGTGAGAGAAAGTGTGAAGAAATTCAAGAATGTGTGCATTTGGAGGTTTCTCGCAACTATATTTCATGAGTGACTCGAGACTTGCGACTCACCAAATGCCACATGTGTGAAGAATGCAGAAAGTTGAAGGGTCATGATAGTTGGAGCACTACATGAAAAAAAGTACAATCTGGCCTGACAGTTAATTCGCGACTCAAACTCACGACTTGTTCCAATTGCAAGAGTAAGTCGCTAAAATGCCCTGTGTTGTAGAAAAATAACTTTTCACATTCCTCACGTACCCTACTATAAATACCCTCATTATCCACAAAAATGGTGAGGAGCCTAATGAGAGAAAAACCCTAAGAAAGGTTTCTACAACACACCCACCTTATTAGAGAGAGAGCTACTCATTCTTAGAGAGAAATCTTTATAGTCTCTTCTCTTTCCCTTTCCCATTGTTATACCCATTGAGAGGAGATTTTTACCCAAACACAACCCACACCCATTTAGAGTGTTAAGAGTGTTTTTAGAGCTTAGGAAGCATTGGAAGATGCCAATGATGACGGATGCAATATGGAGCTTATTGCGGGATATAGAAAGCTAGAGAAGACAAGGTTAGACGTAACATTGTCACAGCAAGAAGCTTGGAGGGCATAGGTGCAATGGGTAGATTAGGCTTGGAGGGTCTATTGCTATTCATATATCCCAACTAATTTTCTAGTGGATCATTTCATCGCTTGGAGGGTGATGGAGAGGTTTTTCGCCGAGTTCTTCAGTTTCATCTTTAATAACACGTGCCAGTGTTATCATTGTGTTTGCATCTCTCTTCCCTTACTCTTTAACCATTAATTGCTACGGCGTTTGTGATTAATTATGGGTTAAAGTAGTTTGCCAAATTGGGTATTGCTTATATTTAATATTCCACACATATATTGTTTGAACATATGCTTATGTTGGTTAATTTGAAATTGGGGTCTAAATATTCATTAGTGTTTACACACCAATTAAACTTTCAATTGGTATCAAAGCGGGTGCACTTTGTCGGATTTCTACATGCTAAGTGTGATCCTTGACCCTTCAATGGATAGGTCTCAATCCCTCGATACACCTCCCTTCTTTGGTGGGAGCAATTACGTCTTTTGGAAAGTGCGTATGCGTGCAATTTTATGATCTATTGATGATAGTGTATGGGATGCAATTAAGGTTGAATGGACTACGCCGGAGGCCACTAAATCCACTTGGGATAAGGCAGACCTTGTGGCGGCCAATGCTAATAGCAAGGCTTTAAATGCTATTTTTTGTGGTGTCTCACCCGATGAATTTCACAGGATCTCTCATGTTTCAATTGCCACGGAGGCGTGGCAAATCTTGGACACCACATATGAAGGCACAAAAAAGGTGAAGGACACCAAGTTACAAATGCTCACCACTCGCTTTGAGGAACTAAATATGAGTCGTTCAAATCTTTCTGTGGGAAGCTAAATGAAGTGGTGATTGGCAAATTCAACTTGGGTGAAAAGATAGAGGACTCCAAGATTGTGAGGAAGATCCTACAATCATTGCCGGAGAGTTTCAGTGCTAAGGTTACTACCATTGAAAAGAGCAAAGACCTTGATTATATTAAAATTCAAGAACTCGTTGGTTCTCTTTAAACCTATGAGTTACCTCTACCATCACAAAGGAAAAGCAAATCATTTGCTCTACAGACAATTAATGAGAGAGTGGAAGCTCAAGGCTCCTCGGATGAGAATGAGGTTGAAAAGGAAGTGGTGTACCTTGCTAAGAATTTTCGTAAATTCTTAAAATTCAAGAAGGATGGAAAGTCTTTTGAGAAGGGAAAATTCTCAAATTTTAAGAAGTATAAAAAGGACTTCAAGAAGAAGGATTCTAAAGATTCTTCTCTATCTCAAGCAGTCACGTGTTATGTGTGCAAAGGCCATGTGCATGTGAAGAGGGAATGCCCCCACTTATTTAAAGGCAAAGGATAAAGTCTTTGCCACTACCCTTAATGATTCGGACAGCTCCAATTCAGACTCGGAAGAAATTTGTGACGGAGAAGGAAACTACTCCACATTTATGACCATTGCACCCGTGGACTCTTCAGAAGATTTGAATGCTTTAGTGGAAGAGCTCAGTGAGCACACCGAAGTGGAGTCAATGGGAGTTAGGGAGGAATCCGATGATGAAGATGAAGAATGTGTCTATGAAGGAACAAAGGGATTGCAAGAAACCTATAATTCTCTTCTTAAGAAGACCAGAGAGTATGCAAGAGTGACAAAGGCAGCCATAAGAAAAATGAAGAGAGCTGAAGAGGATTATAAAAGTATTCTAGTATGGTACAAAGAAACAAAATGTGAAGTTGAAAAGCTGAATGAACAACTAATCGATGCCTATTCTAAGATCAAGTTTCTTAAGCTTGAAGTGATTCAAGCAAATGCCAAAGTGGAGCATGTTGCCTCCAAGAAACTTGACGAAGTGTTTGCACATCAAAAGCCCTTTTCTGACAAAAGTGGCTTAGGATACATCGGAGAAAGTAGCTCAAATGCCAATGTGTCCAAAGAGATGAAGTTTGTTAAAGCAAAGGAACCAGTGGTAGCAACTCCAACTATTGAGAAAGTGAAGGTTGAGAAGAAGCCAAATGTGATTGCTCAAAGGGTTTTGAAAAAGCATCCAAACCCATTAGTGGCTAAACCTAAAGCTAAAGGAAAATCTCTTCTGAAGTCACAAAGAGGACCACAAACTCAAAATTTTTGCCACCATTGTGGAATTCGAGGACACATTAGACCTAATTGCCACAAGCTTTAAGCATTGACGAATACCAACTTTCAAAGGCCAAGAGGACAAAGAAATGGCAAGGGGAAACTTAAGCAATCAAAAGGGTGAGAAGTTATTCTGATATTGGTGATGTGATGAAGATGATAGACACCATCACTTCTTGTTTAGAAAACTTCACCCTAAGGTTTGAGAATCGTAACTCAAGTACTCAATCCTCTAAGAATATCACCCCAAACGCACGTGCCGTGTGGGTGAAGAAGGATACACATGTATAAGCATTAGAACATGTCCATGCATCAATTCTTTCTATATGTTATAACTTTATTTGGTTTTTTGCTTATTTTTCATTCTAGCATGTTTTTACTGCTTTTGTTTGTTTTTAATAGCTTTGAATGTTTTTCTTTTTTATCAATCTTTACTTGTTTTTGTGTCAAAAATCCAAAAACACATAAAAAGTAGAAAATTAAAAAAGTTTGATTGGCATTATTGTGTTTTGTCACACACATGTTTTGCCTTGTACCTTCGTACAAATAGCTTTGTGCATTTACGAGCGTAGCTTGTTCTCTATGCACTCATATCATTGTGGGAAAAATCTTGACATCTATACAATTGTTGTAAATAGATCTTCAAACTTGTCATGAATAATTAGCCAATGGTTTTGTTGATCTTGAGACATGCATAGACTTATGTCTATGTATCTTCCCACTCTTTTATGTTTTTGCTTAAAGAGCTCAACCAATGTTAAATCTCGAAAAGAGATTATGAGCTGCAAAAGCCGTCACACATACTAGTATTTGACTAGGAAAAAAAGAAAACGATTTGTATTGAAAATTTATGGTACCCAAAAGCCAAAGGCTTAATAATCAAATTAAAATATCAAAAATTTCAGGCATCGATCTCAAAATGAGATGTATTATTCTATAATGGTTAAATATTATGAAATGTAAGAAGCCAAATAAAAAGCTTCAAAGTTTGTAATCAAGTTTTGTGGGAGGTCATATATGCATACTTCTATAATTGAGATTGGTCACTCTTCCTAATGCTAATTGTGTTTGTCTTGGTTGAATTGATCATTGAAGCTTCACATTAGACTAAAGACTGTCTCACTTTTGGTACCCACACACATCACACATGTCTATGTTCAATGAATGCCTTATTCATTTGTGTGATTGTACTTGATTAAATGTATTGTACATACTTAATCATATGTTGATTAAAAACAAAAAGATTTTTGAGTATTTTTAGTTGTTTTTTAAAGTTCTTTTGTTTTGAAAATTTTTAGAAATCCAAAATCTGTGCAACTCAATTTTGGCGACTCACTCTTGCGAGTCAAGCCAGTTGTGAGACCCCAGTTGGGAGCTTACTTAGAAGCTCTTGCAACTCCTTGGCGAGTCAATCCCCCAGTTGCAAAAAATACTTAGAAAAATTCCAAATTTTTTTAGTTTTTGGCGTTTTCGCGACTCAACTTGGCGACTTGTTAGCGAGTGGAAGCTTTAGTCGCGAGCTTACTTAGAATGATTCGTGACTTGCTTGCAAGTGGACTTCCCAGTTGCGAAAAACACTTAAACAAATTTCTAAAAAATTTTGTCAAGGAATTTTGGCAACTTGCTCAAGACTCATTCAAGTTGCGAAAATCACGTATTTTGCACAAATAGGGTTAAATCTAAGATAGTTTTCAAAAAAATTTCAGTTTCCCTTGCATCACGTGCACATACTTCGTCTTGTCCACCTCTCCCTCTTCCAAAACCTCCATTGTCATTCACAAAACGTCCATTTTCTTCATCAATCTTCAAGAAAAGGTATGGGTTTTTCTCTTATTCTCAAAGCATTTCAAGTTTCTAGCCCTAGTTTTCTTGGATTTTATGTTTATGATAATATGAAAATATGATGGTTGAATATGGTTTTGTTGATGTTTTGTTGAGTTTGATTAATGGGTTTTGTTACTTTTGTTAGTATAATGCCTATTCTACATGTTTTACATGTTTATGCTTCATTTTTATGCATTGTATTATGTTTTGTGTTGTGTTGTGCATATCATGTTCATGATAAACTGTCTCTTAGATGTTTTTGTGTGTCTCTTTGGATTCTATGGAATACAAAGTTTGTAGGGATAATCATGTTTCTTTGATTTTGAAACATTATATGGTTATGTGCTTTTACACTTTGGCCCCTAGTTTGCACACTTTTGCATTTGATGCACACACACACACACACACACACTTTGACATATTTGAGTGCCTAATGCCATGATTCTATCATGTTTTTGATGCTATATGTCGTCACATGTAAATTTTTTTTTTGAATTATGCTTTAAATTCATTTTTAGGGTTTTAATTCAAAGTCTATTATGTTGGTACTAACTTGTTACTAATTAAGTTTGTTACCATATTTTGTGCTCTATTTTGTGGTCCTTGTTGCTCTATTTTACAGATGGCTCCAAGGAAAACCTTTGCTCAGTGTGCTGAAAAGAGGAAACGCATGGATGCAACTCTGTTTCGCTCCACCCAACACTTTGAGCGATACAACCAACACTTTGTGAAAGCTCCAATCATTCAAGAGTGGTTTGTGAATCTTGTTGATCTCAAGGACTACTTCATCCCAAGCTGTTTTGCGGAAAGAGGTTGGGAAAGGCTACTTAGTGATCTTGTTGGGGTTTGTGAACCACTAATTTAGGAATTATACGCCAATGCCATCCTACGAGAGGATGTCATAGATTGTTGGGTTAGAGGCCATGAATTCGCCATTGAAGTGGAGGACATTGATGAGGTTTTTGGATTTGGAGATGTAGAACATGACTTCACTCACTTCAAGGACAAAATGCTCTCCATAGAAACTATTCAATCCCATATTGGTTGAGTTACCTATATCATGGTCTTCAACCTATATCCAGTAAGGAAGATGACCACCATCAACAATGCAAGAGCCATCTTCCTCATGGAGCTTCGGAAGAATATCTACATTGACATCAGTGCTCATGCATTCTTCATCATTGCCGATGAAACAATGGCAACTTCAAGGCCTATGGCAACTTCAAGGCCTAAGCTTATCCTCCTTAGTCTAATCATGAGGATCCTTTATAATAAAGGTGTGGAGACTCCCCAAGACAGGAGACTCCCCAAGACATCAGCCTCATGCCTACACCTCCTGCTATCAATGCTCTAACAATCATAAGGAGCAAGGTTCATCTTCCGAGTGATGAGGAAAGGTTGATCCTGCACAAGAACAGCCTATGGACACCGAGATTGAAGCAGAAGGACAACCATCATCTCCACGAAGAAGTGGTGCTAGAGGAAGGAGCAGAGCCTCATCATCTCCAGTAGTGCCTCCAGATGTATTTCATATCATTCTTGAGAGGATTAACGGCTTGAGAGAAGTTCAAAATGAGCACTCTGACAGGCTGACTACCATTCTAGAACAAATCAACTTGATTGCAACCAAGTTTGATAACTTCACCGACTAGCCTTAGCCCTTTGGCCATTCCGGTCAAAAAGGGGGAGAAGATGAAGTGGCTCTTGAGGGGGAGCCTTACCTTGAGGGGGAGAACTTTTATAAGTTTTTATAGCTTTTATGGTTTAAGTTAGGTCTTAGTTTCTATTATGGGTTTTCATAGCACTTATATTAGTACTTTGGTTTGGTTTTTAAGTACTTTATAACTTTAGTACTTGGTTTTTAAAATATTTGGACATGGTGTGTTATGAATGCTTGAATGTTTTAGCTATTTAAACTATGCCTTAATATGTACCTTTGCTTTGTATCTTATTAGTACTTTTAGATTATGTATGCGTTATCTTTAGTACTCTACACTTGTACCCTTGTTGGATCTTGTATCCTTGATACAACTACCTTAGTGTTTTTGTATCGATTGAGTGTTGGACATGCAAATGATACTTTGCATTAAGCTTATTATCTTGCATGTCCAGATGTTCATTCCTTATGTGAATGAACATTGTGATCACTATTTATAGTGATTGTTCATGTTTGGTCAAGCCATGCTTTATTGTTATATTCTTTATTGCTTGATCGCATTGTGCTTGCTCTATATGCTTTTCAAGATTTCTGCTTACAATGATCGTCTTGTGTTATTGTTTTCAGAAAAACTTGTCTGTATAGTTCAAGAGCATCACAGAATCTAGAGTTAAGTGTGAGTGAGTTTTGGCAACTGTTCCCAACACACATTTTAAGTTTAGAGTTTGTTTTAAGGTTTTGACACGGAATAGCCAAAGGGGGAGATTACAAGATTGAATTCATTCAATCATGTGTTGACTTTATTCCGTGCCAAATTTTCTTGTAATTTAGCAATTAGATACCTTGTATTTAGGTGGGAATTATGTAAGGGTTGTGTGTGAAAGAATGTGAAGAAACTCTATAATGTGTGCATTTGGAGGTTTCTCGCGACTAGATTTCGTGAGTGACTCGAAACTGGCGACTTGCCAAAATGCTATACATGTGAAGCATACAGGAAGCTGAAGGGTCATGACAGCTGAAGCACTACAGGACAAAAAGTACAATCTGGCCTGGCAGTTAACTTGCAACTCAAACTCGCAACTCGTTCCAGTCGCGAGAGTGAGTTGCCAGAATGCACTGTGTTGCAGAAAAATGACTTTTCACATTCCTCACGTACCCTGCTATAAACACCCTCATTATCCACAGAAATGGTGAGGAGCCTATTGAGAGAAAAACCTTAAGAAAATTTTCTACATCACACCCACCTTATTAGAGAGAGAGCTACTCATTATTAGAAAGAAATCTTTGTAGTCTATTCTCCTTGCCTTTCTCATTGTTCTACCCATTGAGAGGAGATTTGTACCCAAACATAACCCACACCCATTTAGAGTGTTGAGAGTGTTTTTGGAGCTTGGGAAGCTTTGGAAGATGTCAAGGATGGTGGATGCAATATGGAGCTTATTGCAGGATGCGGAAAGCTAGAGAAGACAAGGTTAGGCATTACCCTGTTAAAGCAAGAAGCTTGGAGGGCTTAGGTGCATCTGGTAGATTAGGCTTGGAGGGTCTATTGCTATTCATGTATCCCAATTAATTTTCTAGTGGATCATTTTACCACTTGGAGGGCAAAGGAGAGGGTTTTTGCCAAGTTCTTCGGTTTCCTCTTCGATAACATGTGCCATTGTTATCCTTATGTATGCATCTCTCTTCCCTTACTCTTTAATCATTGATTGCTGTTGCATTTGTGATTAATTATGTGTTAAAGTAGTTTGCTAAATTAGGTATTGCTTATATTTCATATTCTAGACATACATTATTTGAATATAAGCTTGTGTTGGTTAATTTGAAATTAGGAGTCTAAAAATTCATTAGTGTTTACACACCAAGTGAACTTTCACAACTTATCATGTTTCAATATGTGTAATGTAAATGTCAAAACTCTTTCTTCTATGGGATTGGAATTGGTAATTGGTACTCTTATGCTCCCTAAATCTATGGGAAGGAACATTTTGTTGAATTTTTCACTTTCTTTGAATTTAAAATCTTGGTTATTAGTATTTGGAACATTTTGTTGAAATGTCTTCTTGTCTTCTTGTTGAAACCAGTATTTGGAGCATTTTGTATTTGGGCAAGAATTTGTGATTTAGCTAGGGAAAAAAAGAAAAAAAAAACTATAGTTGTGTTTCATAAATGCAGTTATAGATAGAAAAAACCCACGAGGCTTTAGCTGTGTTTTAAAAACGCGGCCAAAACATGGTCTACAGCTGCATTTTAGAAACCCGGCCAAAGTCTCCTATAGCTGCGTTTTAAAAACACAGCCAAAACATGGTCTATGGTCACAGTGTATAGGCCATGCATACAAACACGACTATAGACCAAATGAGGCTATAGCCACGTTTTTAGGGTCTATAGCCATGTTTTAAAAATGCGGCTATAGCCCTCGTTTTTTGTAGTGATTAACGACCATAATAGACTTTTGAACCTAGCATGAGAACTATTTGTGAGAAAACGATGTCGTTTTGTGCGTGTGGCTTTAATCTCTTGAAGCTTTGCTCGTGGCTTTAAACTCCTGATGCAGCATGATGTCGCATCACTTAAACAATGTCTATTTTTTTATTCAATTACATAGATGACTACTATACTAACTGTAGTTATGAAACTTATGTGTTGTACTGTGCAAGATAAAACATTTGTTTATATATCATTAAAGGTTTTTAAGGAAGAAGATAAAAAAATGTATTTTCATTTTTCTTTGCCCTAAAGTAGAGAATGTAAACAATGTTCTTGTTCTTATTTAACTTAACCAAAAAAGAAACTGTGTTGTTGCTTTTGGTAATGAAGGTAGAGGTGGTCTTGGTTCGAGGATGTCGGGGCATTCTACTCTAGTGGGTAGGCACTGGAGAAAATTTTAAGATTTTTGTTGATATTGATCGACTAATTAATACCATTTTTCAAATGACTTTTTTTGTTTGCCTTATAGTTTTTTTTTTTTTCATAAATTTCAAATTTGGATATATATTTTTTTTCATTTGGGAGCACAAATGATTGAAAGAATAAAAATGTTTGGGAAAAATGCCCACACACCCCTGAACTTTGAAGTAATGACCAAAATACCTCCTGAACTTTTTTATTGGTCAATTTACTCCATAAACTTTATATACCTATCAAATAAGTATCTCAGTTAGTCTACTGTTATTCTCAAAATCAAAAATAAAAAGTTAGTCTACTGTTAAAAAACTAATGGAAGGGTCACATGTCTCTCACTTGAGCTTAAAAAAATTCAAACCCAAAGAAAAGCAAGGTCTTTGAAAGCCAAACCTAGTTCTTCGTTTCTTACAATTTTAAGCTTTTCATGGCTCAAAAAGTCTAACCCAGACCAAGTTCTTGGTTTCTTAAAAGTCTTTAGTTTTTCTTATCGAAAAACCATACCCAGTTCTTGGTTTCTTAAAGTCTGCTTTTCTTGGATCAAAAAGCCAAACCCAGTTCTTGGTTTCTTAAAGTCATGACCTTTTCTTGGTTGATTTTAGTTTCCATGGATTTTTTGGGTATAACTAGGATTAGGTTGGGGTCTTTATAGTGGGTTTTGCAACTCCATTCCCATAATGCACATTTATATTTGAATCAGCCAACGTTTTGAATGATTTACTCCATCCCATTTTATTTTTTACTTTTAAAACAAATATTGTTTTCCATTCCAAAAGTTTGTAAGAAATTCGTTTTTTGCCCCTAAATTTTTTCATTAAAAAAATTCATTTTTTTTAAAAAAATTCTAAACTATTGGATACATTACACTATTTAATCTACCTTCTAATAAAGTCATACTTAGGTGAACAAGTTTCGAATTACAAGAAAAGTAAATGATTTTCCGTGCAAACTAAACAACAACAAAAATATTTTCTAGCTTATTTTAAGATTTGCCATCCAAACACAAGAAAACAAGGGATTTTTTTTTTTTTTTTGGTTTTTGAGATAGGTTTTTTTTTAATACATATATTTTCTATTGAAACATACATAAATAAACTAAGAGAATGAATTCAATAAGGACGTGGTATAAACATAGGTGTTTACACCCTCCAATAAAATGATGCCACGTCACATTTTTTAAAAATGATTTCACATAAAAGAGTATTGACTAACACACATGATCACAATCCCCTTGAATGTATTCAAATATTAATAAATCAAAAATGGGAAAAAAAAACATACAAAACAAATCAAAACAAACAAACAAACTATAAAAAATAACTCCGTGCATAAATCAGCAATCGGTTGTGCAAGACTAAAAGACAAGTGGGGTCATCATTGTTGATGGTAGCAAAGTTGAATCAAATCTCAAAACCAAAAAAAAAAAAACATAAATAAATTCTCACACATACACATAAAGAAATGGAATTTACACAGTTGAACTCCGGCATCAAAAATGTCAATACCCAACTTGGGTATTTAAGAATATGAGCTTCTTGTAAAATCACTCTTAATCTCTCAAACAAAACTCTCTTAATTTCACTGCAATCGATTCAAAAATGAAAACAGAGACAAAGAAAAAAGAACTGCAAGAACTTTGTTATTATTGTTGTAGAAGAATGTAATACGATACAGTATACAATACAAGTGAATAGATATTTATACACCAGAAAGGAAGAAGAGAAAAGCCCAAAGAGGTCTAACAGACTGGTAACTGCCTCACACAATATATAACAACTCTTACACGTGCGTGGGATAACTGATTCTTCAATAATTGATTCAAGACAAAACGACGCCGTTGGATTTTAATGAGAAACGACACCGTTGCATTTTAGGCATGTTTTATACTTAAGTGATTTAGCATATGACATCGTTTTGGACTGAGAATTAACCGTTGGAGTAGTGACTGCATCTTCTCCAAGATTTGAATCTGATCTGCTTACACTATCATCTCCCCTCAAATGAATGGGGAACTTCCACATGAGTTTGGAAGTGAGCTAATTAAACCTGGGGGAAGGAAGACCCTTGGTAAACAGATCAACAAGTTGATCATGGGTGGAAATGAATTTAATCATCAAATCACGCCTGAAGACCTTTTCATGAACAAAATGGTAGTTAACCTCTATGTCCTTAGACCGAGCATGAAAAATTGGATTGGAGGCAATGGCCAAAGCACTAGCATTGTCACACCAAAGAAGAGGAGGCTGAGGAAGAAAAATACCAAAATCCCTAAGAAGCATTTGAAGCCAATACAACTCAGTAGTGGAGGCTAAAGCTTGATACTCAGCCTTTGTGGAAGAGCGAGAGACAGTGCATTGTTTCTTAGCAGACCATGTAATAGGGGAATTACCAAGAAAAACAACCATCCCAATGATAGAACATCTGTCCACAGGATCCCCAGCATAATCTGCATCACTATAAGCAAATAAGGAACTAGGGCCTGGAGTAAAAGCAATCCCAAAATGAAGAGAACCTTGAAGATATCTCAAAATCTGTTTGGCAGCTTGAAGATGATTTTGAGTAGGAGTGCTCATACATTGACAAGCCTATTGGACAGCAAAAGAAAGGTTAGGCCTAGTGAAGGTGAAGTATTGTAAAGCCCTAACAAGACTCCTATAGGACTTAGGGTTAGATAAGAGAGGACTGTCATTAGGAAGGAGATGTTGATTAGGGGAGCATGGTGTCTTACAAGGCTTGCAATTTTTCATGCCAAATTTCTGAAGAAGATCAGAAGCATATTTGGACTAATGCACAAATAGACTAGTAGAGGTATAATCCATTTGGAGACCAAGAAAATAGTGCAGCAACCCAAGATCCTGCATAACTCTAGGCTTATATATTCCGTGCTTAGACCTTGTAATCATAGGATGGGCATTAGTGGAGGAAGGAATAGGATTAGTAGAAATAGGATTGGGAAATAAGACAGAAGATAAGGGAGAAATAGGTGTAGTAGACACTGAAGAAGGAGTGTCAATAGGATCAGGAACAACAGGATTGGGACTAGAAGAAGAAAGACAGGAGGGTAGTAAGGAAGAAACCAAATCAGAATTTGAGGCAAAGGAAGAAGAGGTAGAAGTATCAACAGATGGAGAAGGAACAGAAGGAGCATGACAGGACACAGAATGAGACAACCAATCAACCAAGGATGAAGAAAAAGGACCATGAGGATTAGTAAGATGAGGATCAGTGGCAAAAGGAAAAAGAGTCTCATTAATCACAACATGACAAGTAATGTAGATTCTGTTAGTGGTAGGATCAAGGCAAATACAACCTTTAGATAGAATAGGATACCCAAGAAAGGCACATAGGATAGACCTAGGTTGTAATTTGTATTTATTATAGGGCCTTAGGAAAGGATAGCAAGCACACCTAAAAGACTTGAGAGCTTGAACAGAGGGAGTTTTAGAAAACAATTTCTCCCAAGGAGATTGAAAACCTAACACAGAAGAAGGAAGCCTGTTTATAAGGTAAATTGCAACTATGAAAGCATATGACTAGAAATTAAGAGGAAGGTAGGCTTGATAAAGGAGAGCAAGACCAGTTTCAACAACATGTCTGTGCTTCCTTTCTGAGACACCATTCTGCTCAGGGGTATGAGGACAGGAAGTTTGATGAAGAATCCCATGAGCAGAACAATAAGATTGAAACTCAGTATTAGTATATTCAGAACCACTGTCAGTCCTTAAAATTCTAAGTTTGGAATTATGTTGAGTTTCAACCAAAGACTTGAAATGCTTAAAGATAGATAGAACTTCACTCTTAGATTTAAGAAGAAATAGCCAAGAAAAACGAGTGTAATCATCAACAAAGAGTACATAGTAATTAAAGCCAAGTAAAGAGGTAATGGGAAAGGGACCCCAAACATCACTATGCACAATTTTAAGAAAAGAGGTGGAAGCAATTGGAGATTTATTCAAATGAAGTCTGTGCATCTTAGCACTTATACAGTATTCACAAAATGAACACACCTCATCAATCATGGACAAAGAAAGAGATGAAAATACATTCTTGAGAGTAGAATACAAAATCCTAGAATTAGGGTGATCAAGCCTGTGATGCCAAAGCAGAATTTGGTGTGGTTTGACAGACACAAAAGTAGAAGACTTGAAATGATTCAATGATGAAGATAGGTAAGAGGTGGATGGAATAGGATAGACTCCATCTCTACTCAACCCTGCATAAAGGATCTTCCCCGTGGGCAAATCCTGAATTAAGAACTTGTTGGCATCCAAGTAAAAAAAAAAAAAAAACATTATGTTGGAGACAAAGTTTATGAACTGACAGAAGATTAGAAGCAAGGTCAGGCACCCTTAGAATATTATCAAGCCTAAAATTATGAGTGAGGGTTTGAAGCTTACCATTACCAATGTGAGTGACTGGCAATTCTTGACCATTTCCCACAGTGACAGTTTCATTGCCTTGGACATGTTGTTGATGAAGAGATAGTTGTGATAAGTTGGGAGTTACATGATCTGAGCAGCCTGTGTTAGTAAGCCAAGAGTTGGAAGCTTGAACTTGAGTAGCATTGGCAACCATAGAAGCCAATTTGGTAGGTGCATGCCTTCCTTGATATGCAAAATCCATGCAACGATAACAGTCAAGAGCTGAATGACCACTCTTTCCACAAATTTGACAAATAGGCCTACTGGATTGACCTTGATATTGACCTTGATTATTGGAAGATTTAGGATGATTAAAAGGCTAAACTTGTGATTGAAAATTGTGTCTACCAGAGTTCAAATTCTGAAATTGAGAACCACCAAAGTTGGAATAGTTTCCTCCACCAAAGTGAGAATTCATTCCACCAGAGTTAAAACCATGTCCACGGGCACCTCTCCAACTCTGGTTATAGTTTCTGCCTCCTCTTCCTCGAGGAAAACCTTGTGAATGAAAATTTGCAGCCATAGCCATAGAAGCTTGATGAACACTATTGGATCTCTTCTTAATCACTCTCTCTTCATCATTAAGTAAAGCATTCAATTCCTCCACTGAAAATACATCACTCCTAGTTCTAATAGCTGAGCTAAAAGAATCATAATCAGATGGCAAACCATCAAGAATAATGTGGAGAATCTCCTCATCATCCACAAACACAGACACAGTAGCTAACCTATCACAAGCTTGCTTAATCTTCTGAAAATAACTATCAATAGAATCAACCCCTTTCTTGATTGCATTCAATTTATTACGAAGGCTCATGACATGAGACCTTGAAACTGATGCAAATCTCTTCTCTAACACTCTCCAAACTCTTCTAGCAAATTTTTGCCCAATTGTGAGAGCAAGAATCGCAGGAGAAAGAGTTGAATTCAAGAAAGTAAACATGGCTTGTTCACAATTCTTCCAAGCTATAAATGCTGGATTGATTTCATTAGTAAAACTACTAGAGGAATCTTTAAGAAATCTATCTGGAGTAGTGATTGAATCATCAAGAACATCAATCATTGAATAGTTATCAAGAATTGCCTCAATTTGGTGTTTCTAAACAACATAATTTCCATAGTCAAGCTTCATAGTCATCATAGATGACATGTTTGATAGCAACAGCAATGAGGAATTCACTAGAAAACTTGAAGCAGCCATAACAGGCACAGCACTTGAAGAAGATGAATTAGATTGAACAGAAGCCATTGATATGGATCAAAGCTCTGATACCATGTAAAATCACTCTTAATCTCTCAAACAAAACTCTCTCAATCTCACTGCAATCGATTCAGAAATGAAAACAGAGAAAAAGAAAAAGATGAACTGCAAGAACTCTGTTATTATTGCTATTGAAGAATGTAATACAATACAATATACAATACAAGTGAATAGATATTTATACACTAGAAAGGAAGAAAAGAAAAGCCCAAAGAGGTCTAACAAACTGGTAACTGCCTGACACGATACATAACAAACTCTTACACGTGCGTGGGATAATTGATTCTTCAAAAACTAATTCAAGACAAAACGACACTGTTGGGTTTTAATGAGAAACGACACCGTTGCATTTTAGGCGTGTTTTATACTTCAGTGATTTAGCATACGACATCGTTTTGGACTGAGAATTAACCGTTGGAGTAGTGACTGCTTCTTCTCCAGAATTTGAATCTAAGCAGCTTACACTATCACTTCTAAAGGAAAGTCTTGGAGTCGGTGACACATCTAGAATCTGGGACTATATCTCATTCTTCAATTTTGTCAAATAAGAACGTAAATTTCATGGACTTCTTTTCTTTATGGTGAATTAGTGGGCGTGCAGTATTTCTATTGATTTACTTAGTAGATTTGGTAATCACCACTCACTATCTCCTAATTTGAAAGTCTCAACCACCACATCCGTGGTGGATCCGGCGAAAATTCCAGCTTCTAGCGACGTCGCCGGATGCTTTTGGGCTCAGCATTGTCATGGTGACACCAACAGCTTTTGGCTACGAGAAGGATATATATTGGGTTTTAGTTTTTTATTTATTGGTTATTTAATTAAATCAGAGTGTTTGGAAATTTGATCGTGTGTGGTTGTATTTAGATTTTTATTTTTAAAGGTCCAATGTGGCAAACTAGTATTGGAGGGGGGAAAATAAGGGTTTTATACCACGCCCTTATCAAATTTGAACTCATAGAGTTTAAATTTAAATTCAATAGAGATTTGTTGTAATCACATATATTTGCACCAGCCAATAATGTCTTGCTAAATCAAAATATTTCACAAAAAAGAATTGACATTATTTTACATTATCATATAATGTCCTTAAATGTATCAAAGTATTAAAAAAAAAATCGGAGCAAAGTATTGTCAGGAATTAGTGGAGCCATCATTAACAACCATTGTTTACAGATATGTCGTGGAAGACGAATAGGCAAGACCAGTCCTTGTCATATACGTGTTATCAAAGAAGAAGTTGGAGATGAAAAAATTATGAGCCCAAGGCTGAACAATGATGAAATGACTTCATTGAAGGTGGCGGCTTCTAGCTCTAGCATCGTCTTCGGTAGTTCAAGTAGTTCTCCTTCAGGCACTTTGTTTTTGTTAAAACTCAAGCTACAACAAGCAATCACAGATCAAGGAAGAAACAGGTATAGAACATTCAAGAAAGTTCAAGAAAGTTTGAGAAACAGAGAGAGAAAATTCTAAGTGAAGAAAGAAAATTCTTATTGCTCTTATGTAAGAAAAAATACAGAATTAATTAAGTTACACATATCAATCTCTATTTATACTAGAAGTCACAAATCAAAACGTGGAAAAACATCTAGATTGATATGTGAATACAGAACTAATTAGAAAAGTCTCTCTCAAGGAAGAATGGCCTCTCACTTTAAGCCTCATGGACTATCTAGGGAAGAGGAAGAAGAACTCGCCAGAAGCAAGAAGGTTAAGGATGGTCATCACGCTGGCTTTAACAATGGATCCAGCGAGAGTGGCCACTCTCAGGACCAACAGACTGTGGGATGCCCCAAGGAGATCATTCAGAGACAAGCTGGTGGGAGTAATACCAGGTGTTTACGCCAAAGCTTTTGACTTTACTGACTTTATGGAAGCAGAGGATGAAGCGGATTCAGATGAAGAGGTGGAGGACCTTCGCGAAGGCCTTGCTGCCGTGACGCTGACCAGGGAAACCAAACGTCGTATTAGGGGTCCCTAGTCTAAAGCGCTAATTATTAAGCTTCACGGGAAATCCATGGGTCTTCAATACCTTCATAGCAAGCTAAACTTTCTTTGGAAGCCTTCTAGGAGTATAGATTGCATGGATTTGGGGGAATGGGCTCTACTCAGTCCGTTTTGCTCTTAAAGAAGATATGGATGCAGTTTTAGAGAAGGGGTCATGGTTCATTGGTGGGCATTTTCTGTCCATTAGGCCATGGGAGCCATTCTTTAAACCTTCCACAGCAAATGTGTCTTTGATAGCGGTTTGGGTCAGACTCCATGAACTTCCCATGGAGTTGTATGAAGCTAAGATCCTCAAACAAATTGGTGCATCCATAGGAAAGGTTCTCTGGATTGACTCTCACACTGCCATGGAAGCCAGAGGAAGATATGCTAGATTATGTATTCAAGTTGATATCAATGAACCACTTATCAACACTATTCTCATCGGTAAGTTTGAGCAATCCGTTACGTATGAAGGAATACATGAGCTATTCTTTTTCCTGTGGTAGAATAGGCCATAAAAGAGTCTCATGTCTGTACACCGTTAAGAATCCCGAACCACCATTGGTAAACCCTTAGGCAGGTGAAGAGGAAGGCGCTAGTAGGAAGCAGACTACAAGCCCACGCAGGTCGCATGACACAGCCAGTACCATGCCTGACAATGGTACAAATAAGGACAATAGAGCAGATCTGGAGGATGATAGGTATGGTCCTTGGATGACTGTGACTCGGAGAAGGCCAGGACAAAGGAGGTACAAGAATTTCGTTAGTTCTGAGGCTCCCACAAGACAGGTGTCGAGCATGGAGTCCAAAAATAATAGACACTGTCTTACCAATAACTTAACTAAGTTGGGCCGAAGTAAGGAGTTGGGCACTGATCCAAAAGAAAATTTCTTATATAATGGGCCAATGGAATTGGGGCTTGCGCTCAACATCAACTCTGATGAGAAAACCCAAGTGGACCCCCTTATTCGATCAAGCCCATCAGCCAAGGGCAAAAAGGAAATTGCCAGGAACAGGGCTTCCAAGATAATCATTAATACAGGCACAAGGAGAGCTGGAAAACAACACCCACAATCCTCTTCAACTGGGTTCCTGTTGAGTAATAATAGTACTAGAGTTGGCTTCGATGGGTCTTTCCAATTTACTGCCTCAATCAGCCTGCTGTGGGACACCAAGTTCAAAGAAATACTCAAGGTGTACCAAATGGAGAGGTGCGAGGTAATTGATGCAGAGACTACAGCCGTCATGGGTTGCTTTGGAAGGAAAAGAAGGATGATTGCGTCAATCGAGATGGGGGTTTTTTGGAAGAAGGTACTTCAACTCTTATTGAACTTGATTTTGAGCGAGATCAACATATTCTCCATGGCGAGGGGGATGATTGCCAGAGAAATGGAGCAAACCCGGCCCTATGGTCGGGGAGAGTGCAGGAAAAGGAAGTAATGGGGAAGAACGAATGGATGTGGAAGAAGAAAGCAGCCCCACCACCTCTGCATGATGAGTCTTCTTACCCTCTATTTACCTTTTATCATGAATATTTTTATTTGGAATAGTAGGGGTGTTCTGAAACCCAATTTTCAAACTCATGTCAGGGAGGTTACTCAAATCCACAATCCTGCTTTGCTTGTGATTACGAAAACCCGACTAGGGGGTGACAGAGCTAAAAAGATAACTAATCGTCTTCCGTTTGAGGGAGCCATCCACTCTAAGACGATTGGCCACTCCGGAGGTATCTGGTTACTATGGAACTTAAATATGGTTGAGGTGGTGCATCTTGCTAGCATAAAGCAAGAAATTCATGTGGAAGTAAAGGTACTGTCCTCTAGTTTATCTTGGATTTTCTCTGCTATATATGCTAGCCTTAGGAGTGCAAGGAGATGTATCCTTTGGAAAAATTTAGCTAAGGTTGCAGAGTTGCACAATAAACCTTGGGTGATAGTAAGGGACTTTAATGAGCCTCTCTTAGAGGGTGATAAATTTGGGGGCAGGCCAGTGAATTTTTCTCAACCCCTTCTATTTAAAGAGTGCCTGGACAAATGTAACATGGTGGATATGGGGTTCAATGGGCCGAGATTTACCTGGTCTAACAGAAGAGATGTCAATAATCTGATTCAAGAAAGAATAGATAGGTTCTTTACGAACCCTAGCTGGTGTTTGTTGTATCCTAATGCCAAAGTGTCTCACCTAACTAGATTTCATTCAGACCATTGTCCCGTGCTCTTGGAAACCAGCCCCAGGAAAGCCGTTCACTTGAGCAGACCCTTTAGGCTCCAAAGTTTCTGGCTCTCTGACCTTTCTTTCCCAAGTGTGGTAAGTCAGGCATGGAGACAGCCGAGAAAGCTCCCTGAGGCTATGGAAAAATTCTCTAAAGAAGCTAGCTCATGGAACAAAAATCACTTTGGAAATATTTTTGGCAAAAAGAGAAGAATTATGGCTCGATTAAGGGGTGTCCAATCAGCAATGGCTTATGATCCCTCCTCCTCCCTTTTTGATCTTGAAAATCACTTATTGAGAGAGTTGGATGTTGTTCTTGATTAAGAAGCTGAATTATGGGCACTTAAATCCAAGATTTAACTAGATGGGTTGGGGGATAGAAATACCTCCTTCTACCATGTCTCTGCACTTGCCAGAAGGAAGAGAAATCTCATTTCGGCAGTTAAAAATGAGGTAGGAGATTAGCTGCTAGAGGAAAGAGAGGTCATGAATCATTTTAGGGAGGGGTTTATGAGTTTGTACTGCACTTCTCAAGAGGCGGCTGTTTGGGAAATTGATTATCATTCACAATGGCAACCAAAGCTCATGGACAAAGAGAGGGATAGCATTAATCATATGGTGACAGATAAGGAAATTTCTGCAGTTCTTTGGTCCATGAAGGCATATAAAGCCACTGGACCAGATGGCCTTCATGCAGCTTTTTCCACAGGTTTTGGCTCATTGTAGGGGATTCAGTTAAGGAAGAGATAAAGCAAATTTTTGAGAGTAGGAAAATCCTGGAGTATCTCAATAGAACTAACATCATGCTTATTCCGAAGGTACAGGGGCCAGAGTCCATTAATAACTAATGCCCCATAAGCCTTTGCAATTCAATCTACAAGATCATTACTAAAGCCATTGTCAATAGAATTAGACCTTTCTTGGATAAGCTTATCTCTCCATGCCAATGTGCTTTTGTCCCAGGTAGAAGGGGAGTGGACAATGCAATTATCGTTCAGGAGATTATTCACACTATTGGCAAAACAAAAGGGCGAGTGGGTTACATGGCTGTGAAGATTGATTTGGAAAAGGCCTACAATAGGCTCGAATGGAGTTTTATAAGGGAAATGTTGAGAAGATACAATCTGCTAGATAATCTTATTGAGCTAATTATGAGTTGTATTTCAACAGTCTCAACTTCTCTTCTATTTAATGGGGGTAATTTAGACTCCTTCTGCCCTTCTAGAGGTATAAGACAAGGCGATCCTATTTCCCCTTATATCTTTATCCTCTGTATGGACTTCCTTGGATAGCTTATCCAAGAGAAATGTGAGGCTAAGAAATGGTGTCCAGTGAAAGCTTCAAGGAGTGGTCCTTCTTTCTCTCACCTCTTCTTCGCCGACGACCTTGTTCTTTTTGCCAAGGCAAACTCCGACAACTGTTTAGCCATCAGGGAGGTCCTAGATACGTTCTGCAACCTTTCAGGACAATCTTTGAGTGTAACTAAATCTAGAGTGTTCTTCTCCCCAAATTTTAGCCAAGAAAACAGAGAGGTCTTGAGCAACATGCTCGAATTCCAACAGACATCTTGTTTAGGGAGGTACTTGGGGTTTCCCATTAAACGCCAAGGAAGGGAGAATCAGGATTTCAATTTTATCTTGGATAGGCTGAAGAGGAAGCTTGCGAGTTGGAAGGTAAATTTGTTATCCATGGCTGGTAGAGCAGTCCTTATTCAAGCATCATCCTCATCCATACCCGCTTACGTCATGCAAAGCAATTTACTGCCTGAGAAGGTTCTGGAAGGAATTGACAAAGTTAGCAGAAACTTTTTATGGGGATCTACAGAGAATAGCAAAAAGATGCACTGGGTAGGATGGAAGAAGGTAACCAGACCAAAAGAGGATGGTGGATTGGGGCTCCAAACAGCAAAAGGGAGGAGCACAACTCTTCTTGCTAAATTAAACTAGAGATTCCACACGAAAAGCAATGCTCCTTGGGCAAAAGTCTTGAAACTGAAATATTGCAACCGACAACATCAAAATGCGAGGAATGAGAACAAGCTGCCTAGCACTAGAACTTGGAAAAGTCTAAAAAAGGGAGAAGTCATCTTTAAGAAGGGGGCTAAATGGACCCTAGGTTATCAAAGCAACCTTGATTTCTGGAATGATATTTGGTCCAATTTTGGTCCATTGAGGAATGTCATTCAAGGCCCCCTAACCAGTAGTTCATCCAAGTTGAGAGTTAAGGATGTGAGAGACTCAGGAAGCTGGAATTGGCCAATCATCCAAATGGACCTTCCTATTGAAATCATAAGGGAGCTTTAAGTCACTCCAATTCCCATTACTGCCAGGATAGAGGATAGACTGGCCTGAAAATTCTCTAGCCAAGGAGAATTTGATCTTAAAAGTGCATATCTTCTTACCTTAGAGCCCACGGTGGAGGTGCCCTTCAAGGAGAAGTGGGTTTGGAATTTGAAAACATTGCCTAGAATCCAAGCTTTTGTGTGGAGATGTATGCATCAAAGTATTGGGGTCAAACAGTGCCTTTTGGCAAGAGGAATTTCAATTAATCCTAAGTGCCCCTGCTACCATGGTGAACCTGAGACTATTTTACATGCTCTCCAAGATTGCCCGATAAGTGAGATTGCCCGATAAGTAAGAGTGCCTGGATCCAGCTGGGGAAGCAGAGTACAGACTCGTCTTTCTTTTCTGCTAACCTTCAAGATTGGCTCATAGCAAAATGCCAAATCTCAAGCTGTGCACCACCAAGGCCCAGGTCAGTGTCTGTGGTATCAAGTTTTCCTTTTTGCAATCTGGTTGATTTGGAAAAGTAGAAATCAATGTTTTTTCAATAATAAAAACCCAAATCCTAATATTGCCAAAGAGATTTTAGATCGTGCCTTTGAATTCACTCACTGTGCTTGTACCACTCTGGCAAAAAATAGAAGGATTATAATGAGCATTCGTTGGGAGAAACCGTGTAGTGGATGGTTGAAACTAAATATGGATGGTTCATCTCTAGGAAATCTAGGCTTAGCTGGTGGAGGGGGCCTGATTAGAGAAGAAAATGGTGATTAAGTTGCTGGTTTTGCTAGGAAAATTAGGACTGCTAGCAGCTTTATGGCTGAGTAATGGGCTCTTCAAGATGGACTCCTTCTATGCCTTCAAAGCCATGCCCAAGCAGTCATAGTCGAGATGGATTCCAAAGTTATTATTGATATGCTCTCTATCCATGCTGAAGCTAGCACTACTGTTTCTACTATCATGGCAGATTACAAGCAGCTGGTTACTCAAATCCCTCAAGTTAGGTTCAACCATGTCTATAGAGAAGCAAATAAGTGTGTAGACTTTCTTGCTAAATTAGGTGCCTCACTTGATGTTGATTTTAATGTTTTTTCAAGTCTGCCTGTGGACCTTTTAGCCTTGTGGGAGGCAGATGCACGTGGTCTGTCCTGTACTAGACTTTGCCTGCCCCTTCTTTTGCTGTGTAGTTTCTTTGTTTTAATTCCTTTTCTACCAAAAAAAAAAAAAAAAGTGGAAAAACTCCAACAAAACTCTAACAGAATTTCCTAATTTTCCTCCTACGATAAGATTATGACACGTGTCCCTCTACTTCTAGCTGACTGATCACTTATTCTCATGTGCAACACACATGCTTCTATTCAACTCTCAATAGGGCAGCAAGTAACTTGTTCAGCCACACGTTAAGCTTCCTTTGGTTCATACTTTGATTACCCTGCTTTGTTTGTGCAATACTCTTCTTCAATCCAAACTTGCATCTATCCTTCATCTCTGCTTTACCCTTTTTCAATTCAGCCACACGTTAAGTCTTTTTCTTAACAATTTTGGATTTTTTTTTTTTATGTTTTTTTTTAATATTTGGATATATTTATTAAAAAGGATTGTGACAATATTTGTTATTGTCTATTATTTTCTGTCAAAAAATTTGATGTGGCAGGACATTATTGATGGGAGAAAACATCTAGATTCATACCTCATCTTTGTTGATTTTAAGCTTATATTTAAGACATTTTTATTGCCAATATTTTTATAATAAAATTGATAGAAACTTCTCTTTGAGTTAATATTTTTTATTTTATTTTTCTCAAAAAAATAAAAAGATTTTCTATTTTATACTGTTTGACAATAAAATCCAAGTCCCATACAAAAATATTTTATTTAATATAATTATTAATAGTATATCTTAAATGTTTCTAAATTTAGTAATTTACTCATATATCAATTAAACTAATTAGTCAATATGCGGGATTGCAAATTTATCTTTCTTTCTTTTTTATTCCAATGAATGATCTAATTTGATTGGCTAACAAAATTCAATTTGAAGGTATTATTTTGAAAATTTTCGATAATTTAAAGAAGAATAAATTTATATAATCTTTAATTGTATGATAGATTAGGTCCCAAAATCTAATAATAGATCTGTTTTTTTCAAATGTTAAAATCAATATTTAGGGAAATATTTTTTATATTTATAGATGTGAAAGGATTTTAATCTTTGGCGTCTGATCCATTATGCTTGTTTTTTTATCATCAAGCCAAGAAACTAATAGGTTTTCAATGTAATTAGAGTTCGGATCATATATCTCTTATTCAATAATAAAAAACTTTATCAGTTGAATTAATTGAAATCCATAAAATAAATAAATAAAAAAACAACACAATCATTATCAAAATTGTTTATTTTCTACCTCAATTGATACACAAATTTTCATTTATATAAGTCATTAAATTGGTATGATTATGCCTCTACAATATCAATCAAAATTACACTCACTTAGTTATTCCAATGAATATTTGTATTTGATTGGCTAACAAAATTCAATTTCGATTCCAAGGTATCTTTTGAAATTACCAATATATATAAAGAAACATAGAATAAATTTAAAATCTATTATTATAAAATAGATTAGGTTCCACAAATTAATAATAGAAATTTTAAACATGTTAAAATAAATACTTAGGGAACCCTTTTAAATACAATAAAATTTTAACTCCTTTTTTTTTTTTTATACAAGATAGAAATTCTACTTTACCCTAATTTAAGTGTATATGTGTGCAAAACTCCCTCCTAGAGACTTGATTCACTGTCCCTTGCCCCTACACCCTACAAGAACTTTGTACTTATGAAGTGACCATTGTGCCAAGGGTATGCGGTGGTATAGAATTTTAATTTTTGGCATCCACTCCATTATGATTCTTTTTTATTATCAAATCAAGATATTAATTAGTTTTTGGCATGTAGCCAAGATTCGAACTCTAGATCCCAATTGAATTTTGGCATGTAGCCCATATTCGAATTCTAGATCTCTTTATTCAACGACAAAAAACTTTATGCATTAAGCTAATTGAAATCCTCTAGGAAACATTAATCATACTATTATTATCAAAATTGTTAATTTCTTGCCTTCATGGATATATACGTAAATTTTCATATAAGTCCACAGACTGGTACGATTAATGCCCCTGCAACATGTCAGATAAAATTAGAGCTATTCAGCTAATTGTACTAGTTGAAGGGGGAAAAAAGAGCTTTTAGTCTCATCAAAAAGAGAATTTGGAAAAAGCTAAAGGGTTGGGAGGAGAAACTCCTCTCCCAAGCTGACCGGGAGATCCTTATTAAGGCGGTGATTCAAGCAATTCCCACCTATGCCATGTCTTGCTTCAAGCTCCCTAAAGGATTGATCAAAGAAATTGAGACTTTAGTTAGAAAATTCTGGTGGGGTTATAGAGGGGAGCAGCGGAAAATCCATTAGGTGTGCTGGGAGAAGATGTGTTGTCCCAAGAACAAAGGAGAATTGGGTTTTTGTGATCTATCCATCTTCAATGATTCTCTCTTAGCGAAGCAGATTTGGCAGCTCCAAACTTGTGAAAATTCCCTATTTTATAAAGTGTTCAAAGCTAAGTTCTTCCCGAGCTGTTCCATCATGGACTGTGCCTCCTCAAATAAGGGCTCATACGCTTGGAAAAGCATCCTTCAATCTCGACATGTTGTCGACGTGGGAGCAGTTTGGAGAATTGGCGATGGACAATCTGTCCAGATTAGAAAGGATAAATTGTTCCCCTCTCTGCCTGCAGCAAGGTCTATTTCTCCTCCTATTCTGCTCCTCCTACATCAACGATGAGCGATCTCATTGATTCTGGCTCCAATTCCTGGAAAGCAGATTTAATAAGGCATGAATTTCTTCCTCACAAGGCAAATCTGATTTTGGGAACTCCTCTAAGTGACCGTCCACAAATGGCTCTTATACTACTTGAAGTGCTTACAGACTTGTTGTTGGGGTGACTAGAAGCTTGCAACCCAACAGCTCCTCACAAACTAATAATCATGTTTTGTGGACTGGTATTTGGAAGCTTCAAGTCCCTCACCAGGTTAAATTCTCTAGCATGCATCCCTTAATGCTTTACCTACCATGTGTAATCTGTTGAGACGCAAGGTGGTTTCTTTTCCTACCTGCTCTAGTTGTCAATGTGCAAGTGAGGAAACAATTCATGCCCTGTGGTACTGTACTTCTTTGTTGGGTATTTGGAAGGAAGATACCATGTTGATGAAGTTGTTCTGGTATAAATTTTGTGGCTTTAATGGTTTGATGGGTATGGTGTTCACCATGAGGGACCGAATTAATATTAAGCTATTAGCACTGATTTTCTGGTTGATTTGGTGTGATAGAAACACTGGTAGGCTTAAAGAGCAAAGAGTTGGGCTGCATCGAATCAGGGAAAAAGCAAAGGACCTGCTGTCAGACTTCCTAGATGCCAAAATCTATCAAACCCGGGCTGCTATGCCCAATATTAGACCAATGCGTTGGTCTCCTCCTGTTATGCATCATGCCAAAATCAATTTTGATGCCGCTCTCTTCAAAGATTTGGGTTCTGCAGGTTTTGGAATTGTGGTCCGTAACTCTTCTGGTGTAGTCAGTGGGGCTTTATCTCAACGAGTCCCTCTCCCTCTCTCTGCAGCCACGGCTGAAGCGTTGGCTTGTCGAAGGGCTATGGAGTTTGCAAAAGAAGTTACTGTTTTTTACTGTATTTTCGAAGGTGATGCTGAGGTCCTTATTAAAGCCATTTGTAATGAAGATGTTAGTAATCCTGAGTATGGTCATGTCATTGAGGATATTATTGTATTAGCTAGGGACTTTCATTTTATTTCTTTCACCCATGTTAAAAGATCAGGCAATCAAGTTGCCCACCATTTAGCTAGACGTTCTAAGTCCGGCTGTGAGCTGCAGGTTTGGTTTGATACCGCTCCTGAAGATATAGCTCCCCTAGTTGTCCATGATGCTTTGTAAGTTTGTTTTTCGTTGAATGAAGTTTATACCTGTATCATTGTACTAGTCATGAGTCATTTCCGCGTCTTTGGACTAGCACAAAATCAACTCTTCTATTTCTGTTCTTTTCGTTTCTTTTTCTTTTTCTTTTCTCCATCAATCACATTTCCCCTTCGTCTTCTTCGTCTCACTGTCCACGCACATGAACTTCACTTTTTCTCCATTGTGTTCTATCATCCAGGTTGGTATGTAAATGTATCATTGTACGATCTTTCAATTTTCTCCTCCCTCCCTTCATGTCCACGTGAATTTTTCTTTTAACAAGTGTTTTTTTTTTTTAATGAACTTTTTAACTAGTGTTAGATACGCTGATTGATTAGGGCCACATTTGTTGGCCAACAAATTATTGGCCAAGATTCTCATAATAAAAATATATATTATTATCACACACACACACAATCATTATCAAAATTATTAATTTCCTACCTCAATCAATACACAAATTTTCATTTAAATAAGTCATTAAATTGGTATGATTGATGCCCCTACAATATTTCAAGGGTCCTCCCTTAACTTCAGTACTTTTAACTGGAATCTTATTTTGTTTTAATGAAAAATTGTCACATCACTCATTAATTAAATAAAAGATGGAGATTAAAATCCACCATCATTTACTGTTGTATATTTAAAACAAAATGAGATATCCAATTCAAGTATTAGAGGTAAATCAAACTCATACTTCAATATCAAAGTTCCAATCATTTCAATTATTCCAATGAATGTTATTATTTGATTGGCTAACAAAATTCGATTCCAAGGTATTGTTTTGAAATTACTAATCTATATATATATAGCCAAAACTAAGTGAAAATTCAATTAGATTTCAAATTGGAATTTAATTAGAGTCTAATTTTGCATTATGTGTCTCATCTAATTTAAGTTTCTAAATTTTTGTGCCAAATAAGTTAATTTAGTGTAAAAATTAGATTTCAATTAGAGTTTAATTTTGCGTCACGTATCCCATCTAATCTAACTTTTTTTTAATTTTTGTGCTAAGTGAGTTAATTCAGTATAGAAATGAAGGAAGTCCAATAAATAAACATAAGTTATATGTGTGTGTGTGTGTGTGTGTGTGTGTGTGTATAAAATAACCAAAACTTAGAGAAAATTTGATTATAATCAAATTTAGATTTTGCCTTTGTTAGCTTTTTATACAAATTAAATTGTTTAAATTTTTGTTAAGGTCATGCTAACGGGTGCCCTTAGGATAATGGTTAACAATCCATTTTAGGAAAGTTTTGACACCATTACATATATATATATATATATATATATATATATATATATGCTAATGAGTATTTTTTTTTATCCTGTTTCTATTTCGATAGTTTGTATAATTGTATGTGAAGATCTTGAACGTAACGAACTATAATTAAGCTAAATAATTCCATGCATCTATCTCCATTCAATTTAAGAGATACTATTGAGCCAATTTAATATTTTATTTTGTGTTGTATTTAGTAGAATTTTACAAATAGTGATAGTGAATTGATATCGTATATGTAGTGTCCAATGATGATTTTCAAAATTATATACATAACAGTAGTATAATGCAAAACTTGACAACCAATATCATTAAAATTTCAAGAAAAAATCATTTTAGTACCTTCAAATGTCCCAATCGATCTAATGTCCTTTATATTTTAACCCAAACTAACACCAATAGCACCACTACAATTCATCATTTCTTTAGGTAAGCATGGGTTACATACTAGTATATATAAAGAAACACAGATTAAATTTAAAATCTATTATTATATGATAGATTAGGCCCCAAAAAATTAATAATAGACATTTTATACATGTTAAAATAAATATTTAGGGAATTATTTAAAAAAAATTATAAATACTGTCAAATTTTAACTTTTTTTTTAATACAATATAGAAATTCTATTTTAGCCTAATTTAAGTATATATATGTGTGAAACTTCTTCCTAAAAACTTAAATCCCGGCCCTTACCTTCTACACCCTACAAGAACTTTGTACTCGTAGAGTGAACATCACGCCAAGAGTGCGCTGTAGTATAAAATTTTAACCTTTGATATCCTCGCCATTATGATTCTTCTTTATTAACAAGTTAAAATATTAATTGGTTTTTGGCATGTAGCTAGGATTCGAATCCTAGATCCTAATTGGTTTTTGACATATAGCCAAATTTCAAATTCAAATCCCTTTATTTAATGACCAAAAACTTTACATATTAACCTAATTGAGATCCGCTAATAAACATTAAACATACAATCATTATAAAAATTGTTAATTTCTTACCTACATGGATACGCAAATTTTCATGCTAGTCATGAGACTGGTACGATTAATTCCCCTGTAACACGTCAGATATAATTGCAGCCATTCAGCTAATTGTCCCCGTAATTTCCGCGTGTTAGGACTAGCACAAAAATCAACCCTTCTATTTTCTGTTCTTTTCCTTTGTTTTTCATTTTCTTTACTCCGTCAATCACGTTTTCCCCTTCACCGTCCCACTTTCCTCGCACATGAAATTCACTTTTTCTCCTCTGTGTTCTATGTCAAATAGTTGATTGGTATGTAAATGTATCATTGTAAGATCTTTCAATTTCCTTCTCCCTCCCTTCACGTCCACGTTAATTTTACTTGTAAGTGTTGGATACGCTGATTGATAAGGGCCACATTTTTTTTTTTAATTGGCCAATATATTATTGGCCAAGATTCTTACAAAATATATATATATATATATATATATATATATATATATATATTAGTGAGTAACTATTATTGAAATATTTCACTCTAATCAATTTGAAATGAGGTTGGATATGGTATTCAATATTCATAAATCACACTGGTTAATAAAACCCTGTAAATTTTCATAATATTAACAATTAACAATTAATATCACTTATAAATATATCAGTAAAAAAAATTAGAATCAAGTCGTGACAGAACCCAAAAGAAATACAATTACCTGTTCAATATTGCTCAAATTACTTTCATCATTATCCTCACGAATAATTCCTTCATCATCACTCTTTTCCAAATTTCAATAATGGTTAATAAAACAAAAGATGCAACACGAATTTGTCGGAACCCGTGCCAACTCGAAACTTACTGAAACTAAACAAAAATTAGAGAACTTAAAATGACGTCCATGCCAACTAAACAAAAATTAGAGAACTTAAAATGACGTCCATGCCAACGAGAACCGCTGAATCCAATCACGCATAACCCATGAGATATATATATATATATACACACACACACACTTCTTAGGTTGTGTAGCACCGTCTAACCAATAATTTTTTTTTTTTTATACAAGATAAAATTTCTTTATGCATACTCTCAATATTTTTCTCTCCAAGTTTATTTTAATAAAACAAAGGAAAAAAATATATACTAAACCCTTTATACTTTATAGTGCAAAAAACCGTGAAGTTTTGATTATAACGTAACACTTAACCCCTTTAGTATTACATATATATAATTTATATTTATATTAGATAAAAACATAGACATACACACTAAAGGGTGAAATGGGAATAGGGTGGGCAAAACTTATTTTTGGCCCATCACCTCTTTGTGGTGGAGAAAATTCACACGAGATAAAATGGGATAGGATGGCTTGAGCGGGATGGGAATTTTTTACCTTTACCATTACTCTCACTTTTCACCCAAACCAAACATATCGTTAGTTTATTAGAAACTACGATTTTCAAAAATTGATAGGAAACAAATGTCAAGGCAGCAACATTTTTCTATGGGCTTTTTCGGTTTTTCCTATCCGTTGGCCCCATCATCCTACAAATGGAGGGAGGCTGAGAGCTATTTTTTCACTCGAACCACACATATCACTAGTTATCAAATGCAATGATTTTTTTATCAAAAAAAAAATGCAATGATTTTTCAAAATTTATAGGAAACAAATGTCAAATCACTAATTTATCAGATGTAACGGATTTTCAAAAATTGATAGGAAACAAATGTCAAAGTAGCTTCATTTTTCTATGGTCTTTTTCCTCATTTGGCCCCATCATCCACAAACAGAGGGAGGGTGAGAGAGTGTCTTTTCCATTGAGTTGGCAAGGAAACTAATTTTCAAAGTGGTCATTAGTAAATGAGTTATTTGCTCACGAAGTCACAATAAATACAAAACCAAGACTTACCGCAATGACAAAAAGTATAGGAAAGTATTACAAGAATTATTCCCAGAAAGAATCTAATTGAGTGAAATAATTATTGGCACTTTCGGTGTGACCGGACTTCTTCAATAACGACATAGGTCCTACATTTCGCATTTTCCCTCTGTCTTTTTTTTTTTTTTTTTTTTTATCAGACCCTCGTTGTCTTTTTACCTTGGAATATTGAAAGGTAAAAGAGAAAGATTGTGGACTATTTGTTAAAAATCATTATCCAAAAGTTGTGGTGGGATTTCTACTTTGGACAATGAGTCAATCAATATATCTTACTTTAAAGGCATCAATATTCCATACACGTTCACTCTCGCCCCTAATTTTTTCTTTCCCAGTCGATTTCCTATCATCACTTGCAATTCTTCTCTGCCTTATATCAGAACCCATCGGTCCTCGTCTATTTTAAATCTTCGAACGTTACCTTCTCTTCATAGCTCACGATGGCTTTGTTGATCCACGAAGGATCCTCCTTGATTTCTTCCACTCACCAATGGAATTATGATGTCTTCTTAAGCTTTAGAGGTGAAGATACCCGCTATGGATTTATGAGCCATTTATATCAAGTTTTGTGTGATAAGGGCTTTAATACCTTCATCAATGATAATCCTCAAAAGGGTGAAGAAATTTCAGCAGAACTTCTCAAAACTATTGAATCGTCAATGATTTTGATTATCGTATTCTCTGAAAACTATGCATCATCTACTTGGTGTTTGGATGAATTAGTCAAGATTCTTGAGTGTAAAAATAACTGCAAGTTGGTCTTACCAATTTTTTACAAAGTAGATCCATCAGAAGTACGCAAACAAGAGGGAAAGTTTGGGATAGCGTTAGCTAAACATGAAGAAAAATTCAACAGTAACATGGGTAAGGTGCAAAGGTGGAGGGTAGCGCTGAATGAAGCTGGTTCTTTGTCTGGATTGCATTACAGAGATGGGTATGTATCTCATGAGTCCTCTCAAGCTTCATGAGTTTAATACTGTAAATGGCTTCTCATTATTCATAACCACTACATGCAAATAATGAAAGTATTTTATTTTGCATAGGTACATATATATTAGTGTGTGTGCACATTGTGATGCATGTGTTTGTGTGTGAATCTTCCTTTCCCACTTGTTGTGAGAAAGAAATAATTTTAACATGATTCCTTGGTAGTACTAAAATTATATATAATTGATTTTGTATAAAATTTCCATTCAATTTCTCTTTTGTATTTTTTTGGTTTTTATACTTTGATAGTTGAAGGGAGAAGTTTCAAACCTTGGGTATCTCCGTTAAAACCATTAGGAGATGTCAATTGAACTATATATATATATATATATATATATAGCCAAAACTGAGAGAAAATTCAATTAGATTTCAAGTTGGATTTCAATTAAAGTCTAATTTTATGTCCATGTCCCATCTAATCTAAAATTTTAAATTTTTGTGCCAAGTGAGTTAATTCAGTGTAAAAATTAAATTTCAATTAGAGTTTAATTTTGCACCACATGTCTCATCGAATCTAAATTTTTAATTTTCGTATCAAATGAATTAATTCAGTATAAAAATGAGGAATCCAATATATGTAAACCATAAAAAAATCATAATCATATATATAACTTTATATATAAAATTAGAAAAAAAAGAGAGTTTGAATGATTTTATATTTATGTGCCATTTTTTTGTATAACTAAAATTAATTCAAATCTATAAGTTATTTATGTAATAACTATGACTATGTACAGTCCATTATTAACTAAGTAATATATTAAACCAAAACTTAGAGAAAATTCAAATAGAATCAAAATTAGATTTTGCTTGTGCTAACTTTTCATAAAAATTAAATTGTTTAGATTTTTGTTATTATTTTTTCTCTAAACTAATGAGCATATATTTTTTATATTGTTTCTATTCAAATATTTTGTATGCGAAGATCTTGAACCTAAAAAACTGTAATTGAGCTGAATGGTCTCATGCACCTATTCTCATTCAATTTATGAGATACTATTGGACCAATCCATTCTTTATATTTTGTGTTGTATTTAGTATAATTTCAAGTACAATGATTGTGAATTAATATTGTATATGTAGTATTTAATAGTAATTTTCGAAATTACATACATAATAATAATTTACGAGAAACTTTGGATAACTAATATCATAAAAATTTCAAGGAAAAACTATTTTAACATCTCCAAATGTCCTAGTCAAACTAATATTCTATATGTTTAATAACTCAAACTAACATTAATAGAACCATAAAGTTTATCATCTCCGTACATAAACACAAGTTACATACTAGTTGAACTATAATGTTGTTGGCAATAACTCAATCTCTCTCAAAAACTTTATTTTCCATTCCATAATTGAGCTAGCTAGTATTGTGTTAGAAGGAGGCAATATCTATTTTCTTATTTTTATATCTTTGAGTCATTCTAGGGGTAATTATTATTGAAAACTTTTTTCTCTTAAGTTTTATTCTAGTGGTGGATGGTTTCCACATAATTTACTTATATCTTAAAACGTAAATATTTTTGAAACTTTTTTTTTTTTGAGAATCAAATATTTTTTAAATATAAATATTAAATTTTATGAACTAATTATATAGCCAAATTAAAAGATTATGAAGCGTAAATTATTCTTAAAGCTCATTTATCATAGTTAATGTTTTCAAATATCTCAATCAAGACATTTTGTAACATAAATAAGAGAGTTACACAAATGCCAAAGAAAATTGTTGGTCCCGCAGTTAAAAAATAATAATAAAATCTTTGAACAATTTACAAAAATTTAGCTAGCTCACAAAAAATCATATAATTTTCACTTTATCATTTTAATCACTCAAAAGAACTAACATAAAAAAAAATTATAATAATAAGATATATATATATATATATATATATATATATATATATATATATATATCACTGGTATAGTGGCTTGGCTATCTTTAAGACATTTTGTGCCACTACAAGAGATCCTGAATATGACAAAATTTAGGTACAGTACTTTAAGTATTGTTTCTTAAGTTTATCTTTTAAAACTCAGTCAAGTAACTACTTAACTAAAAAAATACACTTCAATTCTATAAGAAAAAATCCATATGGCAAAATCTTAAGGGATGAACCTAAGAAACACCGAGAAATCTAAGAAACATCACCTAAGTATTGTACCTACCTAAGTCTTGCCCTCTTGAATATACATCTCAACCGCTAGAACCGTTCACTACCCCAAAACCCTCAGATACAACAACCTATCCACATTCGCTGTAAGATACTTTAGTTTGCTATACACCATAGAGCAAAAGCTCCTCCAAAAAAACACAATTCTTTGTCCAAAAAAAAATCTCTACAAAAAATACCACTCTATACACATATTCTCCTATAATAGTTGTATATCCACTAAGTATAGGAAATGGGTCTCCACTAAGCTTTTTCAATGAATTATCTATAAGTATATCCTCAAAAATTTCAAATAAAAAACCCAATTTGACTATCAAAGATGTTATTTTATTAAAAAAAAATTTAAGTTGCACATTATATCAAAACAAAAAACAACTAGTCTAACTCATTACATGCTTCTTATGCTTTGTGATTCTCAGGAACCTTGAATCGAAATTTATCCAAGGAATTATGGAAAAGATATCGAGTACTAAGTTAAAATGCAACAGGTTATTTGTTGCTAAATACCCTATTGGAGTAGATACTCACGCAAAGGCCATAGAAATGTTGGTAGATATTGAGTCAATTGATTTTCAAATAGTAGGGATTCATGGCCTTGGGGGAATAGGTAAGACTACAATTGCAAAGGCTGTTTATAACAGGATTGTCGATCGTTTTGAAAGAAGTAGCTTTTTAGAGAATGTTAAAGAAAAATCTAGGACAATCGATGGCATAATACAACTACAGAAGACACTTCTTTATGAGATCTTGGAAGATAAAGATTTGAAGGTGGACAACATTTCCAAAGGGATCAATGTGATAAAGGAAAGACTTTGTAGTAAAAGGATTCTTTTAATTCTTGATGATGTGGATAAATTGAAACAAATAGAAAACTTGCTTGGAAAATGTAATTGGTTTGCTTCAGGAAGTAGAGTCATTATAACAACAAGAGATGAACACTTGTTAACCATTCTTGGAAAAGTTTGTACAACTTATAAGGTCAAGGAATTAGACAAATATGAAGCTCTTCAACTTTTTGAAAAGCATGCTTTCCTGGGAAACAACCTCGAGAAAGATTATTATGAACTTGCAAACCAAGTTATAAATTATGCCAAAGGCCTTCCCCTAGCTCTTGTCATAATAGGTTCTGATTTGTGTGGAAGATCCAAACTTGAATGGAAAAGTGCATTAGATAAGTATGAAAAAATTCCCAATGAAGATATTCAAGAAATACTCAAAATTAGTTATGATGGATTGGAAGGAACCGAACAAGATATTTTTCTCGACATTGCATGTTTCTTCAAAGGATGGCACAAGGATCTTGTTGTAAATATATTAGATGCCTGTGAATCATATCCTAATTCTGGTATTTCAAGACTTGTTAATAAGTCTCTTATAACTATTGATCAACATGACACATTTTCGATGCATGACTTGATATAACAAATGGGTAAGGAAATTGTTCGACGCGAATCACCACAAATCCTCGGAAAACGTAGCAGGTTATGGCACTACAAGGATGCTCATGAAATAGTAACTGAAAATAAGGTATAAATTATTTTTTCTTCAAATTTGCCTCTTTTTTTGTCACCATTTTTTTTAATATTGCATAAAACTCATGTTTATTAGTATCATTCTTTTGAATAAAATTTCAAAATCATTGTATACTTATTTCACTCTATTCTTTATCAAATTAGGGGTCAAACAAAATTCGAGGCATAATGTTGTATTCGCCTAAACCAGTAACAGTACGATTACACAATGAAGCTTTCCAAAGGATGGAAAATCTCAAATTTCTTATAGTTTATAATATAAATATTTGTGAACCACTTAAATATCTTCCAAATGGGTTAAGGTTTCTTCATTGGGGTAATTATCCTTTTCGCTTGCCATCCAAATATTGTCCTCAAAAACTTGTTGCTCTCGAGATGCCAGTTAGTCACATCAAATTGGAAAAGCTATTCAAGCAGGTATGATTATTATGATATTTATAATTCATTAAATTTATATTTTTAACTTTTATTTAAAATAAATTTTGATTTTTTTTCCAGGATTTCCAGTTTGAAAATTTGAAACGTATCAATCTTGAATCATGTGAATTTATTAAGAAATTACCAGAATTATGCAGCCCAAACTTGGAGATATTGGACCTTTTTGGTTGTGTAAATTTAGTTGAGATTCATGAATCAGTTGGATTTCTTGATAAGCTTAAAACATGGAGACTCTCTTATTGCCAAAGGCTTAAAATTCTTCCAAGCAACCTCATGTTGAAATCTCTTATTTCTTTTGATCTTGTTAGATGTTCAAGACTTAAGAAGTTCCCTAATATTCATCCTGAAATGAAATGTTTAAGAGATTTAGATTTGCAAGGGAGTGGTATTAGAGAGTTGCCTTCTTCAATTGGATATCTATGTGGGCTTACAAAATTATGCCTACGTGATTGCCCAAATCTTAGGGATCTTCCGGACACCATTTATAAATTGCAACAACTTCAGGATTTATCAATTCCTACTACCCGTCTGAGATTGACATGCAATTCTTTTGATAGCATTTCTGGATATGGGTTTTTGATGATGGAACATCTAGATCTCAGACACTGTCTCAATCTAAATAAATTAGACTTTTTGATGCAGCCTGATTACTTCCCTGCATTGAAAAGTATATCTCTATCTAGAACCAATATTATTACCATCCCTGAAAGCATATGTAGATTTCCTAGATTAGAGTCACTTTCTATTCAAAATTGCAAGGAACTTCGTGAAATTCTAGGCCTTCCAAAATCGATAAAAGGTGTACATGCAACAGATTGCTTCAAATTGGATCTACAATCATTATTGAGTCAGGTCTGTCTCTCAACTTATAAGCAATTTTGTTACTTCCCTAAAAAAATATAATATACTTTCTAAACTGAATTTTCTTAAATTTTCTAATTGCAAGCAGGTTGAAGTAATTATGGGGATTTTACCAAATACATCATGTGAAGGTGCAGGAACCAACCTATCAATAAATACACAGTTATCTGACGACTTTGCATCTAAAACTGAATTAGAAGATGAGGGCACTACTTGTTTTATTATAGCACCAGGAGCTGAGATTCCCAAGTGGTGTAATCATCAAAGTGTTGGAAATTACATATCATTCTGGGTTGGTCGCAAATTTCCAAAAATCGCTCTCTGTATTGCTCTTGGACAGAATGAGCGACATCAGCGTGTTACAGTTTACTTTAAAATCAATGGTTGTGGAAATTATGTCTATTTGAGTAGAACTTCTGAGGAAAATTCTAATCATCTATGGTTAGTTCTTTCGTGTCATTCGTTTTTACAAAGGCATTTGGACGACTCATATCCATCCGAACAGAATCATGTTGAGTTTGTATATGAAATCAAACCCAAAAGGTATCATCGTAGACATTGTCCTTCTTATAAGCCAAGACCACAAAATCCTACGGTCATAAAAAGGTGGGGAGTTCATGTAGAATGCATTTGTTGTTCTCACAAATCTGGTATTTCTTACTTACCATTTCAAAGTGCAGAGTCTTCCTCGGTCCATGATGACTCCAAGCCCCTGCCTTTACTAGCTCTTTTCCCCTCTTCTTCTGCCTCAGATATGGATAGGAGGAATTTCAACAATGAAGGAGATTTGGGGATTTCAATAGAAACAACAAATATTGCGTTTGATACTGCTTGGAGGAGGGATTTTGATCCTGATGAGTTTAAATTGACTTTACCACCAAAAGCGATTTTCTCCCCACAAATACAATATGATGACCCCTGCTGGTGTCAAAAAACCATATATAAGTCTCCGGGGTGTATTTTAGTGAATGCTGGTGGGTCTTCTTTGGTCCCTGATGGCTCTGAGCTCCCACTTTTACTACACCATTCTCCCACTTCTAGTGGCTCAGCTTTTGGTTGCAGGTTTTGAGGCTTTTGAAGGAACTTCATAATGATTTGAGTTTATCACCAAATGATTCATAATGCAGTAGAACGTCAGCCTCCTCTGGTCCCTGATACAACTAATGGATCTGATTATCACTTGGGCCAGCCAGATTTGGCATTAGGCTCAACTGTTAGTGGTGCCTGTGTTGCATTTGGGTTTGTCTTCTATGGCCCCTGACTTTGTAAATGATGACTCTGATTTCAATGTGTCCACTGTCGAAGAATATGAGGATAACTCCATCTCTCCAATTTCAATTTAGCACCCTTCACTTGTAAGTATTACAACTCCAAACCCTTCTCTATTTTTTTTTTTTTGGGTATTTGAATGGTGTTGTTTTTAGTGATATTGAGTGACTGCTTTGTTTCTTGGACATTATATACCTAAAGGAACTGCTTTTAGGTCTTGTGAATGGGGATTGTTTTAGCGTGTGTTATGGAGGCTTTTGTTATGTTGTGTATGCTTTCATATTTTGAGTGATAGGGTCATTACCTTTGTAGTCATGTGGTACTTATTTAGCTTAAAAATGGTTTATAAAGTTGAAAAAGAGTTTTCTTGAGTGGAAGATTGTAACCCTGTTGAGACAGTAGCCTGATATGTCTTCTTCTTCTTCCTTTTTTTTTTTTTTTTTGGGAGTAATAGCAATAGAAACAATTCCAAGAGAGAATGACAGTTGTATAGTGCAAAATTTGATTATTCATTGAGATAGCCGTGCGACATAATTAAATTCGGTAGCTTGGAAGGCCTTTCACCAAAAACAATATAAATATTAGAGGACCGCATGCCTATAGCAAGCGATTCTATTCAATGCTTGTGGTTATCTTTCGGTAATTAGCTCGTATAACGTCTTGGTCAGTTAAAATCAATTGATAATATTTTAGTGATCTTAGAATCTGTTTGAATACCATTTATTACTAAAAGCTGAAAACTAAAAACACTGTAGTAAAATAATTTTTAAATGTGTGAATAGTACCGTAAGACCTAGTTTTTAAGTAAAACTAGCTACGAACCTGCACGTTGCGCATGATAATTATTTTTATGGTGGTTTTATTAATTTTTTTTATACAATTTAAACTAATTTAATAAAGAGTAATGTATTTTGTAATTATATTTTTATTTATTATAAGAATAATCATAAATGTAAATTGGAACAATCATAAATCATAAATTTAATAATTTTTGTTGTACTAAAATGAAAAAAAAAATACAATTTTTCTCATAAATTCAAAAGGCAAGTTAACGAAAATATTTATTTTTTAATAAAATTTATTTATAACATTTTGTGAATCATTAAAAAGAATATAAAATTTGAAAATTATTCTTTTAGTTTTAAACAAATTTTCTCAAACTTATTTTTTCTGCCTACAATCCAAAAAAAAGTTACTAAAAAAATTAATAAAACTTAACTATGATTAATTAGACCAATTAGGAAAACAATTTGTTGTTTATAACCTACTAAGGTTATTATAGAGTACTTCTAATACAATTATTAAGAGTACTTTGCCACCACAAATGATTAAAGTCTCATATTTTAACATCTAAATTGAGCTATATAAAAATCATGCTATCAAATTACAATAACTACCAAATTAAATTATCCAAATCATGCTATGTAGTAGAATAATATTATATTTTTATATGCTATATTTAATTATTTATAACGCAATAGGATAACATTTAACAATCAAAGAGAGAGAGAAAAAAAAGCATAACAATTAAAAAAAAAACTAAATCGCATTAACCTAAAGTAGGTTAAAGAATATAAAAAAATTATCAACCTAAAGCGAAGATGCAAGAAAAATAAAAAATAAAAATCCAACCAAAAATTGAGAGAGAGAGAGAGAGAGAGAGAGATAGAGAGAACCTTTTTTTTTTGTAAGGGAAAACTATGCATAAAATGAAAGATATAGTGACAAATTTATAGTAAGAGGGTGTAAATAAAATGAAGCAAAAATAGAGGAAGATGAAGGGAAAGATGAAGAACGATATTAATATAGTGGGTAGTGAGGAGATGAGAAGGTGAGGGAAGGAGAAAAGTTGGAGAAGTAGTGGAGAGATGAAAAGGTAAGGGAGGGAGAAAGGTCGGAGAAGTGTAAATATGAAATAAAAAAAATATTAAAAATAATTATAAGAAAATGGAAAGAAAAAAGATAATGACATGAACGCTAATGTGGCTCAACGTGAGCACAGCAGTATTAAACGCTATGCTTCAGCTTTTAATAATATATCGATATAGATTTGCTTAATTCCGTACTTGCGATTCTTGTGAACAATGCATGGGACCCACACAAAAAAAGCAAACGTACACGTGCCCTGTTTTCGGTGCAATCCAAACATACACTTTGATTAACTTTGTAAATATTTTGAAATTATTTCTTTACTTTTAGATTAAACTAGTAGAATACATGCAAATAATATTTTACATGAGGCCAAAATATTGGCCACTCCAACTAGCAAAGTGCCTGCATTGGGTTTCTGACAAAGTGACAATAGAAACAGGACCTTAGTGGATCGATCTGTGAGATGGCTTGATCATGCACTACGTTGAGTCCAATAAGATTTGTAAGGTATAAGTTACATAATCTGACAACCATATTTGGACATTATAAGTAACATAATCCCCCTCCCCCTCTTTACTAGCCTTGATTTGTTTCATAATCTAACAACTATATTTGTCATATATCACTGACAAAAATTGTCACAGATTTAGTGCAAAATGTTTCATGTGGCCTATATTTGAAAGTGGAGTTACTGAATATGACCTTGAGAAAAAGAAGCAACAGGAAAGTTCCAACGCTCCAACGGTAACTTTTGTTTAAAAGAGAACTGAGCTTAAAACGGTGGCATTTGATTAAATGAGAAACAACACCATTTTTATATTGACACACGCGTGTTTAGTGTACGTGGTGCTATAAGCGACGTCGTTTTGATCAAAAGTTCTTCCTTCTTCTATTCTGGACTTGCTTTGTTTCTCTCAAGCTTCCAGGCTCAGATATTTTGATTGTAGATATTTGTTTATAATGTACAGTTGTATTGTCAGTTAGGAGTTTGTTAGAAAGAATCTTCTAGAGTAGTTACGATCTGTGTAATGTATAAATAGAGGGTACACGTTATGTATTTTATTCAAGCAAGCTTAATAGAAATCTTTTGATTCTTCGTTCCCATTTTTTCTCTATTTCATTGTTGATCCTCCATTGATAAGTCTTCAAGCTTGCTTTCTTTCATGGTATCAGAGCCAGAATTCAAGGCTTCTTCTACTCCTACAAATACTACACCACCATCACCTGCACAAACCACTACACAAACACATTCCTCACCTTCACCACTATTACTCCTTTCTAACATGTCAAACTTGATGTCAATCAAGCTTGATTATACGAACTATATTCCATGGAGATACCAGTTGATCACAATACTGGAAGCTTACTCTCTGGTAGAGCACATTGATGGTTCTACTTCTCAACTTGGTCATTGTCATTTCCTTCTTGATACTTAAGGAAACTTGACCTCAAATGTGAATCCAGAGTACCAAACCTAGAAGATCAGAGACAAAGGTCTCCTTTATTTGATCAATTCCACTCTTACACCACAAGTTTTCTCACTTGTGGTTGGAATCACCACTTCAAGGTAAGTATGGAATACTCTAGAACAAAGGTTTACTTCAACCTCAAGGGCAAACATTCTCAATTTGAAATTGGAGCTCCAAAGTCTCAAGAAAGGTTCAAATTCAATGAACACTTTCCTACAAAAAATAAAGGTAGCTCACGCTAAAATCCTTGCAGTTGGAGTAGTTGTGGACAATGAAGAACTTATTTGTATTGTTCTTCAAGGACTGCCTAAAGATTTTGCTCATTTTGGCTCAGCAATTCACACCAAAAGTGAGCCAATCACCTATGAACAACTTTCAATCATGTTACAAAGTGAAGAACAGGCTATGGCAAAGAATCTTGATAGCTTTTCACATTCTCTGGCTATGTTTGCGTCAGGCAGTAAGAATTCCAACAATCATCAATCTCAGTCACACAATCATGGTGGTGGCTTAAATAGAGGAAGGGGAAAGAACAATGGTAATCGAGGCAGAGGTGGAGCAAGGTTTAACAACAATACTGGTAGTGGTCAACATCAGTTCTTCACACCTCAACCTCAACAGAATTACCATTCTACTCAGACTACTTAGTTTGGAGGTCAAACCTTCAAGAATAAAAGACCTAACTGCCAAATTTGTGGGAAGGCAGGTCACATAGCAGTTGACTGCTATCACAGGATGGATTTTTCCTATCAAGGCAAGAATCCACCAACCAAGCTAGCTGAAATGGCTTTAGCTTCAAATGTTGCTTTGACCAACAATCAAGACCCCTGGCTAGCAAATTCAGGTACTTCAAACCACCTCAATGCTAACCTCAACAATCTTTCTATTCAATCATAATACAAGGGTTCAGATCAAATCACAGTAGGCAATGGTCAATCTCTTCCTATTAATCACATTGATAATGCTTCTCTCTCTACCAAATTTCATAATTTTGTCCTTAGGGATGTGCTTCATGTTCCTAGAATAGCAATGAACCTTCTTTCAGTTCACAAATTTTGTTTGCACAATAATTGATCTTGCCACTTTAATGCTGATGAGCTCACTATTCAGGATGTTCCTACGAGGAGAATCCTTTACAAGGGCTTGAGTGAGAATGGGGAGTACCCTATCTATCCAAAGCTCTTCACCAAGCCTCTGCCCTCCCATTCAACTACATCTTCCTCAACACAGTTCAATTCCTCTCCTTCACAATTACATCACTCCTCTTCTACTTCTTTTCATGTACAAAAGTCACATAAGTGGTTATTATGGCCCACAGACTAGGTCATCCTAGTGACAATGTATTTAGAACTGCTTCATCTTCTTTTAATTGTACTGATGTGTGTAATAACACTGCTTCTGCAAGTCATTGTAAGTATTGCCTTAGTGGTAAAATGCATCAATTACCATTTAATAAATCTGATTTTGTTGCTTCTAAACCACTTGAACTCATTCACAGTGATATTTGGGGTCCAGCTCCTGTCATGTCCATCAATGACTTTAGGTATTACCTTGTCTTCATTGATGATTATTCAAATTTCACTTGGGTTTATCTTCTTAAGAATAAGTCTGATGTGTTTGATATTTTCAAGTACTTTAAGGCTTACATTGAAAACCAACTAAATACTTCTCTTAAAGTCCTTAGAACTGATTGTGGAGGTGAGTATAACTCTACTGCCTTTAATCACTTCTGTTCTAGTCATGGTATTCTTCATCAAATAACCTATCCTCACACTCCACAACAAAATGGCATGGCTAAAAGAAAACACAGACACCTTGTAGAGTGTTCTCTAACCATGCTCTCCCATTCTGGTTTGCCCTTGTCTTACTGGTCTTATGCAGTTTCCACTACAACTCACATTATCAATAGGCTTCCCACACCTTTACTTCACAATAAATCTCCATGGGAGGTGTTGTTTCAATCCAAACCAGATTTACTCCATCTTAGAACATTTGGCTACACATGCTTCTCTCTTTTCAGGCCATACAATAAGCACAAACTTCATCCTCATACCAAACCTTGTATCTTTCTTGGTTATCCTACCCACTCCAGGGTTATATCTATCTAGATCCATGCACCCTAAGAATTTATATATCTAGGCATGTTTTGTTTAATGAATTTGAGTTCCTAAACTTAAATTCCTCCTCTTCCACCTCTGATTCTCCTTCTTATACATCCTCTCTATTCTATGTCTTCTTTAATTGCTCATTGGTTATCCTTTCTTTCTCATTTTCCTACTCAGAAATATTCCACTCATCCTATTCCTACTACTACTGCCTCAAGCTCATCTCCTACTCACACACCCACTTTAGCCACTCTACCTTTAGACACTCTAGAACCTATTTCTCCTACCACAGATCCTATTCCTCCTACCACAGATCCTCCAACTCCTCCCACAGTTCCTATTGCTTCTACCACCAATTCTATTGTTCCTATTTCTATTTCTGTGTCCTTGCCTACTGTTGATGTGCCTTTACCTTCAATGTCTGCTCAGAACATTCATCCTATGGTTACTAGGTCTAAGGCTGGTATCTTCAAGCCTAAAGCCTTTGTTTCTTCAAAATCCAAAGTTGCCTCTATTGATTACACAGTGACTGAGCCTCCTTCTTATAAAATTGCTACCCAATATCAGCAGTGGTGTTCTGCTATGGATGAGGAGTTTAATGCTCTCACTAGACAAGCACTTGGGTCTTGGTACCTCCTTCCCTTACTCAAAATGTTGTAGGTTGTAAGTGGGTATTCAAATTAAAGCATAATAGTGATGGTAGCATTAACAGATACAAGGCTAAACTTGTGGTTAAGCGGTTTCATCAAAAATATGGCATTGACTTTGATGAGACTTTTAGTCCAGTGATCAAGCCCCCCACTATCAGAATCATCTTGTCTCTTGCTGTGCAATTCAATTGGCCTCTCAGACAGTTGGATGTTTGAAATGCCTTTCTTCATGGGTTCCTGAAGGAGGAGGTCTATATGGTTCAGCCCCCTAGTTATGTGGATTCAGCCTTTCCCAATCATGTGTGTCGCTTGAAAAAGTCTCTCTATGGTCTCAAACAGGCACTTAGGGCCTAGTTTGAGAGGTTTTCTTCATCTTCTGCATTTGCGGTTTTAGGCATCTTTGGCAGACTCCTCTCTATTTATCTTGAGACATGGCAAGTTCTTGGTTTTCCTCTTGGTCTATGTTGATGATATAGTGCTTACTGGGAACAACCCCTCTTTCTTGCAATCCCTCATTCTCCAATTGAGCTCTAAGTTTGAGCTTAAGGACCTTGGCAATTTGCATTACTTCCTTGGTTTGCACATTACAAGAACTTCTAAAGGGCTCTTCCTCAATTAGTCTAAATATGCCTATGATTTACTTCAAAAACACAACATGCTCTCTACCAAGCCTACCAGACACCCTTTGCACCTAACCTCAGATGGGTTCCTGCTACCGGTTCTTTACTTGCTAACCCTCATGAATATCGGAGTATTGTGGGTTCTCTACACTATTTGACATTTACTCGACTTGATCTCAGTTTTTCCGTACATCAGGTCTATCAATTTATGTTTGCTCCAGATAAGACTCATTTAATTGCTGCCAAACGTATTCTGCAATATGTTAATGGGACTCCCAATTTGGGAATTTTCTTTCAACATGGCCCTTTGTCCCTCTCTGCCTTCTCCAACTCAGATTTGGGCTAGAGACCCTTTTGATCGTCGCTCCACCACTTGGTTTTTGGTTTACCTTGGTTTCAATCCCATTACTTGGTGTGCTAAGAAACAAGATACTATTTCTCGTTCCTCCACTGAGTTTGAGTATCGTGCTCTTGCCACCATTGCCATGGAGCTTTGTTGGATTCACCAAGTTTTGAAGGATCATGGCATCTTCCTTTCCTTCACTCCCAAGCTCTGGTACGACAATGTCTCAACTCTTGCTATTGCCTCCAATCCTGTCTTTCATGCCCGGACTAAGCATGTGGAGGTTGATTACCACTATGTCTGTGAGAAGGTGCTTCGCAGTGATCTTCAGGTTGGTTATGTTGCTACAGGTGACTAGCTTGCCGACATTTTTACTAAGAGCCTTTCTTCTTCTCGGTTTCTCTATTTGCGTTCCAAAACCTTGGTTTCCATTGACCCCTTGGTTTTGAGGGGGGATGAAAGTGGAATTACTAAATCTGACCTTGAGAAGAAGAAGAAGGAACAAGAAAGTTCCAACGCTCCAACAGTAACTTTTGTTTAAAAGAGAATTGAGCTTAAAACGGTGGCGTTTGGTTAAATGAGAAACGACACCATTTTTATATTGACACACGCATGTTTAGTGTGGTGCTCCAAGCGACGTTGTTCTAATCAGAAGTTCTTCCTTCTTCTATTCTAGACTTGCTTTGTTTCTCTCAAGCTTCCAAGCTCAGATATTTGATTGTAGATATTTGTTTATAATGTATAGTTGTATTGTCAGTTAGGAGTTTGTTAGAGTTTGTTAGATAGAATCTTCTAGAGTAGTTACGATCTGTGTAATGTATAAATAGAGGGTACAAGTTATGTATTTTATTCAAGCAAGCTTAATAGAAATCTTTTGATTATTCATTCCCATTTTTTCTCTGTTTCATTGTTGATCCTCCATTGATAAGTCTTCAAGCTTGCTTTCCTTCAATATTCTCATATGCAACCTATTAAAAATGAGAATTTCAGACTAGGAATTAGAAGAATTGAAGATCCAATGCTTGATCTTTAATATCGAATGTTGACTTAGGTCTGAGGGTGTATAGTTGGTTCCTGACTTTGCTAGTTGGCGTGCATTTGTTTAAGCTTATTAGTTGGGTGTTTTTTTTTATCAAGTCAGTTTATGTAGAAGGTTTTAAATACTCACTTTATTTATTGAATGCGAAGGTAAAAAAAAAAAAAAAAACCTGTTTCACGTGTCTACACATTTCTTGGCCACAATATCACTACTTTCGAGAGTTGTTATGTTTGAATACAGTTAGATGACCCTAGGTTCACATGTTAAGGATACTTAATAGAATTAGGTGTATCAGGTTTCCAAAATCTACTCTGGGATGCAGAATTATCATCATTAGCAACAAATGGCTCCTGGCATTATTATTTGAAAAAACTTTATGATAAATGTTTGTTGTGGATGTCGATTCAATTTTTTGGTGAACGAGGCTCAACAATTTAAACCAATTTCTTAAAAATAAAAGGAGATAGAACATGGAACTTTTAGGTGCAATTGTGAAACTTTAATTTTGCCTGTTATTTAGGCTGGTCATTTTGAGGAATCAATCACAGAAATACATACATATGTAGTGAAAGTAAAATATGAGGTTCACCATGCCTGGCCTTCTGCTGATGCCATCCCTACTTTAGTAAAGGTGGAGGTCTGAAAGAACTTGGTATTGCCAATAGTTGCTGGTAGTATACTTGAGTTTCATAATCTATAAAAATGGCTGGAATCATATGTGGATTTCAGTTATATGTAGGAGCTTATTATCATGGATGATCCTCCTCTCCAAAGGAAAGAAGTTCATGGAAAACGCAATTAGGGGTGTGCATGGGTTGGGTTCGGTCGGGTTGAGAGGAGTTTTTGACCCAACCCACCATGATGGGTCAAAAAAAATTCAACCCAACCCAACCCAACTCATCACATAAGTCCAACCCAACCCAACCCACATGGGTCGGGTTGAACAAATTTATTATTATTATTATTATTATTATTATTATTATTATTATTATTATTATTATTATTAAATTAAGTAGAAAAAAATATAAATATAAATATATTAAAAAAACTCAAAGATTAGTATCAATGTAACTCCTTAAAGGCAAACAGCACTAATGATAAACAACAATAGTAATTTATTAGGGTTTGTGTGAACTAATTGGCTTTTATATAGGATAGGAAGAGACGGTTATTTTAAAAATTTTATTAATTATATAATATATTTTAAATATATATATATATATATATATATATATATATATTAAATATATGAGTGAGTTGGGTTGGGTTTGGTGGGTTTGAAATTTTATGACCCAAACCCAACCCAACCCGCTATCAAAAAAAATTTTGAAATCCAACCCAACCCACCAAGGCCTAAAAACCAACTCAACCTGACGGATTGGGTTGGAATTGGTCAGTTTTGGCAGGTTGGTGAATTGGCTGCACACCCCTAAGCACAATAATGTATAACTTGGGAATGCTATTTTTGATAGGAATTGGAATGTGCTTTTGTTATTTATTTTGGATTAAAATGGTGTTTGAAACTTACCTATCAAAAAGAAAATAATAATAATAATTAAATGAGTCAAACCAAGCTGAGTTGTCATTTGAAATCCTTCAACTAACTTGGGTTTATTGTATTGCTTTGAGTTAAGCTTCAGCCTCTCTAGCAGTGGAGTATTTTATAGATTGGATTATTACTACTTATTAGGTACTGATTAAATTGGATTATGCTTGGTGTCTTTGGAAGTTGAGTTAATAATTTTGTTTATTGAAGTTCATCGAATTTCATGGAAGTTTTTTTTTTTTTTTTAAGTGCATAAGAAACAAAATAACTCAGCTAATAAATATTGAAACTTAAAAGGGCTACACTAGATCCTATGCCTTAAATAGTTTTACTATATTAAGAAGCGAAGAATTTGATTATGCATATATTTATCAGACATGTTAAGCCTAACCAATACATATTACAGCAGGAATTTGCCAAAAGATTTTCCATTTTTGATGATTAATCAGTTTGTTGAGATGAGGTCCCACTTCAAGAATGGCCTGGTCAATCATTCTTTTGCTGTAGCATTAGGGAACTCCTTATGGTAGTTTCGTTTTGTTATAAGTCGTGTTTAATCTACTGTGTATGTCAACTGTTACCATCTGTTTGTTTTCTTTTTAATTATTTTATATGTTTAAACAGCCAAGGTTAGCCCACAGTTTGTTTATTTATTTTTATCTATCATATCTTCCAATTCAGAAGCTAACAACATGTACAATACACCAAAAAGGGGAGGGATAAACGGAGTTCCTTAGTATTTGTGAAAATAGAGAAAACAAAGTAATTTGAGATAGTAATAATAATAAAATAAATATTAAAAAAAATGAAGATGTGTATAACCTTCATTGCACTTACCTGATTTCTACCTAGTTAGTAGTTGGGTAATTGGTTTGGGGATGGATATCATATTGATGTACATTGCTCAAGCAATATTGGTGTTTGAAATGTTTAATTGGGAAATGTCTATCTGACGCAGGACAATTATAACAAAATTGAAACAACAATAAAATAAAGGAATATGACCTAGGAGTCAGCACCTAGGCCTTGCTTGGAGTCAGCACAAAGTAGGGAAGCTACTAGAAGTTAGTACCTAGGGTAGACCTGGAGTACAATAGGTTGCTTATAAAGGCTAAACTCTAGTTCTAATTGGTTAGGAAACCCTAATTGCCTTATTACAAAAATAACCTTGCTTACAAATTAAAATACTAATAGCCTAATAAACTACTAAGACCTAAAACATAAAAATACAATTGACTTGCAAATATAAATAATACTAAATAATAATTTTCTTGCATCTCCTGCATCATTCTCCTCTGATTGGAGGAAACTCAACCTCGAGTTCTAAAGCATTGAAGGATTAGGATGCTGATAAGTAACACTTGCTTCCAGTCTGGAATCACCTTAGGGACCATAGAGAAAAGAAAAACCTTGAATTTCACCGTGTCAAACTCTTCTGGAATAATAAAATCAATGTGTGAAATCAACATAATCTTATCTTGAACCATTGGAAGCACTATGTTATCCACTTTCTCCACTTTAGCAAACTATTTGTCTTCATTCACCATGGAAGGTTGATCAAAAACAGATTCATTAGCTTCCAATATCACATCATATGCACCCTCTAACATAATACTCTTTGGAGAAACCATCTCTTCACCTTACTGCTCTTCAATAGATTCATTTCCTTGCACACATGTTAAAGCAACACTTGTCGAGGCATGTACGTTTGTGTCAACATTAGGCTTTGGTGTTGCGTGAGGATTCTCCACGACCAAGATATCATCATCAAGTTGTCTTCTATGGGGGCAACAATAAGTTCATTGTGATCAATTATCCTTGGTTTCCCAATTGAATCAGTTTGAGTCTTCATTTGCTTCATTTGAGCAATCCTGTCTTGAACATCTTTCATGAGCTTTATAGATAATTCATTTAATTCCTTGGTAGATAATTCCTTGATAGATTGTTCAAAAGTACGCTAAGTACATGAAATGGGATGAGGATTCATCGTATTTGCTTCAACTTGAAAAATACCACACTGAGATTAGGGTAGATACTTAGCTCAAAAGTATGGTGACAAATACTCATCACAAAGTTTTTCTTTCATATCTTCCCACACACTAATGGCAGGTTCATACTGTCGATAACGGAAATATTCAAGATTCTCCCAAAACCTTTGTGCTCCACCTTTTAACTTCAACTTTGCATACCTAACCTTTTTGTTATCTACAAAATTTGCTTGCTCAAAGAATTGCTCCATCCCATTCATCCAGTAGACAAAATCCAGTGGATTAGTTTTACAACCATCAAAATAAGGTGCTTCAGATATTACCATAGCTCACTGGGCAAAAAGATTTTGTCAACTTGACTTGCTAAGTATGGCCTACTAAAGAAGGGATTGTCATGGCATTAACCAAACAAAGCTTCACTGTTTGAAGTTTGAACACCAATAGAAAAATCAATGCATCCATGTGGACTAGATTGAAGAACTAGACTTGGTTTTTTTTTTGGTATGCACGTAAAGAAACTAAAGAAGAATCTTAAATGAAAAGTTGAGTTAAGAGAACCTGACCCTTGTGATGGCGGCTAAGTGTAGTGGGCCTTACGTGGAGTTGGTTGTTCATGGACTTGGAACTTCTCTAGTGCAGGGGCTAGAGGACTTGACCTCCCCCCCCCCCTTTTTAATGACTAAACAGCCAGATACACCGTGGTGTGGATTGGTAACAACAAAATGAAGTTTCAGTTCCAGTAAGTGCAGTGGTTTAACAGCGGAGTTGGGTGAGATGGAGAGCTCATGAGATTGGATAGATGCAAGTTTGGCTTTGTAGTAGAACCAGCGGCGTGCGAGGCTAAGGCTACTGATGGTGTTGTGGTTGTGGTTGTGGTTGTGGTGGCTAGCCCTTCTAGCAGCTTGTGATGGCTACGGACAGCGGCTTGGGAACGACGGGGTGAGATCGGTATTAACGAATTCTTGCGATACTGTTCTGGTGGAGTGGGTTATGGGTTTTTTGGATCTGGTTTCTTTTATGGTGGTTGACTTTTGTGTGGGTATTATGGTTTAATGGGATGAGAAACATGGTAATGGATTTCTTTTTTAATTTTTTTTGGGTGATATTTTCTGGTTCTTCCTTGCGGTGATGCTTCAACAAATTGGTGTTTGCTCTAATACCAAAACTAAAGCAAGACAACTGGAATAAAACTGAAACAACAATAAAATAAATGGATATGACCTAGGGGTCAGCATCTAGGCCTTGCTTAGAGCCTGCACCAAACGGGGAAACCACTAGAAGTCAGCACCAGACCAAAAAAGACCAAATGGCCATTTTTTTCATTCATCAAAATGTCAATTATCTCCTCAAGGAGTACAATAGGAAACCCTAATTGCCTTATTACAAAAATAATCTTGCTTCCAAATTCAAATACTAATAGCCTAATAAACTACTAGGACCTAAAACATAAAAATACAATTGACTTTCAAACAAAAATAATATTAAATAATAATATTCTTGCATCTCCCGCATCACTATTGATGAAGCAGTATCTCGTCGGTTCCTCTAGGATTCGTCCAGATGGTCCCTGGCAGTACTCTGACAACCCTGCGGGAGCAAGAACTTATTCAAGTGGTCACCGGTGTGGTGCCTGCCACAACGCCTCTGATGGCAAAGTCAGTATGAAAGAAGGCAATAATCGAAATATCAAGAATAAAGTAATTCAGGTTGTAATGCTGTCTCTGTACCTTGTATTGGTGTTGCGAGGGTTTTATATTCCCTTGGGGATTATAGCCGTTGGGGTGTTAATGACTCCCCTGATAACGTCTCTGGTGAAGTTTTATGGATTTTAATGCGTTACAACCGATTCGTCCAGCTGGTCTCGTAACGGTTGGGGCTTTATTGGCAGCATTGAATGGCATTAACTCTTTCTGATGATGCAGATACTGGTCATGTTCGTCCATGAAGGCAATTTCGTCTGTGCTTTAACTTCGTCAGTCCCATCAGATGCCCCCCCGGGCTTCATGGTCGTCGGTGACGATCGTGGAAGCTGAACATTTTTTTTTTTGTCCTTTGGGATTTCGTGCCGCATTGAATGCGTGGTGGCGGCACTACGTGGGTCGTGGCCACGTGGCGTGATGTGGTTGGAGAGGAGTTGACCCTTGGGTTTCCCGCCGATTTTCAGTTTTCACCTCCATTTGGTTTTTAAACTCCTTTCTTTGTACTTTACCTTTCATTTTCTTTCAAACTTTAGTTCTTCTCCTCCGAGCACCCTCTTCGTATATTTCTTCGCTTTTTTCCGAGTTTGGTGTTTGCTTAGCTTTTGGGCTTCTCGCTTCTCTTCTTTGAGGTAAGCTTTTTCTTCTTTTTCCTTCTTCTATTTTTTCTTTTTTCGCAAGTATCTGGTTTCTTTTTGGTTTCTTGTTTCTTGGTTCTTTCTGTGTTCCTGTTTGTTTCTCCCCCTCTTTTTTGTGGGAATTTTAGTATTTTCCTATTAGCTTGGGAGTTCATGGTCAGTAATTTAGAGGTTAGGGAAGCTTGTCCTTCAATTTCTTTTCTCTTTGCTCGCTTAGGGGGGGCTTTAGGCGCTTTTCCCAATTTGAGGGGTTTTGTTTTTGAAGGTAACAGCTTAGGCGTTGTTTTAGGTGACTTGTTTCCATTGCTCCAAAAGTCGATCGATTGGTTCGAAGGCTTGGTGAGGGAGCCGCAGTCGATGTCTGAAGTTAGGTCTAGTGACCTCAACACTAGGTTGTCGTCTAGTGACGACCCTATGGGGGGAGATACAGCCGTTTCGACTTTTAGAGAGGTTAGGGTTTTTCATGCCCTCGTGGAGCCGTGCGGGTTAGATTCTGATGCCGTCAGTCGGTTTAGGGATAGGTTTCAGTTCCCAGAGCTGGTTCATGTTCGTCGCCCTACTGACGATGATAGGGCTTGCCAGTTTTTCCCAGGTGAAGTGTGCTTCTATGAGGCTGCTTTTACTTGTGGACTTAGACTTCTTGTCCACCCGTTTGTGATGGAGCTCCTGGCATATCTGGGGATTGCCCCTAGGCAGCTTATGCCCAATTCGTGGAGAATAGTGGTCAACTGTATGGCAATATGGTTGGCTGCTAACGGGGATATGATTAAGGTAAACGAGCTCGTCTATTTATACCGTCTAAAAGAGTCCAAAGAGTACGGGTATTACGAGCTAGTACCTTGGGAGAGAAGAACCAGGATCGTCAAGGGCTTACCTTCGTCCTTCAGGTATTGGAAGTCCAGATTTGTGTTTGTGTCTGGGGATGATTTTGAGACTCCCTCTAGCCAAGACTGGGATGAGATCCCCAGGTTGCTTCGTCGGTGGGGAACCCCGACCTTAGGTGCGTCAGTCTCCTTTCTCGTTTTTTTTTTTCTTTTTTCTTTTTTAAAGTTATCGTTACTAACTTTCTTCGTTCCTGTGCAGTTAAACAAAGGCCAAAGCTGAAAAGTAGGTACAAGGAGTGCGTTGAGGCGGCCATCACGTATTCCCAGACCATCGAGAACTGGGACGACTTAGTAGATCCGAGGACGCTTGCATTTTACAGCCTCGGCCCCGATCCGTCTCCCTACGTCTTGCGAAGCCTTGATATCGAGGGAAAGAAGAGTAAGCTCCTGAGTTCGCCGGACTCAACCCTGTGGCTGTGCTTTTTTGACTTGCTTTTTCTCTTATAAAATTTTTCCCTTTCGCAGAGATGACAACGAAATTCAACAAGGGTATGTACGAGAAAATGAGGTCAAAGAAAGACGAACCTTTATCCAACCTCGGGAAGAAGGTGGTTCGTGTAAAGGGGAAAGTCTCTTCCGTTACTCCGACGGCTTCGACCACTCCCGTTGTTTCGGGTGCCAAGACGATGAGGACGGCTTCTCCGGCCACCTCGGTTGAAGAGATCCCAACCCCTGCTTCCAAAAGGCCTTGTACATCGGACAGAGGAAAGGAAGCCGCTTGCTCGTCCAGGTAACTTGTTTGTCTTACATGACGCATCTACATATATGCCCCCCTTCTTATTTATTCTTCGCGTGTTTTTTTTTTTTTTTTTTAGGTGTTGGGGGAAACTGTTCATCTTTCAGCAGAGTATCTAGCTCAGGAAGCCAAGGTCGAGTCCTCGCTTTCTCGGATCAAAGTCCTGGAGATGGAGAACTCGAAGCTGAAGAGAGATCTGATAGCCGCAATGGAGGATGTTCAGCAATCCAAGGAAGAGGTCAAGAAGCTGGGTGACGACCTTAAGGTGGAGCAGCAGCTGAATCTGGAGAAGGACGAGCAGCTCGCGGCAGCGAAGGAAAAGATTAAGGTCGTCGCCTCCAGGGCCATCGAGGGCTTCCAGCAGACCGAGGAGTACAACTTCGTGCTCTTCAGCTGGTATTTTAAAGGGTTCAAGCTCTTGAGGAGGTATTGCCTTAAGCATCCTTCCGGGGTAGATTTGGAGGCGCTGGATATGGAGGAGGTCGACAGGGAGATCTCTGCTGACGAGGCTGCCCAAGCCGCCGCAGCTGAGGCTACTGGAGACATTCCTGATGCTCACGTCGCTGATGCCCCTGCCCTCGATGCCCCAGCTGAAGTCAATGCCGCTCCGGATGTTTGAACCTGTTATCAAGAAGTTTATCTTTTTTTTTTTTTTTTGAGGTGCCTGATATGTTTTTAAGGCTCAATTTCCAGGACATCTAAAATTTTCATGTGTATTTTTAGCCTAGTGTTTATGGGTTTTTTTTTGTATAAAAAATGGCCTTTGGTTTTTAGGCTTTTATCGTATTTACTTACACATGTTCTTCTGTATGTTAATTCCTCTGTCTTCGTATGTTCATCTGGTTGGAACGTTATTACTTAGGCATTTTCCTTTACTTAGGTGTTTTTCGGACTTTGCCTTCATCAATAATCCATCCATGTGGAATTTTATTACTTAGGCAAAATTTTGTTTTTGCCTTCGTCAATAATGTACATCCGTCTATGCGGAATCTTATTACTTAGACAAAATTTTTATTTTTTTTTGCCTTCGTCAGTAATGTACATCCGTCAATGCGGAATCTTATTACTTAGGCAAATTTTTGTTTTTGACTTCGTCAGTAATGTACATCCGTCTATGCGGAATCTTATTACTTAGACAAAAAATTTTTGTTTTGCTTTCGTCAGTAATGTACATCCGTCTATGCAGAATCTTATTACTTAGACAAAAAAAAAAAATTTTTGCCTTCGTCAGTAATGTACATCCGTCTATGCGGAATCTTATTACTTAGAAAATTTTTTTTTGTTTTTGCCTTCGTCAGTAATGTACATCCGTCTATGCGGAATCTTATTACTTAGACAAATTTTTTTGTTTTTGCCTTCGTCAATAATGTACATCCGACTATGCGGAATCTTATCACTTAGACAAATTTTTTTGTTTTTGCCTTCGTCAGTAATGTACATCCGTCTATGCGGAATCTTATTACTTAGACAAAAATTTCTTTGTAGCGGGTCTCCGGGACTTTCTATTGACGGTACCTGTATGAACACATTATTTGAACCATTATTTCATTTAATTTTGAGGAATCGGTACATTCTTGATTTACATCTATTGGTGGTACTTCTTCAAGTGTTCTATGTTCTAGGGTCGCGGGAGTTTTTGTCCGTCTAGGGTCTCCAAATGATAGCTACCTTGCCGGGAGTAGTGCACGACCCTGTAAGGTCCTTCCCATGTGGGACCGAGCTTCCTGTGGGCGGAGTTTTTAGTTGCAGTAGTCACCTTGCGTAGGACGAGATCGCCAATTCCTAGTCTTCTGAGCTTGACCCTTTTGTTATAATATTTAGTCATCTTCTGTTGGTACTTCATCGTCATGTTCGAGGCCTTATCCCTTACCTCGTCTAAGCAATCTAGATTGATTCGAAGTTGGTCGTCGTTGTCCTCCTCGTGGAACACTTCTCGCCTGGTGCTGGCCATACCCACCTCGACGAGGATTACAGCTTCAGTGCCATAAGTGAGCCTGAAAGGCATCTCTCCCGTTAGGGTTCTTGCCGTTGTTCTGTAGGCCCACAAGACATTGGGCAATTCTTCCGGCCACGCGCCCTTAGCTTCGTCTAGCTGGGCCTTGATGATTCTGAGCAGTGTTCGATTAGTTACTTCCGTTTGTCCGTTTGACTGCGGGTGTCCAGGTGACGAGAATTTATTCTTGATGCCTAGCCCTAAGTAGAAGTCCCTGAATCCCTGGCTATCGAACTGTCGGCCATTATCTGAAATAATTGCTCTTGGAATTCCGAACCTACAAATTATATTTCTCCACATGAAGCTACGGATTCTTGCTTCTGTGATTGTTGCCATTGCTTCTGCTTCGACCCATTTAGTGAAGTAGTCGATAGCGACGAGCAGGAACCTTACCTGTCCTCTTCTTTGGGGTAATGGGCCTACGATATCAATCCCCCATTGTGCGAATGGCCACGGGGAGGTAATCGTCGTCATCTTTTCTGCTGGCAGCCTCTGGACATTCCCGAACCTCTGGCACTTATCGCACCTCTTGACGAGCTCCGTGGCGTCTGCCTGCATGGTTGGCCAGAAATATCATGTTCTAACAACTTTGCTTACCAGGGATCTAGGCCCGGCGTGGTCTCCACAAATCCCTTCGTGGATTTTGTGGAGGACGTACTTGGCTTCTTCCTCATCGAGACACTTCAGATAAGGCAAGGAAAACCCTCTTTTATATAAGGTATCATTCAAAATTGTAAACCTAGCCGCTCTTGCTTTAACCTTCCTGGCTTCCACTGAGTCACGAGGGAGATGGCCGTCTTGAAGATATGAGACGATCTGTTCCATCCAACCACCTATGTTCTGGATGGAGAATACTGGGACTTCTTCAATGCTGGGGTGTTTCTGAATCTCCATGAGAATTTCACTGTTCGTTGGTTCTTCTTCGGACGAGGCCATTTTGGCGACCTCGTCTGCCGCCGCATTCTGGTTTCTTGGGATCCGAACGAAATCCAACTTATCAAACCCACAAGCTAAATGTTTAATCAGCTTAAGGTACTTCTGCATCCTCTCTTCTTTCGCCTCATACTCTTCCCGGATCTGCCCTATTGCCAGCTTCGAGTCACTCTGAATAAGCAGGTTCTTAATCCCAAGGGCTTTGCCAAGTCTCAGTCCCGTCAGTATGCCTTCGTACTCAGCCTCGTTGTTGGTTGCCGTGAATTTTAATTGGACTCCATATTGGAGTTTTTCTCCATTGGGGGTGTTTATAATGACCCCTACTCCTCCCCTCTTTTGGGCTGACGATCCATCAGTCTGAATCGTCCACCGTTCCACCTCATTTTTGCCGTCGTCATCTTCTGGAAGGGTGAACTCAGCTATGAAGTCTGCCAGAGCTTGCGCCTTGATGGCCGTTCTGGGATGGTATTCGATGTCGAACTGGCTGAGTTCAATTGCCCATTGGACCATTCTCCCAGCTGCTTCAGGCTTGTTCATGGATTTTCGGATAGGTTGGTCCGTCATTACAAGGATAGGGTGTGCTTTGAAGTATGGTCGTAGCTTTCGTGAGGCCACTATTAGGGCGAAAATGATTTTCTCAATCCTGGGATACCTGGCCTCTGCTCCCTGGAAGGCTTGACTGACATAGTAAACTGGAAGCTGCTTCTTATCCTCCACTCTAATTAAGGCTGCACTGACGGCCGTGGCTAATGCTGCCAGGTATAAGTAAAGGTTTTCCCCTGCCTTTGAGGGACTCAAGATGGGCGGGCTACCAAGGTAACGCTTGAGCTCTTGAAAGGCTGCTTTACATTCGTCAGTCTAGGAGAAAGCCTGCTTCAACGTTTTGAAAAAGGGAAGACATTTGTCCGTTGCTTTAGAGACGAACCTATTGAGTGCAGCTATCCTTCCCGTGAGCTTTTGGACTTCTTTGACGGTCTTGGGTGATGCCATGCTGAGTAACGCTTGCATCTTCTCCGGATTTGCTTCTATTCCCCTTTGGGATACCATGAATCCTAAGAATTTTCCTGAAGCTACCCCGAACACACACTTACTTAAATTAAGCTTCATCTAGTATTTTCGGAGGGTATTAAATGTCTCTCCCAGGTCGTCCAGGTGAGTAAACTCTTCTTTGCTCTAGACAAGCATATCATCCACATATACCTCCATATTTCTCCCAATCTGCTTGTTGAACATCTTGTTTACCAGTCTTTGGTACGTCGCTCCTGCGTTCTTCAGTCCGAAGGGCATCACCTTATAGCAGTAGAGTCCTTGGCTTGTGATGAAAGCAGTTTTTTCCTGATCTTCCTCAGCCATCTTTATCTGGTTGTAACCAGAAAATGCATCCATGAATGTTAGTAACTTATGTCTAGCCGTAGAGTCTACCAACTGATCTATCCTCGGCAGGGGAAAACTATCCTTCGGGCAAGCCTTGTTCAGGTCCGTGAAGTCCACGCACATTCTCCACTTTCCATTTGCTTTCTTCACCAGCACGACGTTGGCCAACCATTCGGGATAGTAAACTTCTCGGATGAAGTCTGCCTACAACAACCTGTTAACTTCTTCCGTGATTGTTTGGTTTTGTTCGGGGGCAAAGACCCGTCGTTTCTGTTGGACGGGTTTTTTCTCGGGGTCTGTCTTCAACTCGTGCTGGATTACCTGGCGTGGTATACCCGGCATATCTTCATGACTCCATGCAAATACGTCCAAATTTCCCTTAAGGAAATGGACGAGTTCATTCCTCATCTCGGGGTTCATGGTTGTACCTATCCTCGTCACCTTTGAGTTTTCTCCCTCGACGAGTTCCACCATTTCCAGGGCTTCCATGTTGTCTTCTTTTTCTCCCTCGATCATCCATGTGTGGTTTTCTCCTACAGCCAACACGGCCTGGTAGCATTCTCTGGCCAAAACTTGGTCTCCTTTTACCTCGTCGACTCCGTCTTCGGTTGTGAATTTTATCTTTAGGCAGTAGGTGGACATTGCTGCTTTCCACCGGTTGAGCGTGGGTCTCCCAATGATCACATTGTACGAAGAGGGGCAATCTACCACTAAGAAGTCCAGATGACGGGTCTGCTGCTTCGGGTAGACGCCTATTGTGACTTTTAGCGTCACAATGCCCTTGGGATACACTCTGTCACCGCTAAAGCTAACGAGGGGGGACTCGAACGGGCGCAATCTACCAGGACCTAGCTTTAACTGTTGGAAGGCCGATAGGTACATGATGTCTGCGGAGCTACCGTTGTTGACGAGAATCCTCTTAGTGTTGAACCCTTCAATTGTGAGTGCTATCACCAGAGGGTCGTTATGGGGCTGCCTTACTCCCCTTGCGTCCTTTTCGCTGAAGAATAAATCTTGGTTCGTCCTTCTTTTCTTCAATAAGGGTTCCATATGGACACTGTTTACTTGCCTCTGGCATGCTTTCTTGAGGGACTTGTATGATCCCCCCATGAAAGGTCCTCCTGCTATTGTGCTTATCTCCCCGATCACATCTTGTGGTTGAGATGGGCGATTCTCATTCTTGGACGAGGACTCACGTTGGCTCGTGTCGCCCTCCTTGAACCTACTGGAGTCCCCCTTTTTTACGTACTTCTGAAGCTTTCCTTTTCATATCAATTCTTCTATCTGTCCTTTCAGGTCTCGGCAATCCTCCGTGTAATGGCCGTGATCTTTGTGGAATCGGCAGTATTTGCTTTTGTCACGCACGCTTGGTGACGAGTGCAAGGGTCTTGGCCATTTTAGGTGGTGTTGATCCTGGATCTGCATCAAAATCTTGTCAACAGGCATAATTAGAGGTGTGAATTTTACCGGTCGTGGAGCTTTCTCGTGATTTCGTCTGTCAATGTCACCTCCTCGGCGGCTTGGGCGCTCCCTCTTTTGTCCCCTGCATTCGTCTTCCTTTCTTCCTTCCTTCTTTGGCTTTTCCTCGTCTACGATGGCCGCCAGCGCATCATCGGCATTCATGTACTTTTAAGCTTTCAACAACATCTCCGCCATTGTTCGGGGCGGGTTCTTTGCTAACGAGACGACGAATTCTCTGGATTTAAGCCCTGCTTTGAATGTCGTCAGCTGGACCTTATCGTCCGCGTCGTCCACCTCTAGGGTCTCTCGAGTGAAGCGTTTTACGTACGACCGCAAGGTCTCCCTCTCTCCTTGCTTAATAGTGAGTAGGTGATCCGCTGGTCTCTTGGGGCGTTGCCCCCCAACAAAATGGCGCAGGAAAGCATTACTCAACTGCTCAAAGTTGTCAATGGACGAAGTGGGCAATCTCGTGAACCACTCTCGTCCAGCTCCCTTCAGCGTAATGGGGAAAGAACGACACATGATCTCATCAGGGGGCTGTTGAAGGCCTAAGGTCGTCTTGAACATGTTAAGGTGATCTTGGGGATCCTTGAGCCCGTCAAAAGGCTCGAGCTGAGGCAACCGAAATTTTGCTGGTACTGGTCGTTCTAAGACTGCAATGGTAAAAGGGTAGTCCGTCGCTCTGACCATTTTATCTAGGCTTCAATCGGTCTTTTCTTTGATGGAATTTCTTAATTCATCCATCTCCTTTCTCATCTCTTGGAGGATGTCAGAATGCTGTTCCTCTGGGGTTACCGTTCTCCGTCGGTCACTTCTTCCATGGCTATCCCCTTCGTCCTCTTGGACAGCTCTTGACCGGCTCTCTTCTTGTTGTAACCTCTGTCTCATCTCTTGATTACGTCTGGTAAGTTCCTCGATAGTGGCCCCGAGATTTCGGACTTGCTGTGCCAAGGCCGCTGAGTCATGGCTGGATTCCATCTGGAGCTGGTAGGAACCACGTTCTTGTTGTATGAGAAAGTCGTTCCCACAGACGGCGCCAAACTGATGGAGCAGTATCTCGTTGGTTCCTCTGGGATTCGTCCAGATGGTCCCTGACAGTACTCTGACGACCCTGCGGGAGCAAGAACTTATTCAAGTGGTCACCGGTGTGGTGCCTGCCACAACACCTCCGATGGCAAAGTCAATATGAAAGAAGGCAATAATCGAAATATCAAGAATAAAGTAATTCAGGTTGTGATGCTATCTCTGTACCTTGTATTGGTGTTGCGAGGGTTTTATATTCCCTTGGGGATTATAGCCGTTGGGGTGTTAATGACTCCCCTGATAACGTCTCTGGTGAAGTTTTATGGATTTTAATGCGTTACAACCAATTCGTCCAGCTGGTCTCGTAACGGTTGGGGCTTTATTGGCAGCATTGAATGGCATTAACTCTTTCTGATGACGCGGATACTGGTCATGTTCGTCCATGAAGGCAATTTCTCCTGTGCTTTAACTTCGTCAGTCCCATCAACTATCAATCCAATGTTGCTACTACAGTGATTTTGGGATGTTTTGGTGTGTGAAATTTTACTAGGTTAGCTAGTCAATTAGAACATGTTGGCCAAAAATTGAGTTGATGGGCTTGCCAAAATACCTTTGATTGGGATCTCTAGAGGAATATAATACATTTTTGATTGATTGCCCTTTTTTTTTCTTAAATGATATAAAAGAACAAGTTTTTAGTTGTTTGTTTGTTTGTTTGTTTCTTTCTCTGTTAATTGGTACTAGAATTAACAGGATTGCAGGGCCACAACTTCATCTTTGTTAGGATAACATCGGGGAAATTAGCTATGTGACATGATTTGTGAAACATATTTGCTAGTAAGCACGTTTTCAAAACTTATTAACAAACTAGTATCTCAAGCCTCAGAGGCTTGAGTTCATAGATAAAACTCGAGTTTTAGAAACTCAAATTCGCAGATGATGTGGATAAATAATCCACGTGGAACTGGAGTCTCTCAGACTTTATCTCCATAGAGAAAAACCAAGAAAGAGAACCAGACCTCTGTTTTCAAAAAGAAGAAGATGTTGGAGAATGAAGAAGATCTAGGGATCTCTGAATCTGATCTAAGTAGGAGTATTTTCTAATTTTTGGGTTTGCATGTTTGAGAAATGAGATTTTCGGATATGAGAATATATGAATCCATGGGGGTGTGTTTTGATTTGCATTGCAGAAAGAAGAAAGAAAGAAGGAAGATTGATTTGGGTCTGGAGAAAGAAGAAGAAAGCAGGAAGAACAGGAGAATGAGTGAGAAAGAATAAAGAAGAAAGAATAAAGCAAGAACTCGAGTTCCACGCAATGAAGTTAATTTCGTACCATACTAATCGGTACGGCCGAAATATTTTATGTCCGTGCTTGGACCGGTATAGGAACTAGGTTGATTTGTACTATCCTAAATATCGGTGTGTTTCGGCCATTCCAGTGGATTCCGATGCTTTTCAGCGGTAAATTTGTTCTGGACCGATACAAACTGAAATGGGTTTTCATAAAAAAAAAATTTCTACTTACAGTGCCTCTTCACCATTGTTGAACCTTCATCCACCAGTGAGATATTGTCAAATCTTGAGGCTGAAGCTCGCTGCCATCCCATAGTAGATTCTTCAGTTTTTTTTCTCTTCCTCATTGTCACTCTTTCTTTAGGCATTTCTGGTCTGGGTTTCTAAACATAGTGTTAGTAGAGAAACCACTTTCTACTAAGGGGCGGACAAACCTTCATCAAGAAGATGACTTACACTTTTTTACACCTGCCCACTTTCTCATTCTTACTAAAAGTTTTTTTTAATTATTATTTAATAAAAGTTACTAAGGGGCAGACAAACCAACGTGGTTTATCTACCACTCTTTGACTTTTTTATTTTTTAATTTTTGATTTTTGTTTTTTAATTTTTTAGAAAATCATTTACAATTTACTATTCTTTTCTTTTTTACCACTTCCACGCAAAAGGCTTATTATGTTTTTTAATTTTTTTTAATTGAGTAGTGAAATGGGCTAGGCATTAGCTTAAAATAATTTGAACAAAAGAGATAAAAATTTGAAATGTAATTAGATATATTAATATATATATATATATAGTTTTTTATATGTGTTGCGGTAAATCCGAAACGGTACACCGGTATTGACCGGTATCCGAAATATATCGTACCGGTGACCAAACCGGTACAGTTTCCGATACGGTATTAACTTCCTTCTTCCACGTGGATTTAATATCCACCTTAGCTTTGCCACCACTTAGAACTCAAGTCTCATGAAACTCGAGTCTCTAAAATTCGAGATGCTAATCTGCAAATTGTGTTAACTAGCAAAATTGTTAGTAAAATTGTATTAAAGGGCAAAAAAATCCGGCTAACAACTATAGCTGCTGATGAAATTCCTTTATCCTAAAGCTTTTGTTTTTTGTTCCTAAGATATATCTTTGTATGCTTTGAGATCCTCTGTTTATTACTCTGAATTGATGAACTATATATATTTGGTGCAAACGGGTAAAAATGTAAACTATATATCCCACGTGAGTGACCTTGTAAATGACCTTTTTATATCTTAGTTTATATATATATATATATATATATATATATATATATATATATATATATATATATATATATATATATATTCTTTATATGATAATGCTATTCATAAATTGCTTTCTGTTCAGTACCACCTCCAAATTTCATATCAAGATTACCTGGCCATGGTGGAATAGCTTGAGCACCAGTTTCAACATGAAAGACTTGCATAAATAGATTGTGGTTTTTCTCTTTGGTATGATTCTGCCTTAAATCTGCACAACCGTTCCTTGGATTTTTAGGGGATTTCACCATGTATTGTGTAAAGTTATGTTTTTTTTACTGAACAGAAACTATTCAGTTACTCTTTTTCTTTTTCTTTTCTTTTTTTTTTTTTTCATCCACAGTACACAATTTTTTTGCTAAAAGAATGTGTTACTTTTTTGTTTGCATATACACAATTTTTTGCTAAAAAAATATGTTGCTTTTTTGTTTTATTTAATAGAGACATAATTGTAAATTTATACCAACTTCACTTTTAAATTCTCTCATTTTTCTTTTCAACTAAACAAATAAATTTTCTATCTCTCCACTTTTCTATCCTCACAACCAAACATAAATAGAAGAAAACTAAACTTCTTCTATCCTCCCATTTTTCTATACCCTCCCGATTTTCTATCCTCTCACTTTTTCGCTCCTCCAACCAAAAAGACCCTTAAGGTGTCAAAAATTGTTCAACACAATGAATTTTGTGACTAGCTTGCAACTGGCTCGAGACTAGAGCTCCCACAAAAGTCATGTGAGTAGCACATGTGAAAGTTCAAAAGTCAAGATGTCTTGTGAGTATCTTGCGACTTGGTCAACTTGCAAAGTGACCCACGAGACACTCTGGACAGGTGGATTTTAAGTATGACATTTCCTCTCCTTCACCCACGCTATATATACCTTCATTACCCACAAAATTGTAAAGAGGCTTTCAAAAGAAAAACACTAGAGAGAGGTTTTCACAAAACCCACCTTTTAAAGAGAGCTACTCATCTTAAATGAGAATTCCTTTGTAATCTCCTCCTCTCCCATTATAATACCTTGAGAAAAGATTTTACTCAAACACAATCCACCCTCATTCAGAGTATAGAGAGAGTTTGGAGCTTGGGAAGTATTAGGTCTTTGCCAAATTAAGCCAGTAAGGTTTGGCAGTGCAATCAAGCAATATTGCGATCAGGTAAGTTAGTGAAGACAAAACTCCAAGAAGTCCATTGGTAGCTGGAGCTTTAAGAGCTCAATTACTTTGGATAGATTAGGCTTGGAATATCTTTTTGATATCCTTGTACTTCAACTTATTCACTAGTAAATCATTTCGACTTGGGGAGCCGCAAAGAGGTTTTTATGCCAAGTTTTTCGGTTTTCATATTCGATAACACATTTCTTGTTATTTTGGGTTTGAGTTCCCTACCACACTTTACATTATTTTCTTGTACATATATATGTTCATCCAAGCAATTGTTGAATGTTTTGGTTAATTAATTTGCTAATCACGTATATTCCGCACAAGTGTGTTTAGATTAAAATTAATTAAGCCAAAATTAAAATTTAGGAGTCTAAACTAACTCTAGTGCTTATACTATTGAGCTTTCATAACTAAATAATAAATCAATGAAAAATCATAACAAAAGTATTGTCTATACATATTCATCTTGAGCAGATTTAACTTTACATATAATTTTTCCTATTTATTTTCCTTTATTTTGGATCTTCTTATTCCCATCTTTTTACTGTATATTTTCCAATCTCTTTCATTCTATGCATATTTTTCTCACACAAAAATATTATTTCTCTCTCTCTCTCTCTCTCTCTCTCTCTCTCTCTCTCTCAAACACACACACAATTTTATTTTATTTTTTTTGGATTTTTTATTTTCCTTGCATCTCTAGCTTAGATTAATGAATATTTGTATTTTTTTTAACTTAATTTTTGGTTGTTTACAACTAAAAATTGAAATCAACGAAGAGCAAAAAGTATCAAAAAATTTGTTTATAAAAAAAGTATTCGCAAATTTTGCTTAATCATTAATAGTAGAAAAGATACAACCTGACAATTGCCTCGTAGAAGGATCTCCTACTAGCAGTTTGTACCCCCATTATCCTATTATTGACTAATTCATACAACACTAAATACTTTTAATGAATGATGTTTGTTTTTTACCTAATTTGAGAAAAAAAATCATATTATAATATGTCATATTTTGTGTTGTTATTAGGTTTTAGTTTATTTGGAAAACAATAGGATAGTCTGGGCAATATGATGAATAATAATTAGTGCAGTTGAAGAAGATATTCTTTGTGCAGTTTCCTTTCAATGTTTGTGAATATTTTGTAACAAATTAGCAATAAAGTATTCTATCTTTGTTATATGATATTCTTAGATGCTTGAGTAATTTTTTTAAGCTTTTACAATATTTTACATTGCTCTTTGTCTTCCATATCTCATTAGTGTATACTTTGTGATTTTTGAGAAAATAAATTCAATTTTGTGTTTAAAATTATTTATTTATCTATTTATTTTTCATAAATTGGATTAGATGTTAGATTAGATTATAACAGTATTAACATATTACTTTTTTTTTTTTAATTATCTAATTTTTTTTCCCTTTGGACCTACATGTCATTAAGACAAAGGTCTCATGAGACTATCTCATGAAATCGTCTCATGAGATACTTTCTCCACAATCATTATGTATAAAGTTATAACCCTCACTTTTGCTTCGAAACAACTACATTTTTCTTTTGCGTTACTTTAAAGTCTTATTAAAAACTTTGATTTGATTATGCAATGGATATTTGGCTTGATTACATCACATTTGATATGTTTTACATGTTAAGAAGAATGAGTTGACTTTGATGTAAGTTTTATTTTTCCCTTTCTTTTTTTATTTTAAATTGTAGTTTTGTTGAACTTTATTAATTTTTTATATATGTTTCCTGGTTTTGATTCTATTTTAGAAAAAAAATTGAGAAAGTTTGTTTAAAACTAGAAAAATAATTTTCTAAATTTTATATACTTTTTAATGGTACATAAAATGCTATAACTAACCTTTATTAAATAATTATCTTTTAAATTTCTGAGAAAAATTGTATTGTTTACATTTTGACACTACAGAAATTATATATATTACATTTGTGATTGTCCTTATAATAAATGAAAATATGATTATAAAATACATTATTATTTATTAAATTAATCCAAACTCCAAATTACCCGAACTAAATTTAATGAAACCATTCTAAAAATATTATCACGCTTAACATAGATCCGCGACTAGTATGAAACAAAAATTAAAAATTTTAGCATGTGAAAGAAAAGCTAAGACTTTAGCATGTGATTGAAGAAAAAGCAACCATGAGAACTTTTTTTTTTTTTTTTGTATCCATATTCTTATATCAAACCTGAGTTTCATAGATCACTGCAAAGAAAATAAAAATCAGGAATTTCGAAGATCATGGATCCTCATGTTCAAAATTAAGAAAAAGAAAAGATGGCATATATCATCATATGGCAATATTGGAATCATGCATTCATATTTCATATATACATGTTAACAAAGAAGTTCTAGATCAAACATGGAAGTGTCATGTGAGCATCACGAAGAACATGTTAATTCTTAATATGCGTTAGAAACATGTTATGATCTGTCACACGTGAGACCAAAAATTTACATGTTGAATTAAGAAAATGAAAAGAAAAACATGTCAGTATGTTACATCAAAGTCCACTTTTAGTACAAGCTGTGTGTTTTATCCTTTCCGTACTTCATTATCTTCCAAGGCAGTTGAGGCCTTGATTTGTGCACACAAGTGGTTGAGCTTTAAACATTTAATTCAAGCATTAGACCTTCGGGAGAATATAAATGTAGAGGTTATGACCTTGAATCGCAAGCACATTATTTGTTCATTTTGTTTGAGTTTTCGTAATTTATTTATGAGCTTTTATCTACTTACATGAGTTACATCTTCTTCTTTTTTTCTTTTTTTCTTTTTTTTTTCTTTTAGAACTTTGCATCAAAAAGCTCAAATAGCTAAGGATCCTATTGCCTTGGGTTGAGTCAATAATTCAATTGCTCTTAAAAAGTAAGTGAAAGTTCAAATGGCTTTGTTATGAATGCCATGAAATTCTACAACTAAATTGCAAAAAATCGGAATGGCTTTTTATGTTCAATTGTTTACAATTATCAATTGTCCAATTGATAATTTCAATCAAATTCCAATTTGATCCTTTTCTTTTTAAACTTTTTTTATAGTTTGATTCTAATTTTCTTTTTATTCTAATTATTTCATTAATAACGAGTCAAAATATGAATGTTAAATATGTATTTGAGCAAGTGGTAATATTTGAAGAAGTGCGTTGGAATTGATCAACATTGATGCGGATGAATTATTTTTTAATGAGCCAAGTGTGCAGGTGTACTAGTGGCTTGTGCAATGTGCACAACACTTTCCTAGAGTTTATATTCATTATTTAGTGTTTATGTTCTGTTGTCTCTGATTGTGTAAATGGTTTAGGTTTTGGTTAGGTAAATTTCATTGATTTTTAGCTCTTTGACCCTACCATAAGATCCACTACCAATGGCCCCACGTTTCCAATTGAAAACGGTAGCTTTAACATATTCATTCAACAAATAATATGTTAGTAAAAGTTAAAAGGGTAAAAGCAAATTCTTAGTAAATAAAATATCAACATCTTTTTTAATATATATATACACACATGCAATGTTAAAATATACACACACGCAATGGAACCCTGGTCATGAGTCGTGAGGTACTAGTCTTCTTCAACAACAAACTCCATTTTTTTTAGAGCAAACACACTCATTAATAACAGTTGAGAGAGATTGGGAATGACTTTTTGTAAGTTCTTGGAGAAGAAGCTATGGGCTTGGGCTTAAAGCAGGGTTAACCTAGTTTAAGAAATTGAGGGGCTTGTCTTCTTGGACTTGAATTGATTTAAGAAATTGATTGGACTTTTTCTCCACAAAAAAAAAATAATAAAAATAAAATAAAATAAATAAATAAATAAATTATGTGGCCTGTAGAGCAGTGGAGGGGACTCGGTTAGCCTTGTGGCTCCAACCTAGCGGGTGAGGTTGAACACTTCGCTGGAAATCAAATGGGAAGTCTTTTTGGTCTTGGGTGCCATTGTAGAAGATGAGAGAATTTGGGAGAGAAGGGGATTATCAGATTATGAGAGAGTGAGGAATGAACAAAGGGCAAAGGTTTTCGTAGGGAGAGGGAGGAAGTTGAAGAGTTGTAGGGAAAATGAAAAGATGAAGAAGATGAAGAAATAAAAAGAAAAAAGAAACAGTTAGTAACCGCTAAGGAAAAATGAAGAGGCGGGAAAGGCACTCGGTGACTAAACTACATGTAATTTAGGTTCCCCACTAAATTACGTGTAGATATCGTATTTCGTCCGCCCTCAAGCATGCCGGAACGCTAAAAATCCAAAAATATCAACTTTTCACTATAGGACCATGGAAACATTTAGATTGACAAGGCACAACCAGTTCAGGCATTGAAACCCTCAAAATACATTTTAGGTCGAAATGACCATAATGTCCCTAGTCAACCCTGGGTTGACTAAAAGTTAAAGTTTGTCAAAATCACTCCAAAACCACTTTTTTCATGTTTTTACATCAAACCCAAGCTATTCAGAGATGTTTGTCACATTTGACCAAGTTTGACCTAAAGTTGACTCTCAAAGGCCCCGAAAATCCTAATTTTGATCCAACCGTCAGAACGGGTTGAAACTAGCGCCACTACGAAGATTATTGAATTTTCTTCCCAACAAATATTCATGAGTCGAAATCATAGTTAAACCGGTTGAGATATCTTAAAAACCATGCCAGGCATGTCAGCTTACTTCCCGAGGCCATAATGTTTAATCCGACCGTTGGAAGTTCATTTTCTTTAGTGTTCTAGAAACTAGATGTTCATACATTTCCATGGAGACCAAGATCATCTCAATTGGAGTCCAAGAAAACCCTCAAATACGCATCATGATGTAACGCATAACGTCGAAGAGTTACGCATCAACACAATTAGTGATCCTTTAATTTCTCCATGTGCTCAGCCAAATCTTAACTCCTCAGATTATGAGATAGCTTTCATAACCAACACTTTTGATGCCAGAGTTAATGATAAAGATTCGTTGCTAACCAAATCCATCCCACCTCATATCTCAGCTCCATCAGACTTAATTCCATTAATGCTCTTACTCAACATGTGTCACGTGAGATGCATAAGTCACTTATGTCGAGCACTTCATAGAAAGAACATACACAAAATACGTGGACCCGACTAGTCAGGCCATGCATACGTGATAGCGCTTAAGCAGAACTAGGAAATGTATGTGGATGCAAGAGGTTTCTTTCCCAGGTTGTTGATCACTCAAAATTAACTTGTAAGAAGGAAGCAGGTTTTGAGGAGTGATGAACTTTTATGTCTTTCAATGGTGGAGGCTAGAATCCAATCTTGCTATGAATCATGAATATCCTAGTGTGGAACTGTTACAAGCTTGGGAACCTACATACAAGGAATGAGCTTGGAGATATAATCCAGGCAAAAGATCCTTCTATTTTGTTTATAGCTGAAACATTAACAGACAGAGTAAGGCTAGATACAGTTTTACACAACATTGATTTTGATCACAAGTGGATGGTTCCTAGAGAAGGGTGTGGTGGTGGAATTGCACTGTTTTGGAAGTCTTTGGTCAACCTCACAATTGAGGATTCATCCAAATACTTTATCAATACTTGTATTGACAAAAATTTTGACAATGCTTGGTGATTCACTAGTTTTTGTGGGGAACCAAAGACTTCGAGACAGATTGAGGCATAGGATAGTCTTTGAAGATTGCAACACATGTTGGATATTCCTTGGTCGTGTGCTAGGGATTTTAATGAGCTAATGAGACAAGATGAAAAATTAGGAGGAGCATTACGCAATCACCAACAGATGCAGTTTTTTAGAGATGCTACAGAGAATGTGGGTTTATGGACCTTGGCTTTATTGGGCCAAAATTTTCGTGGAGCAAACATTTTGAGAATGGGTATTCTATATGGGAGAGACTTAATAGAGGTTCGACTACTAATAATTGGTTCCTAAAGTTTCTAGGTACACGGGTTCATTATCTTCATTGTGATTCTTTGAATCACTCTCCCCTATTAATAAATCTTTCAGGTCTCGTTCATCATCCAAGGAAAAAAAATTCTCAATTTGAAAAAATGTGGTTGTCCGATTCCCATTGTGCTAAGACAGTGGAACCTTCATGGGACTTGGAATGCATAAATTGGAGGATAACGCTATCCTAAAAAGAGTGGAGAAATGTGGAAAAGACCTCTCATGGTGGAAGCTGAATGTTTTTGGAAATGTTAAGAAGGAACTAGAGAAGAAAAAAAATTCTATTGATACAAGCGGAAAGGGAAGCTTTTATTAGTGGCTCAAACTACAAGATTAGAGATTTGAAAGCTGAGACAAATATCCTCCTTGACAGAGAAGCTCGATTGAGCCAGAGATCCCGAGTACTTTGGCTAAAAGGTGGAGACAAAGGCACAAAATTCTTCCATAGCAAGGCCACAAAACGACATAGAAAAAATTCCATTGGAGGCATTTTTTATTAAAATGATTGCTGGAATGAACCAGATGGTATTGCTTTAGTCTTGTTGAAATACTATCCAGATCTCTTTTCTACTGCCAACCTGGAATCATCCCCAAACACTCTCACCCATGTCCCCTATGTGATTACTGAAGACATGAATAATATGCTGACAGGAAATTTTCTGGAGAGTGAAGTGGTCACGGCCTTAAAGCAAATGACACCACTACCTGGACCTGATGGGATGCCTCCACTTTTCTACCAACACGTTTGGCAAGCTATGGATTGGGATGTGGTAAGCTCTATTCTCCCCTAGCTCAATTCAGGTACTCTCTTCCACCCTATTAACCACACTTTCATTACTCTCATTCAAAAAATCACAAAACCTAAATATATTCATGAGTATTAGCATACCGCCTTATTAGCCCGTGTAATGTCAAGTACAAAATTTCTCCAAAGTACGTGTAAATAGGTTGAAAAAGATCTTGGCAAAAATTTTAATAGAACATCAATCTGCCTTTGCAAAAAATCACCTAACTTCTGACAACATCCTTATTGTTTTGAAACACTTCATAGTATAAAATCACATAATTCAAGTGACTTTGGGTACATGGCTCTCAAATTGGATATGAGCAAGACTTATAACAGGGTGGAAAGGTCTTTTAAGGAAGACCTTATGCGAAGGATGGGGTTCAAATGTTCAATGAAATGTGGATTGGGTTGGTTATGGTCTGCATTAAAACTGTTTCCTACTCCATCCTCGAATTTTTGTTCCATTTAACTTTAAATTTCTTAGAATTTCATTAGTGGGCACGTTGGCAAAACAAAGTTGGAAAATAGCATCTCGAGTTCAGGGTGGAAATCAAGTCTTAAATCCTCGAGTTCCGAAGCTGGGAAACACCTGATGTGGAAAATTTTCCACGTGGAACCACGTAAAACTTGAATTTTAGACACTCGAGTTCTGATTCTTCATTTTCTCCTTTCTTCCTTCGTTCTCCTTGTTCTTCCTTTTCTCCTTGTACCTCACCCACGAATTCATCAAATCTTGACACCGGAGCAACAACTCAAACCCAAGGATTCATAATATCTTGGCACCAAAGCAAAAACCCAAACCCAAAATCACAATCAACCTAAGCGGCTTGGATTTGTTGATCTCAGCACTAGAGTGCACTTGGGTTTGATATTTTTGTCTGGTATTGTTGCTTGGTTTTGTTGTTTTATGGGTTTGTTGTCTTCAAAAGTGGGTTTAGGGTTTTCAGAGTTAGAGAAATCGTTGACCATGGTGGTTTGAAGAGAACAGGGCAAAGGGAAAATAGAGAGAGGGAAAACAGAGAAGGAAAAAATGGAACTCGAGTGTCTAAAACTTGATTTTCACGTGGATTTTAGACTCCACCTCAACTGTGCTAGCACATAGAACTCAAGTCGCTACAGTGAACTTGAGTCTAAAAAACTTGAGATGCTATTTTACTGAATCGTTTCTAATGCATACTAATTAACAATATTCTCTCCTAAATGCATACTAGTTGGAAAATTACCTCCTTCATCCCCCATCAATAGTGAGCCAAAAGGTTTGATCCACCCCACTAGAACTATTAGGCAAGGATACCCACTAGGACAAATAAATTATGACTATTTATTTATTTATTCATAAAAAATTTTGTCCGTCGGCACTACAAAAAGGAGAAGCAAGCTTATCTTATCAAAGGTAAAAGCAACTCAACACTACAGTACCGAAGTCTAATCTGTTTTGGGCGATCTAGATTTGATCTTCGAACTTCAATAACTAGCAGCCGATCTGAATCTGAATCTGAACTTCAATAACTACAACACCAAGTTGGCTCTCTTTGAGCGTGTCTCTACTAAAGTAAATGTCCCAAATGACAGAACCACCGATTCTCAACCATCTTCCTTACGACATCGTACTCAACATCCTGACAAGACTGCCGGTGAAATCAGTGATAAGATTAAGGTGCGTTTCCAAATCCTTGTACTCCTCAATCACCACTCCCTTTTTCATCTCCACCCACCTTAATCACACCAAAAACAACATAAATCACGACAATGCTTGTGTCATACACCTGCCCTTTTCTTCTCGGCCTAAAATACCAGTCTGCACGGTCGCTCTGGGCCGCTCGTTCGATACGATTTCCGAGATTCGAATTCCTTTTGATTTCCCTCATCCGCGTGTCCAAATAGTGGGTTCCTGCAATGGCTTGTTGTGCCTCGCTGACCTTGTTTACGGTAACGTTATATATTTGTGGAACCCCAGCGTTAGAAAATTCAAGAAGTTGCCCGATACTTGCTTAGGAAACTTAAGGTTTGTTAAACTTGGATTCGCTTATCATTCCCAGAATAATGACTACAAGGTTGTCAGGATTTCATCTCCTCCTTCGTCTGCACAGGAGATTGAAGTGTACACATTAAGCTCGGGTTCATGGAGAAGGGTTGAAATATCATTGGGAGCCAGTGGTATCTACTACTACTTTAAAAGGTCCCTTTTGCCAACCCCATTGGTCAGTGGAGCTCTACACTGGATAGCAGAAGAGAATCCCATGGATAGAATGATTATGTCATTTGATGTCAATAGTGAGAGATTCAGAAAGCTAGCACTGCCTCATGGTCATATCGATGCCAAAAACCTCGAAACACATCTTTCATCATTCAAGGGGAAACTGTCTTTTATCAAAAGTGAACAACCTGGCTTTCTCTTCTCAATATGGGTGATGAGGGAGTATGGTGTGGTTGACTCTTGGAGTAAAATTTTTGTTGTACCATTTGAAAGAATAGCTCATTGCACTGCCTTTACCGAGTATGGTTCACTTCTGATGTTTTCGTACAACAACATAAATAGATTCAAGTATGAAGACAAGTTTGTTTTGATTGACATTGAAACTCTACAGGAGAAAAAGGATCTCGGTATCCAAATATCTCTATCTGCAGCTACTTTCATGGAGAGTCTTGTTTTACTTGATGAAGCAAATGTTATATCTTACTAAACAGTGGTATTGATGAACTGAAACCCTTGTTGTTGTTTTTTCCTTTCGTTGTAGGCATGATAGTATTGCTGAAAGCTTCATTTTTATCCGATGTTTACATCATGCTTCTGTGACTATTATAAATTAGTATTTGAGATTTGTGAGTGAATGGTTGTTGTGTTATGGATGTTGTTGTTCCTTTTCCTTTAGTAGTACTTGTCTAGCGAGCATGTTGCCCTTCCAAGGTCATACGTCTTACTTCCCTGGTTCAAGCTACATGGTCTTTGTTGTTTGTGTATTACATTTAACCTTAATATCAATTGGAAGGAGCTAATTCTTTATGACATTGAGTTGGTTGTGCAATATATGATCTTCCTATATCATACTATGACATTGAGACTATATAGAATAGTCTTTAATAACCCTAGAATTCTAGTCCTTTAACTTACATATAACAATTAAATCTTAACCTCAGCTAGTCTCAATTGTTTTCTTTTTAATTTCTCTTTTAAGCGTCCGATGTTGAAGGAATTTGTATTGTTTGATGGCAGAGATGACAACCACATTTTTTTGTGATGGTTTTGGTAAGATTGCCAAATTGGCTTTTTTTTTTTTTTTAATAAGTAATAATATTTACTCAAAAAGAATCAAGTACACAGGTTGTATACTAGCTGAAGGTTGTATAGGAGATCTAAAATTACAATGAACGATAAAATCAAATAAATTTGAAAAGAAAGTTTGCCTGAAGCTACCATCCACTCAAGCAAGGTCTTCAAAAAATTTTCGTTTAATTCTAAAGTTGGTTTCTTATTTGTTTGCATTGGCGAATCTTCATCATAGCCAAAGATTTGTTGAAGCAGAGCATCGTAGGGAGAGCAAGGGTTAATGCCTTCCTTTTCTTAATTGTTGGATTCAATGAAGGTTCATCCTGGAGGATAGGATGGCGTGGTTTGGAGTTAAATGGAATTTAGAAAGTTTGTTGTCCACTCTTATTGTAGGGCATTCAAAGCACCTATTGGTGCTATGTTTCTATGGAATCCAATGGTGTCCTTTAATGTTCTTTTGTGCAAGACTGCAGCTTTAGGAAAAATTTTAATTAGTAAAGAATATCCAAAGGTAGTGGAGAGAAAATATTGATTAGTTGTTGCTGTTTAGTTATAGTTTAATAAAGGCTGCAAATGTTTCCTTGTTTCAGGTTTACTGGCTGCCTTAGTAGGTTGTTGAGAAATTAGGATGGTAGGAAGGAAGGTGCAGAAGGCACAACAATAATGGGATTTGGAATGGTTATATCACTTTGCCTAAATGGTGTATTTTGTTAAAAGAAAAAAACTGCAGTTTTAAGGCTGTTCAGAATAGCTGAACTTTTTTTTAAGGGGTCAAAGGCTCTTTGGTAGGATGTCTGTCTTTAACCTTCCAGATGCTGTAATTTTGCTTGACGGTTCTTCTCAATATCTCCAGGGCACTGAAGTTTTACCCAATATTTTATAACTAAGAACAAAATTTTGTATGCATCCTCACTCTCTCCTTTTTGCCCTGTTACAGTTGATGGATATGGTTTATGGGTATTGCTCAATGCTTCTGAAAAGCTCAAAGATTTACCTCATCAAGCCTCTTTTAAGATTTTAAACAAACCTGCGTCTTATTTGTTGAAGCACCCCATATAATTTGTGCCTTAACTTCTAATTAACCCCTTTAACCACCTTATCTTAAAACTTTTGTTGCTTTCCTGAAAATTGCTGTGACTTGTTTCTGCACAATTAGACTTCTTTCCTATAAACCCTGCTATTTTGTTCAAAATACACGCTCTAACTCCTTTTACAATTCCAAGCTTTTAACTTATCGTTTATCCTATCCTTAGCAACCAAATAAGAAATTGTAGGAAATTTATGTGTTCCTGTGCAATCTTCTTTGGCTGAAACATCTGGTTTTGATAATTCCAATAGTTTCACGAAACATACAGCAACTTCACTTAAAATTTTGGAAAATAAAAATTCTACTGTTCACAAAATAAACTAAGCCCCAGAATTGCCACCAATTCCTACCCCCCCCCCCCCCCCCCCCACTCTTTCTTTTCAAACCTTTACTAACCTTTCTATTGACATTTTTACTCAGCAATTTGTTATCAATGAAACTATAATAATTAGCCCTAAACGGGCTACTCCCTACAGCCCTAACAAACATTTCATTCACTGACTGTGCAATGTAACTTTTCCTTCATGTTAGAGCCTCTCCTAATCCTAAGTTTGTTATTGGAGTTGTTAATCCTTACTATATCTTGTAATGAAAACAGTATTTGTCCGTTAAGTTACTCAAAATTTGAATTGTATATGTACTTGATTGCCAATTGAATTACTTCTGCCAAAAGGAAAATCAAGACTGACAACTGATTGCTTCTTGGGTCGCTCTTAACTTAAGCTTCTAGGAGCTTTTTTTTTCCTGCCCCAAGTTTATATTATGCTTCTGCTGAGTGCAGTGCACTGTTGCTTGATGGATGATGACCTAGAGTCCTGCCTTGTTACGGTCTTGTAGCTGAAATTTAAAATGGCTTCTCAGAATTTTAAAATTAAATAGTGAAACTAACCTGGTGTTCAAAAGAGGTGGCTGAGTCTGTTTGGTCAAGCTGGTAGTACTCGTGATCTAATGGTCATGTAACGTGAAAAAGTGGATTGTCATATGCATACTAACATTAAGATGCCTAACGTCTACTCTTGTTGAAGTGATATATAGTTGGTTGTCAATAATGAAGAAGATTAAGTAGCCACTCAAAATTAATACATTAACCTTCAGAGATCTTAGTTCTTGTATAATAGCCCTAAAAAAAATTAGAATATAAGTGCTCCTATGAAGTGGCAGGTAACTAACTATGCACAATCAGAGGCAGCCTATGCAAAGAAGATATGAACAGTATGGATTCTGCAGGACCCATAAAGTCACTAGGTAGCATTTGCCTTGCTTTTAGCATGATGGTCCTCAATTTTTCTTTTTGCTTTTTAGAATCAATGGTGATCGAATTTATGTCGAGTGGTTTTGATGTATTTCACCATCCGTTTGCATTATCAAACCCATTCCTCATATTATCTTTATTTGATGTGTTTTGTTGATTCTGAAATTGAAACCAACACTTTAAAAATAAGATACAAGGATAAACTTTAGCATAACTGGTTATTTATGCCCTCTTGGCTTTGTCTCATTGTCTATTTTGTAATCAATCACTTCCATCCAAATTAACTCCTTATTGTACTGGTAACAGTGGACCAATTAACTGGTTAGTTCGTTTTTAAGTATTTTGATTTTTTTTTTTCTTTAAGACTACACTTGCGTCTTCAGTTGAAAATTCCCCCAATTTTGCATTCTGGTGTGGTTTATTTAAGGACCCTCTGATGCAAATTAGCATATTGTTTGGGATTTTCTGTGGTGGTCACCTTCACTTCCTAGACTTCTACTTCAAGCTGCATGTAGAGATTAATCGAAAAGCACTTGATATGTGTACTTACAAGTGTTTCAGGCCCAGGTTTGCAATTGTAAATTTTGTTAATTAGCACATTCCTTACCTCTTTTTACATTGTGCAAATACATAGCAACAAACAAACAATTTAAGTCATTTGGACACAGATTATCAAAAAAAAAGAGTCATTTGGACAGGTCATGATGGAAGCTTAGTCATTGTATTTAGAAGTCTGCCTTTTGGATTTTAAGAAAAATCCAATTTGTTTAGTCCTGTCTAGTTTTGTGGCAATATAGTTGTACACTAATGAATTAGCAAGTCTTCTAAGAAAAATGAATAATGGTTTTGAATTTGCTTTTTTTTGGGGGGGGGGGAGGGAATCCATCTGATTTGCCCCTAGATCACAGAAATGATCTTGAATTTTAAGTGTGATGCTTTGTTTTCCTGTGGTACAGATTAAGATGAAACCAAATACTGATAGAAAAACCGAATGTCATTTTGTAAACACAAACTTGCACCCCAGCTTGGCAAACTACGCCTCATCGCAAGCCTCTACCCACCAAAGTAGTGTCGCCATCAAGTCCTAAACGTTGTCATCATTCCAATTCATCACCCACTACAATTATGATTTATGTGCAAAACCAACAGAGTTTTAGACTAGGGCATTTTTTTCTGTAATTACCATAAAAACACAGAGGGGGGGGGGGGGGGGGGGGTACGATGTCACTGGTAAGTTCATTTGCCTGGTGTAGAATTTTGTATCAAAAACAAACCGTTTGATGTTCATAGTTTTTTGAATTGCCATATTCAAGGGGTGCTATTGGTTCGGGTTGATCTGATTATATTCCCTATAACTAAATCGCTGTAATTTGGTTTAGCATTGATTTCAGTTCTTCCGCTTCTACAAAATTGATTTGGAACCCCATCAAAGGCCACAAAGCTACAAATTTGGTTTTGTTGTGTCAATTTCGTCATGCAAATTAAGAATCAACGTACCTTAACATGTAATTATCCCTCATCTTTCAAAAATAGATCTTTTTTTTTTTGGATAAAACAACTTAACCATTTTAAGTTCACTTGATTTAGAACAAAATTGACTTATCTTCTAAGTTAAGAGAAAGAATTGATGCAATAATAATTAATTAATGAAATTCACACACACACACACACACACACACACACACACACACTGACAAAATTGAAACCATCCATATTATTGGAGAACCAAAAGTGTAATTTGACCCAAGTTAAAAATTTCCTGTGAACTAAATCAAATCAAATGTTATTCTTCTTTCTTTATTTTTTTTTTCCTTTTTTTCCTCTCTAGTTGGGTTAAGTCTGGTTACAACTCATAAGTATCTTTTTACATACCTTTCCCCCCCCCCCCCCCCCTCTTTCTCATTAAAAAAAAATCTCTCCCATTCCAAGGCTTACAATTTCAAATTTAAATCTCTCCCATTCCATAATATATAAGTTGTATGAACATTCAAATTTTAGAGTTACTACATCCCCCAATCACGTATAATTGCACATACGCACGAAGAAAGCTCCCTACTGGCTCTGTGATTCCTCTATCTGAAGCCATATATGTGCCTTAATTTGTGCAAAGCTGTTTGTTTTCTGAAAACACAGCTTGTGGATGATTCAATAACAATGACATAGTACATTGCTTTTAGATCTGGTAAGCAAAGCATTATAGATATTGGGCCAAAAGTAGAGAAGGGGGTGAGGGGGAAGAAAAAAAAAAACAAGCATAACAGTAGGCCTTTATCTAACATCCTTCAATATTATTAATCAGTAAAGAAAAACAAAAATCCTCCAACATTAGTTGAAACAAGCCCTTGACAATGTCAGCAAAGGCAGCATGCAATATAATTTGTTTTTAGTCATGGATCAATGGTGCTTAATTGAAGCAAATGGGATGTCACCCAAAAAGAAGGGTTGGAAGGTAGAGCAACATGTTCAACCTTGTCTGTTTGGATCCCCAAATATGTTTACTTATCAAGAGGTAAAAAATTGTTAAGAGTTGCAGTGTCAATAAATTTCAGATTCCACCATGCATATAACTCTAACGCAATCCAACCTTCCACAGGAAGCAATTCTAGCATGCTTCCTCAAGTGGCATGAAAACATCTCTTACCCTTCAACTCTGACATATAAGTGATTGGCAAACAGAATTCCTATCTCTCGGTAAGATAAAAGAGAAGCCCCCAGCCTACTACAAACAAAACGCCACTGTGAGGAACCACATCACCAATATGCAAAATTTGATATTTGGACGGTATGCTACAGCATGTCAAATTAATGTCATTGACTTTCGCCATATATTCTGTTTCAACAAACTCATGTATACCTTTCATCACCAGGTATCTTATAAGCTTCTCCATGCAAGACTGAAATTAATTCTTCTATGGTTCGTGACACAAAATCTACATTGGGAAGATGAAGACCCTTATGATATTCCTCTAAATTAAACTCACTCCCTTGTAATGTTTTCCTGTAACTCTCAGTGGCTGATCTAGGGTGTCCTCTTGCAATCGATGCCTGCAAATCCATTGAAAGCTGTTATTCAAGGCAAAAAGTTTTAAAATACTACAATTAAAGTCCTATTACCATTTTTTTTTTTTTTTTTTTTTTAAAAAAAACTTCATGTTCTAAATTAATTTTTAATCATTTACCATAAAATTAGAAACCAGGTCTAATATTATATACTTCTATCAAGTAACAATCTTTTTTTTTTTTTTACTATTCATGTCTCAATAGAAACCTGGCTTAAACTATATTTCTATCAAGAAAGTAACAATCATTTTTTTGCTTTTACTATTTATTTTATTATTCAATTTCAATGATAATAGTGATCTTTTTCTTTCATTTACGGAGAGATTTTTAGACTAAGTGAGCAATTTCACCTTTGAAGAGGCATTGGTTAATTTAAAACCATGAAAAACCAAATTACTATTTCTGTAGAATAAAATGATTCATTTTAACTTCTAGTTAAAGGAAGCTGGAATTTATAGTATACAGCCTGGAATGCTTCTGTGCGTATTTAACAAAAATCGGCATGCATAAAATACTGCAATATTACAGCATATGGAAGCTATAAGAAGCATCATTTTAATCTTAAACAGGATTGACACACTTCAAAGGTGTTTCAAGATTTAAAACTTTAATGAAAGATATATATTAAGGCATGACAGGAACTAACCCAATGTCCTTTTCCCAACTCAAAAAGCCAAAATCTCCATTCCCTTGTATCCTCCCCATTAATTTTGACAGATATGTTGGTCCACCTAGTGTGAAGAAACTCCACTTTGTCCAACCCATATGCCAGTCCACTTCCTATTGCTTTGACATATGCTTCTTTCAAACACCAATATCTGCAAAAAGTATAAATTGTCAGTTAATATTATAGTATTTCTGGTTGGTTCACAACTAAAATATTATCAGGTAGGACGCTAACATTAGTACTATATGCAATTAAAAGAATAATCAAAGTTGCTCGTGGAAGAGGAAGGAACTCTTTTTTTTTCTTTCTTTCTTCAGAGGGGGGAAGAGGAGGGGGGTAAGTTTTCTACCCACTGGAATGTCAAGAGAGATACAAATGCATCATAATAGTAGGTCAATCATTGTCTTCCCAAGTATAAACAGGTAAAATTAATCAATCAAAGCAGGCACCTGGCTGGATACCGTCCTAATTTCAGCATGTGTGTGTGATCTATTTTCTAGACAACAGAATGCACCTTAGATGTAAGCTAAGCTGATTACAATTTTGTGCTACTCAATTTACTACTGTTGTGCAAGATGGGGTGAAAGCATGATAACAGTGGTGAATATTAAAAGAAAATATCATTAAAAAGAGATTGAATAATTGATTTCTAAGAAAATATACTGAATTGCACGCCTTCTAGTTGGCTCAATGGTTTTGCTGATAAGAATCATCTTATAGATGAAGTGCAATTTTACCTATAAAACTCAGCCAAAATACCATCACAAGAGCCGGCATTCACTATATTATCCCATTCCAAACTTGAAAAGTATGAGGAGAAGTTCTGAATGAATTCTAGAACTGTCTCCTTTGGGGGAATGTCATAAGAAACTATGTCCAACCCTACAAGGCACAAAGGTTCAGATGCTATAGCCACATAGTCACCATGATGGGATACATTGAAATTAAAATTGGGAAATTCCAAGCCAGCATTATCATTTCCCTGAAAAGGACAAATGTGCTTTAGTAAATATAATTATCGTAATGGGGCTACAAGTAAGCTGGGAAAGCTATAAGATGATATCTATTGACTCTCACAAACAAAAATGTAAAAAGGAAAGGGTGAAACAGAGAAGGGGGAGAGGAGAAGAAGAAAAAGAAAACTACAACCTTTGTTGAAAGTTGTTATTTGTTAATGGAGAACCTCTTTTAAATTTCAATAAATTAATATCCAGAACTTCTATTGCATATTGAAGTGACTAATTATTCCCAAAATCAATACTGCTTAAAGGATGAAGTTTTTCATATTCAGCAACAAATTTCATTTGTCATCGTGCTCGCATTCCAGGCCGTTTTCTACATTTAAAGTTTTAGATTCCCAAAACTCACTCTGGTATTCCACTTCACGTATAAATGTGAGTACCAAATGTCCGCAACTTCTTACAGTGAAATTTCGTGATGTTAAATTTTTTTCATGGTCTTGTTCTTTATGTCCATTGTTAAGAAGCCCAAGAACAATCACTTTGAGCATCAGGTAGGGCACAAAATCTAATGCTATTTTTTTATTGGTAAGTTATACATAAACCTGAACCCATGACCTTACCATGTACCTTGCTCTGTCAAGGGCAGGGTTTTAGTGCTACACTAGTATAGAAGGATGATTTTGATGTCACCCTCTAATTTACATATTTAAAATCAACAATAATAACAAAAAATTTAAAAACTACTAAACGACGAGGCTAAAGTAGTAAATTGAATAAACTTCAACTCGGCAACTCCTTACCAATAGATGTTTCTACTAGAAAACAGAAATAGACATAAACACTGGCTCCCAATAGAATTTCATACTATTCACATTCACAGATAAATATTGTCACTAGAATATTACTCTCCTCTCTATTTTTCTAGATCTGCAGTTTATTGTCATACTTTCCTTTCACTCTTCTCCATAATGATGAAACTCTCAACACAATTCTACAATTGAGAATCTAAGGAGAGCAGGTTTTGTTTGAGAAAAATAGAGACAAAAGAAAGTTTCCAAGTTTGTGGGTTTTAATGAGAGAGAATAACAAAGACATAGCTTGCTTCCACATTATTTAAAAGCAAGTAACAAAATGAGCCATTCTGACCCAATTAATTGTAACCTCTTGGAAAAATCCAATAGATTTCCTTTTATTTATTTATTATCTTTTGATATTTACCATGACTCTAAAGACCAATAACATGCATATCAAGAAATTTTGAAGTTAGTGCAAAAGTCTACCATCTTTCTAATATCTATTAGGTTTGATTTCTCCCTCCCTCCTCCCCCGACTATCAAATTATCAAAAAATATGTCATGTTTGTTTCTTATATAAACTTTTTTGCATGAAATATTTTTAAAAGTTGTGATTATTGACAATTGATAATTATAGGTACAAGAGAGTGCATCATATCACATATGAAATGAGTTGCAACATTGAATCTACATCAGGATACATGGAAAAGACATAATGAAAACTATGACATGCATGACACAATAATTATATATGATATAAACTGAATTATAAAAGTGGAAAAGGAACATATCTATTCAGTTTATATATAGAGACACACACACAGTAAATTTGGGTAAAAGAAAAAATGATCACACTATCACACATGGCAGAAATATCCTCTGCATTATAGAAACTTTCTCATATGTTAGTCTCTCTCTCTCTCTCTCTCTCTCTCTCTCTCTTTTACCCCTTATTGATAATTGAAATTTTCCTGTCGCTATATTGAATATTACTTCATTGCATCTAGGCTTGGCTTAAGTAGCAAAGAGATGGGTGAAATTGTTGTAAGACTTACTATTTGTATTAACTTTTGATAGGACTACACCCATCCATCTATGTTTTAGTGGTCTGACCGGTAAAACTGCTTGAAGCTATAAGGGTTCAGCCAAAGCCTCAATTTGGTTGTTCATAGCCAAGCCAATATAAATGGACCATTATGCACTTATCCCAATTATCTCTGATGCAGCAAATTTCAGATTGTCATTCCATCATAATTATCCATGTCCATCACATAATTCTCAGTTGAAAATCTTTTTGCCAAAAACCAATTTTTCCTAAATGCAATTGAATTCATGGGAACAAATCGATTCTTTATGCTAAGACTACTTTTTCCTAATTAAGTTGAATCCATGGGGAACACAGTGGAGAATGCCACACACCCAGTGGATCTCAAATTCATGGCCTCACTCTGCAACTTACTCTTACAAGGAGAGGAGGTGCCATTTGAGCAATAGCTTATTGGCATGTTGGCCACATGATGACTACTCCTGCTTAAAATTACATAGTCAATACTAGATCATTTGATGGGATTAAAGCATACTCTTCAAAATTATTTGTTTAACTAGTTGAGGAAAATTGGGGATGTTTGTTGTTTTTCTCTTTTAGGGTTCATTGATCTTTGTAATTTTACGTGTAATATTTCTTATCCCTAAGTTATACTTTAATTGATGTCTTAAGAATAAGATGCAAAAACTTAACATCAAATATAAAACCCAAAATTGACTTGAATTTCATATTTGAATTTGAACCTGACCACATAATCACCAAATGTCCCAAAATTGGGTAACACACACATATTATCTGTTGAATTCAAAAAATGATAATAATAATAAACTTGTTAGCTATGGTTATACCAGATATGGCTTGCCCTCCAATGTGCGATTTATGGTGATTTCATCAAAGGGGATTCCCAGCACTTCATGTACAAGAGCATACTGAAGCAATTGGCTCACGAGTGCCCGTTTTCTATCCTCCATTCTCACAAACCTACCAATGTGAAGGCGAATTGAAAGGTCATGGACTCTTACACAGACAATTCAACATTTCTTTCTTGATAAATAAGCTGAAATTTTATTAATAAATTTGAACATAGTACAACAAAAGTCATCATCATACAGCAACAAGCTGCAAACAAGAAAACTAAAGTACAGATACAGTGAAAAAAACAATTCTACATTGTTAAAACACCCTACAAACTACAATCTACAACACCAACTTCATATAACTAAACAAAGATCAACCAAGTTATAACATTGATAAAAAAATCAAACTGAATCACCTCTAGGAAAGACACCAAGATTAAATCTTGAAGAAAATAATTATGCTATTTCAGTTTGTGAATGTATATGTTCAGAATTCCAATTATTAATTTTCTTAGAGACCAAAGAGAGCTTCACTGCATGATTCTGAAAGACGCATCAAAAACTATTACTGAAAAAGGACAGATATGATGATGTATGTGAATTTCAATGACAACTCGTTTAAAATATATATATATATAACTTTTAAGAATAGCATAGAACAGAATTGGTTTTCTTTCAATTTTCCCAGAAAGCAAACAGAGAGTAAAGGAGAGAAAAGAGAAGCAAAAACCTTGTAACAAAGGAGCGTTGATGTTGAGGGAGAAGAGAGAGGACAGAGCAGAAGTCATGGGGAGATGGGTCCCACTTTGATATGTCCACTACCCATCTCTGGACTCCCTTCTCCATTTCTACTATCAAACTTTAGAATTAATTAAAAGCTTTGCTCTCTCTCTTCAGATTTCTCTCTGTTTTTTTTTTTTTTTTTTTTCGGGGGACAAGTTTCTCTCAGTTTTGATTATAGCACAACCGGTATTCCACTTTGGGTAGTGATCATAGGTTCAGTCCCACAGGCCGGTTAATTTATTTTTATAAAGGGAAAAAAATTTGGTCAAAATTGCCTCTAAAGTTTATATATGTTTAATATTTTTAGTAATTTTTTTAATATATATATAAATTTTCAACATATTATCTATTATTAAATCAAGACATTAATTTGTATAGGTGAAAATTGGACCATATATCTTTTATCCAACAATAATATTTTTAGTATTTGAATTTTCGAACGTGCGAATTTAGTCCAACAGTTTTTAGAAATGAGTTTTATTAATTTTACCCATTTTTAATTCTGTTAATTATATATATATATATATATATATATATATATGTTGAAAGAGTTTCAACATATAACGTCTGTTCTTGATAATAACTCTTTATTCAATCATCAAACACTTCAGAATTTTTTTTTTTTGCATTTAGCTTCATTTCATAATATTTTAGTTAGTTGTCTAGTTTTTCTGCAAACTAGCATCTCAAGTATCTAAAACTCAAGTTCCAAGATAGAACTCAAGTTTTTTAGACTCAAGTTCCACCAATTACTTTCCCAATGCCTATTCTTCTCCCTCTTCTCTCCTCCAACTCGTGCTTCTTCTTCCTTCTCTTCTCTCCTCTAGCCCATATTTCTTCCTCTTCTTCCCCTATTCTGCTTCTTCGGATCTACATTCTCCAGAGAGGTCTTCGGATCTGGTACTTCTTCCTTCATTTCTAGTTCTTCATCTTCATCATCATCTTTGTTCTTCCTCTTTTATGGAACTCGAGTCTTCTGAGTCTTAAAGACTCAAGTTCCATGTGGCAAAAACATCTTCATGTCAGTAATCTTTGAGGCTCGATTTCTTCATTGAACTCGAGCCTCAAAGGCTCGAGATGTTATTCTCCTCAATTCTTTCCAATAGTTGATAATTAATGACATAGTGTGGCAAACTCATGCTACTCTGCAAATTACCCCAAAGACTTCACCAATCAGTTTTTGCTAATTTTATATTATGTCTAGCCTAGATACAAGGTGGCCTATTTTATCTTATCAAACAAAATGGCCTATTTTAATGATGTGGCATCCAATTTTTATTTTAGTTTTTAAAGTACACAATACCCAAACCAAACATATTTGTGTGTCCAAATTTAACATTTCCCAATTAATTAATTATGAGTTTTGGGTTTAAAAATTTTAGTTTAGCTTCCAAACAATTCCTCAAGTATGTAGCTATATTATATATGAAATTTCATTTGTTATCCTATGATGGAAACTATATTATATAATGAATGGAATGTGATCATGTTATAGACTTTTGCTACCTAATGTTAGGTTGCAACTCATCCAAGACTGTTAAAAATGTGTCTGAAAACTACCATGTAGATTGCAATGAAGCTACATTGTCGAAATTGAGATCTTATAATCCGCTCTTAAAATTATGATTTCTAGACACCCTCAAGCAGTTGTTGATCCACTCAATACTCTGTATAAAGAAAGCAAATGATCTCACAATATGAACTTGAGATGCTTTAGGGTTTAATCAATGCTAGATTGGGAGGGGAGATTTGAGATTGCAATTTGAAATTGAGGAAATTTTCATACTATAGTTGCCTAGGGCTCATAATGGAGAAATGTGATATTGGGGCAAAAATACGGGTTTGAGTTGAGCAAATCTAATGTATGGCCTTTTAGATATAAAATATATTTTGTCACTAAAAATAAACCATCTTATTATTCCGTTAGCTACAAACATAGAAAAATTAACAAAACTAGATAGAAGGACATGTAGATATCTTGTTTTAAACTTAAGGTACTCCAATTCACTCATTTAAAACATCAAAGACCAAAAATGCTTAACTTATAGACTTTACAAACCAATAGCATAATTTTATATTATGTCATTTTTATCTAAAATTTTATGAGTTTTGTTAATGGATGCTCGTACACTTTGTTTGGGAGTTCATACAAGAAATGAATGAAATGAAATGAAATAGAATAGAATGCATTTAAGAAATTGAAAGGAATGGAAGAGAATAGAATTTGTTTAAGTTACATTGTTGGAAGTTTTAAAATAAATGAATAAAAAGTAATAGAATGGAAGTAACTTTTTGTTTTTTAGAATGAATGTAAATAACTATTTTTTGGAAATAATATAGAGAAGAAGGAATAAAATCATTTAATCACAATTGTAGGGGGTGGGGGGTATGAGGGCAGAACCACTACTGGGCCATGCCCAAGGATCGTATAGGCCCAACAGATAGATAAGTATTGCGCTAACCAAGGGAGGAAGGCCTGGTGAGAGCCCCTCGCACCCTGCAGGAGGGGGGGGAGATGAACTACCACTGTACCAGGAGATTCAAACCGAAGCAAACATTTAAGGCTAGACACTAGAGGAGAGAGAGAGAGAGAGAAAGGCGTGTTGAGGAAGCACCCATCACTTTCGTATTAAATTCGCTACATCAACTAGGATAGTCACATTAATGGAGGAAGGGACGCCTAAACAGTGTCCAGACAACCTATAACTCACCCTGCACTTCTCCCAAAAGAGGTTTGGGACAAGTACCTGGGGGAAATCCAACACCCTACAACTGGAGGGATAGGATTAAGGGCAAAATACTATAAAAGGAGGGGAAAACCCCATTAGGGGGGGAAGAATTAAGGAGAAATCACTCAAGCTTGTATTGTTGAAAGCTAAGTAAAACGTTCCTCGGCCAACTGAGGGAACATTAATAAAAAGCTTCAGTTTTTCTTACTCAATTCTTTTTGCTTTCTATCTGATCCATATTTTGCAGTTTTAACCCATAAGTTAAGGACTCTATGTGTTGGTCCACCTCACCCATCTCTAAATAATTAGTTGTAGTGAGCTCACATCTAGAGCCCAAGCCCTAGCCTTTAGGCCCTTGGGTGCCACTTTTACGCCCCACACAACTAGCGCCACCTATGGGAAAGGCTACCTTAAATTCTTGCTAAACCAATTGTGACAATGGGAAAATAGCCTCTAGAGATAGAAGTAGAACGATGGAACAAAATGAAGGAAGAGAGTCTATGGGATCTGGCCAAAGGCAAAACTGGGTGAATCAAGAGCCTAGGAGAGAGGCGAGAGACGGGACCCCATTCATTGGGAACAGCAGAAGTAACTTAGCATAGTCCAACCGGAAAAGTCAGGACAACCTAACACCCTCAGGGCCAGATCCTAGGGACCAAGAAGCAAATGTTCTTAGGGAGTAAATCAACCTCCTCCGAAGGGAGGTTCAAGAAATTTGAATTTGAGGAAAAGGTTAGAAAAATGTATCCAGGAATCTAAAGTAAAAGAAAAAAAAAATTAAAAGAAGAAGAAGAAGAAGAAAAGGCCCCTTCTTTATTCACTAGACTCGAAAATGCAAGCATCTCAGACTGCCCATCCCACTTGACTCCCCATCTCAGACAAGGCAGTAAGCCCATCATGCCAATCCTCCGAAATGATAAAAAAAAAAAAATATATATATATATATATATATATATATATATATATATATATATATATATAAAACCAATCACTGAGGCCTTTGCTGTTCTTAGGAAGGCAAGAGATGAGCCTAACGGGTGCATTCCTAGTTCAAAGGTAGTAACTAGTTGTAACACCCCAGCCCACCTTTAAATAAATAAAAAAAAAAAAAAAGGAAGTCATTTTTTTTAAGGCCCACACGTGCCCCACATAACCCATCCTCCCCCACCACATATCTCACAATTCTCTCTTTTCTCTTTTTGGCCAGTCACTCTCACTCTTGTTCTTCTTTTCTTTTTCTTTTTCACTCAACACAACACACATACACACACTTCTCTCCCTCACTCTCCCACCAGTACACTCCTCATCACCTCCACCATTTTTCCGGAAAACCCTCAAGAACATCACACCTTCACATAAGTTAGTTGAGGTAAAAGTTCGAATCTTTTTTGATGGGTATTATGTTCTTGTTTAAGGTTATTTTACCCAAGCTTTAATAATAATGTTCTTGAGATTTATGACCTTCTTGGGTGATATTCTTGTAATTTTGTTTATGGATTTTTGATATGGTGGACTAATTTGATGAGTGGGTTTATGGTTTTACTAGTGGTGGCAACTAAGGTTTATGTATGGTGAAAATTTAGGGGTTTTGAGGTGTATCATATGAAATAAATGGTGAATATAATTTTTATGGTTTATTTGGAGCTAGTTAAAGATTTCAATTGTTAGTTTTGAAGGATATTGTGATTTTGGTGTCATGGGTCTCTTGATGATGTTTTGAAAATTTTGTGGAAACTACTCATAAATTAGTGAGGTTTTGATGTAAAAATAATACCTTGAATGATTCTTGAGTATAATAGGAGTCTATTCCTTGTAATGAAATTGTTGAGAAACTTTGGAAATGGAATACATTATTCGTGAGGTTAAATTCTAAGTTTGCCTAATTAATTTCTTAGTTAGCAATTTCTAATTCATAGCTAGATGCAATGTCAAGCTTTATGCCTATTGTGATAAGTTTGCTTGATATTGTTTAGGTTCTAGCTAATCTTATTTGGAGCTTGGAAAATTAGGTTTTTTCGGGTTGCAAGGTAAGTAGCTTTTAGTGGGATTTTTGGAAAATAACCATGTTGCATAAAAATTATTCTTGAGTCAAACACTTTTTGGAAAATTAATGGTGGAACTATCTTTTTCTAAAAAGTGTTGTGTTGTAACCCTACTATTTATGATTATATATGAAAGTGCATATTCTTATTTCATATGGGGAATTGCATGATTTGTTAGCATGGAAAAGACTAGCATTTTGATCAAATTCTTGAGAATGAATTTCATGGATTTATTGCATTATTTGCAAAATATAAAGATATTTTATCTTGACCTATGTTATTTGGGAAGTTGATGCAAAATCATTTTGACAAGAAATAAGTTAAGGGCTTTGAGAACCTTGTGAATATCTTGGGCATTCAAATATTTTAAGAAACTACTTGGAAGTGAATTATGTATTTTGAATTAAAGGTAATTTGTGAGCTCTTTATGTTCTACCCATGTGTTGTGACATGTGATTACCAAGTGATTACCTAGCTAGATACTATAGTCTGTGTGACATTGGTATCTTAGCACCCGTCTTTGTGACAGTTATTGAGTTCCGTCTTTGTAACGGCATATTAGTTCCGTCTTTGTGATGACAATGAGTTCCTTTTTTGTGACGACATTTTTAGTTCCGGTTGTGTGTCGGCGATGAGTTTCATCTTTGTGACGGCAAATTAGTTTCGTCTTTATGACGGCATTATCATGTGACCTTGGTTTTGGAATTGTATTGTTATTGCTCACAAATTATAGTATGTAGTTTCATGAGAGCATTTTGAGAAGTTTTGTGCCATGTCATTTTATTCATTCTTGTCATATTATTTTTGGAAATGGTTTTGTAGAAATTATTTGGAAATTCCCAAATTAAAACATGATTTGTAAATTGTTATCATCATGAAATTTGAATTTCCCCCACCCCCGTTAATTGTGCTACTTACTGGGCTCTATCTCATTCTATTATTTTACAAACTTTTTCAAAGTAGGCAACTATCTTTTTGAGATAGCTTTTTGGTGGCTAGTAGTAATTAGACTAACTACTAATGGAGGCTGACTTTTGTGATGGAGATAATTGATGATGTATAATTTAGAGTAGGCTTGACCCAATTCTTTTGTATCTAATAGTGGTTATGCATTTATTTCCACTAATGGAACAAGTTGATGTTATGTAATTATTTATTCAGACCTCCATTTCTTTTGTGACAAATGGTCATTGTATTTATTACATAGAGCTCTAACTTACTTTGGGAGTATATTTAATGGAATTATTAGGATTGGTACTTGTTATGATTTTATTTGGGTTGAATTGCTAAAAGAAACAAAATGTACAAGTACCTTTGAGATGTTTTTCTCATGCTTTGGACCCTTTCAGGTTTGGGGTGTGACACTAGTGACCTGGCTATCATGGTAGCTATAAACTTAATTGATGTCGTAGTGGGTTAGGTCTACGCCCATCTTCTTGTTTATTCGGGCTACATTGTTAACTATCTAAAAAAGGTTGATGGAACACTGGGAGGGGCTTATTCTAAAAACAGAAAGAAGTCATGCATTACTCTATCCATAGGTATACTCATCCCACCTTCAATGAAGGTGATCATGCCATGACACCTAAAGCTCTTTTTGTATAGTGTTCACCCATTTCACAATGCTCTATGGTGACACTAGTTGGGATGTCATACTTAGCCTTAAAGGCCTCCTTTTTCTCATCGGTATCTACCAAACACCTATACTATGAAATAAAGAAGAAAATATGGTAAGAAGTAAATCCTAGACACAAAACCTACTCGACCAAGGAGGGAAATGAGACCACTTACAAAGCTGGGAGCACAACGTCACTCTTCAGGAGACTCTTGGTGGCTTAAAATTTTTTTTCTTCTTGGGGCAGAAAATGAGCTCCTTCCCCCTCTTATATAGGGGGAAAGAAGCAGTAATTTCCCCCCCCCCCTCCCCCAAATCAAGGTGAAATAAGGACCGTAAGATCCCCATCTCACCATTGGATGTGGGAAGCAGACAGCCACCTAGAACATTTAATGTGGCGTTAGGAATCCAAAACGTTAGGAGTGTGCACAGGCAATTGAAAAGACAAGCCTGCACATATGAACATGGGTGGCACATGTGAACCCCCTGCTTACAAGAAAATAAGGAAATGGGGTTTTGGGAGGGGTGGTTCAAGGGCAGAACCACCACTGGACCATGCCCAAGGACTGTATGAGCCCAACGGATAGATAAGAAAGTATTGGGTTGACTAAGGGAGGAAGGCTTGGCAAGAGCCCCTCGCATTGCGAGGGGGGTAAATGATCTACCACCATACCAGGAGATTCAAACCGAGATGGACATCTAAGGGTAGGCACTAGAGGAGGAGGAGAGAGAGGGAGATATGTTGAGGAAGCATCCATCACCTCCGCATTAAATTTGTTACACCAACTAGGACAATCGCATTAATGGAGGAAGGGACGCCTGAACAGCGCCCAAAAAGCTTGTAGCTCACCAAGCACTTCTCCTAAACTAGGGATGGGACAAGTATCTGGGAGAAATCCGACACCCTCAGCTAGAGCGTCAAGATTAAGGGCAAACTGCTATAAAAGGAGGGAAAAACCCCATTAAGGGGCAGGCCCAGGAGGAAGGGGGGGGGGGAGAAATCACTCAAGCTTGTATTGTTGAAAGCTAAGTAAAACCTTTCTCGACCAACCGGGGGAACATTAATAAAAAGCTTCAGTTTTTTCTTGCTCAATTCTCTTTGCTTTTTGTTTTATCCATATTTCCCAGCTTTAGCCCATAAGCTAAGGAATCCACATATTGGTCTGCCTTACCCATCTCTAAATAATTAGTTGCAATGAGCTCACATCTAAAGCCCAAGCCTCAACCTTTGGGCCATTAAGTGCCGTTTTTACGTCTCACACAACAATATTGCTACTAGACCCCTTTTTTTTTTTTATACATAAATGGTTGAATATATAAGGGCATTTTAGGAGTTTTAGTGAAAATTGTATTACACTTCATTTTATTCCCCCTGATTCCTCTCAATTTTAGAGGGAATAAAAATTTAAAGTTTTGAGAGAATAGAGAGGAATACATGTTCTCATTTACCCATTCCGTTATCTCACACTTAAACTTCCAATTAAGAGAAATAGTCTTTTCATTCCCTCCGTTTAAACTATCAAACAAGAGAAATGAATGAATATTCTAAAATTATTTTTTTTATTCATTTCTCTCATCTCAAACGAGGGCATAGAGTATTTGTTAATTGACCATTTTTAAAAAAAATTAGTACCACTTTAATAAGAAATACTAGCCTCATCATAAGTACTTCATGCATCCAATGAGACTTTTCTTTTCCGGTTTAGTACCATAGCTTTCCATTCATTCATCTCTTTTCATGCAAGTGAATTTGAGTTTGTCAAATGCCTAGATATTTTTCTATTTAAAAACAAAGAGAAAATAGAATAAGAAAGAAAGAAAGAAAATAAAATAGAGTATGTCCGTTTAAATTTAAAAAAATTATAAGAGAGGAAGAGGAAAATAGGGTGCGTCTTTTTAAATTTAAAAAATAATAAGAAATAAAGATATTGTAAACTGCTAAGAATGTTAGTTTAGTGGGAGGTTTTAAAATGTGAGCTGTTATTTTACAAATTTTCCCTCTTTATTAAAAACTTGTGAGCGAGAAGGAGAGATTTTGGGGACAAAAAAATTTAGTTATAAAATTGATTGTAGTCTTAGGCTACAACCTTAATTGCTCGGAGTATGTTTGGCATCAACTTAAATTTTTAGCTTTTAGTTTTTATGTATAACTTTCTAAAACCTTACTTTTCTCCTTTTTTTTCTTTTTTTTTCAAGGTACAAATATATTTTAGCACACTTTCAGTAAAAAAAATTCAACAAAAAGTTAGATAAGCTACTCCCAAACGAAAACTCAATATGTTTTTATTGAATGTGAATTTTGACAAATCCACCATTGAATTACATCTTCTTCTTATATTCTCCATACTTGCAAAATTTCTAGAAAATTAAAAATCAATAATTATGTCATCAATAAATTGTTTAAATGATTCCTATCAATATTTAATTACGTCTTTTGGTAGATTTAAAATTATGCATAAAATATAAGTTTGTAAATTATATAGTAAATAAGAGAACAAATTTTAGTTACAAAATTGATTGTAGCCTTAGGCTACAACCTTACTCAATATCTTTTATTGGAGGTGAATTTTGACAAATCCATCATTAGATTACATCTTCTTCTCATATCATCCATACTTGTAAAATTTCTAAAAAATTAAATATCAATAGCTATGCCATCATTAAATTGTTTAAATTGCAAGTTTTTGTAGTTTAAAATTATGCATAAAATATAAACTTATAGATCATATAATAAATAATATCTGATAGACAAAAAATTTGACTTGTGTATTAAGAGCATAAAAAATATATAATTCAACGGTTAGATTTTTAAAATATATAGTGTAGATGCTCATTTTTTTGCGAGCCCAGCAAGGAAGCAGACCCAAAGTCATGGGCAAAAGAAGGTATATGGAATGCCATTAAGCTAAGTGGCAAGAATAACGGATAGTGGATCTAAAAAGCAAATAAATGGATCCTGAGGAAGTAAGTGGGCCTAAAAAGGTCCGAAAGAAAATAAAAACAAAATCATGGGCTGTATGGATGTGGAAAACTAAGAATGGGTCACGGTTGCTACAACAGGCCCAAAGTAGTGCAAGTAAAGAAAGTAAGGGGCTATGGAAAACCCATGACCCCCAAAGAAAAGGTGAGAAGTACTTGGGCCGAGGAAACCCAAGAAGTTAGTAAAAGCCCATGAGAAACATAGAATTGAAAAAAAAATGGCCCAAGATGCCTAAGAGAGTAAGTGGGCCAAGGACGCCCAAATGAAAGTAGGTGGGACAAGGGAGCCCACGAGTAGCAAGAGGCCCAGTAAGATCATTGGGCCTCCAGAGAAAGAATAAACAAAAAAGGTCTAAAGTGGCCTAGCAGACTTGAGTCAAGTAGACCTTACGGCAGGCATAACAAAATTGTGTAGCAGGAAGCAAGTAACAAGAGTTGGGAATAAAAACATGGAATGGCCCACAACCAGGCAATGCCCAATCCTTAGAAGATGCAGGCCATAAATGAGGAGTCAGACGAAACAGCCCATGCCCAAAAAAGCCAAAAACAAGCAACAGACTAGGCAGTTTGACGTTCAGACCGCGGCAGACAGATGAGCAGCAGGCAAAATTTTGAACAAGCATGAAGGCAAGGCATGCGCAAGGCCTAGGCACCACCAGCTTGTACCTAGCCAATACAAGAAATGGTGAGGTCATGGGTTAAAGTTAAGGGGATATAGTTTGGCGGTGGGGAGGAGGAAAAACTCATTTTCATGTTTCCTACTCAAGCCCTTTTGGAAGTACTGTCCTGCTGGGATGACATACTACCCAAAAGAGGTAAAGCTGGGTGGGAACCACCAGGTGCATGCCGAAAGGGGTAGAGAGAAGAAGAGTATTCACACTGCAGCAGGTAAGAGTGCCACAAGGAGCAAGCAAAACGAAAAAAGCCTTCTCTGTCTGAGGCGGAGAGGCGCTGGCTGGGTGACTGACCTGTCAGTGACAGTCGGCAAAGGAACTCATGCCAGAAAAAAATGGTTAAGGGCTAAAATGGTAAAAAGCCAAGCACGATTGACCCTATATAAGGAGCCCTACTGTGCACGACTAAAAAAGAAGAAGAGAAAAACCTCTGTGAGATAGTTGCTAGAATCACACAAACAGGGGAGCAAGAGAAACAAGAAGAAAAAGAGAGAAAAAATAAAAAGAGAGTAAAAACAAAAGAAAAGGATTAAAGAAACAAAAAAAAAAAAAAAGTAAGAGAGAAGCAGAGAGAATAGAGTGATTGGCATGCACCGAATGGGTTAATCTTCATCTCCCCCTCTAACCCATGCTCTCTGATGACGAAAGGAAGAAATTTCACTCGACCCAAGTCACTTAGGACTGTTCCTTCAAAGTAGCTAATTTCCCTTCTTTGAGATATTAGTAGCGTTGAAGGAGTGGTTTCCTTTCCTGACGCAGAATGGCTTAACACGGCAGGATGACATTTATGTCTTTAATACACTCCTTATTCTCCATCTAAAACTCATCCCTTTATTACCATCGTGTAAAAAATAGGCACCCTTCATTAAGGCCCACTGACTATTTTGTCTAAATTCCTATTATTGTCTTTACTATATCTGTTTGTTGTAGTTAACGTGATAGTTCTGTCTGCCGTAAGCGCATGATCAAGACCTGACTAACAAGGGAATTTTTTGTGCACAAGCCGGACCAGGAAGGTTTGCTCTCAGACCGGTCTCAACTCCTTAATCCAGAAAACTTTGGGCCTAGTGTAGCGGTAGGCAGCCTAGCCCAACACTTGCAAAAAAAGGCCCACACATGTAGTAATATTTACTTTATTGAGTAATATTGTAGCCTTAAACTACAACTAATTTTGTAACTAAATTTTGTCTTAAATAATATCTAATTAACACAAAACTTAACATGTATATTAAGAGAGTAAAGAACATGTAATTTAATAGTTAGATTTTTAAAATATGTAGTAATAGTTATTTTATTGAGTATTGTTGTAGCTTTACAACCAATTTCGTAGTTAAATTTTGCCCAATTTTGAAATATTCAAGATTTAGAATCCATGTAGGTTCCAGTTAGCTCAACTAGTAAAGTCTCTAATGGTTGTATAAGAAATCTGGGGTTCAATTCCCGCCTACACTAAAAACTAATTGGTATCTTAGTCTTATGATAAAGATGTATCATCAAGAGGCTTAAATGGTTTGAAAGTCTCTTAAATAGTAGAATATAGATAGATATAGACATAAAAGTGTAGATAAAAAGTTGTTAAAAAAACTAATTTAATTTTTTTTCCTAAAAATTTTCTAAAAGATTTCTAAATATATTCCTTTAATCATAACTTTTTCCAAGTTTTATTAAAGTCATGTTAAATGATAACTTTATAATAATTATTAATAAACCATAATAGGAAATTTTTTACCAAAAAAAATATATTTTTTCGTTTAAAAATAGTTACTAAACTAAAAGGCATCTGATATCCTTTTCCATTTTATTATTCAGTTATTCAGTCCAACTACATCCGAATGGACTCTGCTAAAAACGGTTCCAGCAGAACCTATTCACTCTTCTTTCGTTTTACACGAAACCTAAGAATTCAGCTTTGCTTGTGAGTTGTGAATTGTGATAAAAATCCTCCGAAAGTTCCGCACGCATACTTTATATTCTGAGTTGTGAACCGGAAGGTATCGTTTAACTACTTTGTTCCACAACTGGTTCTCAATTGTTTTGTACTTTCCTTGAGGACTTTCGGAGTGTTCGATACAGTTTCTTGTTCTGTCTTGTAGTTGGCTTTCTGTGTTTAATTGGAGTTTTTGTGTCTGTCCTAAAATTGTAGTTTTTGGGTTCAGCCAAAATGGGGTTTTGGGTCTATCAATCTTGATTGAAAGTTGAATGTGAAAAGTTTGTGGAATTGTAATGAACCCATTTCGATTTTTGATTTGAAGTTCCTGTTTTTGTTCCAATATTCTAGTTTCTGTGTAAAGAAATCATGGGTTTGGGTATATCAACTTTGATAGGATTGAAAGCAACTGTTCTGTTCTTGTCCTTTGCATACCTTAGAAACAGTGACTTAACATTGTTATCATTACCATTCCTGTATGCTTCTTTGGTAGATTTCTTAGTTTCCATTGCTTCACTCCCATCCATTGATCTTCCCTTGCTCTTGGGCAAGAACCCAGATGGGACCTTCCCCATTTTGTCCAAAATAATGTTTAGCCCGTACTTGAACTTTGTTCGGGGTTTCTCAGCATTGCGGAGATTGAAAAGTGGGGAAGATCCTTATAGTGAAGTTAGTGAGGGTTTGTATGTTGGTGGATGGCCATATTCTCCAGATAAATTGCCCCCGGGTAACCCTGCAGTTATCGATTGTACCTGTGAATTGCCAAGAATGCTGGAATTCTCGGGGCATGCCTATTTGTGCATTCCGGCTTGGGATACAAGGGCTCCTAAGCCAGCTGATATCGCAACTGCTGTTCGGTGGGCTTGTCGAAAGAGAGCGCTGAATAGGCCTGTGTTTATCCACTGTGCATATGGTATATTACTTAACTTTGAAGCCATTTTATTGATTTCATAGACTGGAAGAGTAATGCTCCTCCTCTTTAATGCATAGTATGTTAGATCTTCTGTGTTTTTTTTCTCATGGTTCAAACAGCATGATTAATTCTTCTTTTCACTTGATATGCTTTGCTTGGAACATCTACATGGTTAATGCATTAGGGTCTATGTAAGTGAGAACTCTGAGAAAGTCACCTAGATGCTTATATTAGCAGACCTAACTACTCAAATCAATATTATTTACTCGCAACCTAAGTACTTGATCACAAGGATAGTCAGATATATCTGTTTAGCCACAGGCCATCATTTCTTCTGTAATTGCATCAGAGGCACATTGGCACATTTCCCTTTTTCTTATTACAATTACAGCTTAAATAACATCAGCTTTAGTACGCGTTGTCATTTGCCTTTGTTGTAAATGACTTGTAATCTAAATCTTAGTACTGGTCTTTGATTTTGTCTTCAATTAGCTGCCTCTAGCTTTGTTTATCTCTCTTCTTTTCTTTTCTTTTTTCTTTTTTAATTTTAATCTTTAAATGTTAAGTTTGACCATGCTCACATCATAAGAGTTTTTGTTTATTACCTGGGTTATTTGAACCCTGAAGAAACCTACAATTACAGCCATATTACAAAACTATGTGTCATCATAATACCCTTTGAAGGATATGCTACTTCCATTTATAATTTTTTAACACAAACACAGTTGTCATGTTATCAAATAGGCATGGCCAATTGAACACATCGACCCTATATATATATATATATGTATGTATGTATGTATGTATGTATGAAGTCAATGCTTTTGTAAGTCTCAATTCCCGTCTTTATGAATGATCTGTTGAGGATATAACAAATGATTGTCTTTTGTATTCCTATTGGTTTCAATGATTCATATCTAACTCTAGTTTTACTGGACTTGTACTCAATCTTTTCCTCCTGTAATTCTAATTTAGAGTTATGTCAAAAAGGACTTCAATGTGATGTGACCCTTTTTTGGGGTAAGTCTCCAATGTGACCTTCATAAGATATGGCTTGGGTTTTATGCTGGCTGTCAAACTCTACTGCAGCTCTCCTGCTTTCTCCACATTTGAGACTGGCTATGTTAACTAAGCATGACAAAGGAGGAGTTTTGGATGTTAGAAAAATTTCTCTGCTGAATGTTTAAGATGCCTCTTTTTAGACCAGTTATGTATTTTTGCATAGCTAGTCCGAAGCCCAGATAAAGGAAAATGATTGTGGTAGATTGACATCCAGTGTAAACTTTTTTCATATCTTATGAACATGGATTTATATGATTTTAACATATTCAGTTTTTTCCCTTTACTGGGTGAAGCTTCCCATATGATCCACTAATCATCTCTCTCTCTCTCTCTCTCTCCTTTCGTTCATTTTCCTTTCCCAAGTAAATCTCTTTCCAGTTTCATTGCTTCATATAGATTTACAATGGGAATTTTTCATGATACTAGCCTTTTCTTGTCTTACATAAAAATTTCATAGTGAACTCTTGCTAGGTGTCTCTGGTTTAATTTTCCTATGTTTCTTTTCCTGCATTTCTCACATAGTTGCTTTTTAAGGCTGGACAGCGTAGCATCCAATTATGTCTTGTGAATTGAAAATGCTGAATACAATATATGTTAGTTTTTAGCCTGTCTTAGACGTGATTACTTTGCACATGTGCTCACACATACAAACAAGCCAGGGGGATTGAATGATTCTTGTTTTTTTCCTTTTGTAGTTATTTTTCTCCCCTCTTTTGATGGAGAAAAGTCATGTAGAATTTGATAAATTTGTTTACATATAAAGTCAATGACCCTGTTTCTTTTGGTGAAACTATTACTAATTTACTATCTTCATTTTCATCTCAGGAAATTAGGTGGAGACCGTGGGGTATCCTAGTTTAGTATTATTGTTAATTATGAGGCCATGTAAGTAGGCTAGGATTGTGGAGTGAATTCAATTGAAAATTCAAATGGGGTGGCTCTTAGTAATGTTCTCAGTTTTAAGGTCTCATGCTTTCTGGGGTTAGCAGCCTTTGGAGTCTTTGTTGAGAGGTGACGAGAGCCGTATCTCATATTACTTGGGATACTTTTTCTATGATGCTCTACTGTCATGTTCTCTTCTAATGAAATCATTTTGAACTAAAATCCCCGAGTGTGTGCCTAATGATAATTAGGGAACAATTGTTCTACCATTCAATTAGTTATTTTTTTGTTGTTGTTGTTGAATGAGATAGTTGATTTTTGCACTGAGTATGAATCTGGAGCCAGCAATGAGCATGGTTTGGTGTTTGTCAGTTGATTCTTCATGTATGGGGGTGGGTTGCTCTAGGAAAGGTGCACATGGACCCATATTAGAGTGCTGTCACTAATACTCATGTATCAGCTGGGACAGGGGATCCTGTTTGTAACCAGACTAAGAAAGTTCTGCAGCTGACTGCAAACTGGTACTTATATGCAACTTGTGGAAGAAGTTTCTTTTACTTGTATGCCATGTGGAGAAGGTTCAGGACAAAGTAATGCTGTTCTTCCACAAGGGGAGATGGCAAAATTTTGTGTGTTTCAATGGGAGGGTGAAAACACCTTGCCTTTCCTGGGATTTGGCATTTATATATTTTCCACATGACAAATTTCGTGCGGGCTGTGGAATATCTTATTGCTCGGATGTCCTGCAAGAATTAGGTACCAATAAAGTCTTTACAAAGAATTTTGCAGCCTGACTAGAGGTTAAAGGTACAGAAAATTTTCAAATAACTAATATAATCAACTCCTATGCAGGCCTTAACTTAAAGTGATAAGGGGGAAATGGGTCGGCATGGGTCTCAGGTTCTCTTATTAAATTTCTGCCATTCTTACAAATAGTAAAACACTGCTGTTAACACAGAATTTTATTTTTAGGTTGGCTGCTTAGTCTCCTTTTAAATTGGTTTCTAGCAAGGGGCATATGACCACTGCTTATTGGAGAGTAAATGCATATTACAACTAGTACTAAAAGAATCAGGACCCTACAATTTTCTATATAAACTAAGAAATTTTTTTATTCTACTGCTGTGAGTGTCGTCAGAATCATTTATATTGCTGATGAGAACTGTTGCTTTTTTTTAACATGCATTTCCTTCTGGCCTAATTTGTTGTCATGCTTGTGAGTAGTGAGGTGTTGTAGATTTATAGTTTAACTTTTCCTCTCTTTTTTTTCTTTTTTTTTTTCTATTTTAGGTCATGGAAGAAGTGTTGCTGTCATGTGTGCACTATTAGTGGCTCTAGGCAAGGCAGAAGATTGGAAAAACGCTGAGAGGCTAATTCGAGAAAGACGCCCTTATATCCATATGAATGCTCTCCAGCATATGGCCCTAGAAGAATGGTCAAAAAGCCAGTTATTTTCTCCTTTGAAGAATGGAGAAATGGATTAAGTTCATTAATTCTATCTAATGCTTCTTGTTGCTTGCGATCCAATAGGGCTGCAAAGAAAAATGAATGACATGCTTCTTTTCATTGCATCAACTATTATTTCTAATTCCACACATCTAATTTTTGCAATTGAATTACTGTAATGACTTTCTAGTGGGTCTTAATTTGATTTTTGGTTGTTACTAAACTTTAAAATCAATAATGTAACAGTGACCAACTTCTGGATTCAAGAAGAATTTGTTCTGTGCCCACTGTAATATTATGACCTGCTCTAGTATCCATCTGAATATCCTCTGACCTCGAGTTCCTTGTTCAGTTGTATATTAGGAAGGTGTATTATGTAATTTTTATTATAAGAGAGAGAGAGAGAGAGAGAGTAAATCAAGAGGATATGTGATAGATCACACTTTGAGATCATTTTATGTAAAGATTGCCATAATTTTCCTTTTTCACCTTTCTTAAAAGCTGCTTCTGGTGTTCGATGCATTTGGCATGGATTATGGCAGTTTCCCAGCACTTTATATGATGATTACAAGTGAAGTCCACAAGATATGAACTGCCATGTATCTCATGTCCAAAATTATGGGAATGAGCTAATCTGTAATTAGTATTATGGAAAATATTATCTGGGCATGTATAATCTTGCTATCATGTAAAGGTACGTCTCTCATGCAGAAAAAGGCTTTTTGGTGATCAAATAAAATTGTGTGAGGGAAGAATTTCATGCTTGTATCTAGAGTTTGAGGGAAAAAAAAATGAACAAAGAAGAAGAAGCACCCTAAGCATCTGGTTCTTTCAGACATGGTATAAAGCTTTGCTTAGAAGATGAAAAATGAAGGTAACCATGCATTACACTTGGACAATGTGCCTGTGCACCATCTCCCTTGAGTCTCTTGTTGGTTTTCATCCATCTCAAGCCTCATTCTTATTCTTTTACGGACAACTAGAAAATGAAAATTCAATGCTTTTAAGATGGCCCTTTCCTTTGACTTAGCGCAATCTCATGTTAAATTTTTGGGAGAGTTCAAAAACTAATATTGCAAAATGCTAACCGTGAATAAAGCGACAATTACCCCATGAAATAAACAGCAAGAATCAGTCACTAGCCTCCTTACCAAAACAAGGATCAGAATATGTCGTTCTCTAGACAAAGTTGAGGTTATTATTCTAAAGTTATGTTTGCTTAACATGGAGATTTAGCTTGGAACTGTGTTCACAATTTTGTAGTCCCACCAAAAGTATGAAAATTGCAAGTAATTTAGCATAATAAAAGAATGGTTAATACAAAACAAGATATAATCAGTTAATCAGAAACTGTAAACACTACCATCTATATGTATTGTATGATACTTTAGGCAACATTTTGAACTGGCCAACACAAACAATAGATTCGTACATACCATGCAGGCCTAACCTTGAATTTATAATATTGTTCAATTATACAAAAGTCCTGATGTCAACTGTGTATTAAGAGATTTATGTTGAACTAGCAACACTAATTTTATGCCTCTTACTTCAAATTTCTTCTATTCTATTTTAGTAATTCAAAAATTATACTAAAGCTGACCATACAACTCCGAATAAATCTTACTGTCTCCAGGCAATCAAAGGAAACACATACCTAAGCCACTATGACGTATGATCAATTCAACCAATGACAGATAATTAAACAAGTAATAGACCATCCCACATTGAGACATATGCCATATATCAGATAGCATATCAAATAATTTGAATTCCACAAATTCTACAAGCTGTAGCATAAATGCTTCCAGGCCATTTCTATAAATCAGTCATCTTAGAGACATAAATTTCTTTCTGTAACCATTTCTATAAATCAAAGGCATGTTAGAATTCAAACTCTATCTAAAAAGAATTCTGAAGCCGATCTTTCTCTCGTCATTTTGGTTGATAGAAATCTCAAATCTCCATGGTCTGATTAAAGCTTTCCAAGTCGATGTAAAACATAAATTCAGCTTCCCAATGTAACTCCCACATTAATTTTCTAGAAAATAAAATAAGTATATGATGTTAATAAGAAGTAGTGGTCCTTGCACCATTATATAGCAAGCATGAGATAATAGCATCCCTTATACATCACTTACGGGCCAGAAACCAACAAAGACCATGTAAATAAATTAGCTTCTTGTCATCAATATTAAGGTTAAATGTAGTTCATAAACCAACCAAGGCCATGTTGCTGGAAGCAGGGAAAGTAGGAGCATGACCTTGGAATGGTGACATGCTCACTAGATAGCACTTGGCTACTCCTTTTCCACATTCTCAGTTTTAGAGCTTCTTTTATACTCTTCTGTTTTGTTTTTTGTTTTTTTTTTTTTCTTTTAATTTAAAGTGAGGAGAGCACTAATCTAACTCTTTGTAACACTACCAGAGGAACACACTAGCGAAAGAATGGCCAAGCATTGTTTTTTGTTAACAATGACAGACTAGGGTATGTGCACAACAACTATCCATATACAAATATCAAATATTAATTAATAATAGCTACAAAAGGATTAGGTAAACCTATATAAAAATCAAAGTTTTTAGCAATACTGTCATGCCAAATACTAAACTAAGAGAAATAACAATGGTTTCACTTCATCCATACCACTAATGATTTCACTTCTTATATGCACGCCACCATCTGCTTAGTAAGATGCCACATTTGCTCCATCAAGTAAAATAAGGCTCTCCATGAAAGTAGCCACATATGAAGGATGTTGGATATCAGGATCCTTCTTCTCATGTAGAGTTTCAGTGTCAACCAATACAAACTCAAGTTCCGGCCCCTCTACTAGTTCTTTGCAGTAGAAAACCAGAAGTGAACCATACTCAGTAAAGCCAAAGAAACAAGCTATTCTTTGAAATGACACAACGCAAAGTTTATTCCAAGAGTCAACTACACCATACTCCTTCATCACCCACACGGAGTATTGGCTTGGAAAGCCAGGTTGTTCATTATATTCATATGTAATGAAAGTCAGTTTCCCTTTGAATGATGCAAGAAATCTCTCACAATTGTTTGCCTTGATCAAACAATCAGGCAATGCTAGCTTACTGAATTTCTCACTATTGACATCAAATGCCATAATCAATTCACTTCTGCCATCCTCTCTGATACGTGCCAACCAATGCAAAGCTCCACAAACCAATGGGACTGGCAAAATAAATTTTCCATAACCGAACATAACATCTGTTGTCAACTCGATCCCAACCCTTTTCCATGAATCGGAACTTAACGTGTACACCTCAATCTCCTTTGTAGACAAAGGAGTCGACAAAATCCTCACAACCTTGTAGTCATTATTCTCAGAATGATACGCAAATCCGAGTGTAACATTCTCTAACTTTCCTAAGCAAGTACGAGGCAACTTCTTGAATTTTCTAATGCTGGGGTTCCACAAATATATAACATTAACACTCCCGAAATCAGCGAGACACAATAAGCCATTGCATGAACCGACTAGTTGGGCAGGCTCAGAATAAAAATCAAAGGGAATTTGAACCTCCGAAATCCTATCAAATGTACAGTCGAAAGCGACGGTACAGACTGGTCTGTTGTTAGAAGACCACCAAAAAGAAGGATTCGATGGCATGTGTATGACATAATCATTATCATGGGAATCTTTGTTGTTGTTGTGATTAAGGTGGGTGGAGATGAAATAAGGGGTGGTGATTGAGGAGTCCCAGGATTTGGAAACGCATCTGAATCTTATAACTGATTTCACAGGTAGTCTTCCGAGGATGTGGAGTACGACGTCGTCTGGGATGCTCCGTTGGAGAATCGTTGGTTTCATCGTTTGGGACACAAACAAAAGGAGTATTACTTGGGGTACTTAGGTTCAGACACCTAAACAATGTCGTTGTTTCGAGGATCAAAATTTAGATCAGACTAAACGGTGACCTAATCTTGACTTGTGAATACTATTCTTCTCGCCATTGAAGCTTCCTTTTATAATTTTTTTTTTTTTTAATTACTCGATAATTTGGGAGAGTGAGATTTATATATAATAGTAAAGACTCTTTTGAGTTAAATTTGGATTTTTTTTTTTTTTTTTTTTTTTTTTTTTTTTTTTTTTTTGTAGACAGTAACACAAACAAAACACGAATACTGCATTATTTTTTCTTCTCAAAATATTTAAAAAAAAATTACTGCATGATTTTTTATGGGTTCATGTCTCAAAGCTAGTCTACAAATCTATAAATATAATAATTTAAATCCATTATAATTTTGGATTACTACATTTTTCAATCAAAAAAAAAACTTAAGGGTGTAATGAGTAAATTATTTCATCCAAAACGTAAAACACTCATCACGCTCCTAGGAATTTCTGTAATTGAAAAATGTAATAATTTCAAATTATAATAGATGCAAATTATTAACCTTTACAAAAAAAATAAAAATAAAAGAGCAATTTGAAAACCATCAAGAGAATGATCCAGTTTTTTAGGCAACATTTTAGTGGGAGTTAAAGATGTATCTACTTATAAAAAAAATGTATATATCTATTTAGTTTAGTTTAGTTTTTTTTTTTTATATTTAGTTTTGTTTATAGATAAACATGGGGTTTTTTTCTTAAGGAAAAAAACAGCAGCAATGTGTATATATCTATCTATTTTTTTATTTAACTTATTTTTCTATTTAAAAATAAAAACAATAAACGTATAGTTACTTTGAAGAAGTGGGTTAGTGGAAGAGTGTTCCTATTTTGTAGGCAATGTTTTAATGCAAGTTAAACATGTTTTTTTACCAAATTATTCTTTAATTTTGTCTCTACTTAAACTTAGGGGTGTAAGGGTATTTTGTAACAAAGAAAAATCCAGTCCAAACAGGGGAAGCTCCTTAAATAATAGTATAGATAAATATATATATATATATACACACACACACACATATATATAGCCGAAACTCATACAAAAATCCAATTATATTTTAATTGAATTCTCAATTTTGCGTCACGTGTCTCTTTTAATTTTTAATTTCGTGCCAAGTGAATTATTGAGTGTAAAAATCAAAGAGTCCAAATCCAATTAGATTCTAAATTAGATTTCAATTAAAGTCTAATTTTTCACCTCATGTTCATCTAAGTTTTTAATTTTTATGACAAGTTAATTATTGAGTGTAAAATCTGAAGACTCTAAAACTAATTACAATATAAATTATATATATAATGAGAAACCATTATATATTTTAGAAATGTATGGTTTTAAAATAGTGTAAGTTAATACCGTGTATAATTTGGACATCTTCTAAAAAAATGTATAATTTGAACCATATAATTGTAATTTTTTTTAAATTGTACCTGTGCATATTCACGGCGTTACACACTAATCTATATATATCTAAAAACTGAGATGTAGCATTTAATGTTGCTATACTCCTGTTGAGTCACCTCATCAGCCACATCACACTCTTTTTTTTTCTTTTTAAATCATGTTTCTCATGAGTTTTTTAATTTTTTATATAAAATAATTAAATACAAATCATGGACAAACATTATTATTTATTATATACATAATATTTGACTATTCAGCTACCTAAATTAATTTCAACTTTTCGTTCTCTTCTTTCTAATTTCAAGTAATTTTTAAAATTGAATAATTCATTATCTTTTTAGTGGATAAAATTAACATTTCAAGTGTCCCTTCATTTATTTACGTTATAGTGTTTTCTCTTCCAAAATTTCAGTTTTTCATATCCTTATCTCTCTCTCACTCATACATTGATTATTCACTTAAGTTTTATAATGTTATATATATACCAATACACATTTTAGATACAATCACCCATCATCCACAACAAAAATTTTAGCACAATAATAATTGTTCTCTATATTTTCAATCAAGTTTTAGTTTTCCCCATTTTGAGAAGACATCAATTATATTTGTCTGAGACATTCAAAGTTAAGGCAACAATAGGAAGACCATTGAGGTAAACAAAATGCACAATAAAAATGATTTTTTTTTTTTTTTACCATTTTCCTTTCTTTTTAGTATTCTTGCATTTTTCGAAGTGATTTTGTTGTTTTCTTTCCAAATTTTTAAATGATATTGACTTTTGTTATTTATAATTGACTTAGAATTGTTAATGCAGTTTTATTTGTCTTATCATTGTTGTGAAAATTCCTAATGTTGACATGAAACATATTGATAACAAACATTTTTTATGCTTATTTGTAGAGTGTCAAAAAGTCAAAAACTTTTTAGTGTAGTAATTTTAGTATTGTTGCATCCCATGTGTTTGGTAAAATTTCTTTTAGAAATCTTATGCATCTTTCTCAAATCTGTTTGTGATTTTTGTTTTGTTCATTCTACTACAAATAATAGGCATCTCCACCATTATTTTTAGCTAATTTGAGCTTTCTTGGTAAGCTTTTACTTTGTTTAGTTTATCATCTTTAAGGAAAAAGCCAAAAAGAGAATAAGACAAAATATAATTTACTCTAGAGCATCATTATGCTATTAATGTTTTTATGTATAGAAACTTAAGGAACTTGATTAATTCTTTGATAGAATTCCTATTATCCTTATGTTTAGCCTCTTAGATTAATTTTTGGGGGTCAAGTGATAACCTAGCAACATTCTTTATGGTGTCCCCTATTTGTGGTTCAAACCCCACCATCCCCCCTCCACCACCATCTCTCTCTCTCTCTCTCTCTCTCTCTCTCTCTCTCTCTCTCTCTCCATATATATGTATATATATAATCAGCTATTCAAATTAAGAATTCTCATGTGTTACTCTTTAAAGATTTTATTAGATGTATAGATGACACTTTTGGTTTATTAAATATGATCAACAAAACATGATTTTTATATAATTATATCTAGACTATACTGCAATGTCATAATGGATGGATTGGTCTTATTTGACTATAAAATCTAAGTAATCATGTGGTTTATGAATTTGAAGAGTTATATATTACAGGATTTGTTCATATGTTCATATGATGAAATAAAATTTTCTCTTTGCATTTTATTTATTTTATATATCCACTTTAAGATATATGATTTATTGAATATGATCTATTGCATAGTTATCTTTATATACTTTTCACTTAGTTTCAATTGTATGGAAGAAAGAGATGTGGATCTATATTTTGGAGAAAAATATACCTATAAGTGTTGAATCACATACATCTGTATAGTAATAAACAAAGTATACATGGTTAGAACTTGGTCTAATAGTTCTCCACTGTAAATTTTTTATTATTAAAAAAATATTGCATTGTATTTTCATACATATCTCACTATATGTAATACCCAGCTACAAAATATATTTAATTTGTTAGTTGTTACACCACAAAAAAACTTATAATATAAAACATAATTTCAAATAACACATATTGACTTTTAAAAATATACAATCTAATATATTAATTCTATAGTTATCCAATAAAACATATTCATATCAAATTTTCTCGCGCATCGCACGGGTCTGCGACTAGTATATATTAAAAGTCAAAGTTCAAAGAATATCAAATTAAACTTTAATTGGATTCTCAATTTTGTGCCACGTGTACCATCAATTTTTAATTTTTGTGCCAAGTAAATTATTAAATGCAAAAATCGAAGAGTCCAAATTCAATCAAATTTTAAATTGGATTTCAATTAGAGTCCAATTTTGGGCCACGTGTCCATGTTTTTTTTTTTTTTTTTTGTGGCAAGTGAATTATCAGGTGCAAAAATTGAAAAGTCTAAATCCAATTAAATACTAAATCATATATATATATATAATATGAACCATTACATATTTTAGAAATGTATGGTTTGAAAAATGTGTAAGCTAATACCATGTATAGTTTGAACCTCTTTTTTAAAAAATGAAGGTATAATTTGAATCGTGCAATTGTGATTGTTTTTAACTAACTTGTAACCCTATGCATATGCATAGATACACTTAAAGATATACAATAAGATGCATAATATAATTCCTATATATAATTTAAATACTACTGATTAAGGGTGTCCACGGGTCGGCTCGGCTCGGCTCGGCTTGGGTTTGGGCTCAACTCGGAACCGACCTGACTCTATTGAGTCAAAGGACGGCGGACCCGCCGCCGATCGCGAAAAACTACAGGTCGAGTCGGATCCGGTTCGGGTGGACTGCGGTTGGACTCAACTCGATCGAAAGACTGAAAACAAAGACGAAACTTGGTACAAATTTCACAAATCTTAAAAACAAATCTACAAACCTAAATATTAGTAACCACAAATCCGAAGAACCCAGATAGAAATAGAGAGAAATAATAGCAGATCTAAACTTGCAGGCGACTAAAATGAAGAAATAAAGAGTGTTACTTACAGATCAGCGATGGTGCGATGAAGGAGATTCATAGCTTAGCGATGGTGGAGGTTCGAAGATCTAAAGATTCAAATCGGCAGTGGTGTTGGCTGGCAATGGTGTTGGTTGTTGAGCGTGAGAGCATGAGACTCTGAGGCGAGAGTGAAAGAGCAAGTGGACAGAGAAACTGAGGGTGAGTGAGCCAGTGATGGTTTGAACTGGAGTGGAGAATATAAAATGACTAAGAACTGGGTTATATATACACGGTCAAGTCGGGTGGATCGAGTTTTGGAAGGGAAGACCCGCCATCGGACCCGCCTGAATCGATTTGGGATGGCAGGGACCCGCCACCGACCGCCAAGTAGTCGGGTAGGGCGGTTGCCGATTCGGGTCCAGTTGGTTTTGCCGAGTGGGTTGGGTTTGCGGTTTTGTTGAATAGGCCTACTATTGATAGTCATTTTTATTTTTTGTTAACTTTTTTAAAAAAATTGTAAAGATATTATTAGATATAAAATGTAAATTGTTCATGTTTTTTTTAAAATTACTATGAAGCACTGTTTTTTTTTTTTACAATTCATTTATTCTAGATTTTTTGGTTTTTGTACTTAATAACTCACATGGATGAATATTTATGATGTGGTCCCACATTTGATTGATTCTAAAATTAAGAAATAAAACACTTTAAGAATAAATAATTTAGGACACATGGCGCAAAATTGGAACTCCAATTTGGAATTGTAATTTGAGTTTCTCTTAGCTTTACCTATTATTATATATATATAGATTGTACCTGTTGTGCGTACCCAAAAGTGGTTGTTGGGCCCAACCTTTATTTAGGCTCACAATCTATTTGTATTGTGAGCTTTGAATTTCCTACTATGGGTGATTCTATTCCCGGCAACGCAAATACCGTTAGTTTCTCTACCCTCAGAATTACTCTCCCTTTTTCTTTTAGAATGGTCACCCTCCCTTCTCAGTATTTACTTCTCAAATTGCCAACCTCCTCTCTCAAATTCTCCTCTCTTATTTATAGCCTAAGGTTAGTGGAAGAGTTATGATTATTTTCATGGTGAGTGGGAGAAGAGGTCCAATGTTATTGCTCTTAAGTGGGTGTTTAGTTGGGAATGAGAGATGGTGAGAGTGGCATTAGAACTGGTTCCACCACTAGAGGGTCTGCTCGGCAGCGACACTCCCTAGGTGATGCCGAGCATACCGAGACTCATCTTCCCGGGAAATTGCATTCTCTGACCAGGTAGGATCTCACCTATGTCGTTCATGTTATAAATGTCTTTGTCTCGTGGTTTCGGGCTTTGATGGGCGTCAAAGCTTGCCTGGGCTGAGTTCGTGGGCCCAACAAGTGCAAGGTATTACACGTGGCACCATTACAATGGGTTTCACTGATCAATGGGCTTGAGGAAGCGTAACACCTCGTACACTTATGTATATACACGGGGTTGTATACTAGTTTAAATAAAATTAATGAGTGAGTCAATTCCTTAAATTTAAATATTAAATATAGAATTGTGTAATGAAAATAATTGTTATGGATATATTGATAAATTTTTCATTTTGAGTCCTGGAATCCTAAAAATATGTTGAAATGGGCTATGTCCATCAGTCCATGTTAATCCAATACATTTTGGGTAAAATATAGTCAACACCCCTGAAGTTGGGCTATAACCAACTAGATTCAAGATATTTCAAAATTAACCAATTTGGTCCCTAACCCAACTTGGTACCTGAACTGTTATTCATTTTTCTCCTCTCTCTCTCTCTCATGGTGATTAGGGACTAAATTGGTTAGTTTTTAAATGTCTTGAACCTGGTTGACATTAGCCCAAACCTCAAGGCTATTGACTATATTTTACCCATACATTTTTATTAAATTGGTTGAATGGATCATATTCGTGTCAACCCACTTCAACACAACATGTACAGTAAGCGTGTTACGGGGTCATGTCATGTCAACTTGCTTAATAAAAAAATCGTGTTACAATTAAGTGGTTTAGATATAATTTTTAAATAGATCAAATTAGGATTGACCCATGTAATTGAATACCTTTTTCCCAACCTAAACACGCTAACGCAAATCACCTCAAACCTCAAGGCTATTGATTGTTACCCATACATTTTTATCAAATTGGTTGAATGGATCATATTTGTGTCAACCCACTCCAACACAACATGTATAGTAAGCGTGTTACGGGTCATGTCATGTCAACTTGCTTAAGAAAAAAAATCATGTTACAATTAAATGGTTTTGATATGATGTTTAAATAGATCAAGTTAGGATTGACCCATGTAGTTGAATTTCATTTTTCCAACCTGAACATGCTAACACAAATTACCACCCTAAGCTTATGTGAAAGAAATGGAATAAGTGTATTGACAATGTGACAAAGTTTTATTTATTGAGTGCATGAGCAATGAAACCAATAAAAATCAGGAATGATATTTGGATTAGATGGAAGAACATGCCAAATTCATGATACATCAAGTGTTAGATCACATGTTTTTTAATCCTTTAATAGTCATAACAAAAATTCACAACACCACCTAATTTACCTAGCACCTCACAAATGGGCCATTAAAAAAAAAATTAAAGTCATAGATTCTTGTGAGCATGGCGTGAGGTGATAAGCAATTTTTTTTTTTTGGAGTTGTGAATTATTGTTATGACCATTAAATTGCAGACTTTCTCTGTACGAACTACGGAGTTGGGGTTATTATTCTAAGTTAAGTTTGAATCTGATTAGAATAAAATTTAGTTTGGTAATCAATTTGCAATTGTAGTCCCAACAAAGTTTGAGAATTGAAGTAATCCAGCATCATAAAGAGAATGATTTGATATAGAATAGGATAAAATTATTTATTTTCAGAAATTGTATATACCACCATATTTCAGAAAAATACTTGAGCTCACACATGGTTATTCGGGTGATGAATTTATTGGTCTAGGGCATGACTTGGAGGTCCCAAATTTAATCCACTACACTATCGGCCATGGGGTTTCTGGGATAAGATTTCCATGACATCCTACACGGGATGGTTCTTGATCAAGAAAAATAATTTCCATGACATTTTTTTAGAGAAAAATAATAGATCATCTTTCATACACCATCACATTGATTTTATTGCAAAGCTGAAAAAAATTTAAATATCCAAAAACAAGCAGACTACTAGTAAAAAGTATAGTCATCTCTTATTACACCAAATAGTAAAAAGTATAATCATCTCTTATTTACAACAAATGACAATATGAGATGTTCCAGTTACTACACTCATAGTTAACGTGGTGAAAGTAAACAAGGCCAGTGCCACAAAAAGAAAAACTTGTCAGCTTATATGAAAAAATAAAAAATAAAAAAAAAAGAGAGAGAGAGAGGACCTTGGCTCTGCTTTGACTAGGCATTGCTACTAATCTGTGTTTCCAGCTTGGCAACATACAAGCTTTCTAGGGGCTAGAATTAAGTAACAGTGACTCATTATCATAATCACTTCTAACTACCACCTCGCTTAGCAGCCTCTGCATTACTCATTGTCATGAAAGACTCTCCACACCCACACTCTCCTTTAGAATTTGGATTAACAAAAATAAATTCCGATCTGTATCCACAAAAAAAGAGGAAAAAAATGAGAATCAACAGAAAGGAGAATCAGGAAAGGATTAACATAGATTATCCGGATTTGGAAAAGAAAAATCAAGAATTAGTGAATAGATGCCCAAGAAATTATTTATTTCCTTGTTCGTTTATTTCACATACATCCTTGAAAGTACTTCAGTTGCTTACAGAAGGGATGTTCTATTCAAAACAAAACTGTAACAAGTTCAACTTTAGTTCTTATGTTGTTGAAAATAAATTCTGGAACATTATGAAAGAAGTATATACCAAATTATATTTTTAAAGTTTTGGTCATGTTATTGTGAATCAAGAAACATCTAATGATTTTCTCAACAAAAAAAAAAAGAAACATCTAATGATGAATCACTTCTTCCACACTTCTCTTTGGCCATGAGATACGAAAATGAAAAAATATCCTCCTTTTATATAATAATTATTTTAAACAACCATAATGCTGTGGGTATGATACCATTTTATCACAAATCACGGTATTTCTAGAACAAAATTTCCCCCTCCTAATCTGGGAAAGAGATGACAACAAATAACAAAGTAAGCAGTAAATGCAGCATACGAAATCCACATTTGTGTTGAAGATGTCAGTTTGCATCATATAATGGACTAATATAAAAGAGCAACAATGGTGTCACATGTTTTATGTACCTGAGTTTGTCATCAACAAAATCCATCTTGGTTCCTATTACATGCATCATGGCCTTTGGATCAATCAGTACCTTCACACCCTTGTCATCAATCAATTCATCGTACTTCCCCTTCTCATCTGAAGACATGAATACAACCACACATTAAAGCTGTAACATAAGCCAAAGGCTTGAGTCTCTCAAATGCTTAAGAGAGATACATTTTACATGAAAGAAACTATATATAAATAAAAGAAGAAGAAAACTTAATGTCTTCAAATGCTCCGTAGCTTTCTTGCTAAATCTTATTATGCTGATTGATAATAAAAAATAACACAACTAGCAGCACTTGAATGATAATTCCATTAAGAAAAGAAAACCACCAAGCACAATCAAAAAGAAAAGTGTACTATATTAACTAAAATTATGCTATTGATGCCTCCTTCCTAATGTGTTTGAGGGTTTGAACCAAGGTTCAAGACTCACTATGTTTGTGCCTCTTATAAATTGAAAAAGGGGGAAAAGCTACAAGGACAGAACTAGGATTCGAAGTTACGGGGAGGGGAGGGGAGGGGAGGGGAGAGAGAGTTCTTTATTTGAGGATTTTCAGAAATCAGGATGTCAATATTAGAGGTTGTCAATGTTCCATCATTAGCATTGGTTTCTGAACTAACTGTAATTTTTCTTTTGGGGAAAAAAAAAAAAATCAAACATTGTAATTGAGTTTCTCATAATCTACATATCTTATAAAAGTCATATTAATAATAGAGATTTATAGCTAAGAGCTTATATCCTAGTGTTTTCAACGAAAACGTCTTTGCTTCAAATCTCACCTCTCTTGTTGTAATTATTAAATTATCAAAAACTTTATAAAGATTTATATTGATTTATTACGGTTTTAGACATATGACTGGACAAAGAATTGAGAAAATAAGTGGCTATAGGTTCTTTGATCAAACTAGGTTGGATTGATTATTTATTTTTTCCACATTATAATTTATTTATATAAAAAAGTAAATTATTGATCTTTTCATATTATTCTATACCTAATACCTTTATAATGCTACATTAATAACTATACTTCAAAGTTAAAACTCATGTTAACCACTAAATTCTTCCTAAAAAAAAATATTGACCATTAAATTAATAACAGCATAAAGAGCAATTACTAATTACTAAGAGACATTAACATTCTAGTTAAAATAAAGACATTAATATATTTTTTTTTCTCAAAGATAAAAAGTGACTAACATTTATTTTGAGATAGAAAAAAGAGGTGAGAGAATAGAAAGCAAAATTACAGCGGTTTTTTCCTTACCAAATTATGCATGCCTGACAAGTGGGTTCTCCACCTTGTACTTTCTTGGTTTGGCAGGTTGTACAAACATTGCAAATCAATAAATTCTACGACAGATGTCAGTGAAGAGAAAGAAATCCATAAGAGATGATAAAACGGATGGTTCTGATAATAAAAAATTTGGAGTTTCAGAGGTCAATTTGTCAATTTCTTGAAGGAGGTGGGGGTTTGGGGGGAGCATACATATTCTAAGAACCAAAAGTTAAAATTGTTGTACAAATATATATACTAATAGGTTTTTTTCTTGTCGTAGCTCAATTGGTAAAGTTTAAATTTGTCGCAGATTCAAGTTTAGGCACCACTAACTAGGTCAATCAGACAAACTGCCTTGTGCACTTGTTACAAGCATGTGTGTCCCCACCTAATGTTTTCAGGTTATGACTCAATAATAGTTTCCTTCCTTACCAATTTCCCACAACATTGGGAACCAAATCATTAGTAGAATTCTATAGTTTTGAATTGAATTCTCTTGTAAACCTCGATTAATATACATACAAACTTGACATAAATTTTGGATTTTGAGGCACCTGGGAAAGAAAATACAAGATTTGGGGAATTGGGTTAAGGCAAGAAATGAAAAAGAGAGAGAACCATAGATACCAGCGTAGTTGAGGGTGTAGGACAAGCCGTTGCAGCCACGAGCCTTGACGCCGAGGCGGAGGAAAGGCCTCTGGCGATGCTCTAGCAGCTTCCGGATCCTGGCCGCCGCCTCCTCCGTTATGCTTAGGGCCTGACGGCGGAGCGCCGGCCCGGCCTTCGCCGCCGCTGCCGCTATAAACGAAGATGATGGTGATGCCATTTATTTTTGTTTCGCGTGTCCAACTCACCCTGCTTCTTGTACCTCAAAATCAAATGTATGTATGTATGTGTGTTTTTTTGTATGACGATATCAAAATCCAAATTGATTTCAGTTTGATTACGGAAATGTCAAAGTACGTATTAAGAATATTAATTTAGGAACTAGTTTTAGAAATATTTTAGAGCTTAAACTGTTAAAATTTACAATTACCACTCCTAAATTATAACGTGTTACACTATGCATTCTGCTAATTATGTACATTATCTTTGAAGAAAAATCATTAAGTGTAGGTTAGAAAGTGTAATAATATGGGTTTAAGTTAACTCAATCAGTAAAATATGGTTGAATAATAGATTTCGAGTTTAATCCTAGTCTACACCACAAACTAATCAGTGTCTTGGTCTAATGATAAAAACCTATCATCAAAAGCGGACCTTATAAGTTGAAACTCTCTAAAAAACTGTTGAAAAGTGTAATTGAGAATATAATTTAGAGTAGTAAAGTGTAATTTCTCTTTTGTTTTTAAGAGATTAAAAAGATGAGTAATTGAGTTTTTTGACGTGATGCTATTTAAGATAAAGGCAAAATTGATGACAAGTGTAAAGTGTAACATGTGTTATAGTTTAGAATGTTAATCGTGCATTTTAAAATACACTATTAACACAATTTTCTAGTAACTATCTTAACATATCCCACTTTCCCATAAGATTTTAGGTTGTGATATCTATGGACTCACCTATCACTCTTCTTCCTAATACTATTATTGTTGCCACTATATTTTACAGAATCCACCAACTAGTTTCTCATTCTCATCATTTGTTGGTTCCTCTCTCATTGCTGATTTGATCATTTTTATTAATCTTTTTCAAGTGATTAAAGGTAATTTGCTTGTAATATTTCATATGGGCTTAGAATTTGTAGCATTAAAAGTTTCAAGGTAATAATTTTTATTTGCAAAAATCGATTTGATTTAGTGTTGGTGAGATTTACAATCATGTATCAATTATTTCATGTTGTGAGCAAATATTATTATTTTCCATATTAAAGGGAATTATTTCATTTCATACAAGCCAAATATGAAAAAAAAAAAAATCTTAAGTATTTTTAGAAACTCGACCAAAACACACACAAAAAAAAAAAAAAATCCTTAAAAAAAGTTTTCAATCTAAATCGTTTATGTTAAAAAATATTTGATGCTGAAGCAAGTGGAACCTTAAATTTTTTTGAGAACGGGAAACTTAAATTTTAAATATTAATAATGTTGTAAAATCCATTCCAATAATTCCATTATTCTTAGAAAGAATGTATTTAAGAAACTTTGAGATAGAGTTACTTATGAACCTTTGGAGGATCCTAGTCAATTCTAAACTTGCTTCCCACCACTCCAACAGCACCCCCCACCCACAAATAAATAAATAAATATATATATATATATATATATTTTGTCCAAGTCTTTTTTTTATAAATTATTATTATTATTATTATTAGTTATAAAAGTTTAAACGAATAGAAATACCTATGAACTTGACTCAAATGGGGGGAAATTTTTATTTATGTTGGTCTCGTTATTTCTTTTACAAACTCAAAAGTCTTTCAATAATTTTAGTTTTTTTTTTAGGGGGGATAATTTTAGTTGATAGTTTTTTTTTTTTTTTTGGTGGTATTATACTCTTTTTTATTGTAATTATTAGATAATGTTCAATTATTTTATTTTGACTGTGATTATATTTTATGTTGCCTTTTTTATTGATATTAATTTATTTTAAAAAAATGAATTAAAATTATTATTTAATATTTATTATAGAACATTTTCAACAACATTGATAGATATGATAGACAACATTTTCAACAACGTTTAGCTAAAAAAAAAAAAAAAAAAACATTTTCAACAACATTTTGGAGCAAATGGATTGATTGAAACAGAGGAAGCACGCACGGTCATTCACTGACACAAACACACACAAACTGACATATGAAAATGGCGGCGATAACTCGGCTGCAACTCCTCCACCACCCATTTCCGATCCTCAAAGCCTGCACATTTCCTCACTCCTTCAACTTCAACTTCAACTTTATCCCTCCCAATCTCCACCGTGCCACTCGTCCTCGCAAATTCTCCACCACTCTTCCACTTTGCTCCAACTCTGATCCAATCCCTGAGGTCTATCTTCTATAATCTATTTGTATGTACTTCATTTTCCAATGCCTTAAAGCTAAATTATTTTGCTGGGTTTTCAGGTTGGATCAAAAGGGTCTATTGTGGGGGATCTTCTTGACTACCTCAATGAGTCCTGGACTCACTTCCATGCTACTGGTACTTCTTTATATAACATGTCTCTGTTTGGCTAATTAGAAAGTTGAATTCTTTTCAGGATAGGAATGTTTCAGATTGGGTTTTCAGGTTGTTATATTTTTTAAAATTGAACTTCACTTTTTTAATGTAATTTTTAAGAAATGCTTAGTGCAGGTTTTGATGTAAAATTAAGTATTTCACAGTTTTTTATAAACAAAACAATGCATGAAAGGAAGGGTAGGCGTAACTGTATGTATGTCATCAACTTTGTATCATGAATATACAACAACAACAACAAAGCCTTAGTCCCAACGAGTATCCGTATTGGATCAATTCATAATAGAGTGACTAGATTTTATGCTGGCTGTCAACTTTGTATCATGATTATATAGACATAAATTTCTGTATGCTAATTTATAGAGGAAACATGTAATATTGTCCTTTTATGGTCACTTTAAAAGGTTATGCTAAATTCGTTTGAAAATTATCATCCTGAATTCATCTTACAATTATATTTTAAATACTAATTTATTAAATCTCACTGCTATGGCTAAACTATCCATATATCATGAGGAAGGAAATGCAATATTAGCTCTAGTTTGATTTTTCTGGTGATCAGGTACATGGTCTTAAATTTTTCTATTTACTTTTCCTTCACTGCAGCTGAAGCAAAACGACAACTGATTGCTGCTGGTTTTCATTTGCTAAATGAGAATGATGAATGGGACCTAAAGCCTGGTGGACGATACTTCTTTACACGAAATATGTCTTCCTTAGTTGCTTTTGCCATTGGAGAAAAGTGAGTGGAATAACTCTATATCCAAAAATTTGAAAACTTGGTACTTGAAAAAAGGATTACAAGGCAGGCTTCATTAGCAATTCAATCTGCATTGAATCTGACCTTGCATAATGTGAGACTGAATACCTGGGGCAAAGTTTATTGTTACTGTGATCACTGCTAATTTTGGATTGGCATCTCTCTATGGTCCTCATTTTCTTGTTGCATAATTTGTCAGCAAGTTTTTCCTTAAGCTACTTATCTTTTGAAAAAAAGATTTTTTCAAGTTTATCTGTTTCTATTGCTTGTTGTTTTCTTATTTGATTCCATAAATGGTTGTCTTTCCCATTATTTTCTTTCAAGGTTGTATAAACACTGAAATTTTTCTATGTTTTCTTCATTATGTCGATCTCTTTATCCTTCATAGGTTTACTGGCAAATGTTTAATCAAAGGTTTCTCTTAGTTTTGTAGGTACACTGTTGGTAATGGCTTTCATGTGATTGCTGCACATACAGACAGCCCATGTCTAAAACTAAAGCCAAAATCTGCATCATCCAAGTCTGGTTATGTATTGGTCAATGTGCAGACCTATGGCAGTGGTTTATGGCATACCTGGTTTGATAGAGACTTAAGTGTTGCAGGAAGAGTGATAGTGAGACGTAGCGATGGCTCTTTTATGCACAAGCTTGTCAAAATAAAAAGGCCTCTGTTACGGGTACCAACATTGGCAATTCATCTTGACCGGTTAGCCACTACTTCTTTAAATTTTATTTTCTCTGCTATTTCATCGCAATTAATGTTTAGTAACTTAAAAAAATGAATGATTGCTCTATAGAAGTTATTTGTATATTGATTGTGATGATATATGAAAAGGAGAGTTCATGTTTTCATAGGTTATGGTTCCATCTTTTAAATTTAACTTCAGACTGAAGTGAATTATGGTTGTTCACTTCACATGAATACAAAGTGAAAGGACCCATCTTGTGCTGCATTTTTGGGGCATTCTCATATGAAACTCAACTTGACTGTCTGGTCTAAAAGGGGAGTTTAGTTTCTAAAGGGTGGCCAGTAGGGAAACATAGATGATTTCTGAGGAAATAGATGACTGATAATTAGGTAAGTTTTTGTCTTTTTTCCCTTTTCAATTTTGGAAGGGATTGGGGGACTGATCAAAAAAAGAAGTTTGGGATTGAGGGGCGGAGAACTTCATATTTTGAGAACAACAAACAACTTTTTATTTCAATCTCGAAAACAGTGTTTGAAGTTTTTTAGAATACTTTGTTAAAACTCTAACTCCCTATAAGTGATATGGGTGGTAGGTGAGAGGTTTTGGGTTCTAATCTCATGAATTACATGCAACATCAACAATAACAACAGCCAAGCCTAGTCCCAAAATTATTGGGGTTGGCTATGGATCCTCATTGTCAAAAGGGGGGGGGGGGGGTGAGGAAGTTTAACGTGAAATTTCTCCTGTTTACTTCTATGCTCACCCATGATATGAAATTGCAATGTCTAGAGTTTTTCTCTTCAAAGAGGAGAAGAAATAGCTATCTTTTCCTTTGTTTAGATGTTTTACTAAATAGTTTGATAAGAGATAAGAATAAGTCATCTTCCCTTTGGTTGTAGGGTGGGAAGGAGAGGAAAGGAACGTATTTTATAAATTGGCGATAGAGTGAGACAAGGGTTTGCTTATACATTGTTGATTATTAATAGAATTATTAAGGTTAAGAAATGGAAGTACAACCAAACGTATCTTAAAATACTATTCACATGCACATGCAAATATAAAACTCAAGCTAGTCTATGTGAATGGGCATATAAGTTATCTTTAGGGAATTTTGATTTTATTTTTTTATGTAAAGTGAATTCCCATGTAAATTTTGGTGTGCTTTATGAGTCTTGATCAAAGCAATGTGCTTTTGAGTTACCTTTACTGAAACATTTTAAAGTTTAAAACAGTTTCTTATCCTTTCCTTTGGAAGTAGTTGTTATTTGTTTGATGGACCTGCAGTAAAGGCACATAATCACTCAGATTATTCTATGGGTTTCTTTCTTTCTTTTTTATTTTCATTTTTGGGTTGTTTAGCACAGTGAATAAGGATGGATTTAAACCAAATCTGGAGAGTCATCTGATTCCATTACTTTCGACAAAACTAGAGGAAACTTCATTGGAGTCAAAAGAGAAGAGTACATCTTCCTCAAAAGCTGCTCATCATCCACTGTTTATGCAGGTATCTCATCTGTTTTTTCTATGGTTAGTTGGGAAATAATCTAAGATACTCCATCCAAAAAAATGTAATTGTTATGGTTTGAAATAAATGATTATTAATAATTTGTAAAACTATATTGATCATCTTAAAATGCCATACTTTATATTACAAGTGGCATGGCTTTTAATAAGAATCTTGCTCATTAAATAAATAAAATGGTATGTTAAGAAATTTTACTATTAGAAAGTGGGTACATATTTCTGATGTCCCAAAAATGAAAGCAAGACCTTTAAATTGGGATGGAGGGGGTATTTTTTAAGAGAATAGTTTAAGAAACCTATTGCTTGTGGTTTTCATTGACCATGATCTTTCCATGTAAAAGTAAAAAGTTCAAACCATATCATTTCATATAATTCAAATTGTTAGAATTTTTAATCTCATAAACAAAAGAAATCCATTTGAATTGTTTAGGATAAAGTGAGATGATTTTTTTTTTTTTTTTTTTTTGTAGTTTATTGAGATTTACATTCACAAATCACCAGTACTATCACTACTGTTTTTGAAACATGTATTACTATAGCGTTAATAAACTGGTGTTATTGATTTTTATACAATTATTTTTACATGTATATAAAATCGTATTTACCTATATGTTGAAATAACTCTTTTAAGTAACGTTGCACTATATGCATTTCTATGAAGTAGTTGTAGGCATTAGGGCATCATTCTTGAAATTAATCTATAACTTCAATTCTCAGGTTTTATCAGACGAGCTGAATTGTGACGTTGATGACATAATGAGCATTGAATTAAATGTTTGTGATACCCAACCTAGCTGCCTTGGAGGTGCAAACAATGAATTTATTTTTTCTGGAAGATTAGATAATCTTGCTTCAAGTTATTGTGCGTTACGAGCTCTTATCGATTCATGTAAATCATCTGGTGATTTATCAAGTGAGCATGCAATTCGGATGGTTGCTTTATTTGATAATGAAGAGGTGATCATCTTAAACAGATATTTAAGTTCGCATAGATTAGATTTATATATCTATCTTGTACGCTTATCATAATAACAGCAATGATTTAATGCCATTTTTTTTAAGTACATTTCCAATTTGTACTTCTTTAAGGAACACCCTCAGCCTGTAAAATTTCCATGCCCATATATAAGATGTCCTGCATGTGACCAATCTGAACTAATTTGTCAATGATCCATAGCCAACTCCAAAAAAGCTGGGATTTGTTGTTATGAGAGCCAGTTTCTATTTATTGGTCATATTTTACTACCAACTCTATCATTATTGGATATGGGAAGTAGAAGGATCAAAAATGCATGTTTATTATAAATGTTTTGATTACAAGGTTTAAAATATTTTATATTTGGTGATTTATTATTTTTCAAATATTTGTTGTAACTCTCTCTTTAGGTGGGTTCAGATTCAGTCCAGGGAGCTGGTGCACCAACCATGTTTCAGGCTATGAGACGCATAGTTAGTTGCTTAGCTAATGAATATATTGGTGAAGGTGCTTTTGAGCGTGCAATTCGTCACTCATTTCTTGGTGCGTATCAGATATACAATTTTGACTTTGGGGCAAGCTGGACCCTTCGTGATTCTTCTGTCCTTATGTATGTTGTACCTATATTCACTTATTATATTGAATTAAGTTCACCGCATTAGCAAATGCTGGTACAACAAGGATAATCCTATGAAGCGTGGTTAGCTTTTAAGAAACATCATTAGAGTCCCAGCCCCAACCCTAGTCATTTCTTTCATTCTAGGTATTGGACTTGCTGGTTTCAAATCTTTATCATGATTCATGACATAACAGACTATCATATAAATACCATGGACTTATGACTAACTTATACATATACATTCCAAATTTTCGTTTAGCTTGTATTTTGTAAGTATTTTACTTTGGAGCACCCAGAATTTCTAAAGTATTTTTTCTGGACGTTCTCTCTTTATAGTATCTGCAGACATGGCTCATGGAGTTCACCCAAATTTCATGGATAAGCATGAAGAACACCATCGGCCAGAACTGCAAAAGGGGCTTGTTATAAAGCATAATGCAAACCAGCGCTATGCCACTAGTGGAGTCACGGCTTTCCTGTTTAAAGAAATTGGAAAAATTCATAATCTTCCAACTCAGGTAATGGCGATTTATGTAGGGTCTATCCAATTCAACTACACAAGATAATTTGAGTTTTGGAGATGTTGCTCCAAAAAAAAATGCTTGTGATGTTATGGATTTGAAATGACATCTTATTGCTAGAAATTTTGAACCCACATTAATAAAGCATAAATTCATCTATTAGAATATATAAATATATATATTTCATCGCTATTAAGTCATTTAAATTGAAATCCAAATCAGTTTCCTTAAATAATTCTATCTGTATGAACCATTAAATTGAAAGTACCTTTTGTGTCTGCGTGTGTATGATTTCAACCCAACCCAAGAACAACGTGTTTAGGTCCAGCTTGGGTTCTTAGATTTAGTCTGCACCTTGGCCAATTAACTTTAACAATCAGTCTGTACTAAGTAGTTATTGGAATATCATCGTAGTTCCACTGTTATAACTCTAAACATCTAATTATTCTTCAAGGCCCTCTCCTTCTGGAATGAATATTTAGAATTTGACATGTTACGCTAATAACTTGATTGGCATGTTATCCATAATGAAGAACATTTAGAAATAGGTTATATACTAGCATATTTCTAGTTTTCATTGTTGTGTCTAATGTCTATCTTGTGATGGTGGAATATAATTTTTTTTTTATAACCGGTTTGCCTCTGCATAGGAATTCGTGGTGAGAAATGATATGGGATGTGGTTCCACCATAGGTCCAATTCTTGCTTCAGGAGTTGGCATCCGTACAGTTGATTGTGGCATTGCTCAACTTTCAATGCACAGGTAGCACATTATTTTCTTTTTCCAATTTCTATGATACTTCCCTTCAACTCAATTAGATTTATTATTATTATTTTAAATCACCAAAAGAAAAACCAACCTTAGTATTATCCCTGCCTACTTCCCCCTCTCCTCCCTCCATTCCAAGCATACCCTTCTGGTCTCAAGAGAGAAAAGTTAGGATAAAAAATTGTTCACAGGATACACACACACACACACACACACACACACACACACACACACACACACACATATATATATATATATATTCTCAGATATACTTGCTCTTGTTAGAAATGATCCTATTGGATTTGCTTTAGTTATTGAACATTGAGTTCAAGCTAGAATATTTTACTGGTGCTTTCTCTGCTTCCTATGCAGATACTCAATTAGCTGCAGTGGAAAAGTTAAAATTGATATAAACAATCAATTGTATAAATTAATGAATTTAACTAGATCTGTAAAGGTTTAATCTTTTCAAATTGGCAAGGGAAAAAGCTTGAGTAAATATAAAACTGACAACACCTATAAATATATATAAATCTGAAAATAATAATTTCAGATGTTGGGACACAGATTGCTCCTTCCAAATTCCTATGAAATTTGATGTTTTGAAAAATAATTGTATTCATCCAGGTAAAATCCACCTGGTAAAGTTTGTTACTTTTAAGAACCATGTGAGAAAAGTTATAGACTTCATACTAATCAAGAAAAACAAAAGTTATGGATTTAATCTAAATTCATGTGTTAGATAGAGCATTTATTTGAGTTCTTAAACAGACTACCAATTAGCTATAGCCAATTCAAGATTGTATTCTACGGGCATTTCAACAGGTCTGGTTCCGGTCTTTGCACTCTGTTTGTTCTTGACTTCTTGAATTGTGGCCTATAACCACAATCCAGAAGAGATGATTTTTTATTTTTTGGTTGGGAGGGACCAAGTAATATCCATGGCATGATATAGTGATTCTATGGGCTCCAGTACATCTAAGAAATTAGGTCTTCAGATTTCACAACAGTTTCATCATTCTCATTACTAGAAAATATGTATGGAGTTTATTGTTATTTGGACCTCATGCTGAATAAAAGGCAAATTGTTGTTTCTGTCCTTTTCTTCTTCTAGTTAGCATAGCATTTGATTGGTTTGGTGTTGTTTATTCAATGCAGTGTGAGGGAGATATGTGGGAAGGAAGATGTAGACATTGCTTACAAGCATTTCAAGGCATTCTACCAAACTTTTTCAAGCATAGACAAGAAGCTGCAAGTGGATTTTTAGATTTGATTTACACTTGAGATTATTATATGCTCATTGAGAGAGAGGATTGTATTCATTTCCTCATCAAACAAATCTGTAGTTCATAACATTACCTTTTTTCCTCATTCTCTAATAAAGAGATGTCAGAAACTGGAAATGTAGCTAGGTTCAAAAAATCAAAATCAAATGTGTTATGCTACATGTACACATGATTTGCACATAGGAGATTGAAAAGGCAACTGTAATCATATGATCAAGGTTTGCTGGAACTAACTGGATCTGGTGCAGAACTGGAGCCGACATTGTGGTCAGGATTGGTATTTGTGTTTGCTTTGGGGAGTTTCTTCTTCAGTTCAGACAACAAAGCCTGATTCTCCTGGTTTAGCTGTTGAGCTTTCTTCCTTAGCCTGTCATTTTGCTGGATTATGTGACAGTTCTGCAAATGTAGCTGTGAGTTCAGTCTCTCCATTTGGAACAAGTTGTATTGGCCCTGAAATTATAACACTCAAGTAACAAAGCCAAATATTTGTAGGATTAGGGCGGCAAACTGGGTTATTTTTATTTATTTATTTATAATGAGTATGTTGTTTTCATAAATGTGAAACGTCTCAACATGTGTGCGTGTGTATGTGACCGAACAATGTTTGAAAGATAGAAACGATTGACATGAAACAAACCTTGTGTTCTTCAGTCTAGAGGAATCAAAAGAGGCATTGCTGATAGTATATGGTTTGGTTCGAGATATAAATTTCTGGTGAGAGTGAGTATAAAACACAGAAAACAAGCATGACCAACATCACACAATTTACTTGCGATTAACAAAGTGTTCCAGCTAAGCCCCCTTGTCTGCTTTTTTCATGAAGAAAGGACTTGATTATACAAGACTTTTACTGTAGAGAGAGGTGGCCATCATTAGCATTTCAAGAAAAGAATACCTTTATCAAGGTGTTAGAGTAGTACACGTAAAGGTTGTGAGAGCATTTCGCGACTGGACGTAAGAGTGGCTTGCGTTGTAGACTAGTAAAAGCGAACAAAACAAAAGGAGAGATGCTTAGGGGACAGGAGACTTGGGAGAGAAACAAGTCTAGTGCGGCTTGGCTAAGCTTTGCTTGAAACCACTTTTTTATCTCACAATTTTAACAAGTTGGTAGCAAATTTTCACTGCTTGGTAAAACAGGCATGGACATGCATGTGTTGGGCGGTTTGTACTTGGAATGGGAGGCAGTTGAAAAGAGAGGTGAACACTTGATGTTCATGTGATACTGATGGCAGCAAAGTGGGAGATTATGGTTTTTTTTTTTCTTTCTTTTTTTAAATTATTTGACCTGTTTTTACGTACATTTAATAAAAAATTGAATTTCATTTATAGCTCCTAGGGGCGTTTTCATATCACGGATGATAGCTTGACACTAGTGCAGGAACAGCGCGAGGAACTAATTATAAAGACAAAGTAACAAGCTTAAGGGAAACAATGCCACTGTAGGCAACTTCAATATGTGCCCATCGTTGCTATGGAGACATGCCCAGAACATAAATAAAATTTAGATAATCACAACTACCAAATAATTTCAGATTCAAGAGCCAATACAAGTGATATATATTCAATCAATTTCATAACCTAAAGATACAATTACAGATCCAAAAGCCTAATATGGTACAGAATGCGGTTTGCTTTATTATTTCTGCTGCTAGTGTTCCAGTAATAAAGCATAGCAAGTGATGATCAGAGCTTCCACAAATCAAAAGCCAGATGTGCACCAAAGCTTCTGCAAAGCCAAATACAAATACCTGCTAATTTCCTTATAGCATGGTGCTTTGGACTTTTTTTGGTGCTGTAGCCAAGAAGAAAACACATGCATTAGTGTTGAGCAAAACATGTATGCAATTATTATTTATTCGATAAATAGAATATGTGATAAAGGGAAAAGAAATCTGCATCAGCTAAAACTAGAGCTTTATTGATTCTGAAAAACTGACCTTCATCCAAGCTGATTAATTACATTCCCAGCTCTGTTAAATTTTCTCATTCTTCATCAGTGGCAAAACATGGTTCTTAGAGAACTAAATAAGTAGGAATTGCCATAACCCAGTGAGCTTCTTCATCATTCATCAAAGATGAAAAAGCTTCCATCAAAACCCAGGTGGTGGAATGGAAAAAAGGTCGGTGTCCATAAAATTGATACCTCCACTCCAGTCCAACTGGGTCCTCTATGCCTGCACTCCTGCCAGATGAGATAATATATGCAACTATAGCTGCTCCTCATCATATCAAGATCGAGTTCCAGCTGGCAGCGTGCAGGCATGGCCCTTGCCCCTCATCGGGGCCGGGCTAATCCAAAACTTGCATCAGGTTGCTGTTGATGAGACTGCACAAGTATTAAAACAGTAAATAGAGTCATTTAAATTCCAAAACGAGAAAGGGAACTAGGCAAAACAGCCAAAATATGTAGGAAATATATCAGACAAGAAAATTCACCTTATAAGAAATATAGTCTATCATCGAGAAACATTTCCTTTTGAAATTCATGTCTCTTTTTATTTGAATATACATTAATGTAAAATCAATTTTTAGTGGTTATGCTTCTATTGAGAGATGCAAAGAGATAGAAAAATTAACCAAAATATCAACTTTGAACCATGTGGCAAACACTACAAATTTTTTTTTTTTTAATAAGTAATAAAGACTTATTGATATAAAAAAAGAGACACCCAAGTACCCAAGGAGTATATAGGGTGTACAGATTAAATACAAAATTACATAAATCAAGTAAATCCAAAATTGAAAAAAGGGTTGTTTTCTCCACCATTGATAACCAGTCCAATAAGGTTCTAAAAAATAATAGCTTGAGATCAGGCATAGAATGCTCACTGTCTTCAAAGCACCTACTATTTCTTTCCTTCCAAATGCACCACATCAAACAATGAGGAACAACGATCCATATATATCCATTACGAAGGCAACCAACACTTTAATGGAAGCAATACAGTAAATTCTGCTCTACTTAAACAGGCTAGGCTTGCATTTCTAAAATATTTTCCCATAGAATTTTTACTTTGAGGTTGTCCCCAACTTCCTCAGGTGTTTTTTTTTAATTATTATTATTATTATAACCAATACAAAGAACCCTACCAGCATCTAAAGCATAAGCTTATTCCCAAACACTGGTATATCAAAATCTACAAATTTGTGTTATTAGAGAGGGTCTGATGTAAACAAAAGAAATTAGGTGCTTCTTCCAGTTTGAGGATAATTCGATGTCTATTCTACCAAAAGTAGAAAAAGTGAACCCCTGTGAGTCGTCATACCTGTGAAAAAGGTTGGTGAACTTGTTCATGAGGGTGGATGAAAGGCATTCCAGGGCGCTGACAAGGGTACTGAGAAGAATGCAGGTATATGGCAGACGTGGAACGGGCACCAACATGGTTAGGATTGAAAGGAGTCATCATGGCCTCTGGATGGCCATACCCAATGGGACCCGTAGGGGTTGATGGTCCAGCCCATGGAGCAGGTAGATGTTGAGGGAGTGCCCGAGGCTGGTGCTCAGTAGAAATCTGAGGCCTATGAGTAGCTCCAAGTTGTGGAAATTCAGTGTTGTAGTTCAACGCAGGGCTGTACATAGGCTGCATGGTATACGGTCCTCCATTGAACCCAAACCCAGGATCAAACCTTTGCATATACCTGGAAACAAAAATTTTGAAAACTTTTGGGGTATTGACAATACTAAAACAGACTATATTTTCAGCTGATCAACGTCTCAATTTTTTTTTATTTGTAATTACACACTCAATGGATTATGAACTCATTCTTATGGGAGAAGGAAGTACTATTTGAGCCAAAGCTCATTAGCAGCTAATCAGGGTCTCAAATATGCACAAGAATCATGTACATCAGAATAAGATATACAATTTGAGAATCTAGAACAGCCAAATAATTCAGGTCTGTATTTTCATTTTATTTTCAACATATGATGTTGATAATACAATAGCCCCCAACAAAGATTATACATATGACGAAGCAAAAACCAGGCAGCTTGACAATTTGGATTAAAATCATATCACCTCCAGCCAGTAGGCAATATTTTGATGAACAGAAAAAGGATGGAATATAATTGGCAGACAATTTGGGTTATGAGTTACAACCATCTCACTTCCAGCCAGCAGTCAATCTTGTTATTAACAGCACAAGACTATAATAAATAATATTTTTTTATATAAGTACTATTCAAGAATATAAATACTATTGAAGAATAATCTGATTAATTGCAACTGGCATAGAAAAGAATATAAACTTCAATGGATGAGAGAGAGAGAGAGAGAGAGAGAGAGAGGGCCATAAAAAGGCAAATTTCCAAGAGTGAAGAGTAATTATTCAAAAAATTGCACTTCTTTAGGAAGAGCTTGTTTGATGAACAAACTAACATTTATGCAGCCACATAACCAGCAAAATAATGGAAGGACAAAGAGGTGGTCAATTTTTTGGAACATGCAGTATCGATATGGATATTGAAGATAAGTTAAGGGGACAGGAAAAGGTTGAATAGCACGTATATAGATGTTTGGACCATGCAGGCAAAAATTAGTCAAAAAGACAATCATCACCAAAGGAACAATATCATACCAAGGAATGAAAAAGGAGGCTTCATTGCTGTACCTAATTGCCATATCAATATGGCAACTAATCTATATGATCTGTTCCTTCCTAAAGAAATATAGAATAAGTAATCAACTATTCTACAAATAACTTCACAGGAACCAGCCAAGACAACCAAAGCCCTCTTCTGATTGGCTCAACAGGGACAATAGTAAAGTTGAATGGGAATGGGCATACCTGTCATAGCTCCTGTCGTAATCAGGATCCTTGCGATCAATCTCACGGTCTCTGAAAATAGCCACTCTATTATTATTATTAATATTATTATTATTTGGTTTGCTCCTACCAATTGGCTCCTTCTCTGTCCTACTTCTAGCTGATCTACTGCTACTTGTTGAAGAATCAATCAGAACTCTACCAGAGTTCACATCAGCAATTACTGAAACAGGTTTCTCTTCTATCTTAGGAATTGCCAAAGAGCCATGCTGGGGACCATCCTGCACTCTTGGTTCATTTTCTGGTTTTCCACCCACAGCGCCACTAGGTCCACTACTATTAATACTAGAGTTAAATATCCTTGCACGAGCCCTGTTATACTCCTCTTTTCTTTCCTCTACACTTTTGGCACCGCCTGACTTTAAAGAATTTGAATTTGCATTGCCAGAAATCGGTGACCGTTTTTGTGGCCTCTGTTTGATTGCAACCTTAACGACCCCACCATCTTCTGATGGTAAATTTACAGGAATGTCTGCAAGGCGAATCAAAGGAAGCCGACAATCAGAAGTTTTGCGAACAATAATCCTGGAACCAGTACCATCAGGCAAACTATTGTCCAATAAAACCATTGACTGCAACGAGTAGTGCTGTGCGACACGGTGTGCAGCCAGCCGTAAATAGGATGTAGGCAGTTGTTGGAACTCTAGTTGTTGTTGAGTAGGATCACGAATAAACCTCTCAACATCTTGTTCCATCCGTAAAACTGAACAAAATAAATTAAGAGTCATCAGTGTCACGATGGATGGCAATAGAAATCAGTGCATCTCATTATGAGCATTGAATAGCATCCTTGAATACTAAAGGATCAAAACATTGATACACATCATGTTCAAAACGACATCACAACAATAATTTTGAAGAACTTGGCAATGACTATAAATCTATGATGATGATAAAACACACCAATCATAATGATGATCATATTGACATGCATGAATGCAAAACTTAAGTTGCCAACATTGAAATCATGGTACCAAACATATAGACAGTGAAAAGAGCAGAAAAGATATAAGACATGAATAAAGCATACAACTTCTCTAAATCCACTATTCTTCGATTTCCTCATCCTTCCAAAATAGCTAGCTGAAGTTCCTTATTTTCTCATCCTTTCCCATAACAGTTTTTCACCCAACCTTACTTGTTCATTATTTCTAAAAGGTTGTCAGACCTTTTTCTACACAAACCATTTTACAAGAATATCAAAAGCCTTAATTAGCTTCATTATCTTCTTTAATCTTCAAACCCCTTCTCTCTCTCTCTCTCTCTCTCTCTCTCTCATGAGAAATTATTAGGTCCTCCGGAACAACTGCTAAGGCGGTCCTCGGAACTTATAAAATGATGCCACACACAAACACATTCACGCATAACTTTGACATACTTTTGAAGGCTGTAGAACCAAAAAATCCCAAGTGGTAGTACTATCTTGTACCGATTTTAGATAAACACACCATTAGAAGACCAAAAAACCAAAACCACAACTACTAGCAGCATCAACCAACCAGACAGACTCTATTATACCACACAAACAACATACCTAAAATACACGGTTTCCACAAACAACACCTTACCTCACTTTTTTTACGAAACATATCATATTAGCACAAAATTCTTAAGATAATCCCTGAAACAGCACAACACAAGATACCATAACAACACACCTAGACATCACAACTTACAAGGTGACAAGTTATTATTGGTAGGTAAAAAAGTAGCGCCAAGAGCACCAGTAAAAAGCTTGCCAATTCAACTGTTGTGAAAATTGTTGTGTAAAAGGCCAAGTTACACAAAAAAGATATTAATTTTACACCAGCAATAGAATTATCACCATATCATATCCAAAATTGCCAAACAAAAAGTCTACAAATACAAATACGGAAACAACTCTACATTTACATGTACGTACACATACGCGTACAAATACGCATGAAAACACAAAAAAATTGCTTACTTGATAAGCGCTCGCGGGGATTCTGTATAGCTTCGCGAAGGAACTGATCAACCTGATTGACGAGATCCTCAGAAACCTTCTCGCCGCCGCAACCATCACCGGCGGCCGAATTGGAAGCCGACGAATTCGACGACGACGAAGAAGAAGAGGAATTGCAAGAAGCTGAAGCTGAAGCTGAGCCATCGCGAAGCTCTTGAGGCGGCGGCGGCTTGGAGGAGTCTTTCTTGAGCAAGAGGCGGCTCATGGACTCGTCCAAATCGGCGATCTCCCATGACTCCGGGGCTCCGATGTCCTCCACAGAGCCCTCCATAGCACCGCCTTTTAAATTTTTTTTTTCGGTGAAAAAAAATTCGAAAAAAAAAATTTGGAAGAGAGAGAAAGAGAAAGAAAGCGTGGATTTCTAGGGTTTGGATGAGACCGAAGAAACCATGGAAGAACGACGAGTGAGACTCTCGAAGGGTTCGATAGTCATGAGAGAAATTCTAGGGTTAGGGTTTGAGAATTTTTAAGGAGAGAGAGAGTGATTTTGGAGCTAGCGTGAGACAGAGAAATGTGAGAGACAGAGAGATAGGGTTTGACGATGGTGTTTTTTTTTTTTTTTCCTTTTTTGGGTGGGTGAGCGCGTGGTATTCTTTTCACACGCGGTATGGTGTGGCCGCGTGAGGAGTGTGGGGATGTTATTTTTGTCAGAGGGGGATTTTTATATGGTACGGTGATTCAAGAGTGTAGACGAGATGTAAGGACATTTAAAGAAAGAAATTTGGGTGGGCCCGTTTTTTTGTTGGTGGGTCCCCTCCCGACGGGGTTATATTTTTGGAAAATTCTTACACAAGGTAAATGGTGTACTATCTTTTCATATTTATAACCCTATAAATTTAATAAGTGGACCTTAATATAAATGTGAAAAGAAAAAATATCATTTTTTGTACTTAAGGTGCACCAAAGAATTATTCTATATTTTTTGAGATTAGCTTAAGATATATTTGTAGAAACTTTTTATAAGAAAAAAAAATTATGAATTTTTTAAAATATTTTTATAAAAATAGTATTAAATTTTTTTTTTAAATGGTTTATTAATAATTATATGCTTATCTGCACCCTTGGTCTAGTAATCACTCCATAGATACAAGTGCTTATAGAATGTAGAAGTAAGGACTCGATTCAAGTCTTTAGAAATGAGTTTCACACACATCCACTAAAATTAGGCTATTATAAAATTATATCTCAGAAAAATAAAATTGCCTTAAAGACACACTTTTAAGTTAGAAAATAGTTGATTTAACTAATGCTCTCTTGTTAATAAACTATTTTTAAAAAGTTTTAATATCATAAGAGAAATATAAAAATTTGTAAAAAAGGTTATGTAATGCAGCTCGATATTTATCATTACTCAAACACATAATTTTCAAACTCACAAATTTGATGAGTGAGAAGAACTCAACTATTAAACTACTGAATTTCTTTTCAAATAATTCTAAGGCTGTGTTTGGTTGGACGGTAAATCAATTCCAGAAAATATTTTTCGCATTTGCGTACGTTTGGTTCAACGGAAAATTTGGTCAAACTGAAAATCATTTCCACGTTGATCGGAAAATAACCCTCCCCAGCTGTAAATCAATTTCCGTTTCTATTTTACCTTCAAATACAAATTTCCATACCGAAAATAGAAAAGGAGAGAGAGAGAGAGAGAGAGCAACGGCAGTCACACCAGGGAGATCGCACCGGCGAGCTAGCGCCTGCGAGATTGCGTTGTTGAGCTGGCGCCCGTGAGATCGCGCCGTTGAGCTGGCACTCGCGAGATCGGGCCGCCGAACTTGCGCGAACGAGATCGAGGCACGAGTTCGCGTTGTCGAGCTCGCGCAAACAAGATCGCGACGTGAGATCGAGCCGTCGAGCTCGCGCGAACGAGATCACAGCGCGAGATCGCTCTGTCGACTGTGCACCCGCGAGATTGCGCCATCGAGCTCGCGTGAACGAGATCGAGGCGCCATAGAACTCGCGCCGTGAAATCACACCGACTGCCATGAGATCGGACCGGATTTGCGATGTGAGATTGCGCTGTGAGATCTCTTCCTCCTCCCTCTCTCAGTCTTGACCGAATGATTTATGTGGGAATGGTGTTTTTTTTTTTTGTTTGTTTAACAGTTGATGTCTTGCTTTGTTTGAAAGCTGGGAAAATGATTGAGAAAATGTGAAAAATTAGTAAAAAATTTGCATTTTCATAATGTTACCAAACACTTGAAATTATTTTCTAATATAATTTTTAAAATGCAACCAAACACTCGAAAATATTTTTCCTTCCTGAAAATATTTTCACTTGAAATTATTTTACACCCGAAAATTAATTTACACCAAAACAAACGCAGCCTAAAACTACAACTTTTACCGTAACTATTTTATATAATAAATTATGATCAACTATTTTTTACTTCCACCTAACCCTCCACTTTTTATTCAAAGCTCACAATCTAACCTCAAAATCGTGACATAAAAGGATGTGTGATCCAAATTTTCTTTTTCTTTTTTTTTCCTGGCTTCTTTTCAACGTGGGCGATTCCGGAAGTTCTAAAAGAAAGTGTGTTGTGGATTGTGGGGATAAAGCCAAAGCCACAATCGTAAGGAAGATTAGTAATGATCGACAAGATTAGACGTGATCGACACAAATGCATGCACCAATTCTGGAACAGAGATAAAGCAAATGAGTGGGGGTTCAGAAAGAACTAAAAATGTACTGCCATGTGTTTTTTGGAATAAAGACCTGATGTTCATTCTCATCATAAGTGAGAGAATTTGGTTTTATCTTTTTTCCATAGGATATTATAAATTATTATATATCTCTTTGTGCTTTGTTAGTCTTATGACTCTTATCTTCATTTATAATTTAGTACGTTAACTTTCAATTATCATATTTTACTCCCCTTAATGTTGTCATCGCGTGTGAAATAATCCTAAATATTTCATTTTAATCCAAGCTACAACAAATTAAAATATAACAATTAAAAAAGCTTTGCAAGACTCAATTTAGTCAAAAAGTTTAATTATTTCGTTTTGTTTCAAACTTTCAGAGCCAAATGTAACCATTACAAGTTTATACGCAAAATTGCAGTAACCAATCTCCATAAATTATAATTTTACCTATTTTATCATTAAAAAAATGTTTTGGTTAGGCAGTTGTTAGGGCACGATTTACTCCTAAAGCCCAACTGAAAGGTCAATGGCCCAGAGAGCCCAAAATAATAAATTTGTTAGAGAGTAAGCTTGAAGATAAATTTTCAATGAGTTGAGTGGATAGTAGTCACAATAGGTTAGTTATTATTAGAAAGAATAAAACAACAATTTTGAGCAATAAAAGTTCTCCTCGACTAAGTCTGAGGATAGTTTGTTCTTATATATTTCTCTTAAATTTATGCAAAATTACAGTTTTTGAGTCTACAGTGATTTTTCCTTAGATTTCTGATGATCTCTTTGTAATGGGGTTTTTCTCCTTTATATTCCTCTTCCTTCCTTCATCTTAACCCTTCACGTGTAGATCAAATTGTTAGTTATGATACTTGTCCTATCAACATCTTTCTAAAGTCTTTATGGGTAGCTGTAAGACTGAATGTTACTATTCAGGTATCACCTCCACATTAATGTGGCTAGGGAGTTAGCTGCAGAACATTCAATGCAATGGTAGTAGCTTTCTTCCTAGATATTTCTCAACTCTCCTTTGTCTTATCCCTATCTTGACCCTCCATCCCTACAATAGTCCCTCAAAATTCCACTCTTTTGCTCTTTGTTGAGGACTCTTTTTTTGGCCCACATGGCATTACTTCATTGGCAACCCATACCACATCAACATATTATTAATTTTTTGGGTAAATTTCTTTAAAACCCAAAATAAGCTCATATCTCATTCAACTACATGGATTGGGCTCACATAGCCCACAGAGATCCTTACTTCAAGAGGCAAATTCATGATCCACATTTCCTTTTCATCAACTGGGATCATAACTCATGATATCATCAGCATCAACATATGGATCGAGTTTAAGCAATGAATAAAAACTCACGGTCCATATTACCTCTCTTACACTCATGGCAAGCGGCTTCTTCAACAAGAGCCCATATTTACACAAAATGACAACAAAACCTGAGGTACGTTATCTCATCTTCGACTTATGATCCAAGCTCATAAGTCTCTTTGGGGAAACTTTGGGAGTCGTGGTTTGGAGGGCCAAGAGATATGTTCAGTAAAGCTCCAGCGGTTTAAAGTTGATAAAAGAAACATATTGCTTGTCATGTCTTCTCCAACTCCCTAAACTCTGACGAGTCTATGTGTAGCGGATAACATATGGTAAGCATCTCTTATCACATAACATTTTAGATGATAAAATTTCTCATTGCTCTTTTCCTAAAACTTAATATTCATCATGTGATAAATACTCAATATCCCCAGCCATCTAACTGCTGGGAACATAACTGTTCATTCAATCCCCAGCTGTCGCTATACAAATTTGGAAATTTCATTATTTTATTCTACATAAATCTCATTACTACTTTCAACTAAAATCCAACTCAAATACATGGCCTAATCTGATTGGCTATTTTTAATCTCTAACTATATGCAAAATATTCATGATATCTCTCATACCCAGCTGCTATTTGCCACAATCAGACCATATATTTCTCTGACAGCTGCCAGAGCAGAGTTTTAAATACTTTTCTTGCTCACCAAGATTATGTCACAACATAATGAGGCCTTGACTAAATCTCTAAAACTTCATTAACTTTCAACCAATCCTTCTATTACTTGCTAGAAATTTATTGTAACGGAACCTTGCACCAAAAACACAAACACCCAAAAGGGGAAACATTTCTAGCAGAACCCCAGTAGTGTATTCAATACTTGACACCTGGCTGGAAGTGATATCATCAGCCATTTAATACTGAAATCCCAGCTGCCAGCTGTTATACCCAAAATAGCAAGATTCCCTTGAAAGAGATCTTACCATTTTCAACTAAATCCATAAAGTAAATGTTGAATATCCTCTCCAATAGTTTGAAACCACCCAGCTGACCTCATTTGCTTCTGCCCAAAATAACAGTTGTCTTATGACAGTTGTGACAACTATCTCATGATAGTTGTCACAGCTTTTCTTGACAACTGGAACAGCCTTTTCAGAACAATTGTGACAGCTGACCCATCAACCTAAGTATTACTATTTTTTTTTTTCACATTTGGCTAAAACCAAAACCAGCTAAAGTAACCATATTTTTCTTGCCAAAATACCTTCCTTTTATGCTGCTCTTTCCCCAGCAACTCTTACCCAAAACAGCAAAAAAATCTTAAAGCTAAACATACATTTTTTGCCTAAATCTTAAGATAGACTTTCTAAAAATTCATTGATATTTGGGACAGATTTTGGCTGAGATTCTTTGCTAAAATACCCTTTTAAACTCAGCTAAATAGGACCCCTCATCAACACCTCAAGGGGGGGCAAAAAAAAAGGGGAGGAGAACAACTCTTTCACAAACCTCTCCAAGCTCTCTCCTTAAGCTCTCAATGAAATTATGAGATTTTAGTTTCCAAATCAGGAACTAAACTCTTTAGCCCTTAGCTCATCATGCCCTTTATAAGCCTTCATCCATCCTCCTAGCAAAAAAGCCCAGCAGTAAATCCTAACAACATTGCTAAACACACTACAACACTATTACTCCTCTTATACTCATTATCTCACTTTCCATATTCAGAAAATACACCTATCTTATTGCTCATATCTCCAAATACCTAAACACATCTCCATACTCTTCTCTTACAATATCTTTTCTCTTGGAAAACAATCTCTACAACTTCTCCAAGGGTTATAATCTCATATTTTTACTAGCCTTAACTATCATATCTCTCATACTTCCATATACCATACACATTACCAATGCTACATTCCACAAAACACGCATATCTCTAAACATCTCTTTCCTCACTTCTCTTACATAATTTCATACACATTTACTACACCATTACATATAAAACACTACACTCTTCTAAACTCCACTCTCATACTCTCTCACTTTGAAGTTCTACTGTTTTGTTGCTCATAAACACATATCAATACTCTTCTCTATCTCTCATTCTAAAAGTCCTTCTCATGGAAGGCACAAATTCATCTTACATAAAGCCCTTCTCTTAGAAGGCACAAATACTCCATACAAAAGTCCTTCTCATGGAAGGCAACACTATTCATAACTTCACAACAACTAAAAGAGCATTGTCAAGGAGAAAACTCATTTAAATGCATGATAAGAGAGGCAACTTAACCAGCCCCTACACACAGCTGGGCATACTCTCTCTCCCTCAAGTTGCACCCATTTTCCCCCTCAATCTTGAAACTATCATGGCAAATTGCCTTTCTACCGCTGGGGTCACTCTGCTGGGATATCATCAACTCATAGAAGCTGTATAGCTGGGCTACATACCATACAAAGATAAGTGATTTTGCTTCCATATCTTTAAATATACATCATTAAGTACATGATTGCTTCACATTTAAATACATATTACTTTATTCCAACTACTATTACAACTATTAATTAAGGCTTAAACCCATTTAAATGCATGATAAGAGGGGCAAGCTTAACTAGCCTCTACCACTGGCATTCTGCTGAAATCTTATCAGCTTGCTGATACTACACAGCTGGGCTACAAACTATATGAAGATAAGTGACTTTGCTTCCCTGTTTTTAAATTTACATTATTGAGTATATGATTACTTCACATTTAAATACATATTACTTTATTCCAACTACTATTACAACTATTAACTAAGGCTTAAATTCATTTAAATGCATGATAAGAGGGGCAAGCTTAACTAGCCTCTACCGCTGGCATTTTGCTGGAATCTTATCAGCTCACTGATACTACACAGTTAGGTTACAAACCATATGAAGATTGTCGAGGGTGAAAAAGGTCCCTTTTTGACAAATGAGATTTATGTTGGGTCGGAGGCCTAAATCGAAACTCGACGATGGGCCCGATGCACGACCTAAAGGCTATCGACGAAGATCTAAATAATTCACCATATTTTTATGCCTTGCGCCTAGATTCAGACTTACAAGAATGGCCCATAAACAATACCTACAGCAAACACGTTAGTGTAGTTGAAAAGCATACTGTGTGAAATAGCCCAGCAATAAAGTGCTTCTGCAGAAAATAGCCCAGCGGTAAAGTACTTCTGCAAAAAATAGTAACCTAGCCGTAAAAATATTTCTGCAAAAAAATAACCCAGCGGTAGAGTGCTTCTGCAGAAAATGACCCAGCTGTAAAGTACTTTTGCAGAAAAGAGTGACCCAGCCGTAAAAATATTTCTACAGAAAAATAACTCAGCAGTAAAGTTTTTCACAGATTGAGGGAAACATCCATATTTTAGGACTCATCGTTCGTTAGCTCAGAAGAAGAATCTTCTAATACGACAATATGAGAGAAAAATTTTATTGTAACAGTTATATCATAACCATTAATAGTAAATGAATAAGTAAATATTATAGGTTCCATAATAACAAACAATGAGGAAGGTTTAGTGTGAGATAAAGGGAGAGAGAGAGATCCCAGCTAGTACAGCAAGATCATTATGGTGCCAAAGCATGCTCTTGGGTGTAGTATATATAATGAGTAGAGAGCCATTTGTGAGTAGTGTGGGCAATGAGTGAGGGTGTATAGTGGGCTGCTAGAACTTTCTGCTGTGGAGGAGCTGTATGTTTTTAACTAGAGGTATGAGAAGTGTTTTTAAGCTAGGAGTGGGGGAACTCAGTTTCCATGCTTGAGAATGAGAGTTTTGTGACTTAAAACTTTGCTGGGATTTTGAGAAGCTGAAGCAAAAGGGTTTTTGTGAGAGTTTTTCTCTGTGAGTGTGTTTCTTGGTATGTTCTTGTTCCTTCCCGAGGCATTAATAGAGAGTTCTATTTATAGTTGAGATTTAGGGGGCAATTGGCAAATAACTTTTTCTAAATCTTCCCAAATCTTCAGAAAATCCTTAGGGATTCGTTCTTAGAATGTTAGCTAAGAATGGTAAGCTTAACCTTTTGGAAGACTCTTGCTGTTTTTGGGTAATATCAGCTGGGATTCTGACTTAGCATATGCTGATTGGTCTTGGTTGATAGGGTTAGAGCATACATTAAGCTAATGACCTTGGTTGTGTTGCTTACTAAATTCAGAGCTCCCAAAGGTAGGTTGCATCACCCCAAGCCAGGTGTCAACCTTGGAGCCTTTGCTGGGAACTCTGCTGGGATCCCCTTCGTGCCCTCCAAGCCACATTTCCCTAAGTTTCCCCATAAGGGGTTCATGTGCTTGGTCCATGAACCAGAAAATACATATTTTTAACATGAAAAATGAGTTGATTTCAGCTTGCTTCAGAAGCTTTAATGGCCTGGTCATGGCTACTTTTGATGCTTGACCGAATGGGTTGGAGGAGAAAGAGGAGATGGCTGGCTGAAGTGCTTCAGCTCCCTGTCAAGTCTTTTCAGCCTTATGTCAAGTCTGTTTCAACTTCATGTCACATAATAAATGATGAAATTTCAGCTTATGGAGAAAAGGGTTCAACCCCTGATGGACATGTGTCCTGTTCTGACCTGATGGGACAAGCTGAAACCTGACAGTAGTGGGCTCCAGCTGTTGACTTGTGTTGGATTTTGGTTGATTAGCTCACATGAGCTTCAGCTGCTGGGACCTGAGTTTGGGCTGGGTTGGTCCAGCTGGGCCTTATGTTTGAGTTGCCTTGGGCCTGATTATTCCTACAAAATAAGGAATTTTTTCATGGATGATATTCATGGGCTTTTATAAACTTTGCAAGAGAAGTATTCCTTGAAGGATGAATACTAATATTTCCCATGAGTAAGGGATTTGGTATATATGAAATAATTGTTAAGATAATTTTTAAGTTTTGTAAATATGTGTCAAAAATAATATTGGGCTTTTAGAAATAGTTGCCAAGATGACATTGGGCTTTTAAAAATAGTTGCCAAAATAATATTGGGTTTTATGAAATAGGTGCCAAATAATATTTGGGCTTTTGAAAATAGTTGCCAAATAATATTTGGGCTTTAGGAAATAATTGAAACAGTTGCCAAAATAATATTGGGTTTTATGAAATAGTTGCCAAATAATATTTGGGCTTTAGGAAATAGTTGAAATAGTTGCCAAAATAATATTGGGTTTTATGAAATAGTTGCCAAATAATATTTGGGCTTTAGGAAATAGTTGAAATAGTTGCCAAAATAATATTGGGCTTTATGAAATAGTTGTCAAATAATATTTGGGCTTTAGGAAATAATTGCCAAATAATATTTGGGCTTTATGAAATAGTACCAAAACAATATTTGGGCTTTGAAAAATGGTTTGCCAAATTAATATTGGGTTTTATGAAATAGTGTCAAAATAATATTTGGGCTTTGAAAAATGGTTTGCCAAATTAATATTGGGCTTTATGAAATAGTGCCAAAATATTACTGGGGTTTATGAAATAGTGCCAAAATAATATTTGGGCTTTATAAAATAGTGTCAAAACAATATTGGGCTTTTAGAGATAGTTGCCAAAACGGTATTGGGCTTTTAGAAATAGTTGCCAAATTAATATAGTGCCAAATTAGTATTTGGACTTTGGAAGATGGTTTGCCAAATTAGTATTTGGGCTTTAGAAAATAGTTGTCAAATTAGCATTTGGGCTTTGTAAAAATAATTTGAGATTTTTGCAAAAATGTTGCCGTGTAGTAACGGACTTAGTAAGATTGCCGTGTAGCAACGGGCTTTGTAAGGTGCCATGTAGCAACGAGTTTAGAGGTGCCGTGTAGCAACGGGCTTAGAGGTGCTGTGTAGCAACAGGCTTAGTAAGGTGCCGTGAAGCAACAGGCTTAATAAGGTGCTGTGTAGCAACGAGCTTAGTAAGGTGCCGTGTAGCAACGGGCTTAGTAAGGTGTCGTGTAGCCACGGGCTTGGAGGTGCTGTGTAGCAACGGGCTTAGTAAGGTGCCGTGTAGCAATGGGCTTAGAGTTTCCGTGTAGCAACGGGTTTAGAAAGGTGCTGTGTAGCAACGGGCTTAGAGGTGCCGTGTAGCAATGGGCTTAGTAAAGGGTTTTGTTGGGCCCTTTTGGGTTTTGCCCATAAGTTAAATGATTTTGGGCTTTTTGTGGAGGAAGGATAATTTTGTGGCCTAATGTTGGTAACAAGGTGATGGCCATTTTTGTGAAAACCTAAGTTGGATAATATGTCGAATATAATGGGTGATATTTGTGAGAGGGTCCAAGGTAATTTGTGGGGCTTGTATATAGGGAATATTTGTGGGAGCCCAATAATCATGGAGAATATTTAAGTAATATGTGGGAAATATTTATATGAGCTTCAAAATAATTATTGGGCTCGTGTGGGTATTTTTGTGAGTGGGCTAAAGAAATTAGGGCCCGAAAATTTGTACCTCAACAAAGATAAGTGACTTTGCTTCCATATCTTTAAATTTACATCATTGAGTATATGATTACTTTACTTCTAAATAAATACTACTTTATTTCAATTACTAATCAAAGCTATCATATCAAATGCATATTGTATATTTATTCGACCATTGTCATGATTCTTAGACTTTGACTTTAATGATTTTGTAGGCTTAAAAGTACACCGGTAGCCGTTGGACCACGTGACCCAATGTTGAGTTCTAGGACACAACTCCCCAAACGAACCCGGGTTTAGCAAGGTCACCCCTCCAAAGGACCACATGTGGTCGAGCAACCGAAAAACGCCCCCCAACACTCTTCAAGTAAAAAGGGGGATTTCGATTTCTTTGGGCAATCACATTTCCCACTCTTATGTCACTTCTTTCTGTGCAGGTGTCTTTTCAACTGCAAAGAGGCATGCTCCTGACGCTTCGGCATCCAAAACGCTCCAGTATTTATTTCATATGGCGCCCTGTTCCCCACATTCTACGATATGATGAAGATCCTACGGTGGATAAGTTTTATGGGGATTTGGGCGGAAACTCTCCCACTTTTTTTTCCCATTCATATATATATATATATATATATATATATATATATATATATATATATATATATTGCTTGAAGACTCTGGCTGTTCCACCTTTTGCATCTTCAACTCTCAAGAATCAGTCCAAGAAGCCCTTCCATATTTTCGTAAGTTACCTTTAGTATTTCTTCTTAATTTTAGGACCTATTCTTCCTCGACCTCTTTGATTTACACCTCATCACCCTAACGCCTTCACATACTTTTCAAATTGGTAGATTCGCTAGATTAGTAGACACCTTAGAGGGTATAGAGAGTTTTAAAGCCCAATACTACATACCTGCTGGGATTTCAATCCGGTATTGCCATCAAGGAGAATGACATACTAAGAGATCAGAAGGGGAGATGGCAATTCCTATGATTGCTTTCATAGAAAGAGGGATGAGGATCCCCCTGGGTAGAATGACTAGGGATTCTATACTAGCCCACAGACTCTGCCCAACCCTGTGTGCCCCTAATATGTTTAGCATATTAGGTAGTGTAGATGGCCTTAATGAAAAGATGGGTGTAAACCTCACCCATCACGATGTTAATTGGGTCTATATCTGTCATAACCTTAAAGGCCAGGGATATTACCTCAAAACCAGGGTCCCTGAAGTCAGGCTCATGTCATGTCTCCTCGATACTAACAAGGGTATGGACAAAGACTTCATAATTGTCTCAATGGAATGGCATGATGAACTGCATTGCTTGGTGTGAGACGGGAAATCAAGTGAGGTACTTAGGTTTAGGTTCACTACTATAACACTACCCATTTGTTACTTACACGCTCCTATTTTCTTCTTTGCTATTCACGAATTTACTTGTCTCCATTCAATGATTTTCTACTCTAACAGTGATTTTGATGTTGGAACTTTTGCAGATAAACACTTTAACACCCCCAATCTCAACCTCGTCAACAAACCTGACTTGACGAGGATACTCCAATCAGATATATTCATACATACGGGTGGGCAACTACGAGCAGCTCTCCTCATCATCGGATACCAACCCATCTCTAATAGCTTCTAGGCCCCCAAGTATGTGATCAAAGCAAAGGATTCCCGGCTGCACCGAATCAACATTGCAGTGCCCAATTTCCTCATTGCTGGTCCCCCTCCCAAAGGTACTCAATTAGTGGAACTTCCTTCCCAACACACTACCGAGGAAGAGGCCACATCTTCTCACGCTAATCTTGAAGAAACAGCTCAGTCAACTAGCTTCATTCCTAAGAATCTACAAGGGCCGCCCTTAGTCAACTTCTCCCTGCTTAAGTCAGCAACATCCAAGAATCCTCTGACTTTCCTAATGCAATGGTGCTACAGAGGAAGCAGAAGACGAGTTTGTTAGAGCTCCTTGAACCCACGCAGGAGGATCGGTGCCCGAGGTGGCCATTTAGACTAGACCTTCTACTCCCCTTCCCGCCCACACTTTCCAGTCTAATGCAGCGAACAAGAAAAGAAAACGGGATTGGAAAGGTAAAGACGTGGTTAAGGAAGGGGAGGCCAAGGAACTCGAGCCCTAGAAGGGGGCAAAATTGGCCAGAGGTCCCCAGAAGAAATCCTCGAGCGAGGGGGTACTTGTAGAAATAAGACTTGATCCCTGCTCCAGGATGCCAATCTGGAACCCCCCTTCTTTAGAGCTGGATGGGGCTCCATTTCCCCTAGACTCTTCTATCAGGGAATTCTAGAAAGGGAAGATGGGCTACATGGCCAACGCCCTAGAGAAACCATTACTGCTACCTCAAGATATGGCAGACTTGAGGATGTTGAGGAAACATGAAGTGTTTCTGACCCTAAAAAGGGATTTGGCAATGGTAAATTTTCTTCTTTGCCATTTTTTTTTTACTAAGTATTGTTGTTACTTTATCTGAACTTCTTTCTTTCTTTGGTAGGCGATCCAAGCAACGCATATTGCCGAGGAGCTGGTAGACAGTTCCCACAAATAGATGAAGAAGGAGGAGGGGTGGCGTATAACTGCTGTGGAGGCATTCACCCTCACTGAACAAAGATTAAAGACCTTAATGCCAAATGGACTAAGGCAAACTGAGACAAAAAGAGTGCAGAGACAACTCTGGCTAGGGTTGAGAAGCAGGTAGAGGACCAGCACAAAAAGCTGCGTGAGGCTGAGGACCAACTCTACATAGCCAAGGAACAAATAGGCACCCTAAAGAAGAAGTTGGAGGTCACAGAAGAGAAGGCTGAAAAGGCTGAGCAGGAATGGTAAGAGGTTGGGTGGCGGAGATCGAGGAGAACCTTAGGGCCCATGTCACTAGGGTTTGTAGAGGCTACTGCCTCCAAGTATGGAATGAAGCACAAAACCTGGTTGGGGTGAATGCTTCATCCCCACTAAGGAAGGTAGAAAATGTCTTCTATCGCCTAACCCTCAGAGTAGCTGGTCCCTCAAGCTCTCACGCCGAGGTTGTTCCCCAAGATCCAGAGCCTAGCCAAGTTGCCTACGCTGATGCTCTCCCAACTTCAACCCTTCCTCCCAAAGAGGCCGACCAAACTGGTGCAATGGAGAAGGATAAAGAGCCAGTAAAAGAGCTAGCCAAGCTTCCTCATGCACCCAAGGATCCCTCCAAGGAGAAGGGAGCCTCCCAGGGCCAAGAATTGGTACTGGTCACCCTTCCCTTCACTGCCAAGGAGGACCTCAAGGGCAAGGATACTGCCCAAAGGCAATGGTACAACCCAATTAACAATGCCTAAGGCACCTGCGAAGATTGCAGCGAAAGCCAATCCTCCTCATCCCAAGACTACCTAGGACTTTACTCAGACTTTGCAATTTTTTTTAAATGTTCCTTTTATTTGTATTCATTACTTTTAGTTTTTAAACGTATATTTTTTTTGCCTTTTCGAGGCTTTATCTACTGAAGAATGGTTGAGTTTCTTTATACTTCATCCTGTTTACGTGAAACAGAACATTATTTCGTTCCTAATCACTGTTTAACTGATGTAGCATAGCTTATCAAAATACAACTTTACCCTTAACCTTGACAAATGTCTATAGAACTTGCAGTCTAACTATTACGTTTCATGCAATTGGTAATACAATAAATTAACTTTCTAGGCAATTGACACTTAACACTGCAATTTAACTTAAAACACACTTTGTGTACCTAAAATAGATGACCTAAGAGATTAAGTGTGATTCAAGAATCTATCCTTAACTTTGAGGAATACAGTTTAATGAAATCTTATTTACTAGCAAAGAATACTTCATGGATATACTTGCAAATGCTTTAAGTAATGCTCATGGACATTTCTTCAATTAGAACATTGCAACAAGAGTCTTCATGATCCATTACAGATAGGTCAAGCATTAATTTACCCTAGGTATGTGGTTCGAGGAACCAGGTATGACCAAAGTTTTGTTTAACACTTGGTAAAATAGGGAAATGTTAACTTACCCAAGGTATGTGGTCCGAGGAACCAGGCATGACCAATGTTTTGTTTAACACTTGGTAAAATAAGGAAACTTTAATTTACCCAAGGTATGTAGTTCGAGGAACCAAGCATAACTAAGGTTCTGTTTTACTCTTAGTAAAATAAATAAGCATTAATTTACTCAAGGTATGTGGTCTGAGGAACCAGGCATTACCAAGATTCTGTTTAACACTTAGATAAGTAAGAAGTATTAATTTACCCAAGGTATATGGTCCGAGGAACCAGGTATGACCAAGATTCTATTTAATATTTAGATGAATAAGAAGTATTAATTTACTCAAGGTATGTGGTTCGAGGAACCAGGCATGACCAAAGTTTTGTTTAATACTTAGATGAATAAGAAGTATTAATTTACCTAATGTATGTGGTCCGAGGAACCAGACATGACCAAAGTTCTATTTAATACCTAAGAAGCAAAAATCATTAATTTATCCAAGGTATGTAGTTCGAGGAAACATGCATGATCAAGGTTTTGTTTAACACTTAGATGAATAAGAAATATTAATATACCTAAGGTATGTGGTCTGAGAAACCAGTCATGACCAAGGTTCTATTTAATACTTAGATGAATAGGGAAGCAACATATAACAATAGAAACCAAAATATGGCAGAGATGCCTTTTATTAATAATAATACCTTCGTGTATTATTTACATTTCACGGGAGTGGTACAACATTTTCATTTAAATCTTTCAAAAAATAAACACATATACCAACCATTGAGGTGATGCGGTATAGCCCCTCCCAATTGGGTCCTAGCTTCCCCCAAGAAGGGTTTTTCATCGTGCCCACAACCTTTCTCAATACCAAGTTTCCTAGGGCTAAGGGCCTTTCCTTCACCTTCGTATCATATTATTGCCTAAGCTTCTGTTGATAATATGCTAGTTGGACCATGGCTGCTTCCCTTCATTCATCGACCAAATCTAGGCTTTTCTCTAGTAGCTTGTCATTGCTGTTAGGGGTGAACATACTCGTCCTTAGTGTTGGGAACCCAGTCTCTAAAGGGATCATTATCTCAATCCTGTAAGTCATTGAAAAGGGTGTCTCCCCCGTTAACCGACAAGCAGTAGTCCGATATGTCTAGAGAACATGTGGCAGCTCTTCCACCCATCTACCTTTTGCCTTGTCCAACCTCTTCTTAAGTCCATTCACTATAACTTTGTTGATTGCTTCTGCCTGCCCATTTCATTATGGATAAGCCGGAGTTGAATAACTGTTTCTAATGCCTAACTCACAGCAGTATCTCCTAAAGGCCTTATTTTCAAATTAGAGCCCATTATTTAAGATGAGAGTGTGAGAAATCCCAAACCAAGTGACAATGTTCTTCTATACAAACTTTTTTGCATCCAGATCCCGAATATTAGATAGTGGCTCAGCTTCCACTCACTTTGTGAAATAATCAGTTCCGACCAGAAGCCATCTTCAATTTCCAACAGCCTTAGGAAATAGTCCTACAATGTCCAAGCCCCATTGAGCAAATGGCCATGGACTAGACAGAGGATTAAGGACAACCCTTGGCTGATGAATGTTTGGAGCAAATCTCTAGCACTGATCACACTTTTTCACATACTCTTATGCTTCTCTCTGCATACTTGGCCACTAATACCCTTGGGTGAGGGCTCTATGGGATAATGACATGCCCTCTGTATGACTTCCACAGATCCCCTCATGTAACTCCTCCAGAAGTGGCTCTACATCTTCGAGATGGACATAGAGCAAGTATGGTCCCAAAAAGGAACGTCTGTACAACTTTTGCTCCTTGGATAACTAGAAACGAGGAGCTTTCCTCCGTACCTTATCTGCCTCTGCTTTCTCATCAAGCAGAGTACCCTTCTTGAAAAACAGGACCAAAGGATCCATCTAGCTAGGACCGACCATGACCTGGTGAACTTTGACCTTCTCCTTCACCTTCTTGTTAGGCTTATGCGAATCTTTAACAAGTATAACTCCAGGTAAGCCTTGTCTAGAAGAGGTTGCCAAAGTAGCCAGAGAATTAGCATGTGTATTTCTACTTCTCGGGATTTGTTGTAAAGTGAAAAACTAAACAATTGACTGCAAGCGCCTAGCTTTATTCAAATATCTTTGCATTCTTAAATCCCTAGCCTCCAACTCTCCCTTCACTTGGCCTACCACCAACCTTGAGTCTGAGAACACTTCCATTACCTTTCCTCCCATTTTCTAAACCATGGCCATCCCTACCAACAAAGTTTTGTACTCGGCTTCATTGTTCGTGGCCGAGAAACCCAACCTTAAAGATTTCTCAATTGTGATCTTGTTTGGGGATACCACAACTAGCCCCACCCCAAATCCTCTCTGATTAGCTGCACTATTAACATACAATTTCCAGAATGAGGGTTCTAGTAGAGAAATTTCATTAACTGGTTTTCCTCCCTGTCCTCCATTTCTACTGGAGATTCAGTAAATTCTATCACCAAATCTGCAATAACTTGGCCCTTATAGAGGTCCGAGGCATATACTTAATATCAAATGTCTCTAAAATTGTTCCCCACTTGGCGATTCTCCTTGTATAATCAGCCTTTTGGAATAATGACTGAAGAGGAAGTTAGGTTAAAACCACAACTGTGTGAGCTTGGAAATAATGAGGGAGTTTCCGTGTAGCATGTAATACAGCAAAAATAGTCTTCTCCAAAGGCAAATAATGAACCTCTACTTCGTGTAGTGACTTGCTCACATAATAGACTACCTGTTGTACTCCATTGTCCACTCTTACCAGTACTAGACTAACTGCATGGAAAGCCACAGCAATATAGGCAAAAAGAACCTATTCCTCTTCGGGCTTGGACATAATGGGTGGTCGAGAAAGATAATCCTTCAACTGCTAAAAGGCCAAAGCATATTCTTCTGTCCACTCAAATCATTTTCATTTGTGCAATAATTGGAAGAAAGGCCTACATCTGTCTACGGACCGAGAGATAAATCTGGTCAGGGCTGTAGTCATTCCTGTTAACTTCTGAACTTCCTTGGGATTCTGAGAAGGCTGTAAATTATTGATTTCCTTAATTTGATCTGGATTAACTTCAATTCCATGATGAGTGACCATATACCCCAAAAATTTGCCTGAATTGACGCCAAAAGAATACTTAGAAGCATTAAGGTGTAATTTGTGCTTTCTCAACACTTCAAAAATACTTCTGAGGTCATTCACGTGCTCAGACTCTACTTTAATTTTCACCATGATATCATCTATATAGACTTCAATATTCTTGCCAAGTTGGGGTTCAAACATCCTAGTCATCATGCTCTGATAAGTGGATCCTGTATTCTTCAGTCCAAAGGGCATCACTTTGTAATGGTAATTCTTAGTGGGTGTAACAAAAACAGTCTTCTCCTTATCATCCAGAGCCAATGGTATTTGATGGTACCCCTGAAAGGCATCCAAAAAGCTCATCCGAGGATAGCAACTGTCGCATCCACCAACTGGTCTATCCGAGGTATTGGAAAGGGATCTTTGGAGCAAGCTTTGTTTAGATCTGTGAAATTCACACATACTCGCCACTTCCCATTCTTCTTCTTTACCACCACCATGTTGGCCAACCACTCAAGATAAAACACTTCTTTTATTTCTCATGCCCGCTTAAGTTTGATCACCTCTTCTTTAACAGCATTAGAATGTTCCTTAGAAGAGTGCCGGGGTGGTTGCTTCTTAGGAGTGATAGATGGACTAACCTTTAGATGATGACACATGAAATTTGGATCCACCCTGGGAGCTTTGTAAGCACTCCACGCGAACACATAAGCGTTCTTCCTGAGGAAAACAACTAGCTTCTTTTTCTCTTGAGGAGGCAACTGAACTCCCACTTGGAAAAACTTCTCCTCATTACATCAATGATGATCTTTTCTAACTCTTCACACTTGGCCCCTTCTACCACAACATCCGAGGACAAAACTATTTTCCTTGATTGCTACAAATCCCTCTTTGTAGAGGTCGAGGATTCACCTCCAGACTAATGTCTAATTGCAGCCACCAAACATGTTCGGCCATAGATTGACTTTCAATCAACTCCTCAACTTGGTCCCCTAAAGGATACTTCATTTTTAAGTACAAGGTGGAAGAAATAACCTCCATTAGGGTTGTACAGGCATCGCCCGCCATCGACGATACCGGTTGAAGCCGAACCGATCCGCCCGCCTCAAACCTCCACCGCAGGTGTTAGGCACAGTGGTCGGTAGTGATTTTCAAGTACCAAAGTTGGCCGGTACAGTTGTCAGCAATGGTTTTTGGATTCCGATGAACACCAAACAGAATCGATTTTCTTATATATACACAAAACTTGAGATTTCTACCCCCTTCAAGTCAAATCTAAGATTTCCATCCCTACCCACAACATAAACCCACCACCGTTTCAGCTTTTTATCTTCAAGCCACCTCTACTTTTGCTGCCACGGTGCCACCCAGGTCAGATCTTCAAGGTATTGTCTCTGCCTCCATCGCATGGTGGTTGATTAGACTTTGTAGGTGAGTTAATCGATGGTTAGTCCCAAGAATCTTTAGCTTGTTTGGGTTTTAGTATTTGGGTTTGTAGTGGGTTTTGAATATTTTGATCTTATTTGATCCAACTTTTGATTTGTGGTTTAAATCCTTGAGTTTTTTGGGTTTGATTTTGGTTTTAGATCTCACTTTTTCTCTGTGTGTGATAGACAAGTGGACACCGACCATCGCCCCGATTGGAACCGCCACCGATGTTGCCGGAGAACCGTTCCTCAAGTGCGGTAGCGGCTTCAGTTTTTAGGAAACCGAAGGTTCTTGTGTGGTGCAGAAACGGCCACAAAATCCAGCCACACCACACCGTGTACAGCCCTAGCTCCTATGGCATGAAGCTAATGTCTCATTATAATGGCAGTGTAGGGGGAATATACATCTACCACAATAAAGTCTACTTCCACGACCTCTGACTTTGCCTGAACAGGTAATCTAATATGGCCCCTTGGGATGATCGTCTTCCCATCAAACCCACTAAAGGAGAATCATAGCAGGCTAGGTCCTCAGGCTTCTGCTTGAGCCCCTTGTATAGGCTAGGGTACATGATCTTTGCGCCACTGCCTTGATCTACTAAAACCTCTTCACATCATACCCTCCAATCCTGAAGGTAACCACCAAGACATCATCATATGGCTATAGGGTTCCTACCTTATCCTCATAAGAAAAGCTTAAAGCTAGTCGGACTTCCACTTTACCCCTCTTAGAATCAAGAGTTAAATCCTCAGCATGTGGTCGAGCTATAGACATCACCCTGGATGGATAGGAACCAGTCCTACCTGGGGCAGCAAAAATGACACTGATCGTCCCTAATGGTGGTCTTGAAGAAGCATCCCTCTGATGTACTGACTCTGCCTGGCTCCCTTGTCCATTGGGCTGATACAAGGATTGCCTTAGTTTTTAGATTTTGACCAGCTGCTCCAGGTGATCCCAAAAAGTCCTACACTCTTTTGTAGTATGTCATCGAACTTGGTGGTACTGGCAATGAAGACTTTGATTGCGTTTCGCGGGGTCTCCTCCCATATTATTTGGCTATTTAAAGCATGGCTCATTCTTTATTTTCCCAAGATTTGTTGCGCAGGCTCCTTAAACACAGTATTAACTACCTAGGCAGTAGCAGATCCAGTATGCCCAGTAAAATCTCTCCTGGGCTAATTGTTGTTGTACCTCTCTGATTTTGAAATTCCTTTGGTCTTGGGGAACTACTTTAGCCTTCCCCTTTCCTTGTTGTTGATCTTCCTTGACCCATTTATACTCATTAACTCGATCCATGAGCTGATGTACGCTTCTAGTAGGCTTTCTTGTCAAAGATTTCTTTAAATCGTGCTCGGTAGGTAGACGACCTTGAAAGTCCTTATTGCCATGTCATCAAAATTTCCATCTATTTTATTAAGCATCTCCCACTACCTGTTTGAATATGTCTTCAGGGCTTCTCCCTTTCGCATGGCCATAGACAGCAAGGAATCCAAGGGACGAGGAACCCTACTACAAGTAACAAAATGAGCTCCAAAAGCCTTGGTAAGCTTCTGAAAGGAATTAATTGATCCTTCCTCCAATCCATCAAACCATCTCATCGCTACTGGCCCCAAGCTAGATAGGAACACCTTGCACATTAAGGCTTCATTCTTTGAGTGAACAATAATTCTTTGATTAAAATGGCTAACATGCTTCACATGATCCGTCCTACCATTAAACATGGTGAATGTTGGCTGAGTAAACCGCCGAGGAAGCTTTCCTCCTTCAATCCTCCGTATAAACGGTGATTTAGAAATTTGGCGCAAGGCTCTGCTCATAGCATCATTTCCCAAGTCTCTGCGAGATGGGCTTCTGCTTCTTCGCCTATAATGGCAATCCTTATCACAAGAGAGAGCTTCATTGGGAGGAGTCCTCGATTTGGGCTTGTAACTATTATCATCACCTTTAGAGGGAGACTCCGAGCTTGAAGGAGTTCTTCTCCGTTGCTTATAGTGTAACTTCCTTTGTAAGTGGTCTATCTCCAACTGCATGTTTTTGATGCTCTCTCCATGGGACACGTTAGCCCCCAGCCAAGCGCTTTCGAAGCAACGAGGGCCTGGAGAGTCTCTTTAGCAGTGGGATGGGGCAACTGTTAGGACATCCCATTAACTTCCTTACCTGCACTGGTAGAATGACTCCTACTTGTATGGGTGGTGTGTACGCTAACCTCACGGTTTCTCCTTCGTTCAAGATTAAGAAATTGATCTTGACATTGGGATCCCATGGATTCTTCATGGTTTGGCCTTGAACCTACCATGGTTGGATAAACTCAAGAATGTTTAAGTTCCCATAGATGGCTCCAATTGTAAGGGCACGAGTTACTCCTAAAGCCCAACTGAAGGGTCAATGGCCCAAAGAGCCCAAAACAATGAATTTGTTAGAGAGTGGGCTTGAAGATGAACTTTCAATGAGTTGAGTGGATAGTAGTCACGGTAGGTTAGTTATTATTAGAAAGAATAAAACAACAGTTTTGAGCAAGAAAAGCTCTTATCGGCCAAGTCTGAGGATGGTTTGTTCTAATATATTTCTCTTAAACTTATACAAAATTACAGTTCTTGAGTCTATAGTAATTTTTTCTTAGATTTTCTAATGATCTCTCTGTAATGAGATTTTTCTCCTTTATATTCCCCTTCCTTCCTTCCTTCATCTTAGCTCTCCACGTGTAGATTAGATTGCTAGTTTTGATACTTGTCCCATCAGCACATTCCTAAAATATTTGTGAGTAGCTGTAAGGTTAAATGTTATTGTTCATGTATGACCTCCACATTAATGCGACCAGGGAGTTAGCTACAAAGCATTCAATGCGGTGGTAGCAGCTTTCTTTCCAAATATTTCCCAACTCTCCTTTGTCATGTCCCTATCTGATGTTTATCCTTGCCAACACGATTGCTTATTGCTTTGTTCTTGACGGAGGGTTGGACCTTTAATCTTTGCTCTGTTTAGTCGAGGAGGCACTTCTCCTCGGACAACATCCCCAACTCCTTATGACCAAACTTCTTCCACGGCTCATTAACTTGTATGCCTTCTTCAGTATTTACTTGTCCTTGGGCCATACAATGTCCTCGACCACAGCCCACGGTCCAATGCCTATATCTAGGCCCTCCATCCCTACAATAGGGATGACTTATTTGTTAAGAGAGATTGTATTGAAAAGCCATGGTTGAATATGTATATAAGTTCTGAAAATTTTGATAATAGATTTTCAGTTGGAATAGAATTTAAAATTCTAAAACTTAGATGATAAAACTTTATCTAAATTACATTACAGTTAAACCTTATCACTTAGTCAAGAGCTTTGTAACTTAATATCCTAATAAAATATTAATTTAATAAGATGCAACTTGTGGAAAAACAAAATAAAAACAAAAACAAAAACATGGGTTGTGTGAGATTTAATTTTGAAAATTTTTTATAATAGACTTTTAATTTTGAATAGAATTTAAAATTTTTTAAAATTATTTTTAAAACATGCAATTTGGGGGAAAAAACATGGGTTGTGCAAGATTTAAGTTTAAAAATATTTGATAATAAACTTTTAGTTTGAATAGAATTTAATTTTTAAAAAATATTGTTAAATTTTATCCTTTAGTCAAAATGTGAGGTTTATTTTTATTTTTATTTTTTTTATTTTAAATAAAGAAAACATGAGTTATTGTGTGGAATTTAAGTTTATAAATTTTTTATAATAGATTTTTAGTTTGAATAGAATTTAAATTTGTTAAAATTTAAATGATACAAAGTTTTACCTAAATTAAACAGTTATTAAATATTATCAATGAAATATATTCTAACAAAAAATATATAAATTAATTACTTTTTTTTTTTTGTTGAGAAAGTACTAATTAGTGAGAGTAGCCTTCTGAACTCAACTTTTATTATATGATGATATGATCTACAAGGGGCCAAATACACTATAGGATCATTGGGCCCAGTAATTTATGAAGGGTGGCCTTATAATATCTTTTGGGCTAAAAGCTCAATCCAAGGATATCAAGTGATCCAAAGGTGTGTGAATGTTAACTCATAAAGAAAATACTAGGTAAAGAAGTGATAATGTCTGGATAAGTATGTCCGAGGAAGATTGTGTCCTCGGCTTATGAAGCCGAGGTATGAGAAGGGTTGTTTGATATCCCCAGGCTATGTTATAAAAGTTCCTGTGGTTTAGGGAAGATACGGTACACGTGGAGGATAAGAGAAAGGGCGGTGGAATATTTAAAATAAAGCTGCTACCACTGCCCCCGCATTAAAGACTCTGCAACTGATATTCTAACTGTATTAATGGAGAAATGGGACCTAAACATCAGGTTTGAAAATTAGCCCTTGTCTTCACAGACTTCAGGGAAAATGGATGGGACAAGTATCTAAAACCAGCAGTCTAACCATGAGGTGGAAGATGAGAAGGGGAAGAAGGAGGGAGTATAAAGGAAAGAAGGGACCTTCGGTAACAGGGAGATTGAAAAAAGAAAAAGAAAGAAAGAGGAGATTGTAGACTTGACTATTCACAATTGTAATCTATCTAAAAAAGTAGTATTATAATTTATCCTTGGATTGTGTCCGAGGAGGGGTTTTCATTCATATTCTTATATAAACAATTCCTTATTTGTGCCGTTGGGCCCAAAGCCTATGTTTCTTTGTTGTCTAAACCATCTTTAGAACCTAGATTTCAAGTACACTCTCTACAAATTTATTGTAAAAAGGTCTTTCAGGCCATTTCCCTTCTAATTGTGGGTTAGGGGTTCGAATTGTGTCCTTACATACATAATGTTAAAAAATATATTAACAATCAATCATCTAGTCACAAAAAAAAAAATCAATCATCTGATCTAAATAAGGTGTTTTTTAAACTGTTAATGAAAAAATTATCACAAAACCCTAAATATTTCAAGAACTTTCGTGAGCTTAATTGGTGCCTTGCATTGTCGTGCTTTGGCTGAGATTAGGAGTTGCCACTTGCCATAACTACAATTACGAATGTTGTTTGTGTCTCACCTCACCTCGTTATGCTTTGGTTGAGTTAGTACTTAGTAGTTGCCATGATTGTGCCTCAGCAGTTTATTGTTGGTGACCTCACCATGATAGGGTTTGAAACGTTTCATAGGCTTAAACAATATTCAACAATTTGGGAAATTGGATAGGAGGTTAAAGCATCCGTTAACTTTTTTGGGAAACATTTTTGTTTCTAAATACATGCACATAAATATATTATTGGAAAAAGTTAATGGATATCCTAAGAACACTAGTTTTATAATGGTCATGTTTTTATGTAATTGACATATCCTTTAATAAAATGCACTTTATGTATGTTTAAGTCTTAGTTTTTATTGTATTTAAGAAGACCTTATTAAGACAGACAATTTCTTCACAAGTGGTATGACTAAAGGCACAAAACAACTCAAAAAACGACTTAAGAAAAACTACATCTATAGGTCTCGATACGTGTCTCGATACCTATCGATCTATCGAGTCTCAGGAAACTAAATGACAAGTTATATTTTCTGCTCTTGATGTCTTGGCTTTTTAGGAATTTGTGCACTAGGGTTCCAGAATATGTAAAAGACATGTTTTATAGTCGTCATCAAAGAGATAGAGAATTACACGCGTGATAGAGGTTGTTGTGAGATTTGTGTGCCTAGGGTTTTGTGCCAAGCTACTTCCAATTCATCTAAGCATGGATCGAAAAACTTTGCAAATATATAATAGTAAACAAAGTTGTTGTGAAGTCTGTCATGGATATGGAGATTTGTGCAAAGGAAAAGTCTTCTACAAGATTAAATCCAATTGGGTATTAGAGTGGAGACTAGTAAAGCTCAGTAGGCTTTACTGTAGGTAGGTAGTTTGGAATAGATATATAGGGTAAGATTCATTGTGCGTGTACTGCTTTTTCTTGTTAGTGGATTCTTTAAGAGTGGTAACTTGAAATTCACTCGATGAGATTTTGCTTGCGAGAGTTTTTCCCATTGTGATCAAATCACCGTATCAAACTTATTTTTCATTACACTTAATTTAGTTTGATGATTTGATTGTGGCTTAATTAGATTTCACTAATCTGCATGTAATTTGACTAATTAATCAAATTACCTGTAATTTGATTAATTAACTGGGGTCAATCTAAAACCCAACTGGTTTATGAATTATTTTTAGAAACTTTTTATGGAAAAAGAAAAAAACAATATTTTATTTGACATTTTTATATTGCCAAATATTAAGACTTTCCTAAAAGAGAAATATTATGTGTACAATATTTTCATAATAAATTATAAATGGTAGGTTGTTATTAATGGGTAAAAAAGTAATTTAAGTAGTAGGTTTTAACTTAGAACTAATAATAACTTATTACCTATAGTTTGTTGTGAAAGTGTTATAAAAATGTTATAGACGGAACTCTGTTTTTTCTAAAATAATAAAATTAAAAAATGTCTTCAGGGGGCCATTAAACGAACCCTATAATCTATACATAGGTGGGTCGGATCGAATCTGATAACCCAACCCATCATTTGAACGGATGAAAAGGGTCCCCGAATAGGCAATACACACACACATACACACACAAAGCCGAAACATAAAAAATAGAAAGCAAAGTTCGTTGGAAAAACTCGTTAGCTCAACCAACCGAGAGAGAAAAAGGGAGAGTCAGTTTGCGATTCGCAGAAAGAGAAAGAGAAAGAGAATGAGAAGAGAGATGAAAGGATTAGGAAGATTGATAAGGCGAGCCGTTTCCAATTCAAAACAATTCACTCAACATAATAATAATAATAATATCATCTCACCTTCAACAACAACAACCACCATTCCCCGCCGCCTCATTCACGCCTCTTCTTCCACGGCGTCGTATCATCATCATCCTTCCCCCAATTCAACAACAACGCTACTCAGATCTTCTCCCATTCCTTCTTCGCACTCTCCAACAAAATGGGCCGGCCCATTCTCAGGTCCCCTCAAAAAATTCAATTCAATCTCTCTCTCTCTCATAAGATATAAATATAAATTATTCTGATTTTTTTTTTTTTTTTGGTTTTCAATTTTGATTAGGGCAGAGGAGGAACATGTTTATACAAACGCAGTCGACGCCGAATCCATCGTCTCTGATGTTCTATCCGGGGAAGCCTGTTATGGATGTTGGCAGCTCCGATTTCCCCCATGCCCGTGCCGCCATGACTTCTCCCCTCGCTAAGGCCATTTTCGGAATTGATGGTGAGTTGTTGTTTTTCGTGTTTGTTTGATTGCATATGGTATTGTTCCGTTTTTTTAGTATGCGAAAACAATTGAGCATAATGGTGAAAGGAAGGATGGTGTAAACTTGTTTTGTTGGGATGAAAGATAGGAGTGGTCGAAGCAAAGCTTAATCGTCTTATTATGACATGATTCATAGAATTGGCCGGTATTGCGCGAATAAATTTTCAGTAGTAAAATTGTGATCAAATGGCATTGTCATTGTGCAGAAATATAATGATTTTCCAAAAAGGATGAAAACATTGTTATCTAGGGTTTTATTTTTATTTTTTATTATTTAAATTCTGAAATATAGCTGAAGTGGTAAAAACAGCAGAATGTTTCAAAATTTTGGACTGAAAATTGGATAGGGTCACTTGCTTATGAAAAATGGCTGTTTTGTTGTTTATAATGGTGTTTATTTGAGTGGGCTAGCAATTTGTAACACTATCTGTGTTTCCTTTTAATACAGGAATTACTCGGGTTTTCTTTGGTTCTGATTTTGTTACTGTGACGAAGTCAGAAGATGCTTCTTGGGATTTTCTAAAGCCTGAAATCTTTGCAGCAATCATGGATTTTTATTCTTCTGGGCAACCACTGTTTCTAGACTCGCAAACTGCCGCAGCCATGGACACTGCTATTCATGAGGTATAACTTTTAATTTTGAGGGTAGATTTAAGAAAACGTGTAGATTGATACTTTGCTCGCATACCATTAACTTTAATCTTAAATTCCATTTGAGCTATATAAGTTCGCATGTAATTATATTAGAATTTGGTTTAATAATAATTTTTTTTGATAAATAACGAAATATCATTAATCAAAAGCCCTAGGTAGACCGGGAGTGTACATAGAAAGGATTACATCAAGATCGAAAATTACAATGATCAAGCATAACAAAAAGATTAGAACAAGAAAAAGAAGAAAAAACAGAACACCAAGCAAACAAATAGTGGAGGGGGAGAGATTTAATCTCAAGAATTGACTGTTTCGTTCCCTCAAAGCATCTAGTGTTCCTCTCCTGCCAAAGGCACCATAACACACAATGTGGGACAACCCTCCACAAGTCTATATTGCGCTGTCTACTGAACGGGCCCTGCCAAGATGTAAATAAATTTGCAACACTTTGAGGCATAACCCATATCAAACCAAAAGATGGTTTACCGATTCCCTGCTTCTTTTACACATATAACACCAATCCATGACAGGGACACACTTATTCCATAATCTATCAAGGGTCAAAATCTTGCCTAAGTGGTAGTCCAAGAAAAGAAAGCAACTTTAGGAGGGATCTTTGAGCGCCACATAGGTTTCCAAGGAAAAAGATTGTTAGGGGTTAGGAAGAGGGATAAGTAGAATTCACTAACCTTAAAGCCTTTATTCTTTGTCGACTTCCATCAAAGTTTGTCATGCCCTTCACCAGAAGGTCATAGAGTGTGTAAGATTCCAAAAAATATCAAATTGTTCCATCTCCCAATCTTGGGGCTCTCTATAGAAGTGAAGATCCCAATGAAACCTTTGATTAGGAAAAGACATGACATCAACAAGATAAGAATCCTTGTTACAACTAAAGCTGTAGAGTTCTGGAAATGCCTCCTGAAGAGTACAACTCCCATACCACAACTGATGCCAGAGTTTAATTCTATTACCATTATCAACTTTGAAGACGATGGATTTAAAGAAAGCTGGCCAGCCTTGTCTCATAGTTCTCCAAAGACTAACACCATAAGTAGCTGTTACTTCTTTTGTACACCACCCACCCCAAATATTTCCATACTTGATCTCGATAACCTGCCGCCAAAGGTGGCTTGTCTCCATACCGTACCTCCATAGCCATTTACTTAGCAAAGCTTGGTTGAATTTTCTTAAATTCCGCACACCCAACCCACCAGACTGCAAAGGGCTACACACCTGAGCCCAATTGACCATATTGAATCTAGGGGATTCATCACCCCATAAAAACTCCCACTGGAGCTTCTCCATGCGATTTGCAATATCCATCGGGATAGGAAAGAGAGATAGGTAATAAGTAGGCAAGGTTGAGAGAGTTCTCTTAAGTAAAGTAACCTTACCACCTTTTGATAGATACAAACGCTTCCAACTTGCTTCGGATTTAGCCAGATTAATATGCGAACCTGACACAGCCTCAAACGAAGATAAGATCTCTCTCAATTCACCAATCTGACTAGGTAAAGCATCACAGAAAATTAAAGCATCATCCGCAAAAAAGAGTGAGACACCATTAAGGGGGCATGAGATCTGGGACCAACAGTGATTCTCGAGATGTGACCAGCGAGAACAGCCCCATCTAATAACTGGCTTAAAGCTTCCATAACAATTGCAAATAAAAAATGCAATGTTAAATGTTCCTCCCCCCCCCATGTGCACACGAGCATGGGAAGTAAGCTCTCCAATTTATCTTGGTCCTAACACATGCTTCATATACTAGGATTAAAGATTTGTGCTAAGGCAAGAATAGTTAAAAGATTGTGGGGGGACTTGATTTTATGCCCTAAGGTTTGAGGCACTTATTTCATGAAGGTCTGATGTTCTAAGACTTGCTTTTTTTCTAAACATTTTTTTGATAAGTGAAAACAAAATGTCAACAAAAAGGAGCACTTTATTACAAGATTAAGATCTAATGGCCTTTTCAAGTTTTTGTTTATTCTTCATTTTATTTAGAATCATTTCAGAATATAGTATACTTAAAGAGCAATGAGCCTGCTTTAATCTTCCCACCCGTGAGTTTATCCTGTATTCTGAAAGATGGCATCTGTTGTTAACTAACAACTGATATGTGAAAGGCTAATTTCAATCAAACCTAATGCATACAGCTAATGCTGCAATGTAAGCCCCAATTCTTGTTTTACTATCCCATAAATCAGTTACAGTCTTAGAGCTTATTTTGGCACTGATTGAAGGTCAAAGAAATGCACTGCAACAAGGATAAGTCTGTCCCTTAGATTGGTACTACATAGCTCTTATTAATTTATTTAGTTGGTTAGTCTTTTTTCTTGCATACTCTCCTTGAATGGAGTTTGATTTTGTCTCATTTTTCATGTTTTTCCCTTTTTGTTTTGCTTGATCATTGTAATTTTGGTTCTTGATTTTTGCTCCTAAAATACATTCCCAATGTGCTCGGGTTGGCTATGATTTTTAATAATATTTTACGTTACCTATTAAATTTTTTTTTATTGATTTGGTTGGTAATAAAGTGCATAAATTTATGCCCAGTGCTATAATCGCTCAAATTCTTTCTTTTTTGTAGTGGGTTTAAGAATCAGGGGGTGCATGTGTAACTTTATTTTTTAAAATTTTTATAGGTAGGTGTTTGTGTAAATTACCAATCAAAAAAAAAAAAACTTTTCTTTTTTGCCGTTTCCCATTCTTCCTACTACTCCTGAAGGAATCCTATGCTTTTGAAAAAAGGAAAATAGAAAAGATTAGAGTAGGTCTAAGAGGGCTTCAAAAGCAGAAGGATAGATATGATATTTTTCCCCATCATTTTAATTAGTAGTCACATTTGCTTGCTAAATGAATGGTACAGACCGTTGAATTTCTTTGTGGTCTTCTTGCTGTCTGTTATATACATATATATATATATATATATATATATATATATATATATTTTATGTGCCACTTTTTATATACCTCTGTTTCCGCCTCCTATTGGGGTAGCAAATAGAATGAAAAAAAATTCAGAGGGATTTCCTATGTGGTGGAAAGGGGAGTGAATTTAAATTTCAACTTGTTAATTGGAATTCTATTTGCCTACCCATTCAACTTGTAGGCTTAGGGGTCAGAAAGTTATTGATTTTCAATGAAGCCCTTCTAGGCAAATGGTTGTGGCCTTTTGTGGCTGAGAGGATGCTTTATGCCAGAGTGATAGAGATTACAGATGTGACCTCTTGGGGTGGATGGTGTACAGAAAGTGAAAGGGGTCCATATAGTGTTAGCTTATGGAAATTTATATGCCATCTCACCAAGGCTGCGTTAAATTTGAGAATCTTATCTGTTTTGAGGTGGGACATGGTACTAGAAATTGCTTTTGTATGATTGTTGTTGTGGGGAAGAGAGTTTCAAGAACAGATACCTGGAGCTATTCCAAATTGCAAGAAACAGAGGCAACAGTGGTGGACAATATGGAGATCACATGTGGTGTTATATTCAATTGAACCCTTCTTTATAGGAGCTATTAAGGATTGGGAGTTAGTCAATGGATTCTTTTTTTAGAGGAGCTGTATGCAGCTAAGGTGAAGCAAGGTTAGGAGGATAACATGGTGTCTAATTCTAATGCCACCTCAGTGATATTTTCAAATAATTTAAAACAAATCTGTTGCTGGAAAATAGAATGAATAACACAGGTCTAGAGAGAACCCGGGACTTCCCTGTTGGAAATTTGTATTTTGAAGGAAATTATTGTTATTTTTATTGATTGTACTCAATTGGTTTGATTCTATATATAAAAAAAAATGTACTCAATTAGTTTGATTATACATGAATCCATTGGATGTGAGTTTTTTTGCTCGTTGAAACAGGATGATTCTGAAACTGTAGCAATGATCAAAGAACTCCTGGAGACTCGTATCCGACCAGCAGTGCAAGATGATGGTGGGGACATTGAATATTGTGGATTTGATCTGTAGGTTTTCCTCCTTTATTTGGATATTATTTATATATGTTTTTATGTGGTCTTACCCAATAATATCAATTGAAGCTCATGGTTTTGATTTCTTCAGAGAAACTGGAATAGTTAAATTGAGAATGCAAGGAGCTTGTAGTGGCTGCCCTAGCTCTTCTGTCACACTCAAATCTGGCATTGAAAATATGCTGATGCATTATGTTCCTGAGGTAACGGGTGATAAATATTTTTTTGGAATTAAGTTTATACATATGTCATATGTCATTGTTGTTTGATGCCTCGGATCCTTCTGTGGCCATAGATGGTAATAGATAAGTGTTTTTTCTTTCTCCATAGAGCTTATACACCTGTTATTGATGTCAAACACCTTTGCATTCTTCTTTAGCCATAGATGGAAATAGATGTGGTTTTTCTTTGTCCAGGGAGAGAGTTGCATAATCCATAATATTGTTTGTGCAAAGCTGCACGTGCATGCATGCTGAATACTATTGCATACAAATAAAAAACACTGAAAGCTCAAACTAAAACTTGGGTCATCTACCCCTTCCAAACCAGTCGACAACAAAGCGTTAAACCAAAAATCTAGGCATAAAAAAAGAGAGAAACCAAAAAAAAGCTGTACTACTTATTGACTGAGTCTTCAACATGGTGACATAATGGAGGTGGGTTTTGTTTCCTTGTGCTTATTTTCTTCTAAGATTTTTTATACATTCCTTGTGAAACAATAAAATGCATTAGAAAATAAAACAAAGAAATGCCTATGCTCGATCATTAAGTTTTGTCCTCAGTTGATTTCTATCCCATACTTTTGTTGCTTTGTTGAAGGATTGTCACATAAGGTGCTGTTTTTGGGATTAGTCTGAGACTACTCTCACTTATACCTAAGCATACATCATTTTTGCTTTGGTTCCATCTTTTTCTTCTTTTTTTTGGCCAATAGAGACGGGTGATGTGTCATTTTGTGACAATTGGGATTAAATGGGTGACATTTTAAGGTCCATCTGGCACTTAACATGGGGATTACTAACAAAGATGTATGACATGGTCCTTTTGAAAACATAAGCAAATTTTAAGGGCCATAGTGAAAATAACCCCAAACATCAAGGGTCAAAAGTGTACTTATTTTTTTGGTTTTGCTATGGGATGGGGCATAGTTGGGGGTTTCAGAATTGGTGAGGGAAGGGACTTTGGGGTGGCTGGGCTTTGTTTGGCTATTGTGGAGGTTTGAGATTTCAGTGAGTTTGGCAGGTAATGGGTCTAAATAGATTTTGGGTTGTTGGTGATTTTTGTTGGAAAGTAGATTCTGGTTTGCTTGGATACCAAGTTGATGCTGGATATAATAAAAAATGGAATACAAAAAGGAGATAGAATAAGAATGTAGGAAAAACAATTAAATAAAAAATAAAGATAGGCCCTAGGAATCATCACTTAAGGTTTACTTGAAATTAGCACCAAGCAAGAAACCTAGGAACTGTCCCAATAATCGAGAAATGGTTTTGGTGTAGGATCTCTTGAAAGTGTTTTTGCTTTTCAATAATTTGTCTTCTATTCATTAGAGTCCTTTTAAATTGGCTTTTAGGAGTAAATCAATAAGAAAAACAATTCATAAAACAACACAATCCCACATAACCCTCAATCAGAATAAAATTACATTGTTGGAAATTCAAAATCTGAAATTCAAATTGGCACTAATTTTGGTGTCTGGAGATGTTGAATTGAAAAGGGAGCCACACGAAAGATTCAATTTTATGGAACTTTTGTTAAGAAAAAAAAATCTCATTTAAAAGAGCATGAAGGGAAGCTAATTATGTACAAGGAAGAATACAAGGGATACATAAAAAATCTCAAGAAAATGAAGATCTAGAAATTCAAGCATATTAGAAAATGAGAAATATTCATTGGCAGCTATGCAATCATATAAAGTTTTTAGTAGCACGAGATTTAAATCCAAGACCATTTTCTCACTGTCTTCTAAACCATAGCATTCATTCTCTCACTGTGTTAATTGGGAGTGTTCAATTAAATGTTGCCATGTTGAGAGGTTACAACTTTTCGGGAAATGGATGAAATGTATTCTGCTTTGTTTTCTACTTTCAGATTCTCAGTGTAAGTTAATTGTAGTTTGGGTGTTTTTTTGGTTCTCAAGGTTTGGTGGAATGGGATTATTATCACTATCGCTTTTCCTTTTCTCATCATTAAAATCCTTAGATGATTACCAAATCAATGACTTTTTAGAGATATCTCATTATTATCCATTGATGATACCATTTTATTTTGTGGGGACAGAGATCGAACATTTACAAGCTATTCAACTTGTTTTGGTTTGCATTGTTTCAATGCTGATTCTGGTTTGTGGGTGAATTTGAGGAAAATTGAGTTGGTGGCTATACGAGCGGTTGAAGTTGTATCTGATTTGGAAAATTTGTTCTGATGTAAGGTGAGAATGTGGAGAATTATTTAAAAGCTGGGAAAAAAAAATTATTTGTCAAGTTATATTGATAAGCAATCTGTCTAGTATCCCTACCTATTTCGTGTTTGTTTATCATGCCTAGCGTGGTGGCAAAGAAGTTGGGAAACCACAAAGGGATTTCCAATGGGTAGGTGATGGGAACAAATTTAAATATCATTTAGTTAATCACACATTAATTGGGTAAATGTTATGGATTTTTGGATTGGGATAAGACATCTTTGGACGTGGCTTATTGCTGTTGAATATGGTGAGGCTTTGTGTGCGTGGACATCAGAAGAGGTGAGAGGATCCTGTTTTGTGAGTGTGGAAGAGTATAAAGGGTGTGTGAGAGATTCTTTCTCTAGTATTATTGTTTTAAGAATTAAGATAGGGGATGGAAGTGAGGTGCAATTCTGGTAGTACATTTTTGTGTGGTGAAGTTACATGAGGGATAGATTTCTGAGGTTATTCATATTATTGGTGGATAAGGAGTGTTTGGTTAACTCATAGTTATCTCTTGGAGGAGTCCTACATTGGAATGTCACATTGTCCCAATCGTTGTACGTTGGGAGCTTGAGTCTGTTGACATTTTCATGGAGCTACTATTTTCTAATCTTCCTTCAAGGGTAGAGGATAGAAAGGGTTGGAGGCAATCTAAGAATAGTAACTTGAGTTATGGTATTTTATGAGGTCCTGTGGGACGTTAACAATTAGATTTATGTGGAAGAATATTTTAGATTTATGTGGAAGAATATTTTGGGCGTAAAGGTACCAAGAAAAATAGCGTTTTGGGATGGATTGCTACTTTGGGTGAAATATTGACAATTCATAATCCGAGGAAAGTGGAGAAATTATTGTGGATAGATGCTGTATGTCTAAGAATTGTGGTGAGTTAGTAGATCATCTTCTTTATGTTGCAATGTGGCTAATTAATTGTGGTCGTTAATCTTAACTTTGTTTGGAGTGCATTGAATGATGCCTCTGAAATGTGATAGATGTGTCTGCTTCATGGGGAGGGAGATTTGGTCATTGAAGGAAATGTTAGGTTTGGGGGGCAGTCCCTCTGTGTTATGTGGACAATTTGCCGCAAGTGGAATAACCACACCTTTAACAATACAGGGTTGAGTGGAAATCCGCTTAAAAGCATCTTTTTATAGCTATTTGCTTTAGAAAATTGCATTGTGATTTGTTCTTAGTTTCCACACTCACTCTTGTGAACTTTCAAGTCTAAATGGATGAGAGGGTGTATGATAATCATCCTATGTATTTGTTCTTCTTTGAATAATATACCTCTTAATTATTGAAGAAAAGTTTATAGCATTAATAGTGAAGAAAAAGATTTATTTTGTTATATGTATTACAATTATGGTCTGCTCATAGAAACTATGATGTAGTATCAGTTTGTGTACTTTTATCTAGATGAGTCGTTTGGGAGAAATTGACATTTGCTTAGCCCCTCATATTTTATTATTTTAAACTGAAGTTAGTGGATGCACAGATTCCTGATATAAAGGTAAAACAACGTTGGTCACTACATGTATGATATGTTCTAGCCCAGATCAGAATATCTATTTCTACTATTGGAAGCCTTTCAGAGAAAAAACACATTTTTAATTTTCATAGTTTCAAAGAGGTGTTACTGCGATTCTAATTTGATGTGTCAAGACCTCGCTGTGTGTCACAAGGTCAATTTTTCTTTTAAATTTTCTGTCTGTGATGGCACTAAGCCCCTCACTTAGTCTCAGCCAATACACTACACACACGCACACACTGCAGGAACACTTAGAACAGAATTATCAAGGGAATTCATACACACACACACACAGCACACACAGTATTTACAGGGCACCAACCCCAACTTTTATTACTCAATATCAAGTACAAAGGAAGCCAGGAGAATACACACGAAATTCTCTAAGGCAAAATACACACTCTGCTGTTGACAGCCCCAACAACCTAGGATAAATGCACAGAAATAACTGTCACGGCAATTACTGTCAAGTAACTGCCCCATGTTCAGGACTTGCTGCCACATGTAGTCTGATTTAGGACACCTTCAACTGATTCTGTCTTGGCCTGCTTTCCACGTTTCTAGCCCCTACACAGCAGGTTTGAACATCCAACAAGTTAGGAACTGCTTGATAACTACCGGTGATTGCACACTCTGCACATACCAGCCCATGTCTCAGCACATCATCATGGGGCTTCTGTCCATGCTCCAGCAGCCCACACATAATTGTTCCATCACGTTTTAGAAGCTTGGCTTTTGCTCAAGCCCTTCTCATTAGCATCACAGCCCACACAGCATGCCTATATGCAGCACATTAAGTAACTGTGATCAGCCCACTCATACAAGTCCATGCATTCTGCCAGCACCAACTAGCCCTGTGCCTTGCATAGCATAACATCATCATAGTAGCCCAGCACTACCTTGCACTCAAGTCACCAAGCCCACACACAAAGCAACCATCAGCCAGCCACCAATTCTATGCATTATCACATAGGGTTAGCACCACCTTTTGTTGCCCAACATCATCGAACCCATCTTTGCCCACCATGGCCCACCTCTGCCATGGCCTTGGGGCATCATGTGGAGCAAGGTGTCTTCACATGCTGCCTCTCATTATGCTTATAATTTTGAATCCAGCAGGGAGACCGGGCTTGTCCCCCTCAAAGAGCAATTAGGAGCTTCACTAGATAGGCATGAAGAGCCATTGGTGTCTTGAGAAAACATTGAGCCAAGTGACTGGCCTGATGTTGTCCAAGCACTCCAATTTCTCATGCCATCATCAGCAACTTGTAAAGCTCCTAACACTGTGTGTCCTCTTGTGCTCTTACCGGCTTGGTACTAAAGCTACCATCGTTAATCCTTTAGTTTCAAATTACATTTCAGTTTTCTTGGTGCTGTTTGCTTTATCAATTTTCATAGCTTATGTTTTTACTTGGTAAATTAAATTTAAAAAAAAAGTTATGGCCATGGACTAAACATATTTTGGTTGAACTAGCAGGTGTGATTTATATCTACTTTCCATTTCAGTTGTTTCCTAATGGAAATCCCCTGTATCTACAGGTCAAAGGTGTGGAACAAGAATTAGATGATGATGATGGGGATGCAGCATTAAGTGCCCAGCTGGAGTAGGTAATGTTACTGGTTTGTTCTTGCAAGGCCTAAATTATATAGTGAAGAGCTTGAAGAGGACTTCAGGTACATGCTCTTGTACAGAAGTAAATAAAATTGCTTTTTTTATTTTTAGGGTATTATATCTTGTGATATTTGCTATAAGCTAATTTGCAACTATATGTATGAAATTATGAAGTATGGTGTCAGTATTCTGTTTTGATTTACCTACTTGCTTGGTATGAAGCTTCAAAATTTTGGATATGCAACTGATCATTGTCTCATTCAGCAAAAAAAAAAAGAAAAAAAAAGATTATTGTTCATTACAAATTTTCTGGTTTGACTAGCGGTGATTTGATGGTTTAAGCTTTTTCATATAATATTTTGGTGCTAGAGGGATTGTTAAAAACTTTCCCTGCTTGACTGGTACATATGTTCTTGCACTGTCCTTTTATAAGATTCTAGTCCTTTATTTGTGTTGTTCATTCTCATTTACCCAATGCACTGAACACAATTTCCACCTGGTCTCCACGTCAACATCATTGCATTATTTTAACGTTTCCATTTTTCCTCCTTGGATTTTTTTTCATCAACCAGTTGACAACAGTGACCTATTTGACACACGAATAAAAGGTTAAGGACTAAAATGAAATGTTTGAAAGGATATAGACCATTTTTGAAAGATGAGGCAAAGGTTGAGGACCAAAAGTGTAATCAAACCTTCCAAATTATCTTGTAAGATTATCTAATGCTTGTGTGACCAATTATATTTGTTATTTAAACTCATGAGAATTGAGTCTTTAGTTGATTTTCCATTGATCATTCGAGAACCAATTAAAATGAACAAAATCTTAAATCTCATACATTTATGTCTATTGTACAGCTTTTTTTACCAATGAAATTATGCCTTCGTATTATATTGGTTAAAGTCTCATTTTAAACTCAGAAAGAGACAATTATGCACTTAAATTCCATGTCGACCTATTGTAATGTGGATTTTAACCTCGATCCACTTTTAGGACTTTCAAAAAAATGTGAAATTATCATTTTGCTCACAAAAATAATCTTTGATGGTTGCGAAATGTGGTCTCTCTATTTAGTTCTTTTACTTGAAACTAAAAGTCATTTTTAACAATATTGGCATTGAGAATGGATATTTGACGAAATGGAACAATGAAGAGTTTGGAAATGTGGAGACCATAAATAATAAGTTGTTAAATGATCTCAATGAGCTAAACGCCCTAGAGGAAAGTAAAAAAAACTAATAGTTATTGAGGTTTTAGAGAATGATTGGATCCAAGTAGAGCTAAAAAAGACCGCCCTTTTGCAGATTAGTTGGAGACAAAAGTTTAGGGTTTTATTGTTAAGTGGGACAGAAACACAGAATTCTTTCATCAAATAGCTAATTTATATAGAAGGAATAATTCCATTACCAAGCTTTTGGTAGATGGGGAGTTGACTACAGATTTGGCCATCATTTATTGTATTTTCCAGTTATATGAGCGTCTATACGTTGAGGATGGTGCTTGAAGCCTTGTTGGACGGACTAGAGTATTATCTGATAGCAGACAAGAATGCAGAATGGTTGGACAAACTGTTTGACAATGAAGAAGTTCTTGGGGTGATAACAGGTTTTTATGGAAATAAGGCACCGGAGTTGGATGGTCCTCTAGCTTTCTCTTAGACCTGTTCGAGTATGCTCAAAACTGATTTAATGGTGGTATTTCATAATTTTTATGCAACCTTCATTGCATAAAATTTTGAGAAAAGCCTTAATGCAACCTTCATTGCATAAAAATTTGAGAAAGTCTTAATGCAACTTTCATCGCTCGTATTCCTAAAATTAGATGTTGTGGATGTGAAGGATTTTCGGCCTATAAAGTCTAGTGGCTGGGGTTCACAAATTATTTCCAAAGTCTTAACTAATAGATTGCAGGTGGTGTTACACGAAATAATCTTAGTCTTAAAATGCTTTTGTAAAGTGAATATAGATTTTAGACTTTGTCCTCATTGTCAATAAGTGTCTAGACTAGACAGTAGATTGAAGACAGTAACTCAAGGCATGTTGGGAAAATTGGATGTGAAGAAAGCATATGATCATGTTAATTGGGATTTTCTTATTTATTTGTTTGTGATATGTGGATTATCGGAAAAATGAAGGAGGTGGATCTTGTATTGTATTTCCACAGTTGGTTTCTCTATTTTGATTAATAATAGCTTGTGTGGTTTCTTTGAGAGCTCAAGGGGATCCGTTATCGTCAATGCCCTTTGTAATTGTTATGAATGCCTTAAGCATAATGATAGATAAAGCAGTTAGTGGTGGATTTATATCAGGATTCACAGTGGGTACCTCTGCGAACAATATGTTGATGGTATCTCATCTTTTTTACTGATTCGTTGATTTTCTGTGAAGCCAACCTTGATCAGATTATACACGTTATCCTATGTTTATGTGGTTCAAGGCTGTTTTTGGATTGAAGGTGAACTTGAGTAAGTCAGAGCTTGTCCTAGTTGGGGATGTTCCTAATTTGGAGGAGTTGGTGGATTATGTTGGTTGTAAACCCGTGACATTACCAATGAAACACGTAGGTCTTCCTTTGGTGGTAAATTCAAATAGAAGATGATCTAGAATCCAATTCTTGAAAGATGGAGAGAACATTAGCGAGATGTAAGCGGGCTTTATTTATCTGAGGTAGAGTTACATTAATTAGAAATACTCTCTCAAACTTGCCAACTTACTTTATATTTAATTTTCCTATTTCAGTTGATGTGGCTAATTGTATTGAAAAGTTACAAAGAGAGTTTTTATGGAGTAGTTTAGGTGAGGAGTCCCAGTTCCATTTTGGTAAAATGGACTAAGATTTGTGCACCTCTTTAGAGCGGGGGCTTGGCCATTGGGAATTTGAGACTATTTAACCAAGCTTTATTAGGAAAATGGTTATGGAGATTTGATTTTGAGAGAGAGTTGCTTTGTACGAGGGTGATAGAACGTATGGGAGTGCCCACAGGGGGGGGGGGGGGGGGGGTTGTGCACGACCAATGCGGTGCTGTGTTCTTATGGTGTTGTCTTTGGAAATCTATAAGACGCGGGTGGGCTGTAATCCCCATACCTTGTTCAACTCTCCTTAAACCACAACTATCATGTACAACACATTAGTCAAGAGACATATAAGCATGTACTTCAATTCACACACAAATTAATTTCTTACCGGGTATAGATAATTTTAAGGAGCTTGTTCTAACCAACGGTGCGGTTTATTTTATTTTATTTTATTTTTTATAGTAGTAAACAATTTTCATAACAAACTTCATATATAGCAGGCCAAGGTTCAAAGTGGAATTCACATTTTGTTTCGCACTCTTCTTTGCAAATTCTTGAAGCCTCGAGGGTCGGATAGATTTTACCAGGAATAGTGGAAAAGGTGTTAGCAATAGGCAAAGTGTGCTTAGCTTGTACTAGACTAAGTATAAGCATAATTCATGTCATTGTAATCAAATCAAGATATTTCATATTATTAGCCATAGCTCTCTTGCCCCTCTTGATTTTTTTTTTTGGGGTGGATAACATGGAAGCTAAATATAAAGAGCTTGAACCCTATATAATGAGTGTTCAGATAATTATAAATCAAATATAGTTTGAATGTCAATTCATCTTGCAAATAAATTTTTATTTAATCAACAATTTTGATTTAGAAAAAGAGCCATTTGAAAGTGGTAGACTTTTGGGAAACCTTGTAGCCAAACGAAATTTGGTTAAGTAGTTTTGGCTCATGAATTTCATTTTGTATTATTTACTAGCTTGTGACTCCAATGGCAAAAGAAGAGGGTCAAGAGTGGGAAGATAATTTTAAATAAAAATATAATTTGAATATCAATTTATCCTGCAAATATTATTTTATTCAATAAAAAATTGTGCTTTTGAAAAGGAGACATTTTAAAATGTTATCTTTTGGGAAACCTTGAAACCAAACGAAAATGAAATTTGGTTAAATCATGCTTTTTAAAGGACGAGTGGTCATGAATTTTATTTTGTATTTATTTACTAGTGTGCGACTCCAAGTTCAATGGAAGGGGGTTGAGAGGGGACAAATAATTTAAAATTTAAAATATATTTCAAAGGCCAATTAATATTGCGAATATATTTTTTAAATTATAATATTGAATTAAAAAATAGAGCCATTTCAAAATGGTGAATTTTGGGAAATCCGTAACTAAACGAAATTTGGTTAAGTCATTTGTAATTGGTTAGAGGTCATTAATTCTGTTTTGTAATTATTAATACTAGGTGTTTAAACATAAACAAAAATATTAGTGGATAAGTGTTTGATTATGATATGAATTAAATTAAAATCTTTGATTATTATATGAATTAAATTAAACACATTTTAATGTAAAAGGGCTCACTGATGTTTGAATTTGGTTAAATAATATTTAAAATGCTTAAATTTAGGTTAACTTAATTCAACTCAGCTTATTCAACCTGACTCATGGTAAGATAAATGTATGAGTTTGGAATGAATTGAAGTTTTTATTTACTTTTATATATTTTAAATATAATTGATTGGGAATAATGGTTCGTTTGGATTGAGGGGGAAGGAGGTAGAGTAGGGTTGACCAAAAATTAAGTTAATTTATTGCCAACTCTACTCTACTCCTCTTCCCTCTCTCTCAATTCAAACGGGCCCTTGGGGAGTTGCCTGCCATCATCCCCCTCCCTCGGCAGCTGCCACCCTTCTCTTCCCTCGTGATGATTGATGAATACTGTAAAAGTATAAGGTCTTCTATTCTTTAATTTTTAAAAATTTGATAGGAGAGAAGGTAAGTGAGGATTTTACAGGGAGTCTTATAGAATCAAATACTATTAAAAGTTATTAAAGTCAAAATTAAATAATTTAACCCCCAATTTTTTGACATATTTACCTCCTATTAATAATTTTCGCTTTGTTTATTGCACTGTAATAAAATATCAGTAAAATATTTTTAGGTGTTTGGTGTGACATGTAAAATTTTTCTAACACAAAGTACAAACCACCAAAACTAGCGGCAACGGCTTCAATGACCAGACCAATGACCTAACCATCCAATAGGAAAGGGGAGAGAGTTAGCATGTGTTTTTCTAAAATATTTTCCCAATTTTTTTTGGTTAAACGTTTTACAACATTTTACAAAAGATTTTTTAATCAATTGAAAACTTAAGATTTCAGCTTACAATGAAACAAATAATACCATAAAATGCTGAAAATGTTTTTCCGTAAAATATTTTACAGCAAAACAAATAGAGCATAAAAGCATGACGGTATTACATATTAGCGATATCGCTCAGTACTTTAGTTCTATTCTTGTTGTCTTTGCAAATTGAAATTCCGCATTTATTCTATAGCAATTAATCTCTCCTCCCCTGATGTAACATTTGGAATAAAATAATAAAAATAATAATCAACAATGCTTTAGCAATAGTCTTGCTGCTGATGCAATTCTCCATCTTGCCAACTACTTTAGACATAATCAGCTCAAATAGTGTAGTAGATTACGAGTTATGTAAGGGCCTACTTTTACACCAACTTGTTGGTGCTTTATCAATCATACTTATTATGTATGGGTCCCTAGCAAAATTTATCCACAAAAGTGTCCATAATTTCTCAGCAGCCTAGCCTTTTTGGTCTCACTCTCACGCGAGTGTTGACTTGCAGTTAGTGATTTTAAAATGGATGATTGTAACGATTTATGGTTTTCTTACTACTGTCGATCAAAGTTCTTAAATGACTCCATAATTGCTTACACAACAGAAAAATTGTTTAGGAACTTGGCTTTTCTCTCCCAGCATCTCTACTAAGAAGTCGTAAAAAGTTGGGTGGAAAAAGCACAACATCCAATTTGGGTCTCCATCAAATATCATGCTTGCTCCATCACTACTCACTAGCTTGGGTTTTAGCATGGCAAGATTAATGTATAGAATAGCTATTGTCGTTTATTAGTTTCTTTAGGTGATATAAGTGTTTATTAGATTTTGAACAAAGGAATGGAGGCCACAAATAAAAAGGAAACCTTTAAAAGTGATATCTTCATATATAAAAAGCCAAAATTGAGAGAGTTATATTTTAAAACCTTAAATTCCTTTTGGTTATCTATACTCTATATCTATCTATAATCATCAATAATATATAAAAGTAGAGACATTATATAAGAGTGCACAAATTCCTGCCATGTGACGCTCTAATATTTCATTTAGCCTTTTTAACTTCTTTTTGTTAAGGTTTTATTTTTTTATTTTTTTTTTACTGTTATCCAAAAGATCACATTTACTTTTTTTACTATTTCCTAAAAGATGGGTTGTAGTTCAAACTTAAATTAAAATTGGACCAAACCTTTTGAAAAGCCTAAGCCCATTTATTACCTTACATATTATAGCCCAAATGTGACCCTTCCACATTAATTTCTTCCCACATTCTCCAAAATATGGGTTGGCATCTTAAATTAGGGCACACACACTTTGAAAGAGTCTCTTTATCATCTTTCTAATAAAACTTTTATTATTAAGTGCCACAACAATTTGTTCTTTCATCTTCCTATCTTTTACTATATCTCAACTGTTGCGCAAACTTATCTCTTCTATCCTTTTAACGTTTTACTATTTTTGTCTCTTCTCTTTCCCATGTGTTGATTGTTCACTGGCTCAAAATGATACCCAACATTTTCTACCTACAACAAACCAGGCCAAATGTTGTTTGCTCTCAATATTCTTTTATAATTCTTTATTGAGTGACAACTATTTGTTTGAAGTGCTATCAAATTTGTATCAATCTTGCTTTTATAAACTTCACGACACTACATCTTTTTTTTTTGCTGGATAATACATTTTTGCAGTTTGATTAAACCATACTATTACAAATTCTTATGAATCGGTCCATTTCCTTAATACTATTGCAGATATAGCAGGTTATTCATGTTTACCATTGAAGCAGCCTATATGTCAAGTATAGATCTTCAATGCACGAGACCCACCAAGAGTTGTATACATCACGAGAATCAGTTGATAAATGTTATGCTCTTCACTTTCTCATTATATTAAAAAAACAATTTATGGAGCTTCTTTGAGAACCTCGAGGACTCTGTAGGGGAGGCTTTTCAGGCGCTAGCCCTCACATGTCAGGTTTTGTTCGACCTATATGTACACCCGCATCACCTTTATTTCATGTTTATTTTCATAGAAAGTAGTATCTCAAAAAAATTTCTTGAAAATTTTACTGCCAAAATTAAATGGATTCTGATTTTTGTTTTGTTTTTTTGGTGGTCTTTTAAGGTTGTGAATGATCCCAGGTAGATAGGATTGACACAAAAGATTAACCTCAAGCCGAGATATGATTATCGATGGCCGCTCAATGTAAAAATCAAAAAACAATGTTTGGGTTTATTTTTTTTATTATTATTTTTTATAAATGCTATAATTAGGTTCTTATAATAGTTTTATTTTTAATTTACCATTTCAGGCCACGAACTGAGAACACAAATATTGCTTTTAGTTTGTTATGCATAATCATTATACTCACCTCACAGAATCGAAAATCAAAGCCATAATTTAAACCAACACAAAGTCTGAATTGTAGAGGTAGGACTGAAGCTATCAAATTGTAAAGATTAGAATTGATAGAACTTATCACATTTGGTCCTAATGTTATAATTTGTTTGTAATTTAAACTCTTCTCTATACAAATAAATTCAGGTTCAGATTTTATTTTATTTTCAAATTTTTATGACCATGGACCAACAAAATCAGTGATGCAGTGCTTGCACTAGAGTTAGGCCTCAGATGTGGCAAAAAGATTTAGTGTAAATAATTAAATATAGCAGGTGAGGAAGAAGAATAGACAGCTTCATTTAACAAAGTTGTACCTTGACTTTTGGTATGGATGATGGTGATTTCATTCGGATTTTTAGTCATATTATATACCTATGGGCACTTGCGCCCATAGGTATATAATATGATATTTCATTATTTTATGAATTTATTTTGTAATTGTATGCCAAAACAAAACAAAAATTTTTTTTCTCTATTTTTTAAATGAAATATGTTATCCATAGAGAATCAACCTAAGATGTTATAATTAAATTTACCTCGATAAATCATTTTATCGTGATATAATTTTTGCACAAAAATGGATTATTTCTACACCATCTTCTTTTATATGGTGGAATTTATTAAATTAAATAAATAAATGATTTATGTGATAGAAACAATAATTCCCTCAATGACAGACAATAGTGACATGTGTCATTTTGAAAATTCATAAAACAATGATACAGATAAAGTAGGAAAGATAACGTGGCAGATAATTATTGGTCAATTTTTTTTTTGCCATGTGTCAACAATAAATTCCACCATTATAATAAATATCCACTACAAGCTCTTTTAAATACTTCAGCACTACCATCGCACACCCTTGTGCTATGGTTACTCTAGAAGTATAAGTGTTTGTGGAGTGTGGGGGAAGGGCCGGGGTTCAAGTCTTCAGGAGGGAGCTTCACACACATATACACTTAGATTATGCTATTGTAGAATTTCTATCTTGTATAAAAAAAAAAAAAAAAACTTTAGCAATAAATTTTTTTCCATTTTTTTTTCTTAAAGTTTTTTTTTTGGGGTAACCTAATAGGTATGTTTTCATTTTTTTTAGAATAACCTAAAAGACATTAAAATGTGCTGAATATATATGTGTAATATAGTACCATAATAAATTACATATGCTATTATAATTGTTAGGGACATATTTGATGTAATTGGTTAATTTTTTGACAAAATGCATTTTACTTATAATTGGGTAGATCTAGGATGGTTTAAGGCTTCAAGAAATATGCTGTTAAAGTCAAGTGTTAAAGTCATGCAAATCTGTCCAATAAACAAGCGAAGAAGTTCTGTTCATTAAAACTCGACAGATGTCTCGACAGAAGCTTATCTATCGAGGATTAATGTTGAAGCTCGACAGAAGCTCAACAGAAGCTGTATCTATTGAGAATTACGAAATCAGAATTTCCAGATCTGATTACATGCATATCCTTGAGTATTTGTATAGGGTTTGTTTTCTCACAATCCTAGGCATATATAAGGATTATTTTAAGAGCCCTAAAAAAGGTCTTTTGGAATCCAGATACGCATATTGTGACTGGAGACAAAAATTGCTCTAGTTCATCTTTTTCTTTGTAGAAGTTTTTGCGTCTTTGCGCCAAAGATTTTGTGACCAAAGAGCTTCTGCGTCCTAGAAATTGTTCTAGTTTATCTTTCTGAATTATGCATACAATTTAATCTATAAATTTCTGCAACACATCCATTGAATTTTTATATATATATTTTTATCCATTATAATAAGTACTACTATCGTACACTTGATTTTAACTTTCCACTCAATTTATATTTTGCATATACATATATATATATATATATATTATATTTGTTCTATTTCAACATAATTCATTTAAACTTTTTATTTAATTGTGTAAATATTAAAAAATTGCTATAAATAAAATTTCGTGTGTGTATGAGAATATAAATGAAAGTTGTATATATTTTAAAAGACTTAACAAATCTTATCTTTAATTGATTATCTTTTGAATTATTACATATTATATTTTATGAGGCGACAATAGTGAAACCAGTTAATTTCTTCCAATAAATGCTTTTGATAGTCCAAAAAAAAAAAAAATGAAAGTATAAAATCGAATGTTTTTGGTAGTTCAAGTAAAAAAAAAAAGAAGAATACAATAAAGCTAGAAATATGTAATTAAGTTTAAAACGGGAAATATGAGAATGCATACAATGATGACACATGGTCATTTCTCAAAGTGTATGAGAATACACGTGATAAAATCCTTAAAATCTAATTTTATTTTAGAAATATAACTAGGAAAAAAATTGTTAGGTTCTAAAGTTTAGAAAAATTGGTAAACTGTGGGCACAAATTTGTCTAGGTATAGGTCTTAGAGTCTATAGAGTTTTTTAGACAATGCTCAAGGTGTTACAAGTCAGAACATAAGAACATACAAGCTGCAGAAAGAAGAATTCGAATTCAGTGAAATCCGACCGATCAAAAATTAGATCCGATGATTAGAAATTGCACACATGAAATTTTTGTAGAATTCTATTTCAGCCAAAACTCTGCTTAAACGTTTTGGGTTTCAAGTGAAACACTTCTAGTATATAAAGGAAAACCCTAACTATGTTTCAGAGCTTTTTGAGAGACTTTGGAGGTGCTCTTGTGAGATCTAAAAGGTATTGTGTCTTTCTCTTTCAAAGTCACTATCGAAAATCATTATCATATTAGATCCGGTAGATCTAAAGTTGCTGCAACAAGATCAACAATAGCTGGTGTTTTAAACCTTCAAGGGCGGTCTTGGAGTCATAAACTAGAGAGTTTGTGTTGCTAAACCTTTGAGTGGAATCTCAAAGTCACAAGCAAGGAGACTTGTGTTGGTCTAAATCCAAGAAGAGAAGGAGTCTGTGGATTCATAACTTGTACGTGGTCGTGTCAGTAAGTTACTACTAGAGGTAACAATAGATTTAGGGTTAAATCTGATTGTAATAACTTCAATTTTCTTATAGTGGATTTGGTTTACCTTTAGGATAGTTAGGTTAAATTATCTCCAGGTTTTTACCTTGAAATGGTTCGTTTCATTGGTTTGCCTGGGTCATTATATCATGGTGTTTTTTATTTTCCGCTACTTTGCATGATATGATATATTTGTGTTTAACTTAGATCTGAATAATTAATCTAAGTAATCACTTGGTTAATATATTAGGTTAAACAATCTGGTTTAAGGGGTCTAAACATAACAAACAAGTGGGATCAGAGTGGGTTAGCTCTTGTTTTTAGGTTTTTATACCTAGAGTTGATCTTTGATTCTTGCTATCATGGATAATTTTAAGTGTCTGCTCATATTTGTGATGATTTGAATAAAAAGGACACTATTGTTTCTATTGATCTTGTTGTTGCCTATGAAACTCTCTGTAGAGAATTAACTAAATCTATGAAAATTGCTAAGAAATTCAAGGAAGAGTTAAAATTGGCTAATCTTGAAAAAGAGGAATTGATTGTGAAATTAAATGAATCTTATAAAAAGAATGAATTTTTGAGAAATCAATTTTCATCTCAAGATGAAAAGATAAAAATTTTGGAACAAAAATTAGCTGAGTCTAAAGCTAAACTTGAAAATTTGTTTAATACCAAACTTGCTGTTGATAATAGATCTGTATCTATTTCTGTTCTTATTAAGCCTAATAACAAAGTTTATGTTCCTCCTTTCAAAAGGAATCATAAAGAAAATGCTTATTTTGCTAGGTTAGATAAGATTAAAAGTTTTGATGTAGACGCTAAAGTTTCTGAATTTAAGTCTAAACCTATTATTAGAGAGCATAAGAAATCTGTTTTTGTGCCTACTTGTCACCTTTGTGGTATTGTTGGTCATATTAGACCAAATTGTTCTTTGCTGAGGCAAAAACTAAAATCTGAGACTAAATTTGTTGTTAGAATTATTGATGTTCCTAAATTTGTTCCTGTGTGTCACTTTTGTGGTGTGTCTGGTCACATTCGTCCTAACTGTCATAAATTGAAATTTAAGTATGCTGTGTTTTAGTTTAGGATATGTGATGATTTTTATCTTGCCATAAGTCTTGATAAATTGTTTCATATGCTTTTGAAAAATTTAAGCTTGTTGGCTTGTGAAAGGAAATTGCAAGATTTCAGTCTCCCTTAGAAGAAGTTTGTAATCCCTCAAATACACTGTTTCTCATGATTTTTCACCTACAAAGCCAAAGATGCGTGCTATATGGGTGAGAAAAGACTTGCTAAGGTGAGTATTGTTTATTTGTCCTTATTATAATTCTTTCAATTATTTGTGGACTTTTATTTCTTTTTTAGGTTGTTTTGATTATTTAAAAAAAAAATCCAAAAACATTGAAAAAATCCAAAAAGACATAAATATTTTATTGTGTCTAGTTTTATTTTTCATGAGGATTACATCAATTTTAATATATCTCTCTTGATTTAGAACATGCTTGATATTGTGGAGAAACCTAGAAAGTGTGTATTGCATAACTAAGTGCATGACTATTTTGAGATAAATACAATTTTGTATAAGTATATACTAGTCTGTACATGTACTCATGGGTTGATTAAAAAATTGATGTTTCTTGTTTGTGTACCCTTTATAGCTTAGTTGAGCACTATTATGCATTGTTGTTGCATTTTGTTCTTTTAGCATAATGTGTGTTTTTTGTTTTAGTCAAAATTTTTTTTTTTGAAAATTAAAAAAAAAAGATTTTTATTTTTGTATTACATATTACTAAGTGTGTAATTGAGGTTGGCCTATAAAACTTACATTTTATGACTGTGTACCTTGTTTAGCTTTGATGAGCCTTATTTTTCAGCACTTTGGTAGTTTGTGCTATGTAGTGCTTATATTGTGTGAGTTGTTTATGGTTTTTAATCATATGCTCTTGATTTTGAAGTCACATTCTTTTCATTGTAAGGATTAAAAAATCCTAGGAGAAATGCATAAATAACCATTTCACTATTGTTACTCGCCAATCATGAATACCTGTGTGCAAATCATAAAAGCTGTGCTCGGTAAGGTGTAGCACTTGTATAGCAAAATTCTTAAGGTGTTATTGTACATTAGTTAAAGGAAGCAAAAAGTAAAATGAAAAACAAATAAAAGTATGCTTCAAAAGAGAAATAAAATAAAAATTAAGAAAAAAAAAATTTGCATGGTTGCAAGTGTGTTTTCTAGGAAATGTGGGAGTTATATAATGTAACTCTTTAGAGGATAGTCACTTTCATACTTATGTGATCAATAATGTAGAAAGTGTGTTTATTCTCTGTTTACATATCATCTTGTGAGTATCTCATACACTTACTAGTTGCACACACTACAAGCAAAACTTTGTTAAACTTTGTACATGTGATTGTGTGTTAAGTTTTGTGGCCATCCTAAATTTAACTTCTTGATGTGTTTAATGCATTTTGGGGAGTAAGGAAAGAAAAGATTGAGGAAATTTGATAAAGTTTGAATTTTTCTTTGAAAAGTTTGGTTTTGAAAATCATTTGAAGTCATGAACATACATGTCATATTATAAAAACTGTTTTTCAAATGATTCTGCATAAATTTTTTCCAAGTTTTTCAAAATTTCTGATTCTTTAGGATTCGATTGATCGAACTTGTTTTTCGATCGATCGAAAAGGAAAAAGAAAATTCCAGTTTTAATCTGAAACTCTCGGGTTGCCTCAATTCCTCACTCGATTTCTTTAGATCAGTTGAATATGTTTTTAAGTGTTTTTCGATTCCTGGCTCGATTCCTTTCGACCAATCGAAACTGGAAAGTTTTTGGTTTTTAGTTTCTTGATCAATCTGTCTTTTCTTGCATCATTTTTGTTAGGATTCACATGCATTATATTGTTTTCTTTATCCATCTTGCATTTTTGTAGTCATATCTCTCATTGTTTTCAATCACAACACGCATGCACTTTTCTAAATTGGGTACTCAACTTGATCTAAAAATTGATTGATTAATTTTTGAGTTCTGTACATTTTAGTAAATGCTATTTTTCTTGATGTGTGAACTGTTGAAAATTGGAAATATTTTTTTTGATAGTTATGATGGATTATAAATGTGCAAGTATTTTCTTTACTATTGAGATTTGTTTATAGGTCACATAGTGTCAAGTTTGCATACATTGAAAGAGAGAATATTTGTGTTCATGTGTATACTCAGCTTAAATTTTTTTAAGTCAGGTTTGTGTCTTTTTAGTTTTCCCCAAAACTATTTCCCCAAAACTTGTTTTGTTTTTCCTATTTTTATAGGGGGAGAAAGCTGATTTTTTTTCTCTATTTTCTCTTATCCTAATTTGGAAAAATGTTTTTAACTATTTTTATTTAGGGGGAGATGAAAGTGTTTTTTTGAAAGGGGGAGAAAATAAAAGTTTTTATTTTTTATTTTTTTTACGTATCTAACTTAGGGGGAGAGTTAGTTTACATGTTTTTTATTTGCTTATGGTTTCATATTTGTTGTTATTTATTGTTTATCTGTCTTTATTTCCACACATGCGGTGATGTGCTCTTTTGAGTGTTTTAGGAAAGATAGGTACATTCTGATCAAGACCTTCTGCCTCTTCTTGAAACTTCTAGGTTAGGAGTCTTAGATTGGGATTCGTGATGTAATTGGACATTTTATTGTAATTGTGTTGTTCTTGTATTTAAGCATTTAATATTGGATGTAAGTTTTGTCACGGATTGCCAAAGGGGGAGATTGTTAGGTTCTAAAGTATAGAACAATTGGCAAACCGTGAGCACAAACTTGTCTAGGTATAGATCTTAGAATCTATGGAGTTTATTAGACAATGCTCAAGGTGTTACAAGTCAGAATACAAGAACATACAAGTCGCAGAAAGAAGAATTTGAATTTAGTGAAATCCGACCGAAAAAAAAAATCGCAGACATGAAATTTCTGCAGAATTCTATTTCAACCCAAACTCTGCTTAAATGTTTTGGGTTTCAAGTGAAACACTTCTAGTATATAGAGGAAAACCCTAACTATGTTTTCAGAGCTTTTTGAGAGACTTTGGAGGTGCTCTTGTGAGATCTAAAAGTTATTGTACCTTCCTCTTTCAAAGTCACTACCAGAAATCATTCTCATATCATTAGATTTGGTAGATCTGAAGTTGCTGCAACAAGATCAACAATAGCTGATGATTTAAACCTTCAAGGGTGGTCTTGGTGGTCTCAAAGTCACAAGCAAGGCGGCTTGTGTTGGTGTAAATCCAAGAAAAGAAGGAGTCTGTGGATTCAGATCTTGCACGTGGTCGTGTCAGTAAGTTACTATTGGAGGTAGCAATAGATTTAGGGTTAAATCTGATTGTAAAAACTTCAATTATCTTATAGTGGATTTGGTTTACCTTGAGGATAGCTAGGTTAAATCCTCTCCAGGTTTTTACCTTGAAACGGTTCGTTTTATTGGTTTTCCTGGGTAATCATATCGTGATGTTATTTATTTTCTGTGCTTTTCATGATATGATATATTTGTGTATAACCTAGATCTGAATAATTAATCTAAATAATCACTTGGTTAATATATTAGGTTAAACAATTTGGTTTAAGGGGTCTAAACATAACAAACAAAAATAATAAAGACAATTAATTTCTTCCCATAAACATTTTAGAAAAAAAAAAACCCAAGGGGAAAAAAAACTATTAATGATAGGTTACAATTAACCAAATATTGTGTGTTTAGTACTACTAATTTTTTTATTAAAAAAGTTCTACTAAAATTTCCCATAAACGTCTAGGAAGTCCAAGAGTAAATAGATAACAACTTTAATAATATTAACTAATCTCTAACTCGTATGCTGCATGAGATAGTTAAATAAACATTAAAAGTATTTAATTTGCTTAAAGGTCTATGACTTGATTTAAAAAAATGTATAACTTGAAAATGAATGAAAATAAGTGATTTTTTGTTCAATATAATGGTTTAGAAAAATTCTTTTCTTTCATATCATTGGTTTCACATAACACATCCCAACGTGAGCTATTCTATGGTGATAACTTCACACAATACTTAACTGCAATTAAATCTACTATCTACCACCAATCTAATCTATGTTATCTTCATAGTAGATCTATAAATTGCATTATCATATCTTCCATCATTTAGACGGTAGCTGAAGTAATGATTGTATGTAATGTATAAATTTTATTCTTTTACAATATAAAAGTAAATCTAATGTTTTGGAAATTTTTTGAAATAGAATTTTAAATTTCTTAAAACTTAGTTAATAGAGTTTCTATTTTGCATAAAAGTGAACTATCACAATTAATGAGAATTTAACCATTTTTTGCAACGAGAAGATAGCCATAGGCCCAATTTTTTATTTTGTAGCATAGGATGTTATAGTTAGATCTATACCATGTGTGATACATTAGTCCATTATGATAGTTCCAAATAATATCGTAATATCTATCTATATGAGTTTTCTTTATAATGATGCCATAAAGGATGAAGTTCAATAGAAGTCATTTAAGATCCAACGTATCCAATAAATTAAAAAAAAAAAAAAGTAATTTCAAAGTTCTTTTAATTGCAAAATTTTTTAATCATAAAATAGACTCTATCTAAACTCTAAAGGAAAGCATTCAAAATGATCACATCATTGATACCATATCATGATGGTTGCAAATAGTAATATTATTATTCATGATTAATAGATGAACAATGAAACCGTGAATTAACAATTTAACAATTCAAACACCAAGTTTAAACTACAACACATATACATAAGACTTCAAATATTGGAACATACTTTTTCTGCCATTTCCATTATTCAATCAAAATCAAAGTTTCAAAGATAATTCCAATTCAATTAAACCCAATACATACATACACATGAACGTAAAGAATTCCAAAAATAAAAATAACAATCTCCAAAAGCCTTGCCTAATACAATCACTATTTATTTATTAATTTTTCAGATTGTGCGTTCTTTAGTTCTTTTTCCTTTTATGTTTCATCAAACTTTTTCTAATTGACCAAAATATCTCTCATATATGTTAACATTAAACCTGATAAGAAAACTTTAAACCTTTTGTTTTGAAGGTGCTCCAAGAACCAAAATTAATGCAAGAGACTGTACAACAGAGTGGTGTTGGAAGAATAAAAAAAAAAAAACTATTTAAAATTAATATAGGAATGAAAAGATGAGTTGAAATTGTAACAAATAATCCCTAAAAAAAAACTATTTATAATATAATATAGGGGTATGGATTCCTAATCAAATTTGGTTATATAATTTTTTTTAAAGGATGAATATGTTGGTAGACTTCATTTGATATAAAATTTAAATCCTATTGAAATTAAAAATGATATATATTTGTTGAGTCTCATTTGATATAATTATAGAGTTTAAATCTCATTGAAATTATAATTGTAACAAATAATCCCTAAAAAAAACTATTTATAATATAATTGTGGGGGATAAAAGTGCTTGAATAAACGTTTGAGCTTTGGGCCTGATTGGTTGGTACAAGTCTGTTTGATCAGGATCTCTAGGCCCACAAGTCAGTCCGTACTATAGAGGTCCGATGAGTTGTTTGAGGAGGAGTATCTCCTCGGACAGGCCCAGCAATGGCCCTGGGACTTGCTAAATGGGTTAGAGGTAGAATTTTGGAAGAACTGGTGGGTAAAAGTGTGATCCAAGCACCCTTTAGAAGCAGGAACATGTGAGAAATATTTGAGGAAAAAGCTGCTACCACCACATTAAAGGCCCTGCATCTACCTCCCTGGCCGCATTAATGGAGAAATGACCTCTGAATAGTAGAATTCAGCATTTCTGCCATTATTTGAAGACTTCAAGAAGATGGTGGACGGGACAAGTATCTAAAAGGAAGATTTGTGTGACACGTGGACGAAACAGGGAAGAAGAAGAAGTATATAAGAAGATGACAGAGGAAAGAAACGGGGACTTGCTTCTTAATTAAAAAAAGAACTAAGAATTGTAATCTTTGGCATAGAAAGAGAAGTACTATACAAATTGTCCTCGGCTTACGTCCGAGGAGGTTTCTTTGTCATACTTACTTATCATTTGCATAGATTGTGACACTCTAACCTGTTAATCAACTTCCAACATTCTAAACCTAGGTTTCAAACCTATACTCTACAAATTTCATTGTATAAGACTCATTGGGCCTGAGCCCATCACTTGTTTTTGGGTCCGGGTACAATTGTGCACTTACAATAATATAGGGTTATGGATTCCTAATCAAATTTGGTTATATAATTTTTTTCAAAGGATGAATATGTTGGTAGACTTCATTTGATATAAAATTTAAATCCTATTGAAATTAAAAATTAAATATATTTGTTGAGTCTCATTTGATATAATTATAGACTTTAAATCTTATTGAAATTATAATTGTAACAAATAATCCCTAAAAAAAAAACTATTTATAATATAATATAGGGTTATGGATTCCTAATCAAATTTGGTTATATAATTTTTTTCAAAGGATGAATATGTTGGTAGACTTCATTTGATATAAAATTTAAATCCTATTGAAATTAAAAATGATATATATTTGTTGAGTCTCATTTGATATAATTATAGGGTTTCAATCTTTAGTATTACCATAAATTTAATTCGTAGATTTATGCAAAAACAAAAAAATTTGTAGATTTATACGGCATTGTACTTTTGAAGTGTTGTACAATTTTCCAAAAATTTGACGTGTGCTGTTATTAGGCCCATGGTTTAAGTTTGATTTTAATTTTGGTGGGACCATGCGTATTTAGGAGGAAACCATTGGAAATATTAGGAATTGAAGTGCGGCTTTTAGTAGGCACAAATAATTCATGTAATAAAGATTGGAAGGAAGATAAAGATGAGATTGTCCCAACGAATCAAATTGATAGAGACATATTCCATTTTTTGGGATAGATTTATATTAATGGAGTTATTATATAGTTGTTAGGATTATTTAAAAATTCACTGATTAGGTAATAATTTAGGTCTCCTTTAAGTATAGTGGTTGTATGACACCAAACAACTAAATTTAATTTTTGTTTTAAAAGAAATTTAATAAATTTTCTGCAATTTGGTGCTATAAAATCAAAAGAATTAAATCAAATTAAAAAATATATATAAAAAAAAAACTGTGGAGGGGTCAACCAAAAGTCAAAGGCTTCAATTATATATATATATATATATATATATATATATATATATATATGTGTGTGTGTGTGTGTGTGTGTGTAAGTGCACAATTGCACCTGGACCCAAAGAAGATTATGGGCTCAGGCCCAATGAGTCTTAAACAATAAAATTTGTAGAGTGTGGGCTTGAAACCTAGGTTAGAAGTGCTGGGAGCTTGATAACAGGCTTTTATAAACAAATACAGGTAAATAACGAACGATAATTGCAAATGGATCTCCTCGGACTCGAGCCGAGGACTACTTCTTTATTATTTTTCTTTCTTTCTTACAGGTTACAATCCTTAATTTCTTTTCTTTTTCTTTAGAGAGAGAGAGTAAGCGAGAGAGAGAAAGAAAAAGATCCCACCTCCTTTTGCATTCCTCCCCCTTAAATACCCCTTTTTTAGATGTCCTTTGGGACCCTGACTAGAAGTTTCTGCCCTACTGTTCAGGGGTCACTTCCCCATTAATGCGGCCAAGGAGGTAGGTGCAGAGTCTTTAATGTGGAGGTGGCAGCCTTTGCTCTAGATATTTTCCTTAACACTGGTGTATCGAGAAGGTTCAGGGTTTCCCCCTTTAACCATTAGTCTTTCTAGAGTTGAGTTTTGACCTTCATAATGAAGCTTTGAATTCTCTTGGGCTTGTCCGAGGTGAAGCTCGTCCTCAGCTCCACCCTTGGACCCTCGGCGTATTGGCCAATTCGTAGAGCTTAATTCTGGAGCAGGTCGGCCCTTCATGCTACAGTTCAAAGGCCCATATTCCAATTTGGGTCCTTCTACTCCCCACAATAGCCCCTCAAAACTCTATTTTTCATCATCCGAGGAGAAAAATAGGGTTTTGATCCAACAAACACTTTCCCCACACTTTCTGTAAATACCTACACGTGTGAAAACCGTTTTGCGTTTCAGAGGGTGCCACTTGTCGATTTTATTTTCAAAAACGCGCGCATTTATTACCGTAAGTTATAATTTGTCCCCCATGTTCAACGGTGAGATGAGCATCCAACGGTCCTTGTTACTCCGTGAAAATTTGGGCGAGACAAATACAATTTCGAGGCCGCTTCCCACATGTCATAACGCTTCGGGAACCTGCGCCTTCATTTATTTCTCCAGAGGCTAATCTCATCAAAACATCAATGATCACCTTTTGTCTGCACAAATCCGTGGAAACTCGCACAACTTCAAGTCTGTAAGTTCCTGTTCCTTTTTTTTCTCTTAACCCTTTCTCCTCGGACCCTGTCCTCGGCTCCTCTTATAATCATTCCCCCTTTTAGAATTTAGCCTTTCGTTCCTTTTTGATGGGAAAGTTCAAGTGTCTAGTTGATACCGCTGCTGGGATGGAAGGCTTTAGAGCCAAGTATCGTATTCCCAGCGACGTAGGTTTAAAATACTGCCCGGTGGAAGCCGTGGCTGGTTCTAGGAAGGCTGGAGAGGTTATCATCCCAATGGTAGCCTTCGTCGAAGGTGGGATGACCCTCCTAATGAAGCCTGTAACCAGGGAGTACCTCTGCAACCACCGGTTGTGTCCCGATCAGTGCGCCCCAAACGTTTTTAGAGTTTTGGGTAGCGTCGACGCTCTAAACGAGCAAATGGGTCTGAACCTCACCTGGCATGATGTCGTCTTCATGTACGAATGCCATAAACTCACTGGAGTAGGTTACTACATCAAATCCCGCTCCAGTGTAGTTAGGTTGATCTCCTGTTTGCCCAAGTCCAATAAAGGCATGAAGGATGACTACCTCATCGTCTCTGGCAATTGGCACGACGGCCCCCACTGCCCTGTTGAGTGGGGAGATCTAGGTGCGACACCTTAGGATTTAACTTCCCCTAACTTCCTAAATCATCTAGGAATATGTATTGACATTTACTTGAGCGTCTGACTTTAATTTATTATATGTTCTACGTATCTGACCGTATTCTCTTATTTTGATGTTTCTCTCTGCAGATAAGCAAAACGTGCGCCCGCGCCTAAGCCACTGCAACGTTGCAGACTTGAACAGAGTGCTACGCTCCGAGGTGTTCGTAAGCAGAGATCTACAACTTAGAGCGGCCCATTTGATTTTGGGGTATGATCCCGTCTCCTTGGACTTCCAGGAGATCGAGAATGCCATAATCGCGGGTGATCGAAGGCGTAGGAAAATTAACGTAGCCAGACCCCGCTTTTTGGCCGACCACGACATCCCTGACGCCCCACACACAGTGCTGTACACACAGCCTATAGCGGCAGTTCCCCTCGCTGTGCACTCTCAGGCTATTGATGTCCCAGAGGAGCGAGTGTCTTCTTCGAACACGTTGGACGAGGAGATAGAACAATTCCAATTTGAGGACTCCCTACGACCTTGCGGAAACCCGTTCGTCGTTCTTTCCGACGAGGAAGAAGAAGTCGTCGAAGTCTCTAGGATAGAAGGTCTAGTGACAGCACGTCCAGACGACAGCTCCATTGAAGAAGAGATGGACAAGCTAAAAGACCTTATGACCGCAAGAGGCGCACGAGTGGCGAAGAAGGGGACACGGGGGTCCCAGGTTCCCCCGGTTTTACCACTACCTCCTCCTCCTCCAGCCAAACCTAAGCCTCCAGCCGAAGATCCCAAGAAGAAAAGGAAAGCGGAGGTCGAGGGGGCTGGAGGAGAAAAACAAAAGAAGATGAAACAGCCCGCGCCGGCCCAGCAGCAGAAGTTGGACAAGGGCAAAGGGCGCGCCCGTTCGGTTTAAAGCGGGGAGATCAGAGACGTGGCCGAGGTGTGCTGAGCACCAGCTACCTGGTCTCCTAACTTGAGACTAGACGGCGCTCCCATTCCCTGCCATTCCAGCATTAGGGCAGTTCAAGAAGGCCACGCCCACCACCTAGCCGAGGTGCTAGAGCGTCCTCTTCTACTGCCCAATGACATGGAAACCTTGGAGAAGGTGGGCCAGCCGCAGCTGTTTCTCTCGTTAAAAAGGGGTTTAGCTCTGGTAAGTTCCACCCTGCCCTCGTATCTTATATTTGTTTGTAAATACTTTAGCATATTTATCCTCCTAACGTTTTTGCAGTCCATCCAAGAAGTTTTTGCGGCTGAGAAGTTCGTGGAGGATTCTCGGAAGTGCACTGGGATGGAGCAAGAGCTAAGGCAAGAGGCAGAAAAATCCTTAAGCCAGGCCCTAGCTGAAAATGGGAAGCTCACATCGAGGTTGGCCGATCTAAAAAGAAAGAGCAATGGTGACAAGTCCAGCCTAAAGACGATGGAGACCCAAGTGGAGGGACATCGTAAGCTCCTTCGTCAAAAGGATGACGAGCTCACCCAAGTCCAACAAGCACGCTCTGACTTGGAAAAGGAGCTTACACGGGCTAGGGAGGAGGCTCGCGCCCATAAGCACGCACTGGAGGCCGCGAAGAAGGCCAGTTATTAGGAGGGGGTAACCAAAACACAAGAATAGCTGACAGAGGCCTTCATGGCCTTGTGCCGAGAGTACTGTCAGCAAGTCTGGGGAGAGGCCATGAATGCAGCAGGGGTTCCTCAAGCTTCTGAGCTGAGGAAGCCCGAGAACATTTGGCTTCCCCTAGACATACAGGAAATTGAAGACCTTCATGTTGCTGCCTCTCCTGCCCTTCCTCCGGTAGTGCAAGATCTTGTTCCTGATCCTACAGAACCTGAAGGTTCCTATAAAGAGAAGGACAAGTGTGATGGCGCCGAGAAGGAGCAAGTCCAAGACATGGAGCCCCTCATTCCTTCAATAGACAAAGGGAAGCAAGTTTTGTTCACCTTTGAACTGGAGTTGAAGAGTACTGAGGCTGGCAGCAGCTCCCTCAAAAACCCCCCTTCCTTAGTTTAGGGCCTAGTATAGGAATTTTCTGTACTCCCCTTCTTTGTATATAATTAATGAAGAAGATTTTTATTCAACTTTCGTTCATGTTGTCTTTGTTTTACTTCATACTTTTTGTGCTTGCCATGAGGGCTTTCAATAAAAGATAGTTAAAGGGAAAACAGAATAAATAAGTATAACTCCACCATACAAATAACTATGACTTCAAAACTGCCGCATAACTTAATTTAGACATCAAATAATGTTAAAGTTAGACAATTCATATGACAGTTAAACCTTTGTAATCTGACATATTGCTTTCAGTAGGATGTAAGGTCCGAAGAGCATTCCTTACAAAAATTCTGCTTAACACTTAAAAATGAAGAACTTGAGATCCAAATTAATAAATGGTGAGATAATGATTTCCATAAAACGGGTGATAAGAATAAGAACAGTGACAAAATATTAAGAACAGCGACAAGGTTTGTGGTCTGAGGACTACACTTAATCAAGTTTCTGTTTGATTCTTAAGAACAGTAACTTCAAATGTTAATTTTTCCAAAGTAGGAGGTCCGAGGACCCGATGTAACTAAGGTTCTGTTTAACAAATGGTAAGATATCAATTTCCACAAGGTTTGTGGTCCGAGGACTGCACTTAACCAAGTTTCTGTTTGATTCTTAAGAACAGTAACTTCAAATGTTAATTTTCCCAAAGTAGGAGGTTCGAGGACCCGGCATAACTAAGGTTCTGTTTAACAAATGACAAGACATCAATTTCCACAAGGTTTGTGGTCCGAGGACTACACTTAACCAAGTTTCTGTTTGATTCTTAAGAGCAGTAACTTCAAATATTAATTTCCCCAAAGTAGGAGGTCCGAGGACCCGGCATAACTAAGGTTCTGTTTAACAAATGACAAGACATCAATTTCCACAAGGTTTGTGGTCTGAGGACTACACTTAACCAAGTTTCTGTTTGATTCTTAAGAACAGTAACTTCAAATGTTAATTTTCCCAAAGTAGGAGGTCCGAGGACCCGGCATAACTAAGGTTCTATTTAGCAAATGACAAGACATCAATTTCCACAAGGTTTGTGGTCCGAGGACTACACTTAACCAAGTTTCTGTTTGATTCTTAAGAACAGTAACTTCAAATGTTAATTTCCCCAAAGTAGGAGGTCCGAGGACCCGGCATAACTAAGGTTCTGTTTAACAAATGACAAGACATCAATTTTCACAAGGTTTGTGGTCCGAGGACTACACTTAACCAAGTTTCTGTTTGATTCTTAAGAACAGTAACTTCAAATGTTAATTTTCCCAAAGTAGGAGGTCCAAGGACCCGGCATAACTAAGGTTCTGTTTAACAAATGACAAGACATCAATTTCCACAAGGTTTATGGTCCGAGGACTACACTTAACCAAGTTTCTGTTTGATTCTTAAGAACAGTAACTTCAAATGTTAATTTTCCCAAAGTAGGAGGTCCGAGGACCCGGCATAACTAAGGTTCTGTTTAACAAATGACAACATATCAATTTCAACAAGGTTTGTGGTCCGAGGACTACACTTAACCAAGTTTCTGTTTGATTCTTAAGAACAGTAACTTCAAATGTTAAAGGTACTTATAAATTTGAAATGTTAACCAAAAAAAGCACGTTTTATTAATAATAATACCTTCTAAGGTTATTTACACTCCACGGACGTGGTACAATTCTTTCATCTAGGTCAGCTAGCCGATATGACCCCATGCCTACTACTGAAACAATGCGATAGGGGCCTTCCCAGTTAGGTCCTAGCTTACCCCAAGCTAGGTTCTTAGAAGTTCCTACAACTTTTCTTAGTACAAGATCACCAGGTGCAAGTGGCCTTAGCTTCACATGGGCATCATATCCCCGTTTTAGCTTCTGTTGATAGTAAGCTATTTGGACCATAGCTGCCTCGTGTCGTTCCTCAAGTAAATCAAGACCTTTCTCTAGGAGTTCATTGTTATTCTTCGGGATAAAAGAGCTCGTCTTTAGGGTGGGAAAACCAGATTCCCGAGGTATCATCGCCTCGGCCCCATAAGTCATAGAGAATGGTGTTTCTCCCGTGGACCTGCGCAATGTGGTCCGATACGTCCATAGAACATGAGGGAGCTCTTCTACCCATCTGCCTTTCGCATCGTCCAACCTTTTCTTAAGCCCACTGACTATGACCTTGTTAACGGCCTCGGTTTGCCCATTTCCCTGAGGATAAGCTAGGGTGGGGTATCTGTTTATGATACCCATGTCACCACAATATTGCCTAAAGGCCTTGCTGTCAAATTGAACGCCATTGTCGGAGATAAGTGTGTGTGGTATATCGAATCTAGTGACAATATTTTTCCAGACAAACTTCTTGGAATCAACATCTCTGATATTTGCTAAGGGCTCGGCCTCAACCCATTTGGTGAAATAGTCTGTTCCCACAAGAAGCCATCTTTTATTTCCTGCTGCTCTCGGAAATGGCCCCACTATGTCCAATCCCCACTACGCAAAAGGCCAAGGACTGGAGAGAGGGTTGAGAACCCCTCCAGGTTGATGAATATTAGGGGCGAACCTCTGGCATTGATCACATTTTCTGGCATAGTCCTGAGTCTCCCTCTGCATGTTGGGCCACCAATAACCCTAAGTCAGAGCCCTATGGGCTAAGGACCTTCCCCTAGTGTGGCTTCCACAAATCCCTTCATGCAGTTCCTCGAGAAGTGCTTCCGTTGATTCAGGGTGCACATACAACAAGTACGGTCCTGAGAAGGATCGTTTGTACAGTTTCTGGTCCTCGGATAACCAAAAACGTGGCACCTTACGACGCACCTTCTCTGCTTCAGACTTGTCCTCAGGAAGTATGTCATTCTTAAGAAAAGATATGACCGGGTCCATCCAACTAGGTCCAAGCCTTATTAGATGGATGCGAGCCGCCTTGGCGGGGATAAGAGTTAGCTCTAGCAAATCCTCCACAAGGATAATTTGGGGCAAATCCTGAGCTGAGGACGTTGCTAACGTAGCCAAAGAATCGGCGTGGGTGTTTCCACTCCTAGAGATGTGAGCTAAGACAAAGGAGTCAAATTCTGCTTGCTGACGCTTGACCTGGGCCAAATATTCCTGCATTCTTGGGTCCCTAGCCTCCATGGTCCCCATGACCTGGCCGACCACCAACTGAGAGTCCGAGAATGCATGGACTTCCTTTCCACCCATCTTATGTAACATGTTCATGCCTACCAGAACGGCTTCGTACTCGGCTTCATTATTAGTAGCCGAGAATGACAGCCTTAGAGATTTTTCGAAGATAATTCCCTCAGGGGATATCAGAACAAGTCCGACACCAGACCCTCTCTGATTAGCTGCCCCGTCCACATACAGCTTCCAAGTTGAAGGCACTGCGGCTGTGATCGCACCAACTGATTTTTCATCCATGTGTGCTTCCTTTAGAGTCTCTTCTAGCAATGGTTCAGTAAACTCTGCCACCAAGTCAGCGAGGACCTGGCCCTTCACCGAGGTGCGAGGCTTGTATTTAACGTCAAAAGCTCCTAAAATGGTTCCCCACTTTGCCACCCTACCAGAGTAGTCGGCGCTGCGTAACACTGCCTTGAGAGGCAATTGGGTCAGAACCACTACAGTGTGAGACTGGAAATAATGAGGAAGCTTGCGCGTGGCGTGAACTATGGCCAGAAGCACTTTCTCCAACAGCAGATAGCACACCTTGGCCTCATTCAAAGACTTACTAACATAGTAGACCGGTCTTTGCACCCCGCTATCATTCCTTATAAGGACCAGGCTGACTGCGTGGATGGCCACTACCAGATAAGCAAACAAGACCTCGTCCGCCTCGGGGTGAGACAAGATAGGTGGCCGAGAAAGATATTGCTTAAGCTGCTGGAAAGCTAATACGCAGTCCTCGGTCCATTGAAACCCTTTCCACTTATTCAACAATTGGAAGAAAGGATGGCATCGGTCAGCTGACCGAGAGATAAATCTATTCAATGCAGCAGTCATTCCGGTCAATTTCTGGATCTCTTTTGGGTTCCGAGGCGGCCACAAATCCTGAATAGCCTTGACCTGTGCTGGGTTCACCTCTATGCCTCTGTGAGTAATCATGTATCCCAAAAACTTTCTGGACCCCACGCCAAAAGAGCACTTTGAGGCGTTAAGGCGCAGCTTGTACTTTCTTAGCACCTGGAAGGTGTCGGCTAGATCCTTGATGTGTGAAGGTATCGTTTTGCTCTTTACCACCATATCATCTAGATACACCTCAATAGTCTTCCCCAATTGCTGTTCGAACATCCTGGTCATCATTCTTTGGTAAGTAGCCCCAGCATTTTTCAACCCAAATGGCATGACCTTATAGTGGTAGTTCCCCGTTGGAGTAATGAAAGCCGTCTTCTCTTAATCCTCCACCGCCAAGGGAATCTGATAGTAATCCTGGAAGGCATCCAAAAAACTCATCCGAGGATGTCCGACAGTGGCGTCCACCAGTTGATCAATACGCGACATTGGGAACGAATCCTTGGGGCAGGCCTTGTTCAAATTTGTGAAGTCCACACATACTCTCCACGTTCCATTCTTCTTTTTAACTACAACTGTGTGCGCCAGCCACTCAGGGTAGAAAACTTCTTTAATAGCCCCAGCCCTCTTAAGTTTGAGCACCTCTTCCTTTACAGCCTCGGAATGTTCTTTGGAAGAACGCCGAGGTGGCTGCCTTCTCAGAACAATGGCAGGGTTGACATTCAAACGATGGCAAATGAAGCTCGGATCTACACCTGGAGCCTCATACGGGTCCCACGCAAAAACATCAATATTTTCCTTCAGAAATTCCAACAACTCTATTTTCTCCTAGTGAGGCAAACGTATGCCGACTTGGAAGAACCTCTCTGGATCATCGGCTATTAAAAACTTCTCTAATTCCTCACAATGAGCCTCCTCTCCTGTCATCATTCCAGATGAATCAGGAGCGGTTAACTGCTATAAGTCTTTGGTGATCAAAGCCGACGACTCGGCTTCTGCCTGGTGCAGTACTGCAGCCGACATGCATTGCCTGGCCACCGATTGGCTGCCAAGGATTTCTTCTACACATTCCCCCGAGGGGAACTTAACCTTAACATGCAAGGTAGAGGAAACAGCTCTAAGAGCGTGCAGCCATGGCCTGGCGAGGATGGCTGTGTATGGAGAGTACGCGTCAACCACAATGAAATCCACTTCAACCGTTTCTGAGCCGGATTGAACGGGCAAACAAATCTGTCCCTTCGGCACAACGGCCCTTCCTTTGAAGCTTATAAGTGGCGAGTCATAAGGAGTAAGATCTTCCAGCTTCAATCTTAACCCCTTAAATAGATCAGGGTACATGATATCTGCACCGCTGCCCTGATCTATCATCACCCTCCTTACATCATAGTTCCCTATCCTAAGCGTAACTACAAGAGCATCGTCATGGGGTTGGATAGTCCCTACCTTATCCTCCTCGGAGAATCCCAAGACGGGCAAATTTAGCTTCAACCTCTTCGGCTTGCAGCCCAACTCCTCGGCCTACGGATGTGAAACTGTTAACACCCTGGTGGGAGCCGAGCCGGTCCTGCCAGGTGTAGCAAAAATAACATTAATGGTTCCTAACGCCGGCCGAGATGAATTATTCCTCTAATTGTTTGAACCAGATTGACTGCCCTGCCCGCTAGGTTGGCATAGGTGCTGCTTCAGTTTTCCTTCACTGACAAGCTGCTCTAAGTGGTTCCAAAGGGTCTGACAGTTCTCAGTAGTGTGGCCCACATCCTGGTGGTACTGGCAAAAGAGGTTCTGATTCCTCTTCGCAGGGTCTCCTGCCATCTTATCAGGCCATCTAAAGAAGGGCTCCTTACGAACTTTCTCCAGCAATCGATGTGCTTGGTTCTCGGAACACGGTGTTCGGCACTGAGGTGCTGCCGAGTCGGACTGCCCAACGTAATCTCGCCTCAGCTTGTTATTGTGGTACCTGTCCGACCTGAAATCCCTTTTCTCCTGCGGGATAACCTTCTCCTTACCCTTTCCTTGCTGTTGGTCTTCCTCCACTCTCTTGTACTCGTCAATACGGTCCATGAGGCGACGTACACTGCGGACGGGCTTTTTAGTCAAAGACTTTCTCAGGTCGTGATCAGTAGGAAGGCCTACCTTAAAGGTATTAAGTGCCACCTCATCAAAGTCGCCATCTATTTCATTAAACATCTCCCAGTAACGGTCGGAGTATGCTTTCAGCGTCTCCCCTTCCCTCATGGTTATGGATAACTGCGAGTCTAATGGCCGAGGTACTCTGCTACACGTAATGAACCGCGAAGCGAATGCTCTAGTAAGCTCCCCAAACGAACCTATAGACCCCGATTTAAGACCGTTGAACCACTTCATAGAAACAGGTCCCAAGCTAGAGGGGAAAACTTTACACATCAGGGTCTCGTTGTGAGAGTGCACCGCCATCCTCTGGTTAAAATGACTCACATGCTCCACCGGATCAGTCCGGCCATTGTAGATCGTAAAGGTGAGTTGAGTAAACCTCCTGGGAAGCCTCCCCTTCTCAATCCTCCGTGAAAACGGAGATTTGGAGAGTTGGTGCAGCGCCCGACTCATAGCATCGTTCCCTAAGCCCCTGGAAGGAGCCTTCTTGCGTTTGCGAGCTGGCTGGTCATCCTCCTCACCAGAGGACATTGCACTGGGGGGTAAGCATGATCTTGAGCTGTAGCTACCTCCCCGTTCCTCCTCTGAGGAAGGATTAGATGAGGATGGTGAAGACCTACGTCTGGCGCAGCGTAACTTTCTCTTCAAACGATTAATCTCCTTCTGCATGGCCCTAGCACCATCCTCGTGGGTGGTGCTACCCCTGCCCTGAGTATGGCTAGCCCCGGGGTATTCTGTATGGACACTTCCCTCACGATCCCTTTGACGCTCAAGGCGCTCGAAATGATCCTCCAGTTGTGATCCTTGTGACTCTGCATGGTGAGAACCTAGGCCTGCCATGGTATCCCAACCTTTTCTAGACTAGATTCCCCACAGACGGCGCCAATTGTAGGTACACAATTGCACCTGGAACCAAAGAAGATTATGGGCTCTGGCCCAATGAGCCTTAAACAATAAAATTTGTAGAGTGTGGACTTGAAACCTAGGTTTGAAGTGTTGGGAGCTTGATAATAGGCTTTTATAAATAAATACAGGTAAATAATGAACGATAATTGCAAATGGATCCCCTCGGACTCGAGCCGAGAACTACTTCTTTATTATTTCTCTTTCTTTCTTACAGGTTAAAATCCTTAATTTCTTTTCTTTTTCTTTAGAGAGAGAGAGTAAGCGAGAGAGAGAAAGAGAGAGATTCCCCATCCTCTTTCCTTCCTCTCCCTTAAGTACCCTTTTACTAGATGCCTCTTGGGACCCTGACTAGAAATTTTTGCCCTACTGTTCAGGGGTCACTTCCCCATTAATGCGGCCAGGGAGGTAGGTGCAGAGTCTTTAATGCGGAGGTGGCAGCCTTTGCTCTAGATATTTTCCTTAACACTGGTGTATCGAGAAGGTTCAGGGTTTCACTCTTTAACCATTAGTCTTTCTAGAGTTGAGCTTTGACCTTCATAATGAAGCTTTGAATTCTCTTGGGCTTGTCCGAGGAGAAGCTCGTTCTCGGCTGCACCCTTGGACCCTCGGCGTATTGGCCAATTCGTAGAGTTTAATTCTGGAGCAGGTCGGCCCTTCATGCTACAGTCCAAAGGCCCATATGCCCATTTGGGTCCTTTTACTCCCCAAATTAATAACTAATAATAATAAATTAGAAATGCATAAAGACTAAACAGTTACAACAAAAAAAAACCAAAAATATTCTTTTGGTATTGCATTACCCTATAATTAAAAACAAATCCAAAAGGAAATAGTGGATCGTTAAACTAATAGTACAAGTACATTAGTTTCCATGCATCCCAATAATAATAATACTGATTTTATAAAAGAAACTTAAAAAAAAAAAAAAATTGTGCAATGCATGGGTCTATCACTAGTAATCTATAAAAGCCAAAGATAAGATAAACTTCAACTTTAAAACCCTAAAATGCTTTTGTTATAGTATAATCTAAGATTTTGCCAAGTGATCATTTCTTGAGAAGAAAAAAAAATCTCTTCATTTAGCCTTCCACCTCATCAAAATCAAAAGAATGCATTTATGTTAATGTATAGATTAATTACAATTTATTAATTAGGTAAATGCATTTATTTTGATGTATTAATTTTCTATAGATGGTGTAGTGATTATTTATATGGTTATTTTTATAAAAATTTAAATAAGAATACTTATTATCAAAAAGAAAAAAAATTGGAATATGGCATTCTTCCTCATGTTTAACTGCTTTGACAACAATTGAACTCAAAACCATTAAAAGTCTAAAGCAAATTTAATAAAAAAATGCAATAAAAAAATAATTTTATTCTAAAATTAGTTGAAATCATTAAATATTTGCGAATTATTAAATCTAAAATTAGGTTTCAAGCCCGCACACTACAAATTTCATTGCATAAGGTTTTAAGCAAAGTATTAATAGTTACATGCATTTATTATTTATAAATTATGCATATTAATTATTTTATGTAAAATGAATTTTTTATGATTATTTTTTAAAATTTTATATTAGATGTTGGGTTAAGATAGCTTGACCTCGGTTAATTAATTCAATTATCCAGGTTGATTAATTAGGTTCAATTGCATGCAAATTGTGGAGGCACCAACAAATCACCAAAAATACTAAATGTAGAGGAAAATAAATTTGACACGGTGATTTGTTAACAAATGGGAAAAACCTCGCAAGGCAAAAACCTCATCAGATGATTTTAAGAACACTACTCCCAAAAATCTACTAATCAACAATCAAGTATAAGGAATCTTACCAACTACCTTGCCTTATCCTAAAATACCAACCTACAGTTGAACCTTTGCTCCAATGCCCAATTGGACTTGATCTTGTAGTAGCCTTCTTTCCCTTGATGCACAAACCTCCAATTTGTGATTAACTTCTTTGCACGGATCTCAGTATGTGACTAGCTCCAACAATTTGAATGGTTGTTGTTGGCTGCAAAGTTCTTCACTTTATCAACAATAAAGATCAAGAAGCACTTTGTTACAAAACCCAATGGCGTACAAATGCAGTAGTTTTTTGTAGAGAAATTAAGCACTTGGTCACTGTATTCGTATATTGATGGCTTTTAAAATAAACTTTATATATGCCTAGGATTGTGAGAAAAGAAACCCTAAACAAACATATAAGCTTGGGCCAGATTTTAGATCTGGAAATTCTGAAATCGTAATTCTCGATAAATCGAGGAGGTGTCGAGCTATCTATTAAACTTAGAATTAAGTCTCGATAGCAGCTGTAGGGGTATTGGGCCCAATAGTATATGAAGGATGGCCCAACGAAGTATTTTGGGCTGGAAACCCAAATCCGAAGACATTAGAATGATCGTGGACTATTTAAGTATCCAAATACGTCCGAGGAGTAGATTTGTCCTCGGATTACTAGGCCGAGGACATAGGAAGAGAAGTTTAGTATCCCTAGGTTATATTATAAAGAGTCCTACCATTATGGGGATACATGGTATACGTGGAGGACGATAGAAAGAACGGTGGAATGTCTAAAAATAAAGCTGCTACCACCGCCCATACATTAAAAGCTCTATAAATTGATACGCTGGCTGTTTAGATGGAAGGATGGGACCTGAGCATAGAGCTTGGAACTTGGTCCCTAATCCCAGCGGGCTTTAGGGAAGAATGGATGGGACAAGTATCCAAAAATGAGGATTGCAACGAGAAAGTGGAAGGTGATGAAGGGAAAGAGAAGGATATAAATAGAGGGGAAGACATACGAAGAAGAGAGGGACTTTTGGAGGAGAAGAGATAGAGTCAATAGTAAATGATAATCAACACTTGTATCCAAACTTGAGAAATATTATAAACCATCCTCGGAAACAATCCGAGGACGATTTCTAAGTCTTACTCTTTGCAAACGATTCTTTGTTTTGTTCCATTGGGCCCAAAGCCCGTTCTTTTTGTAATTATCTAAACCATCCCTGAAATCTAAATTACAAACCCACCCTCTACAAATTCATTGTGAAGAAAGGCCTTTCAAGCCCATCTTTCTCCCAGTCGTGGTTTGGGAATTTGAATTGTGTCCTTACAATTGGCGCCGTCTGTGGGAATTTAGTCTTTAGGGAAGTTTAGGACATCATGGTAGGATCAGGACCACAACGCAGTGCGGAGTCCGTGGGCTCCCAGCGTGAGGATCACTCCTTGCATCCTGATCATGGAGAGAACCGAGAAGGAAGTATACATACTACACACACCATCAGAAGTACAAGTCATTCGCAAGGAGGAAGCAGAGTTCCTTACGAAAGAAATGTCAGGGCCATGCAGAAGGAGATTGACGGCCTAAGGACGAGATTGCGTCACGAGAGGAGAAGGAGAACTCCTCCGGTCTCTGACCCCTCTTCGGAGGGATCCGAGGATGACAATTACAGGCGGAGATCCAGAACTCCCCCAGGTGAACATGTCTCTTCCGAGGAAGACAATCTGCATAGAGGGCGTGGCAGAGACTACCCCCCTAGGGGCTTAGGAAATGACGCAATGGGAAGGGCGTTACACCAAATCTCCAGGTCACCCTTCGCGCGCAGATTGGAAGAAGGGAGGTTACCTCGGCGCTTCACACAACCGGCCTTCACTCTTTACAATGGTCGGACGGATCTGTGGAGCACGTAAGCCATTTCGGCCGAGAGAATGGCGGTGCATTCCGGGAACGAAACTTTGTTATGCAAGATTTTTCCTTCTAGCCTAGGGCCGTAGCCATGAGATGGTTTGACGGCTTAAGGGCAGGCTCCATTGATTCTTTCAAAGAGCTTACTAGGGCATTTGGTTCTCGCTTCATCACGTGCGGTAGAGTTCCTCGTCCATTGGATTCTTTATTATCCATGGCCATGAGGGAAGGGGAAACCACGAAAACATATTCGGACCGGTATTGGGAAATGTTCAACGAAATTGACGGAGACTTTGACGATGTAGCAATAAGGACCTTCAAGGTCGGCCTACCAACGGAGCATGACTTGAGGAAATCCTTAACGAAGAAACTGTCGAAGCGTACGTCGGTGATGGATCGCATCGACGAGTATAAAAGGGTTGAGGAAGATCGGCGGCGGGGAAAGGGCAAGGCGAAGGTTATCCCACAAGAAAGGAGGGATTTCAGTCGGACCGATACAACAACAATAGGCCCGCACGGGATTTTTCCGGGCGGGCTGGTCACATACCCCCACAAGTGGTCAACACCGTCTTCGGGGAGCCGGTGCGGCGAGCTGTTGGAGAAAATAAGGCATGAGCCTTTTTTCAAATGGCCAAATAAGATGGCGGGGGACCTTTTGAGACGCAACCAAAATCTCCACTGCCATTATCACCGGGAGAGAGGTCATACCACCGAGGACCGTCGCACTTTGTGGAATCATACGGAACAGTGGTTAAAGAGGGAAAGGCGAAGTAGTTTCGTACCAACCCAACGGGCGGGAAACCAATCGGGAGTGGCAAACCATGACGGTCCTTCATCCGGACCACCTCTAGGTACTATCAATGTCATTTTTGCGGCACACAGTAGGGTGGCTCGGCTCCTTTCGGGGTAATGTCGGTTGCTCGAACATTGGCCGAGGAGTCACGGGATCGGCCAAAGAGGATTAAGGCAAGTGTCCTGCCGGTCCTAAGTTTCTGCGAAGAGGACAAGGTGGGGACCATCCGGCCTCATGATGATGTCTTAGTGGTAACCCTCAGGATAGGGAACAATGATGAAAAGAGGGTAATGGTTGATCAAGGTAGTTGTGCAGATAACATGTACACTCACCTATTTAGAGGCTTGAAGTTAAAGGTTGAAGATCTTATGCCAAATGACTCACCCTTGATAAGCTTCGAAGGGAGAGGCTTGTCGTTCGAAGGGACAGATTAGGCACTGTGCAATCGAGGTCCGGAGGTGGTAGACGTAGATTTCATCGTGGTCGATGCTTATTCTCCCTATACGGCTATTATGGCGAGACCTTGGCTGCATGCGTTAGGGGCTGTTTCCTGAACCTTGCATGTCAAAATCAAGTTTCATTCTGGAGACCAGGTGGTGGAGTTACTTGGGAGTCAGTCTGTGGCTCGACAGTGTGTCACGGCTGCAATTCTGCGTCGACCAGAACTAGATTCCCCGGCCTCGGCTAACGGTGAAGCATAGCAATCAAAGTCTCTTCCCATAGCCGAGGTAGATGAAGCAGTATGTGAAGAATTGGAGAAAATTATCATAGACAATGATCCTGAGAAGTTCTTCCAGGTTGGAGTTCAATTGCCGCAGGAAGAGAAGACAGAGCTGATTTTATTTTTAAAGAAAAATATGGATGTATTTGCTTGGAACGCGTATGAGGCCCCTGGGGTTGATCCGAACTTCATATGTCATCATTTAAAGGTCAATCCAACTGCAGTGCCGAGGAGGCAACCACCTCGGAGGTCCTCAAAAGAACATTCCGAAGTCGTAAAAGAGGAAGTGCTCAAACTCAAAGAGGCAGGGGCTATCAAAGAAGTGTTTTATCCTGAATGGTTAGCCCATACGGTGGTGGTGAAAAAGAAGAATGGGAAGTGGAGAGTTTGTGTAGACTTCACAGATTTAAACAAAGCTTGCCCAAAGGACTCATTCCCGATGCCTCGGATTGATCAATTGGTTGACGCTACTGTTGGGCATCCTCGGATGAGTTTTCTTGATGCATTCCAAGGTTATCACCAGATACCTTTGGCCGTTGAGGACCAGGAGAAGATTGCATTCGTCACTCCTACGGGAAATTATCATTATAAGGTAATGCCTTTTGGTTTGAAAAACGCAGGGGCTACCTACCAAAGGATGATGACAAGGATGTTTGAGGCACAGCTAGGAAAAACTATTGAGGTATACGTGGACGACATGGTGGTAAAGAGTAAAGAAGTTTACGCACATACGGAAGATGCGAGCAACACTTTTCAGAAGCTAAGAGAGTATAAATTGCGGCTCAATGCCTCTAAATGCTCTTTCGGTGTGGGATCGGGCAAGTTTCTAGGATATATGGTGACTCACCGGGGAATTGAAGTGAATCCTGCTCAGGTAAAGGCAATAAACAGCTTACACCCACCTCGGAATCCTAAAGAAGTGCAAAGGCTAACGGGTATGATTCTTGCTCTCAACCGATTTATATCTCGGTCCACGGACGGATACGAGCCTTTCTTTCAATTATTAAATAAATGGAAGGGTTTTGAATGGACCGAGGAGTGCGCGGTAGCTTTCCAACGGCTAAAAGAATATCTCTCGCGACCACCGGTTATGTCTCGACCGAGAGGTTGATGAGGTTCGTTTGCATATATTGCGGTGGCTAACCATGCAGTTAGTTTTGTTCTTATCCGAGATGACAATAACATCCAGAGACCAGTTTATTATGTAAGCAAATCTCTGCATGAGGCCGAGATGAGTTATTTGCCACTAGAAAAAGCTATCTTGGCGGTGGTACATGCTACACGAAGACTTCCCCATTACTTCCAGTCTCATACTGTTGTTGTTCTTACACAACTCCCTCTTAAATCAATTCTGCGAAGTGCAGATTATATGGGAAGAATTGCCAAATGGGGAACTGTCCTAGGAGCTTTCGATATCAAGTATATGCCTCGCACCTCTATAAAGGGACAGGTCATCGCGGACCTTGTGGCGGAATTTGCTGAGCCTTCGTTAGAAGACTATCAAGAAGGCATGGGTAAAAAATCAGTAGGCATGATTTCGTGTGAAGCGCCTCCATTATGGAAAGTCCATGTTGATGGAGCAGCAAATCAGAGGGGATCGGGTATCGGACTAGTTTTAATATCCCCAGAGGGAATTACTTTTGAAAAATCTTTGAGATTGGGATTCTCGGCCACCAACAACGAAGCAGAGTATGAAGCCGTCCTCGCAGGGATGAACATGGTTCATAAAATGGGAGGAAAGACGATGTAGATGTTCTCGGATTCACTATTGGTGGTAGGCCAAGTAGAAGGGAAGCTAGAAGCAAGGGATTCCAGAATGTGAGAATACCTAACCCAGGTCAGGTATATGCAATCTAAATTTGAGTCTTTTCTACTATTGCATGTATCCAGATGTGGCAATACCCATGCCGACTCATTAGCCACGCTCGCGACGTCCTCGGCACAATGTCTACCACGAGTTATCCTCGTTGAAGATCTGTTAAAACCTTTGGGACGGATGGTAACTCCACTCAAATTCTTCAAATTAGGACGGGGCCTAGTTGGATGGATCAAATAGTAACATTTCTCGAAATGACATCCTACACGGAGAAAAAGTGAAGCGAGATAAGGTTCGCAGAAAAGCCACTCGTTTCGGTTATCCGAGGGACCAAAAATTGTACAAACGTTCCTTTTCGGGACCATATTTGCTATGCATCCACCCCGAGGCAACGGAGCTACTTTTGGAAGAGTTACACGAAGGGATTTGCGGAAGTCACACGGGGAGGAAGGTCTTTAGCTCACGGGCCCTTACTCGGGGCTATTGGTGGCCAAATATGCGAGAGAGAAGCGCAAGATTATGCAAAGAAATGTGACCAATGTCAAAGGTACGCTCCAAATATACATCAACCAGGTGGAGTCTGAATCCCCTATCTAGCCCATGGCCTTTTGCCCAATGGGGCTTGGACATTGTTGGACCCTTCCCCAAAGCAACGGGAAACAGACGGTGGCTTCTCGTGGGAACAGATTACTTCACCAAATGGGTTGAAGCTGAGCCATTATCAAACATCGAGAGACACGGAAGCAAAAAAGTTTGTATGGAAGAATATCGTTACCGGGTTCGGCATCCCTCATACTCTCATTTCGGATAACGGTTTACAATTTGATAGCAAAGCCTTTCGAAAATACCGTGATCTGGGCATTACGAATAGATATTCCACTCCGGCTTATCCCCAAGGAAATGGGCAAGCCGAGGCTGTCAACAAAGTAATAGTGAGTGGACTCAAAAAGAGGTTGGGTGACGCCAAGGGGAGGTGGGTGGAAGAACTGCCACATGTCTTGTGGACATATAGAACTATACCATGAAGATCCACAGGTGAAATACCCTTCGCCATGACTTATGGAGCCGAGGCAGTAATCCCCTTAGAAACTGGGTTCCCAACCCTGAAGAAAAGCTCCTTTATTTCAGATAGCAATGATGATCTATTAATGAGAGACTTAGACTTAGTTGAGGAACGGCGAGAAAGCGCCATGGTTCAACTAGCTTATTATCAACATAAGCTCAAGCAGGGATATGATTCTCATGTGAAACTTAGACCTCTTGGACCAGGTGACTTAGTATTAAGGAAAGTTTTGGGCACGATGAAGAATCCTGCGTGGGGAAAATTGGGGCCCAACTGGGAAGGACCTTACCATATTACTTCGGTCGCAGGAATAGGGGCCTACAATCTGGAAGATTTGGACGAAAATGTTGTACAACGTCCCTGGAATGTAAATAATCTACGAAGGTACTATTACTAAATAAAAGGCACTTCGGCCGTTCTTTATTGTAAACTACAATATATTCGTTATCTTCAATCGTCAAAGTATCAAGCTTGAAACTTGGTATGCACGGATCCTCGACCACATACCTCGTCTAAATTGATACTCTTTACTAAGTGTTAAACAGAACCTAAGTTACGTCTGGTCCTCGGATCATCTACTTTGGGAAAATTAACATTTTAAATTTATTCGTCTAAGTATCAAGCTGAAACTTGGTATGCCTGGATCCTCGGACCACATACCTCGTCTAAATTGATACTCTTTACTAAGTGTTAAACAGAACCTAAGTTACGTCTGGTCCTCGGATCATCTACTTTGGGAAAATTAACATTTTAAATTTATTCGTCTAAGTATCAAGTTTAAAACTTGGTATGCCTGGATCCTCGGACCACATACCTCGTCTAAATTGATACTCTTTACTAAATGTTAAACAGAACCTAAGTTATGCCTGGATCCTCGGATCATCTACTTTGGGAAAATTAACATTTCGAATTTATTTATCTAAGTACCAAGCTGAAGCTTGGTATGCCTGGATCCTCGGATCATTCACTTGGGAAAAATTAATACTTCTTTTCTTTTTTGTCAAAAACATCAGATATTTGCATAAACCATATGCCTTATCTTTACATAGTTCAAACTAGAGATCCAAAATGAAGAGTCAAATACTCAAAATGCATCACTTAATGCAGTTCCCGGCATAATTAAGCCTTCTTGGAGTATCAATTTCAATTCATGTTGTTGCTAATAACTTTGGTAAAAGACAAAAAGATGATATTTATGGAATGATATGATCAACATAAAACAAAAAAAAAAAATATATAAGAGTCATCTAAAAACAAACATTCATTCTTATATTAAATTCCAAAATAGTACTTTTGCACCTATACTTAGGTATTACACTTAGAGACAAAATAAATTAAAGATAAAGAAAGGAAAGACAACAAGCAAGTCACTGTTTCAGCTTAATCTTTAGAGGGCCTTTGGGGTCTTGAGGAGATGGAAGCTGAGCCAAGGACTCAACGGCAATTCCTTTGCCTTTTGGATCATCTATCAAGGTTATTGGGTTAGCTTGATCACCCAACTCATCATTTGAAGATTCCCGACGATCACTTGAAGGCTGTACGTCTACGAGTGCCTTTTCTTGTGCAGGGTCAAGTTGTTCAGGGGCACCTTCAGGAAGAGTTGAGTCTTCAGCCAAATCACCCCCCTTATCCTCGGATGATCCCTGGGCAGCTTCTTGTGCAGCGTCAGGAATGGAAGAAGCGCGGATTGCAGGAGGATAGTAGACACTCTCTGCTTTCCAAAAAGTGGAAGAGGCATCAACCCCAGCTTGGGAAAGTGCCTCATTCCACACTTGGAGGCAGTAGTGCCTACATACCTCGGGAACCTGAGCCTTGAAGGTTTCAGTGACCTCCTTCACGCCTATATCATAACCGTCTTGTTCGGCTTGGTCCCTAGAGTTCTCGGCCTCTTCTTTTGCTTTCTCAGCCCTTTTCTTCTCCTCAATGGCTTCTTCTTTGCCCCTGATGGCTTCCTCTTTGGCCTTCTCAGACTCGTTCAGATCTTTCTTAAGATCCTCTACGAGCCTTCGTGCTACTAAGAGGTTATCTTCAGCTTGGCGAAGCATTAGGCACTGATCCTCGGCCTGTTTAGTCGTCGTTTTCAGATCAGCCTCTAAACCCGCCTTAGCACTCTCAGCCTTAGCCAATTTTGCTGTGACCTCCTCGCAGTTTCTTCTTATGAAGGTACGAGATCTTTTGAGCGGTTTCACGCCCTGGACTCCTCGGCCCTCGAGACTTGTAGGAATTGATGGCAATCTCTTACGCCCCTGGGCGTATTGAAACGGCCTACGAACAAAACATGTAAAACTTAGACATATAGATATATATAGGAAATAAAAATAAAAGTCAAGGTTTTAGAGAAAACTCACCATTGCAAGCTCCTTCTTCAAAGTCATGAAGACGGTGTGGTCCCTTTCTTTCTCGGCTTAATCATATCCTCGGGGAGTAACGTGCCTGCTCCAAAGCATGCGACGCATGCCGCTGTCCCTTCATCGGAATTTCTAATGGACGCATCCACGGTAATGACCTCGTCGTCCATAGAAAGGTCGGGAAGCCATCACAGGGGCGCGCACGGCCGCCCGTTGGTTCGGTTCTTCTTCCGACCTAGTACGTATGGTGCGGGCCTGCTTTGCACCCTTTTCCACCTCGGGCTCCTTGGAAACAGAACCCTTTCCTACCTCCACAACTTCCTTCCCTTTCGGCTGATCCCTTTTTCTTTTGAGATCAGCTATGTTGGTGCGTTGAGTTTGGGAGGATGGAGGAGGAGGAGGAAGCCTAGCTTCAGGGCGTTTGTCAGCACCCTTTTCTTGAGTCCGAGGGCGCACCTCTTTTGGAGGTTCTTGGACTCTAGGGTCCTTGTCAGCGCCCTCAAGGACATCTTTCAGGCTGGGCTTAATCTTTCGTTGAATGCTCATAACGTTAAGTTCTTCAGTAATAACCTTTGAGATTTGGGTAGAAGTGCCGAGGATGGAAGTTGAATCTTCAGGAGAGTAGAGTTGATTAAAAACCTCAAACTCGTCCTCGGAATCTGGTACCTCAACTTCTTCTTCTTCTTCTTCCTTTACAGTAAGGTAGGAAGATGCAGCTTCACCCGAGGTTAAATTTGTGGAGAGAGGAACTGTGGGAATCCCAACTGGAACGAATGGTGGCGGTTGGATTGGTTGGGTGACCAAAGTACCTTGAGGAATGGTAGTCCCCCCCGGTAGCAAAAAACCCTCCACGGCAACGCTAATCCGAGGAAGACGAGGATCGCGGGCTTTAATCACGCACTTCGGCGCTTGAAAGGCTTTAGATATTGGAGTGTAGCCGAGGATCAGATGAGCCGCACGGAGTTGGCCGTTGGTGTGCACGAAGATCTTGGCTTGTAGGATCCTATCCAACCGCCCGAAATCCACAAGGTTAGGATGACGATCCGCTGCGTGTGGATCTGCAAAGTTATCCAAGTAAAAATGGGTAAGAGTAAGTAAAAAGACGAAAGATAATAGTATGTAAAAGAAACTTCACCTGGAGTCCCTTCCCTCGTCGGACAGGGGAGGCCGTCGTGCCAGTTTCCTGATATGATCAGGAAGTCATTTTTTAGGCCCTTATTTGATTCAGGCAGACATTGAATTAGCCTGACTTCTGGGTGTCTAGACTTTAGGTAATATTCATCTTTTTTGCTTAGGTGATGGAGGTTATAAACCCAGTTCACGTCGTGGTGAGTGAGCCCTAAGTTCATCTTCTCGTTTAAAGCATCTATGGAACCTAGGATCCTAAAGACATTTGGGGCACATTGGGTGGGAGCCAATCTAAAAGCCCTAAAATAATCCCTAGTCACAGTTCCCATGGGGATTTTCATTCCCCCTTCGATGAACGCAATCATCGGGATTACAACTTCCCGTTTTTCTTTTTGTATAATACTCTTCCTCGTTACAGTACTCTAATGGATACATCCGAGGGAATTTTGTACTTAACCTTAAACTCTATTTTTTTCGTTTGAATCCACCAGGGACCCAAATCTACCCATTCTTTTTGAAAAAAGGGGGTGTGGAGAAGACTAACTATGCCGAGGATGAAAGACACAGTGAAAAAGAGAAGATGGGAAAGAAAAGAAACAAAAGAAACAAAAAGCTGATAAGGAAGGGAAGAGTATTGAAGAACTTACTTTTAAAAAAGAAGAAAGCACGGTCACCTCGGACAAGGTACTTGATAGACAGAGAGAGAGTACGGGGAGATGAAAAGTGTGGCAGGTACGTTATGTGGTTTCTGTAGTGTGAATAATTTTGAAGAAAATTAGTATTTATATGTCAGAAGGTGTTTTCAAGCGGGGGAATTCCCGCCTCAACCCAGGAATCGCTCTCGACCGTTGGATATGTGTCATATTAATAAAACGTGGGGGACATAGAAGCGCCAATAATTAATTCGGGGGCGTTTCGCATACCGAAGCATCGGGAACACGCGATGGGTGATTCAGAAGGTATTTCTGTTAACAATATTGCCAAGATTCTGCAGGGTAAATGGGTCTTTTTAAGTCGAGATTCTATTTTTTCTACCAAGGTGAAAAAATAAAGAAACTCGAGGGGCTATTGTAGGGGTATTGGGCCCAATAGTATATGAAGGATGGCCCAACGAAGTATTTTGGGCTGGAAACCCAAATCCGAAGACATTAGAATGATCGTGGACTATTTAAGTATCCAAATACGTCCGAGGAGTAGATTTGTCCTCGGATTACTAGGCCGAGGACATAGGAAGAGAAGTTTAGTATCCCTGGGTTATATTATAAAGAGTCCTACCATTATGGGGATACATGGTATACGTGGAGGACGATAGAAAGAACGGTGGAATGTCTAAAAATAAAAGCGCTTTACCACCGCCCATACATTAAAAGCTCTATAAATTGATACGCCGGCCGTTTAGATGGAAGGATGGGACACGAGCATAGAGCTTGGAACTTGGTCCCTAATCCCGCCGGGCTTTAGGGGAAGAATGGATGGGACAAGTATCCAAAAATGAGGATTGCAACGAGAAAGTGGAAGGTGATGAAGGGAAAGAGAAGGATATAAATAGAGGGGAAGACATACGAAGAAGAGAGGGACTTTTGGAGGAGAAGAGATAGAGTCAATAGTAAATGATAATCAACACTTGTATCCAAACTTGAGAAATATTATAAACCATCCTCGGAAACAATCCGAGGACGATTTCTAAGTCTTACTCTTTGCAAACGATTCTTTGTTTTGTTCCATTGGGCCCAAAGCCCGTTCTTTTTGTAATTATCTAAACCATCCCTGAAATCTAAATTACAAACCCACCCTCTACAAATTCATTGTGAAGAAAGGCCTTTCAAGCCCATCTTTCTCCCAGTCGTGGTTTGGGAATTCGAATTGTGTCCTTACAGCAGCTATCTGTCGAGAATTAATGAGCAGCTTTTCTTCACTTGTTTCTTGAATCAATCTTTAGGTCTTTAATACTTGTCTTGAGCAACATATTTCTTGAAGTACTAAACCTATCTTAGATCTACTCAATTACAAGTAAAGTGCATTTTGTCAGAAGATTAGCTAATTACAAAAAATATGACCCTAACAATCAAAATAATTGATTGGAAAATGACATTTTTACTCAAATTGAGTTGCTTTGGCAACAATCAAAATCAAGTAAAAAAAGGGTAGAAGCAATTTTAATTACATGCAATTAAGAATATATGAGATGTTTTTTTTTTTTTTGTAAAAATATAAAAGATAATTGTACATTTAAAGTAGTATAAACAATTAAATATTGCCAATTAACTAAAGCAATTGGTTCATATTATTGACTACCCTCATTTTCTAATGGCATGTAATATAATTGGAATTTATAAATGTTATAACATGTAATAAGTGTTAGAGCATTCACATAAGACTAGCTAAAGTAGTTTGATGATAAAAATTTAGCTAAACACAAATAAAAATCCCATGCATCACACTCAACAAAATAACCAACACAATTTAACAATGAAAATTCTACGCCACATGTGGTGATTTATGTTGAAAGCAAAACCCAATGTTAAGGGCCAAAATGATTTTTTTTTTATATAAATAATTTACCTGTCTGTGGTTTGACTGAAATTTAAATTGCCTATATGTGGTTTGAAATTTGACACTTTACCCACTTAAAATTAGCTTAATTAGAGTTCCGTAACTCACCTTTGTTAAAAATAGGGGTAAATATATAATTTTGTTTCACTTTTATATTCTCTTCCCAAAACAAAAAACACATACAAAAATAAGACAAACAAGATAAAAAAGTGAGGGATTTGTAAGAATTAATATTTGGAACCTGTATTCAAAACTCCTACCAACAATTACAAAAATGTAACAAATCAAACAAAAAAACCAACAATAAATCTAAGCACTTAGCAATAAAAATGTGGTATTGGTCTCTCTCTTAAACTCACATAGATGTTAAACAGGAACACATACCCAGAGAAATAAAACCCAATTCAACTCCACAAATCTCATATTACCCTTTTCTCTCTTGCTTGGAGTGATTGCCTTGGATGGCTGAAGTCAATTTGAAGATAAAGAAAGCTTACTGACCTCCAGAGAGTGTGGAATTGAATCCATGCTTGGAGTATGTAAATTACCTCTTTTTGCCATGGATTAAGGTGTTTTTAATAGAGCGTAGTATAGCGAATGGTGGTGATAAGTAAGTCATAGGAATTTTATTACGAAAACTTTACTTGTAGTATTTTTTAATGCTAAGACATCTGCTTTTCCACCTAATTGATCCCTTGCATCTCGTTGAAATTGCTTGCTCCTTAATTAGTACTGTTGCCTTAGCTGTTTTTCAAAATTTATTTTCGTCAGGAATATTAACTTAAACTATTGTCTTCCATATGTAGGATGCCCTTTATCCAAGAGATTCGAACGTTGACTTTTTTCTTTGTTGTTGAGCCCTTCTCTCTCTTTTTGCTTTGTGGTTTTTTTTTTTATTTGTTTGAGGTTCCTTGTTGTGGGTTGATCTGATTTGAGGTTCTTTGTTTGAGGTTCATTAGCAACTTTTGACTAAAGCATGACTTTATCTCCCCTTTGTATTGGGGGGTTTTGTTTGCATTTATTTGTTTGTTTGTTTGTTTGTTTTTTTAAATTTGGTGTGGGAGGCTTGGTAGTGGACGAATAGCGCTAGCCACATCTGCACTATACCTTAAAAGGACTAGTCACAATCACAATGGACGAGTTCCTCTTTTGCTATAAACCCTCAGAAATCATACAATCTGCTGGCTTTTACCAGTTCTCGTCTAAGGGCCCCCAATTTAGCTTGATTAGGTGTCGTAGTTCTTCAGATAAGTTGTGGAAGAAAGATTTTTTTTTTTTCATTTCTGGAAATTTGGCTGAGGACCCATGTGATATAAATAGTACCCCCTTTCCTCCTTTTACTGCTGCTTTAGGTTGTCTTCGTCCTGAGGGTGTGTTTTTCATCAACTTTACTTTGTCCATTTTATTTACTTCATTCCTCGTCTAACAATGTCTTTTATTTGTGCAGCCATTATTCATCCACGCCTGGACAAGTTTTACTTGGAGTGTATTGACAGGGCTTGTGCTCATCTTGAGAGGTTTTTCCATAGCTTGGTGACTCTCTGTCGTCTTGCTACATGGGGCTTGGTCTTGAGCCCACAAAGGAGAACCTTATTCACGAGGGAACTACTCGTCGAAGTAAATGTCGTCCTTCATCATTTTTCACACATTTTTTTTAATCTTTTACCTTTTCTAGTCACAGGGCTAGCCACCATGAAGGAGAATAAGGGTAAGAATGTGGCTATTGAGACTGAGGAGGACATCCAGATTATAGACGATTCAACTCCTTTGGCCGTCTAGACTCTTACCGTCTAGCATGTTGCTGGGAAGATGAAGGGTATCTCAAGCAATGTTGACCGTGGGAGTCTTCCTAGTCGTAGAGGTGTCAAAAAGCTTAAAACGGGCAAGTATTCTTCGTCCAAGACTGTAAAGCCCAAGGATTTGATGGTAGACTTGGACGACCCTACCACGAACTTGGTACCCCCCCAGCCCTCTTCCATTGTCTAGACTGAAGCTTCCTTTCCTTCAGCTTCTAAGCCTCCTCATAGGACTCACCCCTCCATTCCTACCAAAGACCTTCCCAACCTAGTGCTGGACAAAGATCATGCTTGGGAGACTTTCAAAGGAATCGTCACTGATAGAGAAGTGAAAGCATATTACAATATGTCAGTGAGAGACTTTGAACATTCTGCCGCCCATGATCTCTTCAAGGTATGGATTTTCCCTATTTATATTGTTATTTTAGTAGGATTCAGAGAAATTTCCTAACCCTTCGTCGTCCATCTTTTTTTATTTTTTTTAGGCTATGGAAAAGTTTTGGACAGTGTCTAGCCAAGCTAGGGAGTTGGGTGACGAGGCTAAGGTCCTTAAGAAGAAAAATAAGGAGTTGGAGGATGAGCTTCTCTTGAAGAAGGGGGAAAGGATCAGGCTCGGTGAGGAGCTTACTTGTCTTCAAGGAATAGAGAAAAACTAAGGAATTAGGTGGAGGAGCTCAAGACAGATTCCATTGAGAAGGAGACTCGTATTAGTCACCTTGAAGGGAAATGTCAAGAGTTCACCTCGTCCTTGGAGAATGCCAAGAAGGACGCCATTACAACTTTTATGAAGTCAGATGACTTCACTAGTCGTCTAGACCAACACTATGTTGCTGGTTATGAAGATTTTCGCTCTGATGCCAAGGAGGCCTATTCTAGGATGGCCTTTGATTCCTTCAAGATTCCTACTGCAGCAGAAAGTTCCTTACTTCAAACGAGCTCTGAGGACGTTAACGTCATGGACAATGCTTCAACTGAGCCTGCTAGAGACGGTGCTGAGCCTACCAAGGATGACCCTAAATCTGGGGAGAATGCCCCTAGTGGTTTATCTCAGTAATTTATATTTCCTTTTAGAAATATTTATTTGCTTGCTTTATTGGGAGTGCCCATTGTTTTGGGCTTTTATTTTAAAACTTATTTAAGTACAATTCTCCCGTCCAAATTTATGGACGTACAATAGATACAATAGCCTTTATTGGCTTAAACAATATAAGGGTTTTTGGATGATGGTCATCTACCCTTTTTTAGACTATTATGAATGAATATTTATTTCCATCTTCATTCTTCATCCATTGTTGAACATGCTATATATTTTGTGCATGGACGACTTTTCTTTAGTTTACATTGTCCATGTTATATCCAGTGGTTTTTTTTTTTAAGTGTGGTCCGTCCACTTGTGAAGGTATTCAGTTCATCCATGTTAGGACAAATTTTTCATGCTCAACATTTTACCTTTCATATCGTGATTATTAGATTTTACAAGTGTAACTCGTTTATAAATGAAATTTCTATTGCCAGCTTTCTTTGTCCATAGGTTTGACTTATAGCTTGCATTAATTTTTGTCCATAGGCTGGACAGCTCATTATGCATCTTTGGGCAAGACGCCTCCAGCATTTACTCATCCAGAAACTGGATTGTTTAGCTAGTTACATTTATCCATAGATTTCATATATTCTTGCATGCATGCTTTGCCTCGTCCATTAGTTATGTTCGAAAATCTGGTTTTGTATCTCATACAAAACACACAGTAGAAGCAATAAATATGGATCTATTTCATTCATGATTGATAATATGCACTATGTAAATTTCAGAATTTAAGAACAAGATAGCGTACATTGGAGTACCTAAGAACACTTTTAATCTTCACTCCAATTCCACTTTAAGCCCAATAAGTGTGGTTTCTCAATCAGTTTCCAAGGGAGAATAATCTAGTGGCTTCACTCACACATACACACCATTTCACAATGATGTCTCTCTTTTTCTCTAATAAATTTTTTTGTATGTTTCTCCCTTTATAACTAACTGATTATCTAATTGGGTTGGCCTATTGGATCTTTCCCATTGGGCTTTAGTGTATGGCTTAGAGTGGGACCAAAATGGACCAATAAGACACTAGTTCCAATGGGTCTTGGGCTTTTTTGTTAAGTCTTGACAAGTCCAAAGTTACAATTAATTATATTTAATACCACTATATAAATATAATTGCACTCTAGGCCTTATTTATAAATTATATCCCAAAACTTTATTATACATGCAACCTCTTCATAAAATATTTGTAGTAATACAAAGTCTTAAATATAGACTGCCACTTTGAAGATTATTACATCTTAATCCTTAAGTACCCGATCTAATCCTTTAAGTTATTCATCATATATTTATGAAATTCAATTTCATAAATATATACTTTAATATCTCCTTACTAAAGTGGTTAGGCCTAAGACTCTGAATAACCAAACGCATTAAACTTATCTCAAAAGAATATTTTATATCTCCGTTAAGAGATTATGAATTTCATCTTGAGAATATATGTTCCATCAACACTAAATGTGGCTGCCTAACATATTGAGATTTTGATCGTGACTTTAGATCTCACTCCTGATATATCAAAGCAACCTACACCTCATGATCAGGTCCGTTATTCTTTTAGGATTAAGAGTTCATGCAAATAGAAGTCGTGAGATTTATTATTCATTTGACAGTCGTTAGGAGAATAATAAATCTCACAGCGGTCCATTTCAATATGTCTTAACTCTTAAAGCATATCAACATACCAACTAGAAGTCTCCACTTCCATGATCAAGACAAATCATCTTAGTTGATATGTTATAGTTTTCGCAGATGAAATGCCTAATTTCATCACCGACTACGAACTATAATTTTGAGTTTACAAAGAACTTGTAATTTATATCTTCTATGATTTTTCACATAAATCACATACTATGCATCTTATGGACTATATGATAATGTCCAAATATTCATGTTACTATTATTTTAGATAATAATAAAATAACTTTATTAATCATAACATTAAGTCATACATAATGTCATACATAGCATCATACAATAGGATTTAAGGGCACACATCCTAACAAGTTGGACGAAGATACCTTAGATTTATTTTAGTTTGCTTCCACTTTATTTAAGGAAAGCTTATAGATGTTACATCCTTGTGTCCAGAGATTTTTCTCGTCTTAGGCCTTTAGCCTTCTTGTGGATTAGCTTTAATGAGAACTTCAACAATACTGAAAATTCACATAATTTTATATACATTGAAAATCCAAACTGTATTTACATAGTATAAACATCATCCACAAGCATGGAACATGCTTAGAAACTAGTGCCTTTAGGGAATCGAAATACTAAAAGACATGAAGTACTAATAACAAACACAAGTAAACATAAATAATTGAAAGTAACACATAACTTAAACTCGTCTAGGATGATGCTTGTCTAGGATGATACTTCACTGATAATATTTTCTTAAATGCTCAACATTCCAGGGGTGCTCTAACTTTCATCCATCTAGGACTTCCAAGTAGTATGATCCCTGCCTTTTGCAATTAATAACCTTGTAGGGTCCTTCCCAATTAGGCCCCAATTTTTCGTGAGTCGGGTTTCTGGTTGCCAAGGAGACCCATTTTCAGATGAGGTCCTTAATGTTGAGGCGTCTGGGTTTCACCATCGCATCATATTGTCTAGCCATGAGGTTTTTATACCTCGCTCTTCTCTGTTCTACATTCATCCTTACCTCGTTTATCAAATCAAGGTCAAGACGAAGTTGTTCTTCATTTTCCTCGTCCTCATATTTCATCACCCTGTGGTTAGTCATGTGTACTTTTGCAGGTCTGACTGCTTCACTTCCATAGGCTAGTTTGAAAGGACTTTCCCTTGTGGGGGTCCTCACAATTGTCCTGTAAGCCCATAGAACACCTGGTAGCTCATCTGATCATACTCCCTTTGCCCCCTTAAGCCAAGTTTTGATGATCTTCAATAAGGATCGGTTTGCAACTTTAGCTAGTCCATTTGCTTGTGGGTGGGAGGGTGAAGAATAATGATTCTTTATTCCAATTTGCTTACAAAAATCTTTAAAAGGTGTGGTATCAAATTGCCTTCCATTATCTGACAATAGTACCCTAGGAACCCCAAATCAGCAGACGATATTTTTCCAAACGAAGTTCTTGACGTTCTGCTGCATAATTTTTGCTAAGGGTTCATCTTCCACCCATTTAGTGAAGTAATCAATCCCCACTACTGAAAACTTCATCTGCTTGGACCTTATTGGAAATGGACCTAAGATATCCAATCCCTATTGTGCAAAGGGCCAAGGGGCCGTCATCAGAGTGATGTACTTTAAGGGTTGTCTAGGGATATTACTGAAGCATTGACACTGATCACACACCCTAACATAAGCCTTAGCATCTGCCTGAATGGTTGGCCAGTAATAACCTACACGGACGATCTTATGGATGAGAGCTCTTGCTTTTGAGTGGTTTCAGCATGCTCCTTCATGAACTTCCCTCAATACATAGTTTGATTCGTCTGGAGCTAAGCACCTTAGGTAAGGCTGAGAGAAGCCTCTTTTATTTAGTACCTTATCTATGAGGACATACTTGGCTGTTTTGACCCTTAGCTTTCTGGCTTCATCCCTATCTTTTGAAAGTCTTCCATCTCTGAGATAAGCCACTATTGGGGTTGTCTAATTTTCCCTTTCTTCAATCTGCTGCACCTCTGGAAAATCTATGCTTGGCATGTACTGGACTTTGTCATACTCGTCCACTGACCTATCTGCTGATACTGCCTTTGCTAAGGCATCTGCTTCCATGTTTTCCTCTCTTGGAACTTGAAGAAAACTGGCTTTCTTAAATTTCTTGTGAAGTCGCTTCACCTTATTGAGATACTTCTTCATCCATTCTTCCTTAGTTTTGCATGTTCCATTCACTTGATCCATGATCAATTGAGAGTCTCCTTGGACAACTATTGATTCTGCCTCTAAGGACTTGGCCAATTCTAGCCGTTTAAGGAGGGCTTCATATTCAACTTCGTTGTTCGTCTTCTGGTACTGTAGACGAGTTGCATATTTTAACTTATCCCCTTTCGGAGATTTCAGTACAACCCCTATACCTCTTGCATATTGTGTGGATGAACCATCTACATGGACGACCCACTTCTTAGTTTCATCCACCTCGTCTAACTTACCATGGTTTGGAGTGAATTCTGCAATGAAATTTGCCAATGCTTGAGCCTTTATCGCATTTCTTGGTTGATACCAGATATCAAACTCACTAAGTTCTATGGCCCATTGGATCAGTTATCATGCCGCCTCCAACTTGTTCATTGCCTTCTTGAGTGGATGATCTGTCAAGATATTGATGACATAAGCTTGAAAGTATTGCCTTAGCTTCCTAGAAGATATTACCAATGCAAAGGCCAACTTCTCCATCATAGGATACCATCCCTTTGCTCCCCTTAGCGCTCTGCTTGTATAATAAACAGGCTTCTGTATCTTCACTTCTTCTCTAATTAATGCTGAACTCGCTGCATGTGGGGACACTGCTAAGTATAAATACAATTCCTTACTTGGTATAGACGGGCTTAATAGAGGAGCTGTTGTGAGGTAGGTCTTAAGGTCTTGGAAGGCCTTTTGACACTCATCCATTCGCTTAAACGCCTTCTTGAGAACCTTGAAAAATGACAAACACTTGTTAATAGCTTTTGAGACAAACCTGTTTAGGGCGGTAACTCGTCCAGTGAGAGACTGGACTTCCTTGATATTCCTTGGTGGCTCCATGTTCAGTATTGCTTGGATCTTATTAGGATTTGCTTTGATTCCCCTATGTGAAACCATAAACTCTAGGAATTTCCCTGATGAAACTCCAAAGGCACACTTGCTTGGATTCAGCTTCATGTTATATCGTTTAAGCGTGTCAAAGGTCTCTTGAAGGTCGTCTAGATGCTTCTTCTCGTCCAAGATTTTCACCAACATGTCATCCACGTATGCTTCTACATTCCGTCCTATCTGTGGACGAAACATATGGTTGACTAGCCTTTGATAGGTTGCCCTTGCATTCTTCAAACCGAAGGGCATCACCTCGTAGAAAAACATGCCTTGATTGGTAATGAAGGATGTCTTCTCTTGATCTTCCTTGTCCATCCTTATCTGGTTATAACCTTAGAAGGCGTCCATGAAACTTAGCAACTTATGACCCTCTGTTGAGTCTACCAGTTGGTCAATACGTGGCAATGGATAGTTATCCTTAGGGCAAGTCTTGTTCAAATTGGTGAAGTCCACACACATCCTCCATTTTCTATTAGCCTTCTTGACCATCATCACATTAGCTAACCAATCCGGGTAAGAGACTTCCCGAATAAACTTTGTTGTGGTTAACTTCTGGACCTCTTCCTTGATAGCATTATCTTGTTCAGGAGCGAAGACTCTTTTCTTTTAACGGACGAGCTTGGAGGAAGGATACACATTCAGACGATGGGTAATGACACTTGGCTCAATCCTTGGCAAGTCTTCGTGACTCCACGTGAAAACATCAATGCTCTTCCTTAAGAACTGGACGAGGTCTTGCTTTGTCTTCTCGTCCATGCTTGTTCCAATCCTAGTAAACCTCTTAGGGTTACTTTCGTCCAGAAGAACATCTTCTAGTACTTCAGTGGGCTCTACAGCAACCCTTCTTTCTTCTATATTCATCGTATGCACATGTTCGTCCATAGCCAGCATGGCTAAGTAACATTCTCTAACTACTAACTAATCTCCTTTCACTTGTCATATTTCATAATCTGTTGAAAACTTGATAGATAGGTGATAGGTGGACGTCACTGCCTTCCAATTATTCAGAGTAGGTCGTCCAATGATGGTATTGTAGGAAGATGAGCAATCTACGACGAGGAAATTTACCTCTTTAGTTATCTGCTGTGGATATGCCCTTACCATGACAGGTAAAGTAATAGTGCCCATTGGTTATACCTTTATTCCTAAGGGTGCATTCACTGGATGAAGTTGATTTCTTCCAAGCCTCATCTGCTGGAAGGAAGGATAATATAGGATATCTGCTGAACTCCCATTATCTATTAGCACCCTTCTAGTCGTGTTTTCTGCAATGAGCAAGGTTATGACGATTGCATTGTCATGTGGATGATGGACCCTTCTAGCATCCTCGTCCGTGAAGGTGATAGCCTACTTGTCTGCCCCCTCAATCCTTGGAGGTCGTCCAGAGAGTTGGACATTCTGCACCACCGTCAAGTAAGTCATTTTTGACTTGGAAAATCGTCCTGTTGAAGTTCCTCCTACAATAACTCTTATTTCTCCAAGTGGGGGCTGTGATGGCTCTTCTACCTTCCCCTTTAACTTCTCGTCCTTATGATCTTATCCAAAAAAATTCCTCAACTTTTCTTGCCTGATGAGATTCTCAATCTGCTGCTTCAAGTCATAGCATTTGTCCGTGCCATGCCCGTGATCTTTATGGAAGTGGCAATATTTGTTCTTATTGCGCTTATTAGGATCTCCCTTCATTTTCTCTAGCCACTTCAAGGATGGGTCATTCTTGATCTGCATAAGCACTTGATCAAGCAAAATGTTCAAGGACGTGTAATGCAAATTTCGTCTTGAAGACAACCTTCCTTCCTGTTGTCTCTATCCTTCTTTTTTCCTGTCCGGGCCTTCTTTGGATGAGGGCCTTGTTTAGAATGACGTGGGAGCTCTGCTTCCATCCACTCTGCTCTCTTCATTTTCTTGGCAATAATCACATCTTCTGCATTCATGAAGTTTTGGGCCGAGTGGACGAGTTCAGCCACAGTTTGTGGTTCTTGATCATAGAGCTTGTGGATGAATAAATCTGAACTAACTTCATTGTAGAAGGCTGCTAATAGCAGCTTATCATCCATCTCGTCTACCGTCAAGGCTTCCCTGTTGAAGCGGGTGATGAAGGACCGCAGACTTTCGTTATCTCCTTGCTCTATAGTCAGTAGGCTGGATGAGGAGCGCTTATGCCTTTGACCTTCAATGAAATTATTGACAAACAACTTAGTCAACTCCTCGAAAGAACTAATGGAATTTGGAGGTATCTTACTAAACCACACTCGTGCTGGTCCCTTAAGGGTGGATGGGAAGGCCTTACATATTATCTCGTCTGGAACCCCTTGAAGGTGCATCATGGTTTTGAAGGTAGCAATGTGATCACATGGGTCACGTGTCCCATCATATGAGTTTAACGCAGGCATCTTGAACTTGGAAGGCAAGGGATGACTATTGATGGATGTTATGAAAGGGGAATTAGTTCAATGAACCAAGTCATCTACATGATTAGTCCTTCTCATATTTTCCCTCATCTCGTCCATGACTCTCCTCATTTGATCAATTTCCTTTTTCAAGTGTCGCACCTTGCATGAAACGGTACCGCTTGAGTGATTCTCATGCTTAACATTTTCTCATTCTCTAGCTTCTTGACTTTGAGCTTGCCCTTCCACACACCATTCATGACGTTTCCTTCTTTGATCGATCTCTCGAGTTAACTCCTGATTTTGACGGATTAACTTTGCCATAGCAGCTGCCATGGACTGCATTTGTTGGACAGAAGGCAGTTGCACAGTAGGTGCGATCTGGTGAGCGCAATTGGGGTGGCTGAAAGCGTTTCCACTCTTTTGGTGGCCTGGACTAGTGGCCATTTATCTTGTTTAGACCATGCAGCCTTTTGTCAAAGAAAGATAAATTGTAAAACAAAAATTTAACTTTTCCATAGACAGCGCCAACTGATGATGCACAAAAAATTAGTAGGCTGAATGCTCCGGGCTTCAATGGGCTTGAGGTTGCTTGGAAGGCCTGAAAATAAAGAAACACATGATCAAAGGTGACTGGGGTGAACCGGCCAAGAACCCTCCGATGCTTAAGTTAGTTTTTCTCTCTTGAACTCAGGAATTCCAACTTTATAAGTGGTGAAAACTTACTTTGATTTGACATGGCTGAGTCCTTTTATAGTGAGTTTTGGAGTGGTTGCTTGTTTAGTAACTTCCCAAACGTGGATGGAAGTTAGAAGGTTCAGACTTAACTTCTACAACTACTATTGGAAGTTAAAAACTTAGTGGGAAGTTAGAGCGATGAATAAAGATTTTTCTCCCACTTTAGAATAGTAGAACGTGGTTCGAATTATAAGCCTTTGGATAGAGACTTACTCTGAAAGTTTCTAAGTGTTGGGAGGTCGTCTAGGTGACTTCATGCTGGATGACCTTTTTGCACTTGGATGACCTCCTTCGGAGGCATTCTTAGGTTAGATCTCTATTGCGATTTTGAACATTTAATATATTAGGTGGACGACCCTTGTGTCCTGGACGACACGATGGATGAATTGGAGATAGTCCAATTTTTGGTTCACCATCATCTTTGATATCCAGTTGCTATCTACCATAATCTTGAACCTGATCTAGCATTAAATGCAAGATTAGACCAAATATTCCCATGCCATCTCTTTGATTAAAGCATTAAATGCTATTCTTGCTCACCAAGATTAAGTCACAACACAATGAGACCTGGACTATATCTCTAAATTTTCATTAACTATTAATCAATCATTTTATTACTTACAAATATTGTATTAAAATGAAATTATGGACCAAAAACACAAATACACAAAAGAGGAACCTTTCTAACAGATCATCAGCAGTGTATTCAGCACTTAACACCTAGCTCACAGTAACATTACCAGCCATTTAATGCTCAATCCTAGTAGTCAGTTACTATACCCAAAACAGCAAGATACCCTTAGAAGGGATCTTACCATTTTCAACCATAATCCATTAAATAAATGTTGAATATTCTCCCTAGCAGATGGAATCATCCAGCTAACCTCATCACCATACCTCATATTATCCACTATAACCTCTCTAGCAGTTATAATCTCATATCTTTACTATCTTTAACTTCCATATCTCTCATACATCCTACAAATTACATCTCTCATAAATTATCCATACATATTTCTCATATATATATATATATATGGAAACCCATCTCTCACCAAGTACCCATACTATAATTCACAAAACATCTATATCTTTTACCATCTTCATACTTCTCAAGAGATATCAAACATTCATATTAAAAACCCTTCTCATGGAAGACATAAACTTCTAATACTAAAACCCTTCTCCTAGAGGGTACAAAGACCTCATGCTAAAACCCCTTTTTATGAAAGACATAAACTTATCTCACAAAAGACCTTCTCATGGAGGGCAATATCACACATATTTCACAAAGATTAAAAGAGCATTATCACGGGGCAGTTCATGATAAGGGGGATAAACTTTACCAGCCTCTACACACGGCTGAACATGCTCTCTCATTCTCTAGTTGCATCCATTTTCCCCCTTCAATCTTGAAGTCATCATGAAAGGATTTATCACGACATATTGCCCCTCTATTGTGAGAGTCATGTCTCTAGAATGTTATTAGCTCACTAATGCTATACAACTGAAGCTACAAACCATACAAAGATAAGCGATTATGTTTCCATATCTCTAAATTTACATTATTGAGTACATGATTACTTCACTTTTAAATACAAATTAATTTAATATTACATTACCACTTACTAAACATGATCTCACTAGTGTTTCACTAATAAACACATTTACTAATAAACTGATATGTCACTGTTGAACATATATTATTTGAGCTCATATATTATTTGAACATAAATCTCTACCAGACATATATTATTTGAACATAAGCCTCTATTGGACATATATTATTCGGACATGCTCTATTGCTGGACATACATATTTGAACATAAACCACAACTGAACATGGACTATTTTGGACGCATCCTATTGCTAGACATATGACACTTAATCAATTATTTCCTAATATTGGTCATCCCTCAGTATACATCATTAAGAACTTTAGCTCATAACTTAAACAATGCTATTACGTTAAATACATATTAATTTATTTCAACTATTATTACAACCATAAATCAAAGCTATTATATTAAACAAATATTATTTATTTATTTTTAACTTTTATCAAGATTTTTAGACGTTAGGCTTTACCCATTTTGTAAGCCTAAAAATGCATTGGAAGCCATTGGTTTATACGGCCCAATACTAAGTTCTGTACTCAACTCCCTAACAAATCCTAGTATAGCAAAATCACCCCTCCAACATATGACACGTAGCTGCGCAAAAAAAAGGGGCCCAAAAAAAAAAAAAACGAAGCTATTAGTTTAAACTGAAGTTGATGGATGCACAGATTCCTCGTACAAATGGAAAAGAAAAACATTGGTCACCACATGTATGATATGTTCCATCATTTTCTACTACTGGAAGTCTTTTAGAGAAAAAACACATTTTAGTTTAAACTGAAGTTGATGGATGCACAGATTCCTCGTACAAATGGAAAAGAAAAACATTGGTCACCACAGGTATGATATGTTCCATCATTTTCTACTACTGGAAGTCTTTTAGAGAAAAAACACATTTTTAATTTTCCAAGTTTCAAAGAGATGTTATTGCGATTCTAAACTAATGTTTCAAGAGATCACAGATTCCTCATAATATTATTTTTTCATCATAAATTTTCCCTAATTGACTAGTACACACCCTGTCTATATGTTCTTGCCGTTGTCCATTTATAAAATTCAAGTCCTTTATTTGTGTTGTTCATTCTCATTTACCCAAAGCACTGAACACAATTGCCACCTAGTCTCCACGTCAACATCATTGCATTATTTTAATGTTTCCATTTTTTTTTTACCTAGGATATTCTTTTTCATCCATCAGTTCACGACAGCGACTTTTTTAACACACAAATAAAATGTGAAGGACTAAAACGAAATATTTGAAAGGATGTAGACCATTTTGAAACAGGAGGAAAAGGTTAAGGACCAAAATTATAATTAATGGTTTGTTTAGAATCTGATTATTTTGTTAAAACTAAAATCTTTTGGCTAAAAGTATTGTATATAAAAGTAAAAGCTAGCTGAAATAATTTAATAGGACCTATAAATAATATCAAAAAGTGCAATAAGACTATGAACAATATAAAAAATAAACTGAATAGTAAAATAAACTGACAAAAAAAAAAGCTATCCAAACATAACCTAAACCTTCCAAATTATTTTGTAAAATTATCGAAATACTTTTTTCGTTCCTACATTTTGACCTTATTCCCATTTTAGTTCTTACTTTTCTTTTTATTTTATTTTATATTTTACCGTTTTTAGTTCTAAGTTCTATTTTAGTTTCTACCGCCATTTCACTAACATAAATGATCTATGTGGGCAGATAGAGTGTACTGTTGACATACTAAATACTGACATGGTCATTAAAATAATAATAAAAAATTTATTTAGCATTTTAAAAATGCCATGTCAGATCACATCAACGTATAAATTAAAAAAATTAATTAATTAATTTTAACTAAAAAAAAAACACTGAATTAAAAACCAAAAATTACAAGAATTAAGAACTAATTTTATCTTGATCAAGACCAAAGTCCAGAAAATTCAAAACCCCAAATTGAGATCTAGGTGGACTTTAGAATCATTTGAAGAACACAAAAGTAAGAAAAGAAAAGAAAAAAAGAAGAAGCTAAATTCTAAAACACAGGCAGATTCAAACACACACACAATAGACAACTTGCAATCTTGCAATGGCAGTTGGCAATAGTATTAAGTTATTTAACACTAACTGATCAGCCTTCCAGTTTCAAGTATTGGAACCAAGAGTGTAACAATTTAACTATCACAATGAGTGTTTCTAAAATCAAACCGGCTAAAACATTCAATGAACAGTGGAAATCAAGTAAGATATCACACAATTTGGTTCTGCAGAATCATTCAAACACACACGCACGCACGCACGCAGAGGCAAAACCCAGAAATCCCATAGATTAGTTACAAAAAAAACATATTTTTTTTTAAAAATCTGAATGTGAGATGAGGGAAAAACCAATATTGAGCAGAAAAAAAACCAGATCGGCATTTTCCGGAAGAAACTTTGCAACCGAAATCACGTTGTTCTTCCAACTCTTCATCTCTCTAGCTAAACTCTACACCCAAAATTTTCAAAACTTAAAGAATATAAACCCAGAAAATTAACACAATTAACACAAACCCAAAAAATTACCACAAGATATGGGCCACAACAACAAGATCGGCGGAACAAAAACCACCACTCCCAGTACATCAAAACCCACACTTCTTTAATCGCCAAACCTGCTTTGAAACCCAGAACCCGACCACCACAGTTCTTAATCACCCCCATTTGGTTGATCTTGAACCCAAGTGCCACCTTGAACCCATTTTGACCTCACTGGTTTTTCATCGCGCCACCACCGGCCATACCGCCACCAGCAATCGATCTCAGCCTCTTTCTCTTATTCGGATCAAACCGATCTCAGCCTCTCTCTTTCTCTAAACCAGATCAAACCCATCAAATCAAGACCCAAAACCTTTCAGAGAAAAGGTATCAAGAGAGAGAGAGAGAAACCAAAATTGGAAAATGAAAGTGCGGCCGTGTGGGGGTTTTATTTTGGATTTAAGATCAAAGAACCTACCAACAATTTTGACAACGTTTATTTATTTTAAAAGATAATATGTTTTTGGTTTTGAATTTTCTGGGTTTGTGTTCTACACGTTCTTATTCAAGATAAACTTGGATTTGAATTTATGTTATTTTTAGTTTTTAATTCTGTTTTTTTTTATTTAGTTAAAATTAATAAATTAATTTTTTAAATTTATTTGTTGACGTGGATCTGACTTGGCATTTTTAAAATCTCAAGTAATTCTTTTTATATCATTCCTCTATTTTATTTGTTACAATAAATCTCAAGTGGCAGATTGTTATTGGTTGTTATTGTTAGGGTAAAAAAGTAATCTTAGTGTTAGGTTCAAATTTGAACCAATAACAACTTTGTTGTGAAAATGTTGTAAAATATTGTAGACGTAACATCTCTCTTTAAGAAAAATGATATGTCCATAACATTTAGTATTCCAACAGTGCATTCTATCTGTCAGATAGACAATTTTTGTTAGTGAGATGATGATAGAGATTAAAATAAAATGCGTTTTTCATTTTAGGGATTAAATGTGGTAAAATAAAAAAAATAGAGACCAAAATGGGAATGAGGCAAAAATGTAGGGATGAAAAAGGTATTTTCGCCATTATCTAATGCTTGCATGCCCAATAATGTTTGTTATTTAAACTCATGAGAATTGAGTCTTTAGTTGATTTTCCATGATCATTTGGGAACCAATTAAAATGCTAAAATGCAAAATTCATCTTTTATGTTTCATTAAAATTCATTTTAGTGCTCTAATTATGCTTTTATTTATTTCGGTCCTCTAACTTTCAAATTTATTCAATTCAAATTTTTCCATCAACTTTTTTATATGCTGTGGTTAATTTTTCAATTTTTTAAAATTTTCTCCAATTTTTTTTTTAAAAAAAATTCAATTAATGATTGAAATGTATTCAATTAACAAAAGTTGACGGAAAGACCTTAATTAAATAAATATGAAATTTAGAGAATTGAAATGAACAAAAACAAAGTTAGATGACGGGTTTTGCATTTTAGACTCGAACAAATTTTAACTAATCTTAAACGCATACATATGTCTATTGTAAGCTCTTTTATTGACCAATGAAAATTATGCCTTCGTATTATATTGTTTAAAATCTCGTTTTTAAACTTAAAAAGAGACGATTACGCCCTTAAATTCCATGTGGAACTATTTTAATGAGGATTTTAACCTCAAGCCACTTTTAGGACTTTCAAAAAAAATATGTGAAATGATTATTTTGCTACTGGGCATCAATTTACGCACAAAAATAATCCTTGATGGTTGCGAAATATGGAGTTTCTATGTAGTTCTTATACTTGAAACTGTCATTTTTAACCATATTAAATCCACATCAACTCTAATTAGTGTTTTTTTTTTAATAAAAATTTTATAAAAAAAGATATTAAATGACCAATTCATTTAAAAAAAAATATTTTTCATCTTTTTTAAATATTAAACTATGTTATGTTCAATCTCTGTAATCAATCTCTGTAATCCACAAGTAAATAGACATAAGCATGAAAAACAATGAACATAGAGAAAAAGAGAGCAAAAATTAAAGTCTTACCAGAAATATAATTAATTCCGAAGAGCTTTAAATTTGTTGCATGCAAACCAATGGGGCCATTGTTTTAGAGTACGATATACGCATAGTTGCAAACAATTACTATAAGAGCATTCATAGCAGATGTTGCAAAAAAAAATGCCATTTTACCACACTAAAAGTCTATTTTATTATTTTACTATATCATTTTACAACATTCCATTTATCAGATGTTTTATCATTCAATTCTATACATTAAAATAATATTTACTACACATTAAAATAATATATTATCTCCTCCCTATCATCACCATCAACAACAACGGCACATCCACCACTGCCGCAACAACGGCCACCAATAGTAACAACACCGACCAGCCACCATCGACACAAACCCACATCCACCAATGCCACCTTAAAAAAAAAAAAAAAAAACACAACCAGAGAGATCGGCACAACCACAAATCTCAAACCCATCGGCACCATCCCAAATCTCAAATCCACAGCATTATCCCAAAATCAACCAACCACCGCTCAAATTAGCCAACCACGACTCAAATTAACCAAACACAACCCACTACAACCATCCAAAAACACAAAACCACTAAACACAACCCACTACAACCCCTCTAAAAAACACCGCCACAAACACCGCAAGAGAAAGAAGAGAGATTCGACAGTGTGCGAGATGGTGGAGGGCGAGATCGGAGAGACCTAGACGGCGAGATGGTGGCCAGCGAGATTAGAGAGACCTGGACGGCGAGACAGTGGCAGGCGAGAATGAACAGTGTTTGACAGAGGCAAGATTGAGATCGGCAGGGAAGATTTTTGGGTTTGATTTGAGGTGCAAAAAGAGAGAAAGAAGTTTGAGGTTGAGGAAGGAGCTAGGAATCTGATCTGAAGAGGAAAGAACACCGGATGGGAGAGAGAGACAGATTGTGAGGAAAGAGAAAAAAATCAATTAAAGAAGTGAGAGGAGATAGAAAAGTCAAATAAAAAAATAATAAACGCGTTTTGCCATTCTCGTCCACACCGTGGCAAATTGCAACGATACTGTTCAATGTTGCAAAATTTTGTCACATTTAACACATCTGATAATACTCCGTTTTTGTGTTTGGTGTGCCAAATATTTGGCATTTGACACATTTGACACATCTGCTGTGGATGCTCTAACAAACTTCATATATAGCAAGCCAACATCCAAAGTGGAATTCACATTTATCATAACAAAATCCTTTGCAATATCTTAAACTCCATTTGTGCTGTTTCTATGTAGTTCTTTTACTTGAGTTAATGTCATTTTTAACCATATTAAATCCACACCAGCCATTAATTAGTTAAAAAAAAAAAAATTAAAACACCAATTCATTTAAAACAGCGAGAATGAGTTCCAGTTAGCTCAATTGGTAAAATTTTTGATGGTTGAATAAGAGATCTGGAGTTCAATCCCCGCTTACAAGAAAAACCGACCAATTAGTGTCTTTTTTTGAGAGAGTTTCAACCTATGAAGTCCGCTCCTAATTATAACTCTTTATTATTAGGCCAAGACACTATTCAGTTTTTGGTGTAGGCGGGGATTGAATCCTAAATCTCTTATGCAACCATCAGAGACTTTACTAATTGACCAATTGGTGTCTTGGTCTGATAATAAAGAGAGAGAATAAAAATTAATGTCTTACTGGATATAGAATTAGTTCCCAAAATCTTCATATTTTTTAAATGTTTCCCAATGGGGTCATTTTTCTATAGTATGATATACGAATGGCAGTAAACATTTGTCCAAACATTCTTCATACATAGCAGGCCAACATTTAAAGTGGAATTCACATCTGTGACCGACAATATCCTTTGAAATATTTTAAAGCCCGATGGTGACGGTAATGATACTTAAGGGTAGGGATGGAACCACCTTTGGACTAGGGGGCAATGACCCCCCTAAGATTTAAAAAAAAAATATTATTATATATGTGTACTAATTTTAGTAATTTTGTTCTATAAATTACATTTTATTTCTTTTTAACAATATCATTGATTCTTTTAAGAGTAATGCTATACTCACAGACATTTTATAAACTGTTTTGGTAGCAAATTATTATTGGTTCGCATATGGGCACATCACTCACATTATTTTTTTACTTACTAGTAACCACTTATCACATCAGTAATTTATTAATAAAACTTGTAGCTTGAGCATTTTTATCATTTTAGTGACCATAAAAAAATTTATAGATCTAATATCTAAAACAAGATATACAGGACAAAAAAAAAGCTCAACAACAAAAATTACCAGTAAAACTAAAAAACAATTAAGCTCAAATAACAAATTTTATCCAAAATAAATAACTCAGCTCTTTAAAAAATTCTAAACAAAAATAATTTTGCTCTTACCTACAAAAAAAAAAAAAAAAAAAAAAAATCTCAGCAGCTAAATAGCAGAATCAGAGGTTGAAACTGCCGCACACAGCTAACTGTAAAACCGCCCCCCCCTAACTCAAAGTTTTGGCTCCGTCCCTGCTTAAGGGTTAGAAAGACATAACCAGGAAGGTTGGAAAAGGTATTAGGCGGAGGCTCTAGGAGCTTGGCTTGTACTACAATAAGTATAAGTATTGAGAAGTCATGTTGTTATGTATGGCTCTATTTAGTGACAAAACTTTGTATGTAATGTATTTTATTGGTGATGTAATGTTTTTGGGTTTTCATGTAAGTTGGGGTAGTGTACTTGAGCATTTCCTTGAAGACTGGAAGTTGCAAGTTGCAGCAACTCAGGATCTTGCGGCCTGGAGGCGACCAGCTCGTGACCTAAGCTACCCACAAAGTCCACGTGGTAGGTGTTTGTCTAAGAGTGTAGACATGCACCTCGTGACCATCTTCTGACCTTAAGGGGAGAATAGGTTGCGAGTTGCACGATCTATGTACTCTGCAAACTGCACAAACCACTGTTTTTTTTTGCCAACACACACACAAGTACTATGTTGTCACCTTCAAGTATGATGTTGTCAAGACCAATTTCTAGTGCAAGCTCTGTCGCTCTTCGTGCTGTCAATGCCTCAATCTCTATTATAGTGGTTGGCAGGGGGAGTTGATGCATTAGTGAAGCCATCACAAGACCTTCACTATTTCGGATTACAACTCCTAGGCTAGCTTTGTTGTCTTCAGCAAAAGTTGCTGCATTATAGTTATCTTGTACTGCGGGGCTTTCAGAGGAGACCAGGATGCCTGTTGTTGGCTTTGCTGTAGTGAGGAGGTCGCTGGAGGGATAAGGGCTTCAATCTGTTGTTCCTGAGAGTGCTCTAGTATTTTTTCGAGGGGTAGAGCCGTCTTGCCTAATTGAAGATTATTTCGGCGATTCCACAAGTTCCAAATGACAAGGGAGAACAGCCCCGGGTCTTTATTACCTGCAAAATCAAATTCAATAAGGTCAGTGAACGTCCTTCTGCCCCTGAGTGCATCATGGTTCCACATTGGAATTTGTCTCCACATGGAAACTAACACAGGGCAGCAGTAAATGACATGATTTTTGTCTTCTTGGTGCATTCTGCAGATATCACACAAGCTGCCAGTGATGATTTTGCGGTGAACCAGCTTTGCTTTGGTAGGTAAGGAATTCGTGCAAGCTCACCAAACCGGGTTCTCAACCTTGTTAGGCACTTCCAGGCCCTAAATTTTTTCCCACAAAGGTTTCATGGATTCCGTGTCTAATAGTCCTAGTTGTTCTTCCTGTAAGAATCGGTATCCAAACTTGACTAAGTACTCTCCATTTGGATTAAAAGGCCCGATCATAACATCTTCTTGAATGGAGCGACAAAGAGGGATATTCTTTATGATAGCTGCCTCAAAATCATAGAAATCCTAGTCAATCACTTCCTCCCTCCATGTTCTATAAACCGGGTCAATCAAGTCACTAACCCAAATCGCGCCTCCCTCCTCAAGCTTTAGAAATATTATTCTAGGTTTGTTCTTCATAGGGAGCCAGTTATCTCCCTAAACCTTAATTGAATTCCCTAGGCTGATTCCCCACACCGCTCCTCGCTTAATAACATCCTTCCCTTTAATTATGCTCTTATAGGCAAAAGATGCATTATTCGGAGTTTTGGCTTCCATCACAATAATAGTTGGAAAAAATTTGGCTTTGAAAACTCTATGGAACAGTGGCTGAGTATCATGTAGGAGCCTCCAAGTTTGCTTGGCCAAAAGTGCATCAGTGAACATGGCTAAGTCTTTAAAACCCATACCTCCCTGCAATTTGGGTTTACGTAAATCTGACCATTTTACCTAATGAATCTTTCTATTATCACCTCTTTGTCCCCAAAAAAAATTATGGATTAGGGACGCAATCTCATTACACAGTGTAAGTGGAACACCAGAGTGCTTTTATGTCTGACCGCTTGATTTCAGATAATATTTTGGTGGCATTCGAAACCTTGCACTACATGAGAAATCATAATAAGGGTAAGACAGGTTTTATGGCTTTGAAACTGGATATGAGTAAGACATATGACAAGGTGGAATGGTTTTTTATGGAGAAAGTCTTGGTGAAGATGGGTTTTTAGGATAGTTGGGTGAAACTAATGATGGCATGAATTACCATGGCATCATATTCACTATTGATAAATGGAGAACCTCATGGTCATATCACCCCCTCCAGGGGACTTAGACAAGGAGACCCGCTCTCTCCATATCTTTGCCTCATGTGCACTGAGAGGTTGCATTGACTGATAAATAAAGCAGCAACCAATGGAGATATCAGAGGAGTGTCCATATGTCACAACGGGCCTAAAATAACTCATTTAATTTTTGCAGATGATAGCTTAATTATTTGCAGGGCCAAGGAAAGTGAGTGCCAGACCTTGTTGAATGTTCTTAATGAATATGAGCTTGCCTCCAAACAACAAATCAATAGAGCAAAAACCACAGTCTTCTTCAGCAAATCCACCACAGCTGATATGCAAAACATGATCAAAGATATGCTTGGAGTAACGGTAGTACGGCAATATGAAAAATGCTTGGGTCTCCCCTCCCTCGTAGGTAGAAACAAGAAAGAGAGCTTCACACACATCAAGCAACAGATTTGGAAGAAACTACAAGGTTGGGAATCTAAACTTTTGTCCCAAGCAGATAGAGAAATTTTGATTAAAGCTATAGCCCAAGCTTTCCCCACATTCATTTTTTTATATTATAAATGTGTGATAATGGGGCCAAATTTCTATAGTATGATGTACGCATGGTAGCAAACATTTATCCAAACATTCTATGTGTAGAGCAGGATAACGTTTAAAGTGAAATTCACATCTATGAAGACAATATCCTTTGCAAAATTCTAAAGCCCTAGGGTAAACGCAATGATACTTAAGGGTTGGAAAGACATAACCAGGAAGTTTGGAATAGGTATTAGGCGGAGGCTTTAGGTGCTTAGCTTGTACTACAGTAAGTACAAGCAATGTCATTGTAATCAAAGCAAGCTATTGCATAGTTCTCTTGCCCATCTTGATTTTTTTTTATTTTTTTTATTTTTTGGGGGGGGGGGGGGGGGGGGGGGATAACTTGGAAGTTAAATATAAAGAGGTCGAGTTCTTATATAATGAGTGTTCAGATAATTTTAATAAAATATTGTTTGAATGTCAATTCATCTTGCAATTAGATTTTATTTAATCAACAATTTTGATTTAGAAGAAGAGCCATTTGAAAGTGGTAGATTTTTGGGAAACCTTGAAGCCAAACAAAATTTGGTTAAGTAACTGTATGTAATTTTTTATTTTGTTATTTAGTAGCTTGTGACTCCAAATGGAAAAAAGCGGGCCAAGATAGGGGAAGATAATTTTAAATAAAAAATGTAATTTGAATATCGATTATGTTGCAAATATATTTTTATACAATATACGTGAACTTTTGATTTAGAAAAGGAGCCATTATAAAATGTTAACTTTTGGGAAACCTTGAAACCAAATGAAAATCAAATTTGGTTAAATCATGTTTCTTTTTTCTTTTTTTTTTTGGGTTTTAGAAGAATGTTTGAAATTGATTAGGGGTCGTGAATTTTATTTTGTATTTATTTACAATCTTGTGGCTCCAAGGTCAAAGGAAGGAGTTGAGAGGGGGCAATTAATTCAAAGTGTAATTTTTTTTTTTTGAATGTCAATTCATCTTCCCTTGTTAAGGGCAATCATGGTGAATACTAGGAAAGTATTTTGTTAAGTTGTGATTTTTTTTCTTGTTAGTTTTGTTGGCTTTATCTGCGACAATTCACTTGTAATTCTTTCAATCATTTACTTGTATTTTGTGAGATTTATTGTACATAGTTTAGTCTCAAGTTGGTGAAGAATTGCTCAAAACTGTGAAGCTCGCGACTGGCTCTCGATTTAAGTACCTGCGAAAGGCCTCGTGAAGAGTACATGTAGAAGAATTGAAATTTAGTTATGCCAGGATGGCTCACGACTTGGTTGCAAGTAGGCTAACCCATGAGTGAGTCGCAAAACCTTTCACCAGCTATTAAAAGTACAATATGTTAATACAATCAAAATTAAAAAAATTAATTCCAATTTTCCAACCTATTCTTTACCATCTAAAACCATGACGGTATACACATCAGTCATAATGTCCGGTACTTTAGTTCTATTCTTTGTAAATTCTTGTCTTTCCAAATTGAAAATCCACGTTTATTATATTGCAATTAATCGACAATGCTTTAGAACTAGTCTTGTCATCGATGCAACTCTCTTCTTGCCTACTACTTTAGACATTTCTTATAATCAGCTATATAGTGTAGTGGATTAAGAGTTAATGAATGAGAGTGTCATATACTTAAGGGGCTACTTTTACAACTTATTGGTGCTTTATCATTCATACTTCATACTTATGTTTCATGGGTCCCTAGCAAAATTTTATCTACAAAGTTGTCCATAATTTCTCTGTATCCATACTTATTGGTACTTTATCATTCATACTTCATACTTCTTGCCTATTTGTATTTGGTCGCACTCTCACATGAGTCTTGACTTTCAGTTAGTGATTTGAAAATGGAATTTTTAACTAGCTTCATTTTCATCAATCATGGGTCTAAATTATCTTTTGCAATGTGAAATATATATGTGGATGATTGTAACTATTTCTGGTTTTTCTGACTACTGTCAATCAGAGTTCTTAAATGACTATATAATTGCTTACACAACAGAAAAATTGGTTAGGAACTTGGCTTTTCTCTCCCACCAAAAAGTGGCAAAAGTTGGGTGGAAAAAGCACAACATCCAATTTGGGTCCCCATCAAATATCATGCTTGCTCCGTCACTACTCACTAGCTTGGGTTTCGGCTTGGCTAGATTTATGTATAGAAAAGCTATTGTCGTTTTTTTTTTTTTTTTTTTGAAGTGATATAAGCGTTTATTAGATTTTGAACAAAGGAATGGAGGTCACATATAAAAAGTAAACCTTTAAAATTGATATCTTCGTGTATAAAAGCCAAAATTAAGAGAAAGTACTATTTTAAAACACTAAAATGCCTTTAGGTTATCTATACTCTATATAATATATAAAAGTCAAAGATAAGATAGACTTCAAATTTGAAACTTTAAAATGCTTTCGTCATAGTATAATCCAGAATGAGTTTGATTTATATCCAGTACTTTTTTAACTGGACATCTCCTATTATTTTAAATATACAATGGCAAATGGTAGTGAGTTTTAATCTCCACCTTTAATTTAATTAGTAGGTAATATAACAATTTCTCATTAAAACAAAAAAAGATTCTTGTTAAAAAGGTACTAGAGGTAAGCCAAACCCATCTAATATTTTGCCAAGTGATCATTCCTTAAGAAGAAATAAAAATTCACTTCATTTAGCCCTCCGCCTCATCAAAATCAAAAGATTGCATTTATGTTAATGTATAGATTAATTGCAATTTATTAAGTAGTTAAATGCATTTATTTTCATGCATTAAGTTTCTATAGATGTTGCAGTGATTATTTTATTATATTAATTTTTTTTTTGAGAATTTAGACAAACATTTTATTAAGGTAATGTGCTAAAATCAGCATGTAGAACATGAGTGACATCTAGAGGTACATCTTCCATCTAGATAGACAAGGGTGGGAGGGGGAAATGAGTGCTCTTCTCGTCAGAGAATGAGCCACCTTGTTACAATGCCTATGTACATAAGATAAATTGAAAACGGAAAACTGCGAGGCAAGGTAATGAATATCTGTTACAATGTGACCATATTGAGCTAGAGACTTGTGACCATCCTTGAGAGAACTAATTAAGCCAGCCGAGTCTCCCTTAAGCTCGATATTATAGAAACCAAATTCAAGGGGAAATTCCACCCCACGTTGTGCATCCAACACTTCTACCTCGATGACAGAGTGAGGCAATGGTACTAGCTGAGAGAGCGATGCCATAACTTGTCCATCACCATTTCGGATTATTACGCCCAAACCAACATTGCCTTCCTTCTCAAACGTAGCACCATCGAAATTTATTTTGAAGCAAGAGGTCGATGGAGGAATCTAGGCCGCTTGGGATTGTTGAGGGCGACTTCTCAGTGGACTCACAGAGAGAGAGTCGCGTTCCTGTAGGCGTTCCATGGCTAATTGCAGCAGCTGGTTCAATGGTACCACAAGTTTACCCAATCTCAGATTGTTGCGACGATTCCAAACTGCCTAAATCATCGAGATAAACAGCTCGGAGTTCATATCTTCTGTAAAACCAAAGCCAAGCATGTCAATGAAACTTGCACTCTGTTTTAGCATGTTGTGATTCCAAGTTGGTGTCGAATTCCAAAGGCTATCTAGCTTTGAACAATGGTACATGGCATGGGCAGTATCTTCTTGTTGTAGCTTACAAATGTCACAAAGACCATCAGGTACCCTGGGATGCACGGACGCGGCACCGGAGGTGCCGCACCCGCGTTCGACGCGGCGGGACTCGCCGACGTGCGAGGGACGCCGCTGCTTGCGCGTCGGTGCGGCGTCCGGCCGCGTCGGCCACGTGGCATCTTATTTTTCCCGCCGACTCGCGCCGACGCAGCGCCGATTCGAGCAGATTCGGGCCGATTCGGCCAGAATCGGGATGTTTCGGCCGTATCGGGCCGTATCGGCCGGCGACCGAAACGGCTGAAACGGCCGAAACAAGCCTCGAATCATGCTGTAACAGCCGAAATTGGCTCTAAATGAGACCCAAAAACCCTAAATCTATCCTTCCTTAATTTTATTTTGTATATTTGTTGCTTCTTTTATGTTTTCTTTTTGGTTTTGTGTTGTGTTTTGTGTTTCTTGCTTTTTTCTTTCTTTGTTTTTGTGAATCAAGGCATAGTAAATTAGTAATATGTTTTTTAAGAATATTTTAATAGTAAAAATTTATAGAAAATATAAATAAAAATATTTTTAATAATTTTTTAATTGTCGAGTCCCGCCGCACCGGCACCCACTTTTTTCAAAAATTGCCGAGTCCCGCACCCGTACCCGCACCCGCACCCGCACTCGCACCTGCACCCGTGCTTCATAGCAGGTACCACCTTCCTCTTCATCGGATTGGTCTTCGTAGGTAGGGAGTTTTGACAAGCATGCCACACGAAATTTTTTACCTTTGCTGGAACGTTCAATCCCCAGATTTTATTACATAATGGTTTCATGTTTTCCACCATAGATTTGCTGGGTTGTTGGGCTTGAGAGGCACACTGCAAGAACTGATACTTGGATTTCACCGAATACTCACCATCAGGATTCCATGGCCAGATTAGAACGTCTTCTTGGATTGATTGACAAAGAGGGATTCGCTTGATGGTTTCTTCCTCAAACTCAGAAAAATAGTTTTCAAGGATGTGCTATTTCCAAACTTGTTGCACCGGGTCAATTAAGAAGCTAACCTTGTGTGATGGCAAACTTGGCATGACTGGAGAAATAATCCTTGGATTATTTCGTGTTGGAAGCCAATTGCTACCCCAAATATCAACTGCAGCACCTATTCCAATTCTCCAAGAGGCTCCACGTTTAATGACTTCCCTTCCCTTGATGATGCTTTTCCAAGCGTAGGAAGAATTGTTGGGATTTGTTGCCTTCATCACCGAACAATTTGGAAAGACTTAGCTTTGAAGGCTCGGTAAAATAAAGATTGGCTATCATGAAGGAGGTGCCATATCTGCTTTGCCAAGAGAGCATCATTATACATAGTCAAATCTTTAAAACCCAATCCTCCTTGTGACTTGGGCTTGCACATTGTCTCCCATTTCAACCGATGAATTTTTTGATTTTCTCCTCGCTGCCTTCAAAAGAATTTTCAGATAAGTGCTTCAATTTCATTGCATAAAGTGACTGGTAGCTTAAAACAAGACATTGTATATGTGGGGAGGGCTTAAGTGTAGGGAATTACCAAGAAATTCCCAACCTGTGAGAAACAAAATATAGAGAAAAACACACGCCAAAGAAAAATAATCACACGCACAAGACAGTATTTATGTGGTTCAGCAATTTGCTTACATTCACGGAGTTGCAAGGATTTCACTATTATCAGGGAAAAATACAAAGTGCGGCTACAATCCTTTTTTTTCTCTAAAAAATGACAACAACAAACCCTAATCACAAAATAGCGTTTTCTACATCCTAAGCCTCAGAAAATTTCCCATTAAAAATCACGCAATATTATTCAAGTCGGGTCGGGTCATCAACCAGATTAAACACAACTAGGCTCCACAAAGCCCAACAAATCTCCCACTTGGAGACTAGTTCAATCACCAACATCAGCCACTATCTTCCAAAAACAATCCCTCATTCCTGCAACGCATCCTCCTGTCCTCAAGCTAGAAGGCCAACTGAAGCTGCACATAGCTTCAGCTTCTTAATAGTGACACCCTTAGTCAACATGTCTGCCAGGTTCTTAGATCCACAAATCTTCTCAAGTATTACCAACTTATCTTCAACAAGGTACCGGATAAAGTGGTATTTTGTCTGTATATGCTTTGACTTTGAATGAAAAACTAAATTTTTAGTAAGAAAAATTGTACTCTGACTGTCACTATGTAGAATGCCCATCTCTTGCTTCTTACCCAATTCATCTAAGAAGCCATGTAGCGAAATCATCGCATTTCCAGCTTCAGTTGTTGCAACATACTCAGTTTCTGTAGTAGACAAAGTAAGAATCTTTTGCAAATTTGAGGCCCAAGATATAGCTGTACAACCTAGAGTAAATACAAACTCAGTAGTGCTCTTTCTATTATCAATATCACCAGCAAAATCAGCATCTACATAACCCTGTAGTTTCAAACTTGCACCTGTGAAGCAAAGACATGTATCTGATGAACTTCTTAGATTTCTCAGAATCCACTTGACTGCCTCTCAATGCTGCTTTCTTGGCCTACTCATGAATCTGCTCACAACTCCCACTGCATGTGCAATGTCTGGCCTTGTACATACCAGAACATACATCAAGCTTCCAATAACTGAGGCATATGACACCTTGCTCATATAGTCTGTATCTTCTTCTGTCTTCGGTGACTATTCCTTGCTTAGTTTGAAATGACTAACCAAGGGTGTGCTCACTGGTTTAGCTTCATTCATGTTCAATCTGCTAAGAACTTTGTTCACATACTCTGACTGTGAAAGCTTTAATGTACCATTAGCCTTGTCTCTAATGATTCTTATACCAAGGATTTGCTTTGCAGCTCCCAAATCCTTCATTGCAAACTGTTTTGACAATTGCTTCTTCAGATTATTAATCTCCTCAACGCTAGACCCTGCAATGAGCATATCATCCACATAAAACAGTAAAATGATGTAAGAATTGTCAAATAGTTTAACATAGCAACAATGATCAGCTTCACATCTCTTGAACCCAATTCTATGCATAAAACTGTCAAACTTCTTGTACTACTGTCTAGGAGCTTGTTTTAGGCCATACAAGCTCTTTCTCAATTTACAAACTAGATTCTCTTGTCCTTGAACAATGAACTCTTCTGGCTGAATCGTGTAAATGTCTTCCTCCAAGTCACCATGAAGGAATGCTGTCTTCATATCTAATTGCTCAAGATGTAAATTTTCTACAGCCACTATTCCTAGTACCAGTCTAATTGTTGACATCTTCATAACTGGAGAAAATATCTCTGTGTAATCAATGCCCTACTTCTGCTGGAACCTTTTAACAACTAATCTGGCCTTGTAACATTTGCTACCATCATGCTCATTCTTTATTTTGTATACCCACTTGTTGTGCAAAGCCTTCTTTCCTGCTGGCAGTTCAATTAGTTCCCATGTCTAATTTCCCAACAAGGAATCCATCTCATCCTTCATGGCTAACTTCCACTTGCTTGAATTCTCATCTTGCAAGGTTTCATCATAGAATTCTAGCTTACCACCATCAGTCAGCAAGAGATAATTTAGAGCGGGTGAATAACGTTGTGGAGGTCTAATGGTCCTGGAAGATTGGCGGACTTCAGCTACAGGTGTACTCTGATCTACCTGTGAATCTACATTTTCCTTATCTTCTTCACCCATTTTCTGGACAGTGCTTTCAGTCAATTCATCTAAGTTGACAAACTCAAATTTATCTTGATCCATCCTTGTAACATCTGGCACTATAGTTGGCCTGTCCTTATATATAATTTGTTCATTAAATATCACATTTCTACTTCTGATGATTTTCCTGTTTTGTTCATCCCAAAACCAATAGCCAAATTTCTCTTCACCACAGCCAATGAAAAAACATATTTTAGACTTTGCATCAAGTTTACTACGAGCATCAGAATTAATATGAACATAAGAAACACAACCAAAAACTTTTAAATATGAAAACTTTACCTCTTTACTGCTCCAAACCTCCTCAGGAAGTCTGAACTCCATAGAAACTGATGGTCCTTGGTTTGTCAAGTAAGCTGCAATGCTAACAGCATCAGCTCAAAAAGTTTTTGGTAGTCCAGCATGCAACCTCATACTCCTAGCACGCTCATTGAGAGTTTTGTTCATGTGCTCAGCCACACCATTCTGCTGTGGTGTCCCAGGAATGGTCTTCTCCATCCTAATTCCTTGTGCAGCACAATATTCACTAAACCCTCCATCTATGTACTCTCCTCCATTATCTGACCTCAAACATTTTACTTTCAAACCTGTTTTTGTTTCAACCATAGCCTTCCACTTCTTAAAAGTTTCAAATACATCAGATTTATTTTTCAGAAAATAAACCCATACCTTTTCTGCTTGAGTCATCAATGAAAGTGATGTAGTACCTTGAACCTCCAAGGGATGCAACCGGAGAAGGCTCCCACATATCAGTGTGTACTAACTCCAATTTCTCAGCCTTCGGTGTCTTGCTAGTTTTCAAGAAGCTCGCCTTTTTCTGCTTTCTTAAGATGTAGCTTTCACATATGTCAAAATCAATGGACTTCAATTTTGGTAGTTTTCCTTTTGACAGCAGCATTTTCATCCCTTTCTCACTCATGTGACCAAGTCTACGGTGCCATAAGCTTGTATCAGTACTTACTTTAGCAACTACAATTGTGTCTCTTGGACTTGAGGTCATATAGAGAGTACCGGTCTTCTTTCCACGAGCCTCTAGCTCCCTTTGTAACGTTCCAAGTACCACTAACAAATAGTATTCCATGCCCTTTATCATCAAGTTGTCCAACAGAAATCAAATTCCTCCTTAGGTCAGGAATATGTCGAACCTTCTTTAGTAACCAAACAGACCTATTGGGCAACAATATCCGGACGTCTCCCATACCCATAACATCCAAGACTAAACCATCAGCCAAATACGCCTTACCAAAATCACCTGCAACATAATTCTGTATGATTTCTCGGTGTGGAGTGGTATGAAACGAAGCTCCTGAGTCCAGAACCCAATCATCAAGTGGACTGTCTACTGTAAGAAGTAATGCATCCTTTACCTCTTCTATTATAGCATTAGCAGAGTCATCTTCATTCTTCTTCTTAGGATTTTTGCATTGCCTCCTAAAGTGGCCTGTTTTCCCACAATTCCAACATTGTACTTGTTGGCCTGATCTAGATTTACTTCTGTTCTGGTTAGAATTTCTGGATTTTGATCTGTCCCGGTTTGAATTTCTATCATTACCTCTGCCTATTGTCTTAAGGTTTAGGGCAGAACCAGATCCTGAGGTTTCACCTGCATCTCTTCTGTGAACCTCCTCAGCCAGAATTAAATCCCGTATGTCGTTGTACTTCAGCTTTTCTTTTCCTATAGAATTACTTACTGCCATGCTCATTGCCTCCCAATTGTTTGGCAAAGAAGCTAAAACGATCAGTGCACAGATCTCATCATCAAAATCAATTTCTACAGACGACAATTGATTTGTGATAGTGTTAAATTCATTCAGATGTTGTGTTATTGATTCATTCTCTGCCATCTTCAGATTGAATAGTTTCTTCATCAGATGCACCTTGTTGTTTGCTGACGGCTTTTCATACATACCAGACAAAGCCTTCATCAGATCTATAGTGGTATTCTCCTTCACAACATTGTGTGCAACAGACCTAGACAGCGTTAACCTGATAACTCCCAGTACCTGTCTATAAAGAAGAGCCCATTCCTCATCCTTTATAGTCGCAGGTTTTGTCCCCAAAAGAGGCAGATGCAATTTCCTCCCATAGAGATAATCTTCAATCTGCATCCTCCAATACGAGATGTCTGTGCCATCGAACTTTTCTATTCCAGGCACCTTTCCTGCTTCCTCTGCCATTGCTCCCACTCAAACCTAGCCCTAGGCTCTGATACCAGTTGTAGGAAATTACCACGAAATTCCCAACCTGTGAGAAACAAAATATAGAGAAAAAAACACACCAAAGAAAAATAGTCACACTCACAAGACAATATTTACGTGGTTCGGCAATTTGCCTACGTCCACGGTTGCAGGGATTTCACTATATGGACTAAGCCTCAGAAAATCTCGCATTAAAAACCACGCAACATTATTCGAGTCGGGTCGGGTCATCAACCGGATCAAACACAACTAGGCTCCACAAAGCCCAACATTAAGCAACATATTTAATTAGGATTTCTCTTCCTACCGAGGTCAAGAGTTTAGCTTCCCATCCTTGTAAGGTCTTCCAAATCTGCTATTTGATATTTGCAAAGCTGTCCTTTTTCTTCCTGCCAGTGAAAGAGGGAAGTCCTAAGTACTTCTCATAATTATGTACCACAGGAACCCTAATAGCATCCTTCATCAAAAGCAGCATATCATGATAAGTTGATTTGCTAAAAAATAGGGTAGTTTTGGTCCTATTAATCATTTGACCTGAGGCCCTTTCATATTTGGCCAGCACCTCCAACAAAGCTTGACATTCATTCTCCAAAGCCTTGCAAAAAATCAAACTATTATTTGCAAAAAGCAAATGGGTTAGTCGAGGCCCTGTTTTGCATATGGCCACCCCCTAATATCTCCACACATGGTTGCCTTCTTAATTAGCCCATTCAGCGCCTCAGTGCACATCAAGAACAAGTATGGTGAAAGAGGGTCCCCTTGATGGAGTCCCCTTGTGGGAGTAATGTCCCCATTAGGTTCACCATTTATTAGCACCGAATAGGATGCATTGGTGATGCATTCCATCATCAAATGTCTCCACCTTTCATAAAAACTCAACTTTTTCCATATATTTCCTCTCCATACGATCATAAGCCTTACTTATGTCTAATTTTAGAGCCATGTAACCAGATTTGCTTGTCCTATGGTTTCTCATATTGGGTAAGGTCTCAAAGGCTACCAAGATATTATCTGAGGCTAAACGATCTGACATGAATGCACTTTGTTGTTTAGAAATAAGATGAGGCATAATAAGTTTTAGTTGATTGGCTAAAACCTTTGTAAAAACTCTATACAACACATTGCTTAAGTTTATTGGCCTAAACTCTGAAAAAAATTCAGGATTTTTTACCTTGGGGATCAATGTGATGAAAGAGTGACCTAAAGCCTTTGGCATGGAGCTCGAATTCAAAAACAGTAGAATAGATTGTGTCACATCAGTGCCCAATAGAGACCAATAGCTTTGATAAAAAAGTGAGGGCATACCGTCGGGCCTAAAAGCTTTTAAGGGAGCCATTTGTCGCAAAGCACTCTCCCCCTCCACCTTGAATTTGGCCAGCAACATGTCATTCATCTCATGTGTAACAAGTTGTGGAATGGTGTCAGTAGCCTCATCAAAATCAGATGGATTTGATGTTGGGAAGAGGTCTTGATAAAAATTGACAATTGTGTCAACCACCTGATCTTGTTGTGTACACCATTTACCTGAAGCATCTCTAAGCTTTTTGATGTAATTTCGTCTACGTCGTTGGATTGCCTTACCATGAAAAAATTTAGTATTTCGATCCCTATCTTTAAGTCACATGATTCTAGACCTTTGGCTCCACATCTTTGATTCTTTTTCCAACAGCAAATTAATTTCCTATTCAAGTTGCCTTATTCGGCCAGTGTCTCCTCCCTTGCTTGCAATTTTTTCCGCTCGTTGCAATTGCTTTTTCTTTTGTTCTAGGTTTTGATGAAAACTCCCATAACATTTTTTACTCCATTGGGTGAGTTCTTCCCCACATCTATCCACCTTTCGAGGTACTGGTGTAGCACTTGGCTCATTGATTCTTTCCTTCCACACCGCCTTAATTGTGTCACTGCATCCCTTATCTGACATCCACATTTGCTCGAGATAGAAGGATTTCTGAAAACGGAAATCCATACCATCTGGAACAATCCATTGTGGTTTGTGGTCAAAGCAAGTTACGTAAATATTATGGACTTTTGTTCCTAGAAAATTTGATAGCCACTCATTTGTCGCTACTGCTCTATCCAATCTCTCCCAAACCATGTAGTCGGCATAATGCTTGTGCCATGTGAATTGAATCCCATGAATCCCAAATCCATGAAGCCACATTGGACAAGAACATCCCTGAACGATTACATTGGTTATGGGGCCGAATTCTTCCTCCTCTTTTTTCCGATTGCCGTGTGATCTCATTAAAGTCACTTGCACCAAACCATGGCGCATTGCTTCAATTTTTCAGACTACGTAGTCTTGCCCACCCTTCATGTTGCTTCTGTTGATCAGGTTCACCACAAAAGCCCATGAACTACTACTCATCCTCTTTATTTTTATTAATCGTAGTGTGAATATGGTTTTTGGAGAAAGTTTCAATTGATAAATCAAAGTCTTCCTTCCAAAAAATCACCAAGCCACCCCACTTATCTTTCCTTGGAACTTCAAATTTATGTTTAAACTTCAAACGATTCTAAACTAGTTCTAGCCTTGCTTTATTTGCCCATGTTTCGGTTATAAACACTGTAGAGGGATTTTTGCCCACACCAAATCAGCAAGCTGATTTTCTGTATGTTGGTTCTCAAGCCCCCGATAGATCCATACTAAGAGACTCATTGTTCCTGATAGGGCTGTGAACCAACCTCCGCCACTATATTTTGATCATCAACACAGTGAAAAAGCATAGGTTTTTTGTTTGGTAACTCAAGGTGAGCCATGGCTTGGGGTGCACGTTTCTACCTTACTGATGTTTTTCCATCCGTGGATGGAACCGTGTTAGACCTGAGGAGCCATTTCCAAGATGGTTTAGGGTTTTCAAAGATTGGTGCATTAAAGAGGTGTAAAGTCTCTGGTAGGTTGGCTGTTTTAGGTAAGTGTGGTAATTGTGGGGATTTGGTAGAATTCTGTGGGGTCAAGGAGTCATCAAACATATCCAAGGCTGGTTGTGAAGAGTTTTACTTATTAGGGAGACTTGAATGGAACGACTCAACACTAAAATTCTTACCTATTGGTGGAGTAACAGGCAAATTAAACTTTCTTAACTCACGGTCTAATTCCTCTAGCTGCTTCTCAAACGGCTCTTCCCTACTATGACTTTGCAGAAAATCAGCCGCATCAGGAGTAACGACTCTTCCCTATTATGACTTTGTAGAAACCTTTGGTGGAGTAGCGGTTTCTTCAAAACATTTTCCTGGTGTAACCTAACTGCATCAGGAGTTGCCCTTGATGGTGGTGGAACTGCCGTGCCCCCAGTTGGAGTTGGCCTCGAGTTCACAGACTGTCTTGGACGAGAAGAGCTTTCTTTTTTTTTCTTGTAAAAGCCCGGCTCTGTAAATACTCTTTTTTGTGAGCGATTGTATGGTGCAATACGTAGCCAAGGGCCATATTGTTGGTCTATAGCAGTAAGAGTGCCTTCACTATCAAGCCAGCTTTCATAATCCCTATCATCATGTGTGAGACAACCGCACCAGTAACAGAGATTTGGGAGCCTGCTCGTACTTAAAGGACACCCATTGTTCTTTGTCCTATCCCATAGATACCATTCGTCCTCGGCTCAGTGGTCGAATAACATCCAATTTGATACGTACCCTCAAAAAGCTCCCACCCTCCTCCTCTACCTCAGATGGTTGCATCATCTGCCCAATAGTACCATATATTCCTTCCACCACCCTTTGGTTCATGAATCTCACTGGTATTCCGTGAACTTGCACCTAAAAAGCTAGGTTGCACCGACACACAATTTTTGGCGACGTGTTGGTGGCGAACACATGTCGGACACCGGAACTGGTACGACTCGCCGGACTTTGGTGTCTGAGCAGTGTCTTTTTTTTTTTTTTTTGCTTCTCTGACACGGTACCGACACGCTAGCAGAACAAAAAAAAAAAAATCACAGACCTTTGCCGGCATCTCAAGTTCTTAACCCACCCTCCCTCTTACCTCTACCTGTTGCTGTTTCCTTCTGTCCCTCGCCAGAGCTAGATCGGGCCGATCGGCGAGCTCCATAGATGTCGATGCCGTGCCTTATCCCTTCCGATCTCTCTATCTCTCTCGGCGTGGATTGTCTGACCTCTTCTCTTCTCTCTCTTTGTTTTTTTTTTCCCAGATATTTTGGTGAATAGGTGTACTGTGTTACTTTAATATAAGTTATAATGTGTTGTTTTGTTTTTTTTTTAAACCCCACTCACGCTGTCACATTGTCACTGACACTGAGTTATACTTTTTTAAGTTTGGTTTACTTTTATATTTTTAGTTTGATGTTGAATGTAGCACATTTAAACTCTTGATTTGTACTCTAAACATTTTATGTGTATTATTGCACTACTTTGGGGGTTAGCTTACTTATTTGTAGTTCTTATATAATTTAAATTCTAAACATAAACATATTTTATGTCTAAAAATATTAAAAAATATGTCTAAATATAAAATTTAATTAATTATTTAATTGCCGTGTCCACGCCGTGTCGTGTCCTTATTTTTCAAAAATTGCCGTAACGTCGTATCCGTGTCCGTGTCCGTGTCGTGTCCGTGTCCATGTCCGTGCATCATAGCTCAAAAGATGCTAGATTGAAAGGCAAATCATCCAGTGACATGTCTGTATCGTATCGCTACAACACCATCTGGTATTATCAAAACTCCAGGGTTCATTTGAAAGGATGTTATCCCCTTTGAGTTTGTTATTAAATGTAAAAAGAACGATATGGCTGCCCAGGTTTTTGACTTTAAAACCATTTTTTGATCTCCATAATGGTGTAAAAGTCGCCACAATAGCATCAATGTTCAGAGTCTGCCTTGTGAAAAACTTAGCAGCAATGATGAACTCCAGCGTGGCCATCTCTTCCTCTAGATTGAAAGTTTGGCCTTCCCTGTCGATAATTGACAATCCATTGTAGTGGTTTGTCAAACCTCCATAGCTAAAAGTGATAAGTGCTTCCCTGGCCCCTGAAAAAATAACCCATAAAACCTTAAAGATAAACTTGTTATCTTAAGGGACTAAGACACCTACAAGGAGGGACAGAAGTTCTATAGCCAAGGAGAAGTTTGGATACTCCAAGTTTTTGCTAGTGACAGAGAAAATCTGTAGTGATTATTTATATAATTATTTTTGTAAAAATTTAATAAAAAAAGAAAAAAAATGGAATATGACATTCTTTCTCATATTTAACTACTTTGGCAACAATTGAAACAAAAACCATCAAAAGGAAAAAGCAAATTTAATAATAAATGCAATAAAAAATAATTTTATTCTTAAAGTAATTGAAATAATTAAATATTTGTGAATTCACTAAAGTAATATGTTCATATTTTTAATTATATCAATCTTAAAATTTACATTCCTAAATAATTTTAATGACATATTATACACAGCCTAATTATTTAAGCAAAGTATTAATAGGTACATGCATTTATTTTCATGTATTTATTATTTATAAATCATGCATATTAATTATTTTACGTAAAATGAATTTTTATGATAATTTTTAAAATATTGATATAACAAATAATTAATTAGAAAATAACATTCTTCCTCATGTTTAACTACTTTGGCAACAATCAAAATCAAGTAAAAAAAGGGTAGAAATAATTTTAATTACATGCAATTAAGAATATATACAATGTTTTTTTATTATTAAGAATATAAAAGATAATTGTACATTTAAAGTAGTACTAGAAACAATTAAATATTTTCCAATTAACTTAACCAATTGGTTCATATTATTGACAACCCTCATTTTCTAATGGCATGTAATATAATTGGAATTTTTTGTAAGTATTATAGCATGTAACAAGTATTAGAGCTTTCACATCAGACTAGTTAAACTAGTCTGATGATAAAAATGACCACACTTTGTGTTTATTTTAGAGATATGTTTGTGTTATGTGGACAATTTGCCGCAAGAGGAATAACCACACTTTTAACAATACATAATAGCATCTTTTCATAGCTATTTGCTTGAGGAAATTGCATTGTGATTAATTCGTTCTTAGTTTTCATCGCTCACTCTTGTGAAGTTTGAAGTCTAATTGGATGAGAGGATGTATGATAATCATCCTATATGTTTGTCTTTCTTTGAATAAAATCTCATAATTATTGAAGAAAAGTTTAAAATATTAATAGTGAAAACTGATACAGGAGTGTCCCAAGTCCTATTAAGCTCAATCTGATGCTTAGTCCGGTCCAGATGTTCTCCTTGAAGACCAGAAGTGCAGTCCATCATTTTGAACATATTTTTTATCATTAATAAAAAGAAGTCAAATAGCCTTTAATTAGTGTCTCCTAGGGTGTGTCAGACTTTATGATTTATTTTACCTAGGCATACAAGTATTTTATTGTGCTTCTAGTTCCTAAGAGTCATGTTTGACTTTGGTCATGTCTAAGTTTAAGTATTAATTACTATTTTTGTTTACCTATGCTCAAAGGGTTGTTCTAAGCTCTATATAAGCCTTTTGGCTGAATTAAATAACGTTAGTGTATTTTTAGATTAAAAAGTTTTGTGCTTCAAAAGATGGATTTCTTCTTTTAAACTCTTATCATATTGGTAGACTCCTTAGTTGGTGAGTTCTGATTTTGTATCCTTTTGGTTGGTGTTTTCTGTATCCAATAGAGTGGTGAACCATTTATCCCTTTTATTTTCTAAGTGTTTGGTTCAACCATGGTACTCTATTACATTCTAGCCATCCTTCACCCTTTTATTGGACCAGTTTGGTTTTTCCCATACAAATTCGGTATTAGTTGTCAGAACTTTGGTTCAATGGCTGGACATCATCGACATGGGAATAATGTTGAGAAACCTAAGAGAGATCATCAATATTTTGAAATGGATGATTTAAGGAGACAATTTTAGCAACTCTATGAGCATTTGAAGTTTTACAAGAATCAAGGACAAGGTCCTAGATATCATAATTCAGAATCTAAAGCTGTTAGAGATGATGAAAAGGAGAATCCACTTCATCATGCTTAGAGTCATTCCTCCAGCAGGAGCACTCCACCCCATCCTCGTCATATAAAAAACTTACAACAAGGTTATGATATGAAGGTGGACATTTCAAAATTTGAAGGGAATATGCCACCTGATCATTTTATTGATTGGATAACTACTTTGAGTGAATCTTTGATTTCAAAGATATTCCAAAAAATCACAAAGTAAAGATTGTTGCTATCAAGCTAAGGAAACATGCTTCAATTTGGTGGGAGCATCTTAAGAGGCAACGAAAACGTGAAGTAAGAGATTTTATTGTGACATGGGAAAAGATGAAAAGAGAGCTCAGGAGAAAATACTTTCCTGACCACTACAAGCAAGATGCTTTTATGAAATTTAATCATTTCAAGCAAAAAGAGCTTTCTGTGGAGGAGTATACATCGGAGTTTGATCATCTTATGATTCGATGTGATTTTGTAGAACCAGGGGAGCAAATGATAGCCTGCTATCTTGGTGGGTTACATGCTGAACTCAATGATGTGGTCCAATTACAACTCTGCTGGACTTACAATGATGTTTGCAAGCTTGCTATGAAAGTGGAGAATCAATTGAAGGAAAGGCAGAGTAGTAGCTTTCGATATTATAATCGAGATGGGGTTTCTAACTGAGGGAATGGTTCCACTTCTAAGTCTGTTGCACTATCCAAGACAACCACTATCAAGCAACCACCAAGGAATGAATCTACATTAGGTCCTAATCGTCCCAACACCTCTGGTACATGTTGTAGATGTTTTAAATGTCAAGGCCTTGGACATATTGCTTATAATTGTCCAAATTGCAAGATAGTTTCTCTTGTGGAGGAAGATATGGAAATAAAGGATGAAGATGAGTCAGCACTGGTACTTCATGAACATGTTGATTTCAATGAGGAGGTGGTCTATGTTGACCAAAGAGAGTCACTTGTTGTTCCAAGAAGTCTCAAGGTAGCCTATTTAGAAGATGAATGGCTTCGAAACAATATATTCCATACCAGATGCACTTCTCATAGAAAATTTTGTGACGTTATCATTGATGGGGGAAGTTGTGAGAATGTTGTTGCAACAACCATGGTGGAGAAGTTGAAATTAGAAACTGAAAATCATCCTCAGCCATACAAACTCCAGTGGCTTTTCAGAGGCAATGAGGTGAAGGTAAATAAGAGATGCTTAATTCAACTTTCTATTGGCAAAAATTATAATGTTTTAGTAATTTGTGATGTTGCACCCATGGATGCATGTCATTTATTACTTGGTAGGCCATGGAAATATGATAGGAAGACTAGTCTTGATGGTTTTGAAAGTACTTACTCTTTTGAAAAAGATGGGGTTAAAATAACTTTGGCTCCTTTAAGATTGATTCATGTTCCTATACCTGCACTTAGGGAGGAAAGCAATTTACTAACCAAATCTGAAATGGAGAAAGCATTGACAAAATATGGTGAGGGGTTTCCTATTGTGGTAAGAGGAGAAGGATCTAGCAGATATGGTTCTCTCCAAGATTGATCTACGCAACGGTTATCATCAAATTCGAATGAGGCCAAGTGATGAATGGAAAACATCTTTCAAAACTAGAGAAGGGTTGTATGAAGGGATAGTGATAGATGCCCTTCGGACTCTCTAATGCTCCTAGTACTCTTATGCGATTAATGAATAATGTCTTTAAGCCATGCATTCGTCATTGCCTCTGTTACTGAATGTTTGAAGGGAGGAAGGTTTTAGTGGAAGTAAGAAGCCCAAAAGAGCTTTAACCCGCTCAAGAAAAAGGTGACAGAAACTCCAATTCTTGTACTCCCAAATTTCAACAAGTTTTTTGAAGTTGATTGTAATGCTTCAGGTGTGGGAATTGGTGTTGTGCTTAGCCAAGAGGGTAAACCTATTGCTTTCTTTAGTGAGAAATTGAATGAATGCAAAAAAAAATATTCTACTTATGATAAAGATTTTTATGCCATTATTCATCATTTATTCATGCTTTGGATCATTAGAGTTATTATCTCCTTCCAAATGAGTTTCTACTTCATTCTAATCATGAATCTTTGAAGTGTTTGAATAGCCGACATGCCAGATGGGTTGAATCAAGTGGCAGATACATTAAGTAGAAGACATTCTTAGCTAACCACTATGGAGGTGCAAATATTAGGTTTTGATGTTTTCAAGGAGTTGTATAATGATGATCCAGACTTTGGTAATGTGTGGAAAGAATGTTCCAGGGGTTCTATTAACCATTTTTTGAATTTTTTTCCAAAGATAACAAATTGTGCATTCCTCAGTGTTCTTTGCAAAGAGTAATTATTCAAGAAATTCATGGAGGAGGTCTTGCTGGACACTTTAGAAGAGACAAAACTCTTGCTCTTGGGCAAGAAAATTTCTATTGGCCTGAGTTGACTCATGATATTATGTCTCTTGTGAGAAGTTGCAGAACCTGCCAAATTGCTAAGAGCCACAGTCAGAACATTGGTTATACACACCATTACCAGTTCTCAAGGCTTTATGGGAAGATATCAGTTTAGATTTTGTTTTGGGTTTGTCTCTAACTCAAAGAAACAAGGATTCTATTATGGTGGTAGTTGATCAATTTTCAAAGATGGCTCATTTTGTTCCTTGTAACAAGACCACAAATGCATCTTCTATTGTTGTTTTGTATTTCAAAGAGATAGTTAAGCTTCATGGTGTTCCAAAAACTATCACTTCTGATCATGATTCGAAGTTTGTAAGTCATTTTTGGCGTACTCTTTGGAGGAAGCTTGGAACTACACTTCAACTCAGCTCTTCTTACCATCCACAAACAGATGGACAAAATGAAGTTGTGAATCAAAGTTTGGGAAATCTCCTGAGAAGCTTTGTAGGGAATTTGAATGACTAGTGGATTATGTTGTCCCTTGAAGTACAATGTAGATGCTCTGAATATCAAGTGAAAAGTTATACCAAGAATGTAAAGAAACAAGAATGAAAAGAAAGATGAAAGTTTTTGTTCATAAGTTTAGTTGATTCTTGTTAATATCAGGTTTAAGCTTGATATTAACATGTCAGTCATGGTCACAAATCTAGGTATCGGATTTGGGACGTGACACACCATCTCTAGTAAAATGTAGTAAAAATTGGGTGGAAAAAGCTTACTATCTCTTGTAAAATGTGGTAAAAATTGGGTGGAAAAAGCAAAACATCCAATTTGGATCCCAATCAAATGACCTGACAAATATGTCATTAGCACCACCACTACTCACTAGCTTGAGCTTTGGCTTGGCTAGATTTACGTATAGAATAGCTATTGTTTTGTTTTGAAGTGCTAGAGATAAGTTTTTTAAATGATAGAAGTGTTCATTAGACTTTGACACAAAGGAATGGAGTTCATTGATTTTATTTTATTTTGCTTAGTTAAAAATTTTATTCCAAAAAGAAAAAGTAAAACGTGACATTTGGTGTTGCAAATTTGTAATTGTGAACACACATTAGTGTTAAACTTTTTAACGAATTGTATTTCTCGGTTTTTTTGTAGAAGAGAAGCAATTATGTTTGATTTATCAATGGTTGATAGTCGATCATAGGGTATTTTGTTCAATTACACAATAAATGACCTTAGTGGTTTAGTTCCAAACAATCCTCAAAAAGAGTACTTCTAACTCACACTCATTCTCAATCCTTGGCGTTGTGAGACAAGGCCCATTACTTCATACTATTTATGAAATGTCTTTGATCCAGAGTGTTAGGGACATATTTTTACGTAATTGGCATATCCTTTGATAAAACGCACTTTACTTGTATTTGAGTATATCTAAGTAAGTTCAAGATGATCATTACAAGTGGTTAAATTGAAGACATGAAGATTACTCAAGCACTGCTCAAGAAAAGTGCAAACTACAGGTCTCGACACCTCCTCGATAGAAGCTCGATCTGTCGAGATTCATTAAAACTTGACAGATGTCTCGATCTATCGAGCTTACGGGATTCAGACTATAGCCAGCAACGTTTTTATTCAAAAAGACTATTTGTTTATGGGTTTGTATAATTCTTATTGGGTTTGTGTAAACCTATTTGGAATAGGAGAGCCCATTAAGCTCTTATTTAAAGGAGGTGGAAAAAGAAAAACCTAACCCTAGAGAGCTTCATAAGTTTTCTTTTTGAAACCCTAACCTCCTCCTACAGAAGAAAGAGTTCTTGCTGCGTTTCTTGTACGCCTTTGGGTGCTGTAACCAAGCAAAGTCTCTTGCACCAACATTGAAGATCTTATTGGTGTTTCTATGTGAAGCTGTTGCAAATCAACTACAACAATCAAAGGGCTGCTGTGGAGTCAGTCACGTACTAGAATTCGTGCAAAGGAGTAAGCTGCGTATTAGGATCCTCGATCAATTGGTTAGTCACGTACTGGGAGCCGTGCATCAAAATGAGAGATTGTCATTACAGAACAAGTCCAATTGGGTATTGGGGTAAAGGTTCAACTGTAGGTTGGTAGAAGGTATTAAGATTCATTTACTTGGAGGTTTTCCCCATTCGTAAACAAATCACCGTGTCAATTTATTTTCCGCTGCACTTTAGTTTATTGGTGATTTGTTTGTACTACCATGTGTTTGCATGTTAAATTGGTTAATTAATTAAACTTGATTAATTAATCAATTGATCCATCACAAGGGGCTAATACGATTTTGGCCTATCACTGAGCATCTTAGGTGCAAATGAATGCCTCTATGACTATGAGCCTATTTGCTACATTTGTTGGATCTCTAAAACATGATCTTTTAAATATTTTTTTTTATAAAAATTTTCAGTAGGAGAGAGAGGCGCCTCTTTGGTGAGAATGTTACTATTGGTTTGAAAAGTGGGATCGAATCTTGTGGTTTGAGTTGTTGTATTTAAATTTAATATACAGTAGTGATTGAGACTTCTTCATCATCAAGACCAGAAATCTTGGGTATAAAAGCCGAAACAAAATAATATGTCTATAGTTTCCTTCCTTTTCACTATGCCTCTTCTAAAAATAAAAGTTAAAAGACTAAAAAAGACAATCCATTTGTTTCACACTTATAATATCTACATCTGAATTGAAGGTTTGAAATTTAATCCATTGTACCAAAATTTGTATTTTTAAAATTGAGGATTATTTGATAACGGAATAGTCTGATTAAACCTTGAGACACCACTTCATTTTATATAAAAAATGAATATTGTTTTATTATTATTAGAAAAATTAAAAATACACACAAACAGAGAGTAAAACTCCATGGATAAGGCTATTATATATACAGAGTAGAAAGTACAGAGAGACAGCTAGGCTAAGCCAAGATGAAAAGTCACGAAACATCCACAAGCAAACAAGGCAATGCCACACGCCCAACCCACACCAACACGTGCATTCATGGTGCAGAGCCTTGGACCGCCACAGTATCTTCCACTTTTTCACCTTATAAATAGTTAAATACTTCCCAACACTGCCAACACACCAACCGGTCAAAAATCTCAGTTTCACTACACCAACCAGTCCCACCTTCCCTTCCTAATTTCCTTCTCTCGCTCTCTAAATTCCCACATCGAACTTTTCTCCTATATATAAATAATAAATTTTCTACTACACCATGTTGTCAAACAAGGTTCTTGCAAAACGACAAGACATTAGTAGTAGTAGCGGTGGTAGTGACATGGAAGGAATGAAGCTCATGCTTCACTTGCTACTACCTCTCTGTGTTCATTGGATCGCTGAGGAAATGACTGTTTCAGTTCTTGTTGATGTTATTACTAATGCTCTATGTCCAGGAGACTCAACCTGTACAGAAGCTATTTATCTTAATGGTCTTCAACAAACGGTATGTAACAAATTCTGTCTTTTTTGTTGTTTTGGTTTTTGGATGGACTTTGTTGGGTTTAGCTAGCACCTGAGAAAAATAAAATGGAGGAAAAATGAGCCATGTTTAGTTGGTTAAAAACCTCGTACCAAATATCCAATTCAAACGTGGCGTGGGATATTAAAAAAATGTTGTTGTTGTGTTATATCTGTTTAAAAAATTATGGTTGTCGAATTTGGCATTTTCTTGTTCTTTGTAACATGTTTGACTCTTGTTTTGTTCATAGACACCAAGACACTAAAACTCGAAAGGGTTGAAAATTTCGCTTAATTTGTTCTTCTTAAGGCCAAAAAAAAGGTTTAATTTTCTTTTCTGTACGTATTTTCTCGGAAACCAAACGGGAGCCTGCATGATGATCTGCTTTCCTAGACTCAGTTCTTGATTTTTTTTTTATTTGGCGGACATGATTTGGAGTTGATCGTAAGTAAGTGGTGGAGCTAAGATTTTAGTCTAGAGGGGATAAAATTAAAAGACGCTATTAAAAGTCAAATTTATTTAAAAAACATTAATAAACAATAATAACAAAATAAATAAACAATTGTAAGTAAATATGAATATATTTCATATTATTAAAATAAATAAACAAAAACAACTCATCCATAGCTACTAAAAAATTTACAAACTGATGGAGTAAAAATATAATTAGTGTTACTTAAAAAATATAATGAATAAATGTTTGAAATTATTTTTTGTGATTGGTGACATGCCAATTTGTAAGACATAAGTAGTAAAATTTGTAATATCTCTAACATCATTCAAAGATAAAATGCTGCAAAAAGTATCATAAATAGTAAAAATATCATAAATAGTAAAAATGGTGTAAATAATGATACAAAATAAAAATAAAAAAATAGTGAAATAGGTGATTTGTTCACTTTCAAGTTTTAACAAGTAGAAGTCTTTTTTTTTTCTCTCTCCACCATGTGACTACTAATACCAAAAAAAAAAAAAATTAGGAGTCAGGGGGCAGGTGCCCCCCCCCCCCCCTGGCCCCCCTCTGGCTCCGCCAATGTCATAAGTGTTTATAATTATATAGTGCTAAGCAGGGAAAATGATCCATTTCTCACTTACTTTTATTTTATATTTTTTATGAGAAAAATTGCTATGTCAATAACATTTTTACAACAAACCATAAATGGTTAATTATTATTATTTCAAATTTGAACCTAACACTAAGATTACTTTTTTGTTATAACAATAACAATCAGTAACAACCTGCCACTTAAGATTTATTGTAAAAATACATATTATTTCTTCTTTTATACTCAAAGAATCGAATCAAGTTCATAATTCTCCTTTCTCTCACTGTTTGTTTGAATTTTTATCTACACCAAGCAGCCCCAGCTAATGGTCCCAAAAGGAAAAAAAGAATTAAAAAGAAAAGGGCCTCGCATCTTGTCCATCATATTCCTGGAATTTATCATTGAGAGTAACACTTTGTTATCCTCAATGTTTCAAGGATTTTTAGATGGATTAGACGTTGATTTCTTTATAAAGACGGTGTCAATTTCAACTTTTCTTTTTACGCCTTCATAAATGAAATAGTTGTTGAAGAATTTTTAATATCTTGGTTTGAAATCTACGTAAGCAAATAATTGCAATTGAATGAAAACGAGTAACGACCCACACAAAACTTGTTAGTCATTGGTCCTTTAGGAAATAAAACTGATGACAGTTTATTGATATTTATCAACTACAGGATTCTAAAAATGATTCCACATGTCGTACTCTCTACATAAAATTTAAAAAAAAAAATTCAATTATCCACTTATTAATTGCGTCAAGCTAGTCTAAAATAAAAAGATTATTTTGTCAATTTCCACATATAGAATCTTTGACTCATGGTCATGGGCTATGCATGGTATATACAAAGTTAGTAAAATATTATGTTTTCATACAAACAATATCTGATACCTATGGCTCCTTATAAATAGATCACCAAGATTGATGGAATAGCAAAACCCATGTAAAAAATTTACAAAGTAGTAGAGAGTGAGAGAGATTTTAAAAGAAAATATTTACATGGGTAAGTGGCATTAATAATAGGTTACTTAATTGAGGTCTTTCCTATCATCATCTACACTCCCAAAATTATGAGTGAAGGTAGGCAGGTAGGATATGATAAGACTAGATGCTCTATTAGGTAAGTATGTTGGAAAAATAAAAGAAATATGCTTGTATGATTTTGATTTGGAAATGTCTTTAATTTTGAGCACTGTATTTGTAATTATGTAATGTCACTATAATTGTTCCGTGCAAGCAATGTTCACATCTTTTAATTTCGGGTGTGGGTCCTAGAGATGTCATATTCATGATCTGCTTTTTTTTTTTTTTTTGGTTTGTTATTGGCCTCTTGAATTTTAATGTATTTTGGAATATTCATCTTTTGTAAAAAAAATTTTAAAAAAAAACCTCGAAAAGTTGGAATAATTATTGTTGTTTCCTTCATCTTTAATATAGTAGAGTAATGAATAAATATGAGACAGAAAGTTATGGTTGTGACCAAGTTGGGTACCAATATATAAAAAGACAAGTATTCCATAAAAAAAAGAATATATATAAAGACAAGTAACCAGGGTCCCTCACCTTCTAGATTTTCTCTTATCCTCTCAGTCTCACATTAGTATGTCTTTTTGTAAAATTTGGTTCTTGATATATATAGACAAGCGGCACACTTATCAAGACACTTGAGAGGGATTCATAAAATTAAAAAAAAAAAAAAAAAAAAAAAAAAAAAAAAAAACTTGAGAGGGACAACTTATGGTCCTTCGACAGTTCTCGGCTCAACTTTAACCTGAAAGGTCGCAAGCTATTTTACCATATAGGCCTTCGTATACCCTTTCTCATCATTGTGTGGCTTTACGACATGTAGCTTCCTTCAATAACCTTAAAGAGTTTACTATAGGCCTTCTGTGATACCCTTTCTCATCATTGTGTGGCTTTACCACATATAGTTTCCTTCAATAACCTGAGTCACAAATTTTTTCAAGGATAATTAATAAAGTGTTGTTAATAATTGGTTCAAATAAGAACCAATTACAACTTCACAACTTAACAATTCTTAAATTTGCTATGAAAATTGTTATGTATAATACTTGCTAGGTCCGGTTAACGGGTACCCTAAGTGCAATTGTTAACAAATTATTATATGAAAGTTTTGACACTACTTATATGAGAAATAAAAAAAACTATCAAAATATTAATTGTTTTTTTTTTTTTTTCATAAAAACTTTTTAAAAATAGTTCACTACCAAAAGCCCTAAGGGCTAACAAATTCCCTTAGCCCTAGGGCAACTATTAACATTTCCCATACTTGTTTTACTTTATGCTCAATTAAATTTCAATTATTTGATTGAATTAAGCATGAGTCAGAAAGCAGTTTCTTGTTAACATGAGATGCAGAAGAAGACTGGGAAAGACAGCAGGGAAAATTTTTCTTTAAATTAAGTTTTGACATATATATTTTAAATGCGTGCAGGTGGTTGGAATTTTCAAGATGGTGGTGCTTCCACTGTTAGGTCAGCTTGCAGATGAGTATGGGCGTAAACCAATGCTCCTTCTTACCATATCCACATCTATATTCCCTTTTGGTATGTTTCATTTGAGTAACTTACTTGCTTATGTGAAGTTAAATGTACAAACTGTTAGATATATACTTCTGAACTTTGAGAATTAAGGATATGAAACCCCAAATATGTATGTCACTTTAAGTGTGCATTAGCTGTTTCACAATTATGGTTTTTTTTTTTTTTTAAATTAATATTTTAGAAAAAAATGAATGTGATTTAGTCTATGAAATTTACAAATGCTTTTGAAGGCAGTGGATGGGATACTATAGACCATGTGCATGTCAAAAGATTGATGGTTTAGCATTCAAACCTATAAACCATTTCTAAGGCATGAATATGGCTTCAGGCTAAACTAATTTGACAGAATCTGGCCAAGAACTTTAAAAAAAAAAGAAAATGAGTAAAAGGTGATCTTTTTGTTTTTGGTGGATTATACATCTGAAAACATGGAAAATTTTGAATTCCAGCTGATTTTGATTGAATGAATGGATACTGACGACACCATTCATCCGAAACTGATCTAGAGTAAGATAAGCATCCTAAATGATGTATGAAAGATGAGAGACAAAGAAGAGTTAAATGTATTTATAGTTCAACTATGCATGTTGAAAGAATAAATACATGAGGAAAAAAAGGGGGAATTTCCATTACAACTATACATGATTACCTTTTAAAATTGTGAATGATATTAATGCTTACTTTGTATGATGCTACTAGCATTACATTAATGATACTTTCAAGACTATCAAGTGAATTTACAAATTTGATTTTTCTGTATTCTATTTTCAGCTATACTTGCCTGGAATCAGTCTACAGGATTTGTATATGCTTACTATGTTCTTCGTACAATATCTTATATTCTAAGTCAAGGGAGTATTTTCTGCATTGCTGTTGCTTATGCGGTAAGACTTGTTCCTCAATGATTGATGATCATGAATAGGGAATATTGGGGGTCACATTTTCCCTTCCTTTGTAGGCGGATGTTGTTGAAGAGAATAATAGGGCAGCAGCTTTTAGTTGGATAACAGGCCTTTGTTCTGCCTCACATGTCTTGGGAAATCTTCTGGCACTTTTTCTCCCAGAAAAGTACATTTTTCCGGTATGTTGCTGCTCTGAATTCAGCATTAGACATGCAGCCTTAATTCTGTCATCTTTTTCTGTAAAATCATTTTTACCAATTTAGCCTTTTGTTTCAGGTTTCAATAGCTCTCTTGATCTTATCTCCGATTTATATTCAACTCTTTCTGGTTGAGACAGTTAAGCTGGCTCCAAAGAGGGACCAAGATTCAGCTTGCTTAGCTAAGACAATTAAAATTATCCAGAAACGATACAAATCAATGAAAGATGCTGCTACAATAGTTATGAACAGGTAATTTTTTCTATAATCAAGACAGCTTAAAATATCCTCATCCGGCATTACGTAAAAACCATATCTGGAATCTCTTAGGCAGTATAAGCATCCAAACCTTTATACCTGCAAAACATTATAAATAAATTGTCTTTGTCTGGCTAATAGTGCTTCATTTTCCCTTTACAGTCCGACTTTAAGGGGCATTTCTCTGGTTTCTTTCTTCTATGAGTTGGGAATGTCTGGCATCACCTATGTCTTGATGGTATGTTTCCTATTAATTTATCATTTTCAAAAGCAAATAGATGGCTGCATGCTGACAATTTCCTCTTGGTACCATCATACAGCATCAGATATTATATATATATATATATATATATATATATATATATAATTTTCTTTCCCTTTTTCCATAATTATTTTTTTCTTTTTGACAAACGACATATTCTTTCAGCCTTTTCAGAATAGTTTCAGTCAGAATCTTTAAAGCAAATATTTTGAAACAAGACCTTGCATGGAACTGAAAGCTTTTGTGATGCTTATTGTTGCTACCAATCTTAGTTTGGCCAAAATCTAATTGTCATTATAAATCAGTAATTCGCAAATTGTGTGATTTGGGGTTGAAAAAGAGGAGGAGAAAATAAAGAAAAGGGAGAAGGGGAATGCCCAGTGAACATACCTTGTTGGGGTAGGATTTGTATGCGATGTGCTTACCCCAAAAATATATAAAAATAATTTTGCTTATTATATAGAGACAAAGATGTCCAGTTTTGAAGGAAATATTTTAAAGACCTTATACAAATAGAATGTGGAAGGACTCGGGGAAGAGAAATTGGTAGAGGCTTAGACATGAAGCAGGAGACCCTAGGGAGCTTTATTCAGGGGAGTATGAATCAGAGGAGTCATGACTTAGTTGGTTAGCAGTTGTCATTGGCAAACAGATCAAGCACATGTCCTGAACCCACCAAAGTAATGGGAGAAATTTTGTACTGAAACTCGTGCAGAAAAAGAAAAGGTGTGAGAGCTTCAGACTTCCTAGAGACTACAAAGCCAAAGGCTTTCTTAATCAATAGTTTAGGATAAGATAGTGCTAGATTTATCATATGATAAGATAATTGCAACTAAACCAATCCATGAAGTTGAGTAATGAAAATTTATGAAACAATGTTTTTGTTTTGATTCAATGAATTGATGGTTATGCCACTACCTGTGCAGTACTATCTCAAGGCCACTTTTGGTTTCGATAAAAATCAGTTCTCAGAAATTCTGATGCTCGTGGGAATAGGTTCAATTGTTTCACAGGTGAAGTATTTTATGGAGCTAAAGTTTCCTTATATTTACTTAAAAGAGTTTGATATACCTTTATACTGAAGATTGTGAATTACTCTCATCTTTTGCCTTCTATCAAGGCTGCATATCAATATCTGCTAGTATGTTATTAACTTTATCTGCTTGGCATATGCCAGAGTTTTCCTATAAATCCTCTGCTTTGTTGCTCAGAAGTTATCAAAAGAATAATTCTTCCAGTTGGTGTTGTAATGGTTGATAATCTGTCTTCTCAACTAGAAAACAATGCAAAGGCATCGTGGTTATAGAAATGAAACTATTCTTAGGGTCATATTCTGTTTAATTGTCTTCCCTTAATGAGCACATTGCTTATAATCCTTTCAAAGTCTTCAGAATTGAGAGTACTGTTCAGTGCTCATACTATCAGCATGAATGAAACCTCTTTTGTCAAAAATATTCCATATGATGATTGTGTTGAGCTTTTATGAAAATTTTAAATTCCTTCAGAAATGCTCTTCCTATAACATGTTGGTTTGTGGTTCCAGATGTTGGTGCTTCCACTAATAAATCCATTGGTTGGAGAGAAAGTGATATTGTGCATAGGTTTACTTGCATCAATAGCTTATGTAAGTCTCTTATAATAATTTCTTTTAATCCTTCCAGCACAAATTACAAAATAAAATAAAAACTAATGATTCTTTGTGCTGTGCAGGCATTATTCAATGGCCTTGCATGGGCGGCATGGGTATGTACATACTTTATGAATGCGTTATTTAATTCTATGCTAAAGGAAAATTTTCTGACACATAAGCACTTGAGTTCGCTTGCAAGCAAATATTTAGCCTTAAATGATTTTTGGACATATCAATGTTATTTCTATTTTCTTACGTGAATCATGTTTAGATACGTAATTTGTAGTTTGAAAATTTTAAATTTTGGAAAACATGAGGAATATAAAAATCACTCTATGCTCTAAGAGTTTCATGTGCACGTAGGGAACTTGAGTGCCTCTTTTATGAAAGAATCTGTGGTTCAAAAAGCACTAATGACATTGATCAGAAACTTTTCTTTCTTTTCTTTTTTCTTTAGGCTATTTTGAATTTTGAATTTCCATTCCTCATATGGAGTTATAAATTCAATCATGTGTTAATCGTGGCTTTGTGAAAGTTAAACTAAAGTTTCCTAGTTCTGTTTATTATTTTTCAACTGTGGATACATTTCTCAGTCAGTAACAATGCAACATTGCCACAATGCAGGTACCATTCATGAGTGCCACATTTAAAGTTGTAGTTGTCCTTGTAAGACCTGCTGTAAGTATTGGAATCATATATTTTTTCATAAAATAATATTCAATGTGGTTATTCAGTTGACCTGTAATTCTAATGGTGTTTCAATTTTGTCTGTCAAATTATATGCAGACTTACGCAATTATTTCAAGAGCATCGAGCTCAAAAAATCAGGTTTGGAAAATACATGTGATCCCATTACCTACAGTTCTGCATTCCATAGTTCTTAATATTCTTTCTAGCAATTAAAAAATAATAATAATAATAATCTTCTACTCTTACTGTCAATACAAGGAAAGTCCTGGTTTCTGTATTTTCACCTTTTGGTATTATTATACATAGGGAGAGGCTGCTGAATTTGATAAAGTTTTTTGAGTAAAGCTAATGCATCTCATAAGTCACACTACTCATCAGAACTGGCTGTTTTCTACTTCTTTAGATTGAACTTTGAACTCAATTAAAAAAAAAATGAGGCAGGTTCATCAACATGTGTTCAGAATGAATCAGATCAGCATTTGTCCAGTGGTGAGTTTTGGGTTTAAAATGGTGGCTTTATACGAAAATTGGTCCAATGATTTTTATCTTTTGTTCAGTTATCTATGGTTATCAGATGCTATATGCCACAAAATTTGCTACTTTTACACCCGAAATTGCTGCATTCACTTAACTGATGGAGAATTTCAGGAGTATGCCAAACAAAAAAGAAATAAATGTAGACATAGGATTCTCCCACATCAAAATATCTTTTTCTGTGTTGAGTTAGTTCTTGAGCTAAATACAGTACAAAGCACATGACCGTGGTCATTCCATTGACATGTATGTTCGATTGTCTGTGCAGGGAAAAGCACAAGGATTTGTGGCTGGTGTGGAATCAATAGCAAGTTTGTTATCACCACTTGTAATGAGTCCATTGACTTGTGAGTGGACTAACTCATCATTTTTTTAGTTGTGTTAGAATCAATTCATATTTATTGCTAACAAGCTAAATTTTTATCTCAGCATGGTTCTTATCTAGCAGTGCTCCTTTCAACTGCAAAGGTTTTAGTATTGTATGTGCATCTGTATGCATGGTAAGCATATACCCCCCCTTCTCTCTCTCTCTCTCTCTCTCTCTCTCTCTCTTAACTAACCCTGCATCTTATCCTCCTCAGATGATTTCATTATGTTATGCTTGCCTGCTTAAACCTGGGGTACCTTCAAGCAGTGATTTAGAGGATGACATTGAAGCACCATTGCTAAGTGAGAGTTGATTGTTTGTTCCATGTAATTTAAAATATTTTTTCTATGCTGGCTGATGTAAATAGTTGGGGTCCCTTGCATAGAGCAGTGTAATTGTATTAGTGCAAACAAGCTTCCAATGTGTTTATCCCTCAGAAAGTTCTCTTAAACTTTATGCACCCTTGAGCTACAGAGAATAACATTGAAGCTTCACCTCCGAGTGTTATAGTTCATTGTTGTATTTCCCAAGCATTTTGTAATAGCTTTTATTGGCAGTGATGTATGTATGCATCCCTTTGGTAGAGTAAGAATGTAATTATATTGATACATATAAATTTTGACCATGCATTTTACCTCAAAAAGTTGTTCTCTTCTCTTCAACATCTGTGTGTGTAAATGAATATGCAAACTTTATTTCAAACACTATAACTGAACAAGCAGCACTGCTGAATACTAGCCTAAAAGATAACAAACAGCAACGTGTACATGGCTCCAATACAACAGGAGTTGTTTATATGCAACATAAATCTTTAACTGTTAAAGCAGCTAGACATTCCATATTTGACATCCAGCACCCAGTGACGGAACCTGGGGTGGAGGGGATTATATTTGGTGTAACTTTAAATAACGTTACACCACCTAATATTTTTTAATTGAATCCAAATTTTGACAAATGCATTGTTACATTATATTATTTTCATATATTCTTTATGTTTGCAAAATTTTAAGATAATCAAATATCAATAATCAAGTTATCAATCAATTATTTAAATTCAATTTTTTGTTATTTAAAATAATACATAAAAGATGAGTTTTTGATCAAGTAATAAATAACATCCAATTAGCATTAAAATTTACATTCATATTAAAAAAACATATAGAATATGTAATCTATTAGTAGGATTTTCAAAATTTGAATTATATAACAAGTTATTAGATGGTATAACATTACTTAGAGTTACACTATATGTAACTTGAACCCAATGCTTGATTGTAATGGTCTTGATGCAGCAACTATGTTCTACCAATGCTTGATTGTAGTTTTGGCTCTGGTAGATTCTTGTGTAATTAGAAGGTACAAAACCTCTCAAATCTCACAAAGAGTAACACACAAGACTTTTTCAGCACTCCAAAATGTGGCTAGGGTTTCACTTTTATATGCGGAGAAGTTTAGATGAAACCTTAAACGTTTTTGCGGGCTTGGGCCTACTTGAAAAACTACAAAAAAAAAAAAAAACTGGACCTGCGATTTTTGATCGGTCAAGCCTAATTCTCGATCGGTCGAGCAAAGCAGAATCACACTCCCTTTTTCTGAACTCAATTGAACTTGTGAAACACACACATTTAAGCATTGCCTAAACACTTAGACTAGACATGTTTTGTTCTTAGTTTACCAATACAATACAAAAATGATTCTAAATATTTAAATCTAAATCTTCAGATTCTAACATAAATATCAAGCGGAATGTTAGACAAACTAATTCACAAAATAATAGAACTCTTATTAAATTGTATATTTCTATTAGATTTTTTATGTTGTTTTAAAGTACTTTTAGTGTGAAATTACCATATGCAATTCATATGGACTTATAAAAGGATTTGACATGAAGTAAGTTTTAAATACAGTTTATGTGAATTTGTTACTTTTAATTAGTAGTGACTCACTTCACTTAGAGACGGATTTGGGTTTGAAAAATGGGCTCGAGTCTTTGTGGCTTGAGTTGTTGTATTTAATATACGGTGTTGATCAGTTCAGTAGTGATTAGGAGGACTTCATCATCAAGACCGAGATCCTCGGGTATATGCCTAAACAAAATAGGATGTCTACAATTTCTTTTCTTTCAACTACGTCGCTTCTAGGAATGAAAGTTAAAAACTGAAGTGGACAATCCATTTGTTTCGACATATATACCTAAGAATCTACCTACACGTGCTTCTCTAGCTCACACAAAACATACAATGGGCCATTAGGATACGAGTATACGACACAACATGTCTTTTGCTAACCCAAATGCCACAAGGTGTGAAACGGGGGCTGGCGTGCAAGCAAGTGGAGGGGTAGTCTCTACTCTAGGAGGATTAGCAATATGGACAGAGGGCCATAGCGCAAGTAATTTTTTTATTTTTTATTTTAGAGATAATTATAATATACTGATAATCTCACAATTCGAATCCTTTCCTCTTTAGACCTCCAAGCTCTTTGTGCATGGAAAAATGCCAATTCAGTTAAGGTGCTTGGCAGGTAAAATTCAACTAATCAAATGAATTTGTTGTTTAATAATACACTTGAATCTATCTAAAGTTCTAAACTGATGGTCTGAAATTTAATTCCTTGTACCGAAATTTATATTTCTAAAATTGAAGATTATTTGAGGGTGGAATAGTCCGGTAAAATGTTAGGATTCTTCGTCCTTTTATTAAAATATCATGAAGGTTATCTTATCATTATTAAAAAAAAAGTTTATAGACACAAACAATTTGACACCCATTGATAAAAAATGATTTTGTAGTGAATTTAGACGAGAACTAGTACAAGTTGCCGCGTCAGCAAAGTACAGAGATAGCTTGGCTAAGCTAATTTCAGAAGGAGAAAAACGGGCTATTGCCCTTTTTAAAAAATATATATATATATCCAACAAAATGCCCCCTTGTGTGAAACTATTTAGGGAAATGTCTTTGTTTTGAAACTCGATTTTCTAAAAATTGAGTTCCAATTCAAAACTCGATTTTTGGACAATCGAGTTATAGCGAACTGAAAAAAAAAAAAAAATTTGTGAAACTCGAGTTCTAGAAATTTTTTTTCTAAGTTCAATTCCACTATAACTCAATTGTCCAAAAATTGAGTTTTACATTTGAAACTCGATTTTTTAAAAATCGAGATTTAAAACAAGAGCATTTTTCTAAATAGTTTGAAAAATTGGGCAAAATGCTGAAAAGTTTTTTTGAAAGGGGTAAAACCCCATTTTGGCCGTATTAGAATCCCCAAACATCCACAAGCAAACAAGGCAATGCCACAAGCAGAACCCACATCAGCATGTGCATTCTCTTGCAAAGCCTCGGATCACCACAAGATCTCCCGTTTTTAATAATGAAGATTATCTTATCATTTTAAAAAAAAAAAAAAGTTTATAGATACAGACAATTTGACACCCATTGATAAAAACTGATTTCGTAGTAAATTTAGACGAGAACCAGTACAAGTTGTCACGTTAGCAAAGTACAGAGAGAGCTTGGCTAAGCCAGTATCAAAAGGAGAACATGGGCTTTTGCCCCTTTTTTTTTTAAATACCCAGCAAAATGCCCCTATGTGAAATTATTTAGGGAAATGTCCCTGTTTTGAAACTTGATTTTCTAAAAATTTAGTTCCAATGTAGAACTCGATTTTTGGACAATTGAGTTATAGCGAACTGAAAAAAAAAAATTGTGGAACTCGAGGTCCAGAAATTTTTTTTTTTTTCTAAGTCCAATTCCACTATAACTCGATTGTCCAAAAATTGAGTTTTACAAAACTGGATTTTCTAAAAATCAAGTTTCAAAACAGGGGCATTTCCTTAAATAGTTTGAAAAATGGGCAAAATGCTGGAAAGTTTTTTTGAGAGGGGTAAAACCCCATTTTGGCCATATCAGAATAACCAAACATCCACAAGCAAACAAGGCAATGCCACAAGCAGAACCCACACCAGCATGTGCATTCTCTTGCAGAGCCTCGGATCACCACAAGATCTCCTGTTTTTTTAGCTTATAAATACTTCCCAACATTGCCACCACACCAACCAGTCAAGTCTCAGCTTCACTCTCTCAATTCAAGTCCCACATCGAAATAACTTCTTTCATATAATAAATTTTCAACTAGACCATGTTGAAAATATAACATTTTGAACACAGTTTCCAAATAAATTTAAAAAAAAAAAAAAAAAAAGAAAAGGAAAAAGGGTATACCTTTGTGAGAGTAGAATGGAGATCAAAGTTGGTCAAATTGATGGATTGGGCGCCTTCAACGAGGATTGGAGACCCAGAATGGGATTCTACTTTCTTTTATATTTTGAACACCATTGCTGAGAGAATAAGAGAAAGTGATGGAGGGCGATGTGTGTGAGAGTGAGAGATGGAGGCTGTGAGAGAGAGAGAGAGAGAGAGAGAGAGAGAGAGAGAGGGCGGGGTGGCTAAATGAGAAGGAGATACTAGGGTTTTAGTTTTAGAAGTTTAGTTTTATATAAATTCAAAACGACATCGTTTTGATAATAAAAACTTTAAAAAAAGAAAAAAGAAAAAAGAAAAAAGGCTGTTTTGAAGGTTAGAACCTAGGACAAGAACTTGAAAAACACACGTGCTTACCACTAAGGCAACATAGCTTTATTTAATGTATTTTACCTATAATAATATATATCGGTCGGTTTCGGTTTGGTTGTGTATAATAATATATATATAGGTCCACAATAAATTATTTATTTGTTATTTTTTTATTCAAGTTGGGCTTACATATATATATTTCTTGATTAATTTATATTAAAATTATTTTAGTAAAACTTAAAATGATGCTGTTATTAATATATATTTAATAAAAAATGACCGATACACCATTCAAATTACAACCACATAAACATGATTTAAAAAAAAAAAAAAAAATAGGGCGGCAAAAAGAATGGCCAAAATATACCCCTTAAACCTAAGAAATGGCCAAAATACCCCTAAGCCTAAAAAAAGACCAAGATGCCTAAAAAATGCCCGAAATACCCCCAAAAACTAAAATATGACCATAATACCCACTAAACATAAAAATGTCCAAAATACCAAAGGGTGGTCCAACAAATTTGGAGGCCTAAGGCGATATATTTGAATAAGGGCTTTTTGTTATCATTCAAATAATATTTAACTAGTATTTAATATCATAATTTTTTTACAACAAAAATCTATTCCTTTTATTTTGTAATATGCTTTTTTTGGGGAAAAATGCTAAAGCTATAACAAATTTTGCTAAAAAAAAACATTTCAAACGATGTAAAAATGAATGCGATTAGTGATACTTCAAGAAGATAATAAACAAGTATTTGAATGAATGATATTAGGAATATTATAAATTTTACAACATGAGGGTTACAAAGATGTATCACTAATCACAAAAAATAATTCAAAAATGCATTTAATAGGTTATTGACGTATACATATCATATTAATTGCCACATCAATTTGTAAAGTTTTTAAGTAAAATTAATAATATTTCTAGCATTTTCCTATCTGAATTATTTCTTGCGATTAGTGACACATATATTTGTAAGGGAAAATGTGAGAGATACAAATTTTTTTACAAAAACTTTTACAAATTGATGATATGGTGAATGATTATAGATATATAAAAAAGTAATGTTATCGGTGCGCTCAAATGAGAACTAGTAAAAAGTTGGTCACAGCAAGAATTTGTAAAAATGTTGTAAAATAGTTTGTAACTGTAGCATTACTCTATTTTTAAGATCCATGTATTTAAAGTTGTATTATCTCTAGTATTACTCAATTCTTTGGGACTTCTCAAAAGTAGAGGAAAAATATAAAACTAATTTTTTTCCTATATCTCCAATTTTCTTTTTATAAAAAAATATCAATTTTTGCCCCAAAATTTGAGGCATTTCTCTAGTAAGGGGCCCTAGGCTGTGGCCTAAGTGGCCTAGGCCTAGGGCCGGCCTTGAAAATACCCCAAAATACTCCCTAAACTTCACACTAAGAACATTTCACCCTTAGAGGAAATATAATGTATTATTAAGTGAAAATGACTGAAGTATTCCTAAGACTAAAAGAAGGCCAACCAACTCCACAAACTTAAAAAAAGGCTGAGACACCCCTACCACCCAAAAAATGACTAAAATACCACCGAAGCAAGAAAATATCTGAAATACCATTGAAGCCTATAAAAAGACCACAATACTCTTGAATCATAAGGAAAAACCAAAATTGGAAGAAATATAATTCATTATTCATTTAAAAAGGACTAAAATACCCCTAAGACTAAAAGAAGGCCAACCTACCCCACAAACTAAAAAAATGGCTGAGATACCAAAATACCCCCGACAGCTGAAAATGAACCAAATACCCCATACGCATTAAAAATGTCCACTATAACGCTGCCTTCACAGCTTCTTCGATCATTTTATACGCTTTAGGGGTGTATCGGTCATTTTTTAGGTTCCAAGTGTATTTCAGACAGCTCCAACGATTACGAGGGCATTGTGGTCATTTTTTGATTTATGGGGGTATATTGGTCTTATTTTACTCATCGAAGGGTATTTTGGTCTTTTTCAAACATAGGGGATATTTATGGTTGGTTTCCATGTTTCTGGGGGTATTTTGGTAATTCTATGTGCTTTAGGGGGGGGGGGGTGTTTGGTCATTTTTTAAAGTTTCGAGAGTGTTTCAGTCATTATTTAGGTTTTAGAGGTAGTTCGGTCTTTCTTTTTTTTTTTCTTTTTTTTTTTTTATGTGATGCATTGGTCTTTTTCTCGGTATTGAGTGTATTTTGGACATTTTTTGTGGTTTCGAGGGCATTGTGGTCATTTTTTCAATTTATAGGGCTATTTAGGTATTCTTCAAGTAATCGAGGGGTTTTCCACCTTTTTAGGCACGGGGGGTGCTTTTGTCATTTTCAAGCTTTTAGCAGGTATTTCGGTCGTTTTTTTTTTTTTTTAATGTTTTGGGGGTGTATCAGTCTTTTTCTGGGTGTTGGGTGTGATTTGGACATTTTTTGTCTTTTTGAGGGCATTTTGGTCATTTATCAGACTTACAGGGCGTATTTTGGTCTTCAACTAGTAATCGAGGGTATTTTGGTTTGTTTCAATCACAAGGGGTACTTCGGTCATTTTCGATGTCTTGGGGGGGTGCTTGGGTCAATTTTGATGTTTTAGGGGTATTTCAGTCTTTTATTAGGATTCGGGGGTATATTGGTCCTTTTCTAGGTATTGGGGTGTTTTGGACATATTTTTGTGTTTACGGGGGCATTGTGGTCACCTTTTGAATTTATGGGGTATTTTGCTCTTTTTCAATGTTTTGGGGGGTACTTTGGTCTTTTTATAGGTTTAGGGGAATATTGGACATTTGTTAATTAACAAATCCCTATAGACCTATTCTAGCGCTTTTAAAAAACGCCACAATAGGATCTGTGTATGCCAGTGCTTTCAAAAGCCCTGAGATAGGTCTCTCCCATAAGAGAATGAAGTCATTCTATTCGAGCGCTTTTGGAGTGCTGATATAGGTGGACCCTATTCCAGTGCTTCAAAAATCGCCAAGATAGGTTTCCATCATATGGGAATAGGATAGTCCTATTCTAGTGCTTTTCTAAAATGACGAGATATGTTAACCTTGTGCTAGCGCTTTCAAAAGTGTCGGGATAGGTCTCTCCCATAAGGAAAATCAGTAACCTTATTCCAACGCTTTTAGAGTGCTAGGATAGGACAACCATATTCTAGCGCTTAGAAGCGCCGGGATAGGGTAGTTTCAAAAATTAAATCAATTAAAAAAATGAAGATAAACCTAACCTATAGCGGCGGTTATAAAACACTGCAATAGGGCTTCCTATACCAGCGTTTCTAGAAACCGCCGCAATAGGCCTCCTATTGTAGCGATTATTAAAGCGCTGGTTTTAAGCAACTGTAATAGGATTTCCTATACCAGTGGTTTCAAAAAGCGCTGGTACAAGCCTCTCTATTACGACAGTTTTGAAAAGTGCCAGGAAAAAAACGCTGCTATAGGCCGATTTTTTTGTAGTGCTAAAACTTGATTACCACCGGACCATAGACCTAAATATACGGGTTGGGTCGGGTTCTTCCCTAGAAAATATCGGGTCGGGTTGCAGGTGGCTGTGAACCCAACCTGACCCAATCTCAGCCCTAGACTCCTACTATTCATGAGTCATGATAGTTAGAAGTTAGTGCCCATATTAATGGGCATGTTTGCCTTAATGACCTTGAAGGATTAGCTAAGATAACGTAAAGTCAAGGATCGATTCTAGAATTCTGTAAGAGATGAGCATGATTGTGAGTAACCAAATTCAAATCCAAATGCTTAAAAAGATAAATTTCTATTATGCACACTCACATATATACATGGGTATCCAAAAAATGATTTTCACAATAAATTTCACAGCTAGTGAGTTAGCAAGTTAATATAGATTCAAACATAGGTCCACCAATGATATTACTTTATTATTCATCATTAGTAATTTACCAGCTTAAACAATTGTGAAATTTAACGTTCAGCTTGGGTCCAATGACTTGTGCACTGGACTTGATATGATGTTTTCATGCGTTCAAGAATTGTCACGGGGCAACATCCTATCGGGTTGAGTGCACAAAACGTATTGGACCTAAGCTTTTCCTAGAAAATATTGTAAATTTGGTGTGACTCTGGACTTATTGTAGCAGGTTATTGGCATTGAAATGACATGTTTGACTACAATAAAATAACTTTTGATATATAATAAAAGTAATTCAGCATATGCATCTAGTATAACTATGACTGAAATCAGTGAGGAATCACATATAGGTCAACCATAACATCAACTCTTGGTACATAATAAAAAACAATTTAGCACATATGAAAGCCCACTTAGTGTAAAAACACTAAAGCTTGTTCAGACTCCCAATAGCTTTTACTCTAACTTATTTAAGTGTGGAACAAGAGAAAAGGAGCGCAATAAACCGGTAACACTACTCTAAGCCATATACAACCACAATGAGCAATAAATGTAAAGCTTAAAGAGTAGGGAAGAGAGATGCAAACACAAGATAACACCGAGACGTGTTATCGAAGAGCAAAAAACCTCTCCGCGACCTTCCAAGTCGAAATCGATCCATTAGTAAATAAGTTGGAGTACACAAATATCAAAAAAGACCATCCAAGCCTAATCTATCCAACGTACTTGAGCCTTCCAAGCTCCTGCTACCAACGGACTTCTCGGAGTCTTGTCTTTACTAGCTTTTTAGATCCCGCAATTCAGCCCGATTGCATCTGCCAGTCAATGGGTTCTTCCAATGTTTCCCAAAGGTACCAAAACTTCTCTTAACACTTAGGGTCTGTTTGGATAGAATTTATTGTTGAAAACTGAAAATTGAAAACACTGTAGCAAAATAATTTTTAAATGTGTAAAAAATACTGTTCATGCCAAAAATTACTGTTCATTGGCCTAAAATCACTGTTCATGGCCAATGAATAGTGATAGACGCGCGTGAAAAAAAAAAAAAAAAAAAAAAACTAAACTCAGACGTGGACGTGGACGCCAATCCAAACGCCCTCTTAGAGTGGGTGAGATGTTTAGGCTAAGAACCTCTTAAGGATGTATAGATGGAGAGGTAAGAGTAGAGGAAAACCAAGAGAAAATGTGTAGATGATTATGGGTATAACCATCTCTAACTCTCAAGTGTTTTGCTAGGGTTTTCCCTTTGAAAAACACTCATATTTTGTGTGTAATGAGGGTATATATAGTGTGGGTAAAGAATTTGGTAAAACACTTTTTCATTTTGCCAAACAAAGAGTTTCGCAGGTACCTCGTGAGATGGCCTTTCTGGCGAAGTACTCGTGAATTTGACAACCTAGCATGACTCTTCAGTTTCTAGTCACGTGCTTCACACATGGCTTTTCGTAGGTTGCTTTACTCACGAGCTTCTCTTGAGCTAGTCACAAACTGCACTGATTCTTCTTTTGAAGCTTGGTTCTTCATCAATCTCTCATACTCATCCCTTACAAATAAACCCACATAAATACAGGGAAATGATTGAATAAATTACAATCAAATTTGGCATGGAATTAAAGCCAACAAAGGCTAGATGGGAATCACAACTTTACAACATACAACTAGTAAAACTACAAACGAAATCAGTGAGGAAGTTTTGACATTATCATATAGTCTTATGTTCACGACCACATAAGCTATTCACACAGAAGCAATGCAAGGCCCATCGTCTAGCATACATTCAAGATAGACCCTCAGGCTTAGGTTGGCACCTCCCAAGTAGTACTTGCTACCAATTGCCACATGTCCCGTGAAGAGGCAAGCTCTAGCAGCACAAAAAAATAATGTCGCAAGCTATTTTAGATAACTAGAAGATGAGCAAAGCACTCTTATTTGATCAAAACTAATTTTTAAATTAATCTTGGTCTCTTAATTACCTTGCCTAGTTTCTCAAGGTGGTTCTTACTTTGCTGTTGTTACCTTGAGATTGTTCTAAAAAAAACAACACTAGCTTAAAATACTATCTCAGTTCGTAGGGTTAAAAAATGACTAATTTAATCAGACTTTTGAATTATGCACAAGTTAACAACACAATAATGAGAAATGCTGTTGCGGACCAAAATTTGACAAAAAACTCATTCCATGAAAAGCAAAGAAAGACCATGGGCCTTGACAAAAGAATGCCCAACTTGTGAAGTTAAGAAGGAACATGAAGGCCCAAAGGCCTAAAAAGAAGAAAAAAGAAAGAAAAAGTTAAAAAAAAAAAGAAAAAAAAAGAAAAAAAAAGAAGAGGATCCAAACTTGGGCCACGAGCGAGATCCCTAGGAAGTAGGTCCTTGAAAGAACAAGCCACTCACAGGTATCTTTGAAAGAAGGAAAGATTCGTTAGATGTCTTATCAAAATCAAAAGGCAGAGAAAAGTGAAAGGGACGAGTGGTATCCTCAGGTTTAGTACTTGACGTAGGGACCGAGGGATCTCGGTAAACACAAAGGACAAGCAGCAGAGGGGAGGATGGTTAGAAGCTTTCCAAGCTCACCAATTGCAAAGAAGAATCTATGCCATTTCTAGGAAAAGGCCAAACTAAGAAGAGTCAACATCAAGGCCCTAGGACCTTGATGTGTTCTTTTAAAGCCTTGGGAAGAAAGCCTTGGGAATAAGACCTTAGCTAATACATGGGAAAGCCAAGGTGTATGTTCAGATTCCCAAAAAAAGCCACTAAAAATCCAGAAAAACCAAATATCATCTTTGTAACCCATGGTCCAAGCTCGTGGGATCTGGAGTTGGTAGTAAGGGAGAAGTGGTTTGGTCCATAGGGGAGTGATTTCTAATGAAAGGAGGATCCTAAAGTTTTCCCCTGGTTAATGTATTTGCTTGAATGCATAAACCAATAGAAAACTTAGTTCCTCCATGTGCATGGCATCTCCCTACAATTTCCTCAAAATTGTCATTTTCAATCAAAGCTGTCACCCATTTTCAAGAAGGCATCTTTCATTTGTAGCTAAAGTCAAATACTCATTTTTAGTTATAATTGTCAAATTAAGCTAAACCTCTATCCAATGCATTCTTTCAGATTCCCGTCAAAGGACATGGTTTTACCTAGCAGACCAAGGACGTCATTGCTTGGGGTACCAAACAATGTCCACTATAAAAGGAACCCCAAAGGATAATAGAGGGGTTAGTTTTAAAGTTTGGGAAACGGGGGAGAGTTCTAGAGATTGAAACTAATAATTCTACTGATAATTCTAAGAATTCTAAGAGTTCAACTGTAAAGTTGTGATTTCCAACTAACTTGTGTTGACTTTAATTCCATCCAAATTTGATTGTAATTTCTTCAATCATTTTCCTTGTATGTATGTGGGTTTATTTCTAAGGGATGAGTGTGAGAGATCGGCGAAGAACCAAGCTACAAAATATGAATCAGTGCAATTCGCGAGTAGCTCGTGAGAAGCAACCCGTGAAAAGGCCATGTGTGAAGCATATGACTAGAAGCTAAAGAGTCATGCCAAGCTATCAAGTTTGCGAGTATTTTGCGAGAAGGGGCATCCCGCAAAGTAGTCGCGAAAATTTTTGTTTGGCAAAAAGTTAAGTTACTTTACCAAATTCTTTACCCACACTATAAATACCCTCATTACCCACGAATTGTAAATAGTGTTTTTCAGAGAGAAAACCCTAGCAAATACACTTGAGAGTTAGAGATTGTTATACCCACAATCATTTACACTCCTACCTCTCTATATCTAGATCCTTGAGAGGTTGTTAGCCTAAACACTTACCACACCCATTCTGAGTGTTAAGTGAGATTTTGGTGCTATTAAGAAGCATTGAAAGGAGCCATTTAGAGGTAGATGCAATTGGGCTGAATTGCGGGGTCTAGAAAGCTAGAGAAGAGAAGACTCCGAGAAGTCTTTTAGTAGCAGGAGCTTGGAGCGCTCAAGTACTTGGTGTAAACTAGGCTTGAAGGGTCTTTTGTTATTCATGTACTCCAACTTTATTCTCTAGTGGATCAATTTCGACTTGGAGGGTTGTGGAAAAGTTTTTCGCCGAGTTTTTCAATTTCCTCTTCGATAACACGTCTTGGTGTTACCTTGTATTTGCATCTCTCTTACCTACTCTTTAAACTTTCATTTTATTGTTGATTATGGATGAATATGGCTTAGGGTAGTGTTATCGGTTCATTGCGCTTATTTACTCTTGTTCTGTCTTTAGTTTAAGTTAGAGTAAAAGCAATCTAGCTGTAATTCTTAATTGGGGGGGGGGGGGGGGGAGGGTCTGAACAAGCTCTTGTGTTTAGCACAAATCAAAGCTGTCACCCATTTCCAAGAAGGAATCTTCCATTTGTAGCTAAAGCCAAATACTCCTTTTAAGTTTTAATTGCCAAATTAAGCTAAACCTCTGCCTAATGCACTCTTTTTAATTTCTGTCAAAGGACATAGTTTTACCCAGTAGACCAAGGATGTCCTCACCTGGGGTACCAGATCATGTCCACTATAAAAGGAACACCAAAGGATACCAGAGGGGTTAGTTTTAAGTTTGGGAAAAGGTGGAGAGTTCTAGAGATTCAAACTGATAATTTTAAGAATTCTAAAAGTTTAGCACTGGAAAGGGGAGAAAGAAAGAATAAAATAAGAGAGCTAAGGAAGAGGACTTCATCCCATATCCTTGAAACCCTTCAAAATATCACTTAGACTCCAAAGAAACATATACAAAAACATGCACACATCAAATATCACTCTCTCCCACAAAATCCTCCTCACTTGACTATCTTGGAAGGAAATGTCCAAGCAAAGCTACTTGGACTTGAGTTCCAAATCCCACAAGTTTTGTGCCAAAGCACTAAGTTTGTGAGAGTTGGGGCCAGGATCCTCGTGGCAGACTCATTTTCGTGAATATTATTTACATATATGTATTTGTTTTACAATGTATATGCTAACCTAAGGAACTAACAATTATTTAAGGATATTTATATTGTATAATTCTTATGCAGGACCTACAAAGGTAAAGGGAAATGCCAAAATCTAGTAAAAATGGAGGAAGATCCTATGGCCACGGAACCAGCATTTCAGGTTCCCAGATTGAAAGGCCCCATGGTTCAAGGAACCAATGTTTTGGGTTCCATGGATTAAAAACCTAGTACCCCTGGGGACCACAACATTATGCTCGGGAAACCACAAACCCACATCTTGGGAACCGCTGGTGGAGGTACCACAACAACATCTATCCCACGTCTAAGGAACCGCTGGTGGAGGAACCATTGCAACATGATGGTGGAACCAGCTGAAGGAACTCTTTTTAAATTTTCACACAATAAAAGATAAGCCCTAAATATTTTATTTTAACCTCTTCCTCATTATGAACATCATAAATAATTATTTTACTCGTTTTATAAGAGTAATAAGTTATTTTACAACACTAAAACACTTACAATGATATTCTATTGCTTATGAGGAAATCACATTTTTGCCATGAGGAGCTCTATGTGACTAGCTCACAAACTAGTTCATATAATGACCCCAATAGGCCACAGAGAATTGGACCCAGTCCAACCATCTACCCTTGGAGGCCCAAGATCCCTTGTCATCAATGGACCTGGGTACCATCCAAAGAAAAGGAACCCTCAAATGCTAAGTGACCAAGCTTCTAAAATGACTAAGTTAAATTACTGAATTACGTTACAATGACTAGAAGATTAAAGTGCATCATCTCATAATTAAAGAACTCAAAGTAAATCATATCAATTGATAAACTACCAAAAATCATCTTGATTGAAGTTAAATCTCAGGAAATCAAAGGATTCAAACTTTTTGACACAAATTACTTCGATATGGATGATTAATCAGATCAAATCACCCCAAACAACTATAATTGCATCAAACTGTTGGATATTTGATTGAAATAAGAGTACATGTATAAGGAAACATTAACTTACAAGCATATGATGGTGATTTTCTTACAGGTCTAGATGATTACTTAATTACAAATTGCTTCTTAAGAATCTAAACTAATGATCTCTGAAAATGCTCTAATTTATGCTCTAATATGTTCTTTGGGTTGTGTGCAGTCCTTTCTCTTGTTGAATGAGTCCTCTATTCATAGGCAAAGGATGATGGTTTTTTCCACCCTATAACTACCCTATTATGCTTTTTTTTCCTGAGATAAGTGAGGAGGTAATTATTTGCAGTAATTAACTACCACATTTTTTTTTCCTTCATGTGATGAAACTTGTCCTCCAATTACAACAACCTTGAAAATTGTTCCAATCTTCTTCCATGATCCATAAGAGTCTTTGACATGGCATAAGTGTGTGTGCAGTGTGAGAGATTGTGCCCTCGAGTGGAGTCACGTTGGTGCCTCTTAAAGTGGTGGCTTGACTGATTATATATTCTCCTAGATCGAGGGTTTTACATGGAGTTGTCATTTATTTTATTTAAACAAAAAAAGAACAAAAAAAAAATTTATTTCATTTAATAATTGAACTTTACATTAAATAGAAAATAACATTACGAGGTCTTGGTCCTTGACACAATCTAAGAACCCTTAATTTAAGTTTGGAGACTAAGTTGTAAGGTGAGAAGGGGTTAGACACACACCTTGCCTGGTGATACTAGTATTCTAGGCTATGGTGGCCAATGGTTATGCACATCATCTATATATATCTAAAAGCTGAGATGTAGCATTTAATGTTGCTATGCTCTTGTTGAACCATATTATCAGCCACATTATACTCTTTTTCTTTTTCTTTTTAAATCATTTTTCCCTTTTTTGATTTTTTTTTTAAAATTTTATACAAAAATCAAATACCAATCACGGAAAAACATTATTATTCATTAGATACAAATATTTAACTATTTAGCTACCCAAATTAATTCCAACTTTTCATTTTCTTCTTTCTAATTTTAAGTAATTGTTAAAATTGAATAATTCATTATCTTTTTAGTGGATATTAAGTGTCTTTTTGTTTATCTACCGTTATAGTGTTTCATCTTCCAAAATTTCAGTTTTTCACAACCTTATCTCTCTCTCACTCATACATTGATTATCTATTTAAGTTTTACAATGTTATATATACCAATACACATTCTAGATACAATCACCCATCATCTACAACAAAAAAATTTAGCACAATACTAATTGTTCTCCATATTTTTCAATGATACTTTAGTTTTCACCATTTTGAGAAGACATCATTTGTTTTTGTCTAAAACTTTCAAAGTTAAGGCGACGATAGGAAGACGATTGAGGTGAACAAAATGCACAATCAAAAATGATTTTTTTTTTTTTTTTCGTTTTCCTTTCTTTTTGGTATACTTGCATTTTTTGAAGTTATTTTGTTGTTTTGCTTTCCGAAATTTTCAATGATATTGACTTTTGTTATTGTTAATTAACTTAGAATTGTTAATGCAGTTTTATTTGGCCTATCATTATTGTGGAAACTCGTGACGTTGATATGAAACATATTGATAATCAACATCTTTTGTGCTTATTTGTAGAGTGTCAAAAAGTATTCAATGCAGTAATTTTGTTATTGTTGCATCCCATGTGTTTGGTAAAATTTCTTTTAAAAATCTTATGTGTCTTTCTCAAATCTGTTTGTGATTTTTATTTTGGTGATTCTATTTCAAATAATAGGCATCTCAACTATTAAATTTTTAGCTAATTTGAGCTTTCTTGGTAAGCTTTTACTTTGTTTAGTTAATCATCTTTAAGGAAAAAGTCAAAAAGAGAATAAGACAAAATATAGTTTACTCTATAACATCATTATGTTATAAATGTTGTTATGTGTAGACACTTAAGGAACTTGATTAATTCTTTTTTGGAGTTCCTATTATCCTTACATCTAGCCTTTTAGATTAATTTTTGGAGGTTCAAGTGATAGCCTAGCAACATTCTTTATGGTGTACCTTGTTTGTGGTTCAAACCCCACCATCTACATATGTCTCACTCACTCACTCTCTCTCTCTCTCTCTCTCTCTCTCTCTCTCTCTCTCTCTCTCTCTCTCTCTCTCTCTCTTATATATATATATATATATAATCGGCTGTTCAAATTAAGAATTCTCATATGTTACTCTTTAAAGATTTTATTAGATGTATAGATGATATTTTTGGTTTATGAAACAAGATCAACAAAACGTGATTTTTATATAATTATATCTAGACTATTATACTTCAATATCATGTAGGATGGATTGGTCTTATTTTACTATAAAATCTAAGTAATCATATGGTTTATGAATTTGAAGAGTTATAAAATCTAAGTAATCAAATTGTTTATATGTTCATATGATGAAATAAAGTTTGTTTTTTGCATTTTATTTTATTTTATTTTATATTTCCATTTTATGATATATGATTTATTGATTATGATCTATCGCATAATTATCTTTATGTACTTTTTCATTTAGTTTCAATTGTGAGGAAGAAAGAGACGTAGATCTATGTTTTGGAGAAAAATTACCTACAAGTGTTGAATCACATACATCTATATAGTAATAAACAAAGTATACATGGTTAGAATTTGGTCTAATAATTCTCACACTGTAATTTATTTTTTAAATTATTGCATTGTATTTTCATACATACCTCACTATATCTATTACCCAACAACAAAATATATTTAATTTGTTAGTTGTTACAATACCACAAAAAAAAAAAACTTCTAATTTAAAACATAATTTTAAATAACACATAGTGACTTTTAAAAATATAAAATCTAATATATTAATTCAATAATTATCCAATAAAAAACATTCATATCAAATTTTCCCGCGCATTGTGCGGGTCTGCGACTAGTTCATATAAAGAACAAGTCTTCAAAATCAATTGCACATCAAGATTGAAAATAAATATGTCATGTGATCTTGATTGGAATTAAAATAGTTACATGTGATTGTGTGTGCATAGTAAAAAGCCCTAAGTCTATCATGTGAACATTTTATTTGGATTGAAATTTAAATCATGCTACTTGTGTGTGCCAAGTAATATGAATTAAATAACAAACATGTTTTAAATTGGAATTCATAGCATCCTAAGAACTAGTAGGGTTTTATGCATGAACATGTGAAGAACATCATACAAACATATGAAGAACATTTAAAGCATATTCAAACAACCAACACGTTTAGATTCTAATAGCTAGCATAATAGTACAAAAAATATGTTTTTCCTAACACTAAAATATAAAGAAATTAACCTACAACCAAATCTAGCAAAAAGAAAAATGAGAACAAAGGGGGGATAACTCATCAAATCCTAAAAATGGAACATTTAAATAACATTGGACTCCAAAGATTTAGGAAGACTAGATTTACAATGCTATTTCTTTACTTCTTCTTAGATTCTAGGGGAATTATTCTAGGGGTTTGGAGGGGAAATATAGAAGAGGTACTTACTCAATACCTCGAATTTTAGGAAGACCATGGTATGACAAGTACTCTTTCTCCTTTAGAGACGTAGGGGAGTGGGATTTTGGAATGAGCATTCCACCCTTTTTTATAATAGGGGAAGAGAATTCTAGAGGGAGGAGGCATTTAATTCAAAGTTAACATATGTGGGGGCTTGGTGCATAAATTCGTGGTTGGTGGGAGTGAAGAGCAAGCAAAAGGGTTGAAAATCTTGGTTTTCCCTAAAAATTCTCGAAATAGCTATTAAAGTCCATTAAAAAATCATATCTTGCTCGTTTCTTATTGGAACTACTTTGTTCTTGTGCTCAAATTGAAGTGTTGAATGTCATTTCATAGTGAGGATGTTAAAATTGATAAACATTGTAATTTTGGTTGTTTTAGGCTAGAGGTGCATTTGCTTTCATTTATATCTTCATTCCTAACGTTCATGGCCATTGGTGGATTTTCTTCTTTTGTGGAGGACATAAAGGTATTTTAACTTATTTTGTCGTCCAAAAGTGTTGGTTGAATTTATACATATTAGTACTTTAACTAAATTTGCTCATATGTTTTTTTTAGCATTATAAGTATTGATAACTTTCTCCAATCATAACCTAGGTATTTGAATGAGAAAGATTAATTGGGCATTATGGTGCTGCTGCATTTGTTATTAGCAACACACTCTCTATAGTGCCATACTTGATACTGGTGTCAGTTATTCTTGGAGCAATAGCTTATTACTTGCCTGAACTACTCAAAGGACATGAACATTTTTTGTACTTTGCTCTAGTGCTATTTGCATTTATGATGTTGGTTGAAAGCCTAATGATGATTGTTGCGAGTATCGTGCCCAATTACCTAATGGGCATAATATCTGGTGCTGGAATTCAAGGGCTAATGATATTAGTTGGTGGCTTCTTTAGATTGCCAAATGATCCACCTAAACCATTGTAGAAATACCCATTACATGAGACTGCTTTTCACAAGTATGCTTACCAAGGAATGTTTAAGAATGAGTTTGAAGGAGAAGTATATTCCAATAACAAAGCTGGAGGACCACCCATCATCACTGGAGAAGAAATTTTGAGAGATTCGTGGCAAGTTGAAATGGGTTACTCTAAGTGGGGTGATCTTGCTGTCTTGCTAGGGATGATAGCCTTTTATTGACTTATGTGTTTGGGCATCATCAAGGCTAATGAAAAGGTCAAGCCTATGTTAAGGCTTTCATTTTATTGCCTACTAAGCAAAATACACAAGTTATAGTGAATCCTTCTTCTACACCCTAACATGGAGAGATGATGTAGGGTCTGTTTGGATACCATTTATTGCTAAAAACTGAAAATTTATTGTTGAAAACACAGTAGCAAAATAATTTTTAAACTATGAATAGTGCTCGTGGGACCTAGATTTATTGCTTCTTGCTGTGTTTTCCGTACTTGCGGGTTCGTGAATAGTGCGCGGGACCTAGCGAAAAACGCAAAATGCCTGCCGTGTTTGCTACGCAAATGCACATGTAGTGTAGGATTTTTAGCGCAACGGATTCTACTTGAAAACAATCTATCTGAAGTTCTGCCTTTTCTTTTCAAAAGAACTAAGACTGGTTTGATTGGTAATGTAATAGGTTCTTAAACTATCTTTCAAAAATTTACAGAAAAGTTGATGTAGGCTCTATTTGTTTTGTTGTAAAAACTTGGTCAAACATAAAAAGTTCCTATTGATTAGAAAATGAATGTAACAGTTAAAAAAGTTTTACCAAAAAAATATGGGTTGGGTGTGCCAATCTAGTGGGTTGTACATGGAGGAAGATTGGGTTGTGAGATTGGAACATGTTTTCACCGAACACTTAAATTGGAATCGAATCCTAGATTTCTTATTCGTTGACAAAAGATTTTACCAATTTTATTAATAAGAACCCACAATTTTAGTCATACTAAAAAAACCAAAAAAGAGGGCTATAGCCGCATTTTAAAATTGCGGCTATAGCCCCATTTGGTCTATAGCTGTGTTTACACACACAGCCTATTCACCGCGATTATAGGTCCAACAGGTCTACAGTTGCTTTTCTTAAATGCGGCTATAGGCTGAGACCTATAGTTGTGTTTTAAAAATGCGGCTATAGACTTGTTTTGGCTGCGTTTTTACAAACACGGCTATAGGTACAGTTTTGGCTACATATTGGAAACACGGCTAAAGCCTCCTATAGCTGCGTTTTAGAAATGCGTCTAAAGCCTCCTATAGGGTTTTTGTCTATAGCTGCGTTTTATGAAACGCAGCTATAGGTTTTTTTTTCCTAGCTAAATCACAAATTCCTGCCCAAATACAAAACCATAGTGCAAGCATTCAAAACCAAATACAAAGATATCCATCCAACAACAACAACAACAAGATTACTTAAATGCTATATACTTAAATACTGTTGCAACAACAACAACATAAAGATATCCATCCAATAATAATATTACAGATTAGTCAAAAGGAACGTAAATAAAAATTTTATTTTTTGTTAAGATAACACAAACAAGTAACATAAACTACTTCTCTCTACATATTAAGTTCATAAATCTTATTCAGAATTGCTAGCAAAAATTTTTAGCATCCATGCGGATAATGCTTCGGATAAACTTCAGCATGTAGTCAAATGCTTTGTTGATCTTTGAGAAAGGGACTGAGTGAGTAACGAATTTATTCAATTTCAACTCCTGCAAAATCAATTGACGGTGTCATTGACCAAGTAAAACACTAAATTAGGCCTTGCTTGTTATGTAAAAGTAACAATCACACCCTCAAACCATTACCCATAATCATACAAAATAGCACTTAATCAAAGTATGTTTATTTCATAATAATCTAAGAAAGTTGCACTCTGCCTACTCCATTTTCAATTGCTCATAAAAGACCTGTATATGAAGGAGAACAATGCAATGGTTCAATAACAGAAACATAAGCTTACCTTATTCATGTACTTTTCTACCACAGAAGGAATATTAGTGCGGGGCTGGTAATTGCCAAAAAAGGTACCCTTAAGAGTCCTCTCATTCAAAAAATTCATAGGATGAGTCTTGGATGAATTATCTTTATTTGGTACCCCAACAAGTAATGCAACACCCCAACCCTGAGAAAAAGAAAATTTTAGTCTCCAAGGAAACATAATGCAATAATCGGAAGCACTTCTATAATAAGATAACATGGGTATAAATTCATTAAATGATTACATCATGAATGCATTCAAATGCTGAGATCATGGCCTGGATACTTGCAGTACATTCAACAGCCCGATCCACTCCTCCATCAGTCATCTCAACACTAGATACAAAAAAATTTCCAGTTTTTACTTAGTTTCTCGGCAACCAAAAACAGGGTCAAATCAAGAAAAATTATGAGAGAGAGTTCTGACCAATGGTAGAGGATGACGTAGACCACGAGAGCTTTAGGAACTCGAGTTTTTGATTAGGCAGCTTGAGAATGATGGTTATGGCAGCTGAGAGAGAGAGCTCTGAGAATTGAACTAGGAATGGGTTGGTGGAGTGGAGATGGAGAAGGGAAATGGGTGGTGGAGAGTGCGAGCTGCTCGACGGCATGGAGAGGTTCTTGGTGGTGGTGGCTTCAGATTAAGGTTCTCGGCGGCATCGATCAGAGCACAACGGTGTGGCTCAAAGCATGGCGTGGCATTGAGAGTGATAAAGAGCGATTTGAGTTTAGAGTGATTTGAGTTTGTGTGGAAGTGAGGGTTTTTTTTTTTAATGTTTTTTATACCAAGCCTATAGACGCGTTTATAAAACATAGCTATAGACAGGCTTTAGCCGCGTTTAAGGAAACGCAGCTGTAGGCCATTGTTTTAAAATGTGACTATAGCTGCGTTTTTGTGAATACACACACATAAATAATAAATAATCAATCTCACTCTAAATCTGGTCATGGCTTCTCTTATTCACTCAACCCTTCAACCTAACACAAACCTAGAAATCAATATTGCAATATTAGAAATGGAAACCATTAATCGACTACCTAGCAAAAACAAGGAGGTGCTTTAAACATGAAGGTGGTTCAAATTCAACCGGAGGATGGTGTTTTCTTGACATGGAAGGATCTGTGTGTGACTGTTTCCAATCAAAGAAGTGGCACCAAATTGATCCTTCAGGGTCTATCTAATTATGTCCTGCCTGGGGACCTTCTGGCTATAATAGGTCCTTCTAGTTGTGGCAAGTCTACACTTCTTAATGCATTAGCGGGTAATAACAAAGTCTTTTTTGAAAGCAATAATCTAAAAGTTTTGCGGTGCTTGTCAAAACTCTTAAAACAATATAACAAATTAACTCTCTCTCTCTCTCTCTCTCTCTCTCTCTCTCTCTCTCTCTCTCTCTCTCTCTCTCTCTCTCTCTCTCTCTCTCTCTCTCTCTCTCTCTCTCTCTCTCTCTCTCGTGCATGTGTGATTTACATGTACTAATTTCCTGCTTTGAATGAGAATACAATAATTTAAAATATTAATCATCACCCAAAACGTAGTACTTAAAATTTTAATCTATGCAACTATTGTAGGTTTTTGTTTTGGTTTTTTTTTTTTTTTTTGATAATTCAATAGTTGATGGTGGAATGATTTAAACTTTGATCTCCATTAAAAGCATCGATCAGAAGGTGTCAAGTAATTAAATTATGCTTGACCATAGTTATAAATTGCTTCCTAATTAGCGAACTTCACCAAACTAAGAGATCACCATTGGACATCACATGCTTACTAGCCTTGCATGAATCTTAGGAAACGCAAATATATATGTCAGCCCTTAACGTACTTTACACAATCTTTATTTATTGTTGACCAAACGGTACTCTAATATGCCTGGTGCGTAGTACTGTTTGCTAATACTTGCAGTGGCGGCTCCGGGATTGTTTCTTAGGGTGTTCCTCGGTGGGCTTGCTCTGTTACAATTTTTTTTTTTTCTTCAGATTCTCTATTACAATTTTTTATTTTTTAGATTTTAGTTCAAATTTTTTTTAGCTTTTTCTTTTTGCTTGAAAGCAATGTTATGAATACCGTTTTGGATCTTGTTTCGGTTTGTTTAGTGGAACGGAATATTTTGGTACCGATCTATTTCGATGTACCGTTTCAGGGTGTTTTGGGGTTTCTGAAAAAAATAAAAATAAAAAATATTTATATTTTCTTATACAACATAAAATTATTGATCCAAATAAGTAAAACTCAAATAAAAAAATCATTAGTTTTTTCTTTTTTGACACTCAAATCATTTAGTTATTACATAACAATTATTGTTTTAGAATAGTAAAACATAAATATGCAATTGAATAATGAAAAACAACAACAAAAAATAGTACAATAAGAGTGTATATATGTATATCATATTGGGAAGAGGCAAGACTCAATAAATAAATTTGAAATCAAAATCTTTTGTTAGCTTTTTGAGTTTTGTCATTTCCAAAGCTTTATCATGTGGGTGGGATCAGCAAGCTAAAAGTCTAAAAAACAAACTAAAGAAAAAACTTGACAAAGCAAAAGCTAGAGTAAAAAAAGAAAGAAGAGGTAGACTAGCAGAACGTTTGAGACGAAGCAAAGAAGAAGGGGCGACCTTTGCGATAGTTGGATTTGTTTTTTAGGTGTTCGACGCAAGTAATGACATTCTATGCTGACGAGTTTGTCAGTTTAAGAGTTTTTTTTTTTTTTTTTCTTCTAAAAATTGGTACCAGCCAAAATGTAACAAATAATCTACCAAAATTTAATTTTATTGGCATAACATTTTTTTGAGAGTGTTCCTAATTTTTTTGAGGGTGTTCCTAATTTTTTTTTTATAGGTAGATAAATAATTTTTTTTTATTATATATATATTAAAAAAAAAAAAAGAATTCAGGTCAGGGTGGTCCTGGGACCACCCTGACCTATATGTGGCGCCGCCACTGAATACTTGACTCACTAAACTACTTTACTATCAATGATTGAGAAAAAAAATGATTAAGTTGGTAAAAAAAAAACTATTTTTAAATGTTGATGTGGCTTTTTTTTTTACATGTAAGTGTTGATGTGAGTATTAAAATTTACAAATGTTATCATTAGAGATGCCAAAAGTGCACACTATTAACCACTTAGACATTTTCTGTTAATAAGTTAATAATTAAGGTTAAATTAACTGCTACCAAAATGTATGGATCAAATTTACTGTAACCCTAAAATGTAGGAACAAAATAGTATTTTTCACCATTAAAAAATGGTAAAATTTGTTGCCCGCAAAAAAAAAAAAAAAAAAAGTAAAATAGTAACTTTAAATTATGATTTTTGTGTGCGTAATAAATATTACTTTAAAAATATATGTTCAAAATGGGTATAGAGTAAAGGGCCTACAAATTACAAAAGTTAGAATATAATTTCTAAGAAGTTACCTTTGAACATTCAAAAAGGGTATATTGTGCTCCATTCTGTTACATTTGAGAGCCAACCTTTACTAATCAACTTCGAGAGAGATGATCTTTGAAAATATCAATGGCGACTCTAAATTTTTTTTTTTTTCAATGTAGTTATTAAGAAATTTAATAAAAAGATAACTTGAATATATCGATTTATTGAGTTCAAAAAAAAAATCTCAAATACTTGAAGTTTTACAATTTTCTTTTCAAGTCTACTTATTTTGAAATTATTACAAAGTAGTTTATTATCAATTGTCATTAATTATTGTTAATGTGGATAGGTGTGACCATTTTATTTTGTTAAGTTTGTATAATATTTTTATTTTTATGATGTTTTTATTATCTATTTGACATTTTTTCATATAAAAATATTTTAAACTAAATAACAAAACTCAACCCATTGCATTGTATTAAATTGGTGCATATAGCCACAATCATCCATTCATAAATAATTAATACACTAAGTGTCTTGTTTTTGTTTGTTGAGAAACACACTAAGTGTTTAATTAACCAATCAAATGCTTGAATAATCACTAATTTTACTATTTTGTTTTCCTCGAATCACTTACTTTATAACAAAAAAGTTGTTATAAAATGATAACAATACACACACATATAACAAACCCGATGCATTTCCTAATAACTAAATTATATAAATTTATATTATATTTATATTATACACACACACATCACGATTCACACAAATAACATTATAACAAAAAATAAATAAAAATAACACACACAATTAGTATCAGACACATACTCACACACGTATAATATAAATTTATAATAAAGAGAGACACTCATAACTCACAAACACTCACTTTTTACTCTTAGAGTTAGAGATGCCAAGTTAGTCAGATAGAGAAGAAAGATGAGATGAAATTCATGAGAATGAGGTTAGAGACTAGAGAGAGAGGCTTTTGATATATGTTGTTGTTTGGTTAATATTGAGATGGGCTGATCTGTGTTGTTGTTTGGCTTTGGCTGGGCTGATATGTGATTATAGAATGCAAGATTTAAGCTAATGTGTGCAAACATACGTTTAAGGGTAAATTAAACAAATAAGTAAATATATATATATATGTATGTATGTATGTATAACAAAAAATTCCAAGTCAAGGGGTTCAATTGTTCAAGTGAACCCTTGAACTTAAATGGCTTGTTTGGATTGACAAGGATTGAATGGGAGTAGAGGAGAGTAGAGTAGAGTTAGCTAAAAATTAGGTTAATTTCCGGCCAACTTGTCTACTTTACTCCCCTTTTCGCCCTCTCAATCCAAACAAGCCCTAATGCTGCCCAATATAGTTTTTTTTTTTTTTCCTTCTAAGCTCAATAAAGTTTATACATGAGTTATAGTGAGTAGTGACTATAGAATAGTACCTATGAAACTATAACTTGTGTTATTTATATTGCAGGGAGGTTGGGTTCAAACACATGGCAAAGAGGAGAGATTCTTATTAATGGTCGTAAACAGGCCCTGGCTTATGGAACATCGGTATGGAAAGAACATAATATAAAAAATTGCATTAGTAGTGCTCTTTCTTTTTTAAATAAAATATGGATTGAAATCAATATATATATATATATATATATATATATATATATGTATAACAAAAAATTCCAAGTCAAGGGGTTCAATATATTGTTCAAGTGAACCCTTGAACATAAATGGCTTGTTTGGATTGAGGGGGATTGAATGGGAGTAGAGGAGAGTACAGTAGAATTGGCTAAAAATTATGTTAATTTCCGGCCAACTTGTCTACTTTACTCCCTTTCTGACCTCTCAATCCAAACAAGCCCTAACGCTACCCAATATAGTTTTTTTTTTTTTTTTCTTCTAAGCTTAATAAAATTTATGCATGAGTTATAGTGAGTAGTGACTATAGAATAGTACCTGTGAAACTATAACTTGTGTTATTTATATTGCAAGGAGGTTGGGTTCAAACACAAGGCAAAGAGGAGAGATTCTTATTAATGGTCGTAAACAGGCCCTGGCTTATGGAACATCGCTATGGAAAGAACATAATATAAAAAATTGCATTAGTAGTGCTCTTTCTTTTTTAAATAAAATATGGATTGAAATCTATGATACATATTGTTCCATCATCGTAATTGTTCTTTCTTATCATGTAAAGACATCAAAGATTTAGTTTAGGTATAGATGGGATTTACTAAGACAATTCAGTTAGAGTTGTTGAAGGGTTATTAGAGATATTACAAAATTTACTTTATCAACTTGATAAACTCATCTTTCTCAACACAAAAAAAAAAAAAAAAAAATTATATACTCATGTGTCACTAATAATAATAAAATAATTCTAATATCTTTTATTAAAATGTGAAAAGTGAAATCAATCACATTTATTAACACGTGAAAGTGTAAATTTTTTTCTTGGTAGTAAAAATGATAATAATTTTAATATTCTAAAAATTAAAAATCATTGTATTATCTTTCAATGAATTAACTATACCCACAAAAAATACCGACTTTATGATCAAGTCAATTGTGTTGTGTGCGGGTCCACTGAAGTCTTTTCCTTCCTTTCTTTTTACCCCAAATAGTGCAAAGTCATTGCAGTTGGAAACAAAGTCATTATGTTGGAAACCAAGTCATATTTTATGGTTTTTGTAGGTGAGTGTGTATCATGTAAAACATATACATACATTCACGGTGGGATCAATATTGTTCTTTCTACCAAAAGCTTTCAAAATTGAACTTTATCATTTTTTTGTAACACAAGAAGATCAGAATATTATTCTAACTATTTTCCTTTTTACGTTCTATTGAACATAGGCATATGTAACACAAGATGATACATTAACGATGCCTTAAACTGTTAGAGAAGCCGTGTATTACTCAGCTCAGCTCCAATCACTTGACACCATGTCTAAATCAGAGAAGAAGGACAGAGCAGAAACAACAATAAAAGAGATGGGTTTGCAAGATGCAGTGAACACTAGAATTGGGGGATGGGGAGTTAAACGCATTACTGGTGGCCAAAAGAGAAGAGTTAGCATTTGTATGGAGATCCTAACACGCCCAATCATCTCTTCCTTGATGAACCAACAAGTGGGCTTGATAGTGCAGCATCATATTATGTAATGAGCAGAATTGCAGGCTTAGGTCAAAGAGATGGATTGGAAGGACCATTATTGCATCAATTCATCAACCCAACAGTGAAGTCTTTCAGCTCTTCCAAAATCTTTGTCGCCTGTCTTCAGGTAGAACTGTATATTTTGATCCTGCTTCTGCAGCAAATGAGGTAAGTAGTTGAAAATTTTCTTAATATATTTGTACCATATATTCATATTAGAGTTGGAATAAGTTATTAACTAGTCTAATTACTTCCAATTCAATGTAGTTCTTCACTTTAAGTGGTTTCGCTTGTCCCACTCACCAAAATCCATCATGTTGGGTTATAGTATAGATTGACTCCGGTTAATTAATTCAATTACCCAAGTTGATTAATTAAATCAAATTGCATGCAAATCGTAGAAGCACCAATAAATTACCAAAACAACTAAGATACAACGGAATATAAATTAACGTGGTAATTTGTTGACAAAAATGGGAAAAACTTCTCTCGCAAGGCAAAAACCCCACTGGGTGAATTTAAGGTCACCACTCCTAAGAATCTACTAATCAATAATCAAACAGTTATAAGTATAAAAAATCTTATCACTACCCTAGCCTATCCCAAAATACCAACCTACAGTTGAACCTTTGTTCCAATACCCAATTGGACTTGATCTTGTAGTAGTCTTCTTTCCTTTATTGCACAAATCTCCAATTTATGACTAACCCTTTTGCACATGTCTCAGTAAGTGACTAACTCCAGCAACTTGAATGATTGTTGTTGGCTGCAAAGTTCTTCACTTCATAAATGATGAAGATCAAGAAGCACTTGGTTCCAAAACCCTAAGATGTAAAAATGCAGTACCTTCACACAGAGTATATGAGTTCTAGATCTCTGTATCCATATATGACGGCTTTTAAAATATGTCTTATATATGACTAGGATTGTGAGAAAAGAAACCTTAATCAAATAATATAGCATTGGCCGAATTTTAGATCTAAAATTTTTGAAATCGTAATTCTCGATAAATCGAGCTTGTGTCGAGCTTCTTCATTTAACCTTGATAGTAGTATCTGTTGACCTTCTATTGAGACTTAATGAATCAGTTTTTCTTCACTTGTTTCTTGGATCAATCTTCATGACTTTAAAGACACCACTTGATTTGTTTGAGCAACATGATTCTTGATATATAAAATCTAACTTAGATCTACCCAATTACATAGAAAATATGACCCTAACACATCCGATCACTTCCTTAAAACCATAAACAAGGATTTCTAGTAGGTAAGATGTTAGGTTTTTAGATCCTTGTAAACTAGATTGTTTAACCTAATTAATTAACCAAGTGAATACTTAGGTTTATTATTTAGATCTAGGTTAAAACAATAAAGTCATATAATGTAAAGCAGCGAAAAATAAAGAACACAATGATATGATGACCCAAGAAAACCAAAAAGGCAAAAAACCTGAGGAGGATTTAACCTAGCTATCCTCAAGGTAAAAAACAAATCTACTAGAAAGAATTGAAGTTTACAATAAGACTTAGACCATTAACATCTGTTAAGGACATATTTTATGTAGTTGGCAAATCCTTTGACAAAACGCACTTTACTTGTATTTGGGTAGATCTAGGATGTGTTTAATACTTCAAAGAACATGTTGTTCAAGCCTAATATTAAAGCCATAAAAATTGGACCAAGAAACAAGTGAAGAAAAGGTGTTTACTAAAGCTGGACAGCTACACGATAGATAGCTATCTATCGAGGTTTAATGAGGCTCGACACTTGCTATCTATCGAGGTTACGGAAATCAGAATTTTCAGATCTGATTTTTGGGCTAGGCTTTTGTATTTGTGTAGGGTTTCTTTTCTTACAACCCTAGACATATATAAGGCTTATTTTAGAGGCCGTCACATAAGAGAATACAAGGAGAACATATGCAAAAGGTGACCGAAGCCTTATTCTCTCAAAAAGAAGCTACCACGTCTTTACGCCTTAGGGTTTTGTAACCAAGTGCTTCTTGATCTTCATTGTTGATGAAGTGAAGAACTTTGCAGCCAACATTCTTCTTTCTCAAGTTGGTGAGTGAGTCAGGTATTGGGATTCGTGCAAAGGAGTTAGTCACGTACTGGTATCCGTGCATCAAAGGGTGGCGTTCATATACTGAAGAGTTCAAACGTTCTGAAGCGGTAAAAGGTCTCTGCTGTGAGTTCACCTACGGGGATTGTAGAGTCTAGGGACAAATATTTTGTACTAGATCTGAAACTTCTCTTTACTATAGTGGATTGCTTTTCGGGAAGGTTTCCCCCCAGGTTTTTTACTGTGAAACTGGTTGGTTTCATTAGTTTTCCTAGGTTATCATATCTTATCTTATTTATTTTTTCGTTGCACTTAGTTTTGACATGATATTGATGTTTGTTTATTTTAACAATTTTTATGCATAATAAATCTAATTAACAACTTGGGTTTAAAACTTGTTAACTCTATCAACCGGGGTCTAAATTTTCCAACAAGTGGTATCAGAGCAGGTACACTCTGATTGGATTAATTTTCTGAGTGTGATCCTTGACCCCCGTTGTCATAGATCGTGGACAATCTCTTTTGATTCCTCCTTTATTTGATGGCACTAATTATACGTACTGGAAAGTTCGTATGAAAGTTTTCTTGCAAGCTCTAGGTGAACAGGTATGGCAAGCTGTTGAAGTTGGCTGGATTAAGCCAAAGGAATCGTCGGTGGATTGGGATGATGCAACAATCACAGTGAAAAATTTCAACAGTAGAGCCTTGAATGCATTGTTTTGTGGGGTGACCAATGAGGAATTCAAGAAAATATCATCCATGAAAGTTGCCAAGGAAGCATGGACAATTCTTGAGACCACCTATGAAGGTACCATGGCTGTGAAGAATGTGAGGCTTCAAAGACTCACTAGTAGCTTTGAAGAAATAAGGATGGAGGAGGATGAGACCCTTGATGAGTTTTATGCTAAACTCAAGGATATTGTGAATTCTGCTTTCAACCTTGGAGAGTCTATAGCAAAATCCAAAATTGTTAGGAAAATCTTTAGGTCCTTACCTGAAAGATTCCATGCCAAGATCACTGCCATTGAAGAAGTAAAGGACATTGATCAAATTCCTTTGACTGAGCTTGTAGGGAACCTTCAAACTTATGAGATGGGATTAGGCTCAATGGGGAAAGGTGGAAAGAGTAAAAACTTGACTCTTAAGGGTATAGAGGAATATATCGATGACTCTGAAGATGAAGATGAAGATGAAGATGAGGATGAGGATCTAACCTTCATAAGTGATGAGATTATCAAGCTTCTTCAGTTTAGGAAAAAGGATAAGGGCAAACCTTCTAGGAAATCTAAATCCTCTAAGAAGGGTAAGAATGAGAAACCCCTCATCCAATGCAAGGGTTTTGGTCATATGAGGATAGAATGCCCAAACTACCTTATGAGGGAAAAGGCCAAGAAGTCAGAAGATAAAAGGTTGGTTGCTACTTGGAGTGACACCGAGAATGACTCTTCTGATGAGTATGTGGATGAATGTAGTCATGTTATGGCCTTTGCTGCCTCAACCGATAAGGTGATTGTGGAGAGTGCTAGTGATAGTGAGGATTATTCTGATGATGAAGTATTCAATAAGATTACCCTTCAGGAAGCCTATGATAAGCTATGCACTGAATTCATAAAATCTGAAAAAACTTCTCATCTTTGTAGAAAAGAGCTTAATGAGGTAAAAACTGAAAAAGATGATTTGTTAGTCAAACTAGATGAGACTACAAGGTTAGTTGAGACTCTCATTGTGGAGAACACCTCATTAGAAGAGAAGGTCAAGAATCTCGAGGTTGAGCTTAGTTAAGCTAGAACTCAGAGGATGTCTAGTGCAAAGCTTGATGAGGTCTTGAGTGCTCAAAAGCCTAGTTCTGATAAGACTGACTTAGGATATGCTTTTTCCTCCGACCCCTCCTCTTCCACGGCTTCTGGATTAAGGACTGTCATTGTGCCTCAATCCGAGAAAGGTAATAAAGGTATGAAATTCAAAACTGTTTTGGCTAATTCTAAATCCTTTGTTAGACCTCATGTTTGTCACCATTGTGGTGTTTCTGGACATATTCGTCTTAATTGCTTTAAGTTGTATCCTTAAAAGCAAGTGTCCAAAAGGTCACAAGTTTCCTCTCAAGGACCTACACCTTTGTTGGAAAGTTATTAAAAGTCTTGAGTTTTTTAACTCAATTTCAGGAGAATCGAAATTCTTCTATGTCCTTTAGTAGACATACTAGGACATGTGTCTTTTCATCTTCAAGGCCAAAGACTCGTGCTATGTGGGTGAGAAAGGAGCCTAAGACATAATTGTCTTTTCTGTTTGTTCTCTGCTTTAATTCCTTCTATCTGTAGTAGGACTTTCTTTGCTTGATTTCTTATTTGCTTTTGGAATCATGCTTTCATGCATCTGCATTTTTCTATCATGCTTTCATGCATTTGCATCTTTCTTTCATGCTTTCATGTTTATCTGTTTTTGTTTGGTTGTTTAGTTTTTATTTTGTTTTGTTTTCAAAATAAAAAAAAAATGGAAAAATTAGAAAAATACAAAAACAGTGTGTGTATGTGTACATCGGTTTTTGTGAACCTTAAAATGGCCATTGAAACAGAGTTTTCTAAACTTTGTATCTCTTGTAGCTTAGATGAACATTCCTATGCACAACTAAGAAAGTGAGCTTAGTGGCTCTTTGTTTGTGATGAGTAAGGTTAAGTGATCTCTTGTACTTAACACTCGTATCACTCTATTTGATGAGTATGACTAGAAAATCCTAAGAGAAAGGTATAAATAACCATCTCACCACTGTTACTCGCCAATCATGATATGACATCTATATACTTCGGCATAGCAAAAGTGCAATGTCAAAAGCTTAACATGATTGGGTATTTCTTTTCTCTCTTTTATATACCCATGAATGGTTTGCTTAATAAAAAGAAAATATGCAAAGAAAATAAAAGAAAAAAGATCAAAAGGCTTTAAATATGATTGCAAGCGTGTTTTTTAAGAGATGTAGGAATTATAGGATGTACCTTAAAAGTGATAGTCCCCATCAAATAGTTATGATTGTGTGTGAGTTATAGTGATTTTCTCATATCTCAAATCGTCATAACATAGAGACACTTATGCAATCTTGCGATTTTCAAACACAACACACAATATTCTTTGCTATTTTTGATACATGTGCAGGTACAATGTGATTTGGCCATCACAAGGTTTACATGTGTTGATGTATGCTCACTAAATTGTCTTACTTATTTTTGAAATATAAAATCGGTTGGACTTGTTTAGTGTGTGAGTGTGTGTTTTTGGATCATTGTGCTTAAAATTGTTGTTGAGGGATGATTTTGAGAGTCTAATATGTTGATTGGATCATTGGCTAAGTTGCATGTTTGATTGCATTCATATCTGTGTTTTTCCTTTCTTGAAAAACTGTTTTCAAGCCATCTCGATACATTCTTGACACCTCTCGATACCTGGCTTATCTGTCAAGATCTTCAGTTGCATCTTATCGCAATCTCGACACCTCTTGATAGCTAGGTGGATTGATCGAGAAAGTTTTTGTCCCCTCGATAGCTTCTCGATAGCTGTTCGATCCATCGAGGTATGCTCGATAGCTTCTCGACACCGCTCGATCCATCGAGATCCTCTGCATGCATTGTTTTTCACATTTTTTGCATGTTTCTTTTATCTTGTCATCCATAGCATATTGTTTCATTACATTCATGCATTTTTATGGATTCTTTGTGCCCCCTGGATCATTCTTGATCATCTTTATGTTTCTCGAGTAAAGCTTTATAGCTTCCTGTACCCTTTGTCAATCATGACCAAAAGGGGGAGAAATTGGAGAATTTGTGGTTTCTTTTTAAGATTCTACAAGTTAGGGGGAGAAATATATTCCTTTGTAAGGGGGAGATGTGTTTCATCTTGTTAGGGGGAGTGTTTACCTCCTTGTTATTGTAGGAGCTACTTTTAGCTTCTTCTTCTTGTACCTAAGTCTTGTGACCATTTTTACATATACTATGCTTATCTTTGATAGATATGTGATGATGTATGTTTTCTTCACCTATCTCTACATGTGTTGTTTCTTTTCTATCTTTATACACATGTTTCTTTATTTGTATGCAATCTATTATTTCTGTTTCACACTAAGATGCCTTGATGAATTTTGTTTAAGTGTTTCAGAAATACAGGTTGTCAAAGTCTTTCAGGCCATGAACTCTCTTCTTGCAAAGTTTTTTAAGAGTTTGTGTTAGGATAGATTTTATTGTATTCAACAAGTGAATATGAGTTGAGTGATTTATGACTTCTCTCATATGTTCATTTGTTTGTTGTGGTTTTGTCACGAATTGCCAAAGAGGGAGATTGTTAACATATTTTATGTAGTTGGCAAATTCTTTGACAAAACGCACTTTACTTGTATTTGGGTAGATCTAAGATGTGTTTAATACTTCAAAGAACATGTTGTTCAAGTTTAATATTAAAGCTATGAAGATTGGACCAAGAAACAAGTGAAGAAAAGGTGTTTACCAAAATTTGGACACCTGCTGGACACCTCCTGGACACCTGCTGGACAGCTACTCGATAGCTGCTCGACAGATAGCTATCTATCGAGGTTTAATGAGGCTCGACACCTGCTATCGATCGAGGTATCTATCAAGGTTACGAAAATCAAAATTTTCAGATATAATTTTTGGGTCAGGCTTTTGTATTTGTGTAGGGTTTCTTTTCTCACAGCCCTAAACATATATAAGGCTTATTTTAGAGGCCGTCACATAAGAGAATATAAGAAGAACATATGTAAAAGGTGACTGAAGCCTTATTCTCTCAGAAAGAAACTACTGCGTCTTTGCGTCTTAGGGTTTCGTAACCAAGTGCTTCTTGATCTTCATTGTTGATGAAGTGAAGAACTTTGCAGCCAACATTCTTCTTCCTCAAGTTGGTGAGTGAGTCACATATTGGGATTCGTGCAAAGGAGTTAGTCACGTACTGAGATCCGTGCATCAAAGGGTGGCGTTCATATATTGAAGTGTTCAAAGGTTCTGAAGCGGTAGAAGGTTTCTGCTGCGAGTTCATCTACGGGGATTGTAGAGTCTATGGACAAAGGTTTTGTACTAGATCTGCAACTTCTCTGTACTATAGTGGATTGATTTTCGGGAAGGTTTCTCCCTAGGTTTTTTACTGTAAAACTGGTTGGTTTCATTGGTTTTCCTAGGTCATCATATATTGTTTTATTTATTTTTTTGTTGCACTTAGTTTTGACATGATATTGATGTTTTTTTTGTTTTAACAAGTTTTATGCATAATAAATCTAATTAACAACTTGGGTTTAAAACTTGTTAACTCTATCAACCGGGGTCTAAATTTTCCAACAACATCCTATTGCTACTACACGTAGAACTTACTACCACGACCCCATGATAGCTCCGAGTCCACGGACTACTTCTTTCCCTAGCCTTTGCAACATAAGCACCCACACTTATGATAGAAAAACACAGACTCTCATGTTTGTGACTGCAAGACCACCCTTGAAGGTTTAGATCATCAACACCTTTGATGACTAAAGAAGGCAGCAACTTCTACAATACTGAATCTTGAGATTCTTCAAGGAATAACACTAGTAGAAGACATGAGAGAGCTTTTTGGGTAAAAAAAACCCTAGATACAAAAGAGGCACACTCTTCTCTCTCTGAAAAGCCTTTTTAAAAAACGCGCTTAAGGTTTCCTTTATATACTAGGAGAAGTAGATTTGAAACCCTAATCCTTTTTGGGCTTGAACTGCTGTTCGGGCTTAATTAAAATTCTGCAGACTCGTATTTCGATCGGTCGAGCCTGTTCTTCAATTGATCGAACCAGGAAAATTTCGAATTCTCTTTTCTGCAAATTGCTTGTTCTTGAATCTTAACTTGTATCACCTTGGGCATTGTCTAATAATATCTATAGACTCCAGGATCTATATCTAGACAAGTTTGTATTCACGATATGCCAATTGTTCTAAACTTTTAGAACCTAAAATAAGACATTTCCTTCCTTGGAAACCCTTATTAGTCCTAGTAGTACCCCCACTCTTTTATATTTAATTTCAGTTATATGGTACATTTGGTATTTAATTAAATTTTGACATTTATTTCAAAATTATCGTATATTTTAAAAACTTTTAAACAGGTCTTTAATAAAAATTCATGAAATTGATGTCATTTGCTGATGTAAAACCCATGACATGGCATGAATTGCACTAGTCATGTTCATGTCAATACTCTTCGTCCATCAGAGAATGGTAAGACATCTTCAAAAAAGAGATTAAAAAAAAAATAGAGGATGAATTATGCATTTTAACCTAATATTATTTAGAGATGACATTGCAAACGTTAACTCAAATCCCATTTCAGGTACATAAAAATGGTAAGAAAACCTTATGAAGCTTATATTTTTTTTTTTTTTTGTATAGGACGTTGAACAAGGTTTAGCTGGAGCAGTATTGACAGAGGAAATAATTGAGATAATTCTAAGTTTGTGTAAGTTATCAGAGAGATGCATGGTTTTTAAACTCGAACCGTTCAAAAAACCGTAAAAGAGAGAGGTTCAAGGTTTTTAAGGTCGGATCGAGGTCAAACTGAGGTCGGATCCTGATGGCATCATAATTAATATAATAATTATTTTAAATATAAATAAATAAATAAAATTAATAAATTTAAAAATTTGACCAAAATAGTCCAAATAAATATAAAAAACTGTCTTACAAAAGTATTTTTCATATTATAACTTTCAAAAGATAAACAAAAAAAATTTAAATTTTAAGCAAACATAAATAAATATACAGTTTTTATTTATTTATTTTTTAAGGACGATAGTCTTAAATTTTTAGCCCATTATTATATATTAGATATTTTTTCCTAACCCTGGAGTCTTGATTTGGTAGGTGGCCTGACCAATAAAGCAAGTAAAGAAACGTAAAGAGTATTAATATAAAATGAAAGAGCTCAACTTCCAAGAATGCGTTGGCAGCACATCCTCCACGCAAAGTGCTCCAAATTTGGCATTTTACTGTTCAAAACTTCTCTTTACTTCTTTCTTTGAAAGTTTCAGATGCGGTGCCTATGAATCTTCTCTTCACTTGAGCATCCTCCGCCGTGTGCTAGTGAATTTCTGTTCCTTTCTTCCTTCACCTTTCTATTTTGTCAACAACTTCTTTCATTTTCTCTATCTCATCTTGCCCTCTCTTCTCTATCACTTGAGAAAAAAGATCCAAACTTTATGGAGAGACACGAAATGGAAGATCTGAGAGCAGAAAGAGAAAGAATGTGAAAAGTAATAGAGAGACATGCAAGAAGAAGGAGGTTCGACCATTTTTTTTAATGCTTTGATCTGAACTGTGAAAACCATGGACGGTTTTTAGACCCGAGCAGTTCCACCACGGTTTGAACGGTTTCATGCTTTTTATGCATAGAACGGTTCTTAGGGTTAAAAGAACCGGATTGATGAGAGGTTGACTGTTAACCGGGTCGGACTGTACGGTTCGGTCCAGGTCTAAAAACCGTGGAGAGATGTGAGCAAGTACGGAAGCAAGTAGTCGAAATACATAAACAGGTGAGCAAGTAATAATTTACCTAATAGTGTAGGTTATGTTTTGCATAATATGGTATACAAATTGATGATAGTCACATGACCAGAGAAATGGAAAATAGTTAACTGAAATTTACTTTGGTTTCAGGACCATGGAGAATTGGAGACGAAGAGAAGAAATGCTAGCTTCCTTACTCAGTGCTCTGTTTTAACGAGAAGATCTTTTGTGAACATGTATCATGATCTAGCCTACTATTGGTTGCGCATAGCAATTTATATCACATTAGGTCTAGGCCTTGGTACCGTGTATCACAATATTGGGCATAGTTATGCTTCAATTCAGGTAAGACAGTATCAAAAAAAAAATTGAGGCAAAGAGAGAAACTATAAATAATACTATTCAAACAAGCAAGAATTGAAGTATAAGTTGATTAAATTCATAATTTCTAACAACTTAAGTTTTTGGGATGATCAACAACTTAACATAGTACATGATTTTATGGGATAATCGACAACTTAACATTGTAACTTTGGTTATTTCAGGCTAGAGGTGCATTGCCTTCATTTATAGCTTCATTCCTAACTTTCTTTGCCATTGGTGGATTTCCCTCTTTTGTGGATGAAAGTTCACTTGGAGTGTAAAACACTAGTGAATGTTTAGATCTTCAATTTCATATATAACCAATACAAGCTTATACCCAAACAATAGATGTGCGGAATAGTAAGTACAAGCAAAAATCCAAACAAATAAACAACTCTACACTATAATTAATCATAACACAGCAGCAATTAAAAGGTAAGAGTAAGGGTTAGAGAGATGCAAACACACAGATAACACCTGCACGTGTTATCGAAGAGGAAACCGAAGAACTCGGCAAAAAATTTTTCTGCCGCCCACCAAGTGGTAAAAGAATCTACTAGAGAATAAAGTTGGAGTACACGAATAACAAAAGACCCTTCAAGTCTAGTCTACCCAATGCATTTGATTCCTCCAATCTCCAGCTACCAATTGGTTAAGCCTAACCGTGTCTACTCTAACTTTTTAGATCCCGCAATAAGCCCATTGCATCAACCAAATGAATTGGTCATCTCCGAACTACTTTCCAAGCACCAAAATACCTCCTCACTGATATAGGTATGGTGAGATAAGGATTTGGCAAATGAACCTTTCAAGGATATGTCAATGGAGAGGGTGAAAGAAGAGGAATTTGGAGAATCAAATGTCTAAGATTATGGATGAGTCAATCTTGGTTTTCTCTAGGGTTTCTCTCTCAAAATTCTCTTTGGAAGCTCTCTACATTTCTTGGGTATAAGGTTATTTATAGTAGGGTACGTGAGGAATGTGAAAAGTCACTTTTCTGCAAAACAGGGCATTCTGGCATCTCAGTCTCGCAAGTGGGATGAGTCACGTGTTTGAGTCTTGAGATAATTGTCAGGCCAAACTATACTTTTTGTCCTGTAGTGCTCCAACTGTCATGACCCTTCAGCTTCTTGCATGCTTCACATGTGTGACATTTTGGCGAGTTGCCAGTCGCGAGTCACTTGCGAGATCTAGTCGCGAGAAACCTCTTGAATGCTCACACACTTGAATTTCTTCATACACAACCCTTACATAGTTCCCGCCTAAATATAGGATATCTAATTGCTAAATTACAAGCAAATTTGGTACGGAACAAAACCAACACATGGTTGAATAAATTCAACCTTACAATCTCCCCCTTTGGCTATTTCGTGACAAAACCCTAAAATAGACTCTAGACTTAAAATGAGAGTTGGGAACAGTTGCCAAAACTCATTCACACCTAACTCTAGATTCTGTGAAGCTTTTGAACCATACGGACAAGTTTTCCTGAAAACAATAACACTGGAAGATCATTGTAAGCAGAAATCTTGAAATGCATATAGAGCAAGCACAATGCGATCAAGCAACAATGAATATAACAATAAAGCATAGCTTGACCAAACATGAACAAACACTATAAATAGTGATCACAATGATCATTCACACAAAGAATGAACATCCGAACATGCAAGCTAATAAGCTCAATGAAAGTATCATTTGCATGTCTAACACTCAACCGATGCAAAACACTAAGGTATTTGCTTCAAGGATACAAGATCCAATAAGGGCACAAGAGTACTAAAGATAATGCAAACATAATCTAAAAGTATTAAATAACTACAAAGCAAAGGTACATAATAAAGCATAGTTCAAATAGCTAAAACATTCAAGCATTTATAACACACCATATCCAAGTATCTTAAAAACCAATTACTAGAGTCATAGGTACTTAAAAACCAAACCAAAGTACTAAAAATGAGTGCTATGAAAACCCATAATAAAAACTAAAACCATAAAAGCTATTAAAAACTTGTAAAAGTTCTCCCACTCAAGGTAAGGCTCCCCTTCAAGAGTTACTCCATACTGCTCCCCTTCAAGAGTTACTCCATACTACTCCCCCTTTTTTACCGAAATGGCTAAAGGGCTAAGGCTGCAAGCAAGTTGATTTGGGCTTGAATGGTGGTCAGCCTGTCGGAGTGCTCAGTTTGGACTTATCTCAAGCTGTCAATCCTCTCAAGAATGATCCGAAAAGCATCTGGAGGCATTGCTGAAGATGATGAGGCTCTGCTTCTTCCTTTACCACCACCTCTTCGAGTAGAAGATGGTTGTCCCTCCGCTTTAGTCTCAGTGTCCATAGGTTGTTCTTGTGCAAGATCAACCTCCTTCTCATCGCCCGGAAGACGAACTTTGCTCCTTGTAATTGTTAGAGCATTGATAGTAGGAGGTGCAGGCATGAGGTTGATGTCTTGGGGAGTCTCCATACCTTTTTCATGAAGGATCCTCATGATTGGACTAGGGAGGATAAGCTTAGGCCATGAGGTTGTCCTTGTTGCATCAGCAAGGATGGAGAATAGATGAGCACCAATGTCAATGTAAGTGTTTTCTCGAAGTTCCATGAGGAAGATGGCTCTTGCATTGTTGATGGTGGTCATCTTCCTTACCCGATATAGGTTGAACACCATGATGTATGTAAGGCATCACAAATCCAGAGGGAAAGAATTTGTCTTGAGACATATTCCTTCTCTAACACCACCAATATGGGATTGCACCGTCTTTATGGAGAGCATTCTATCCTTGAAGGGAGTGAAGTCATAATCTATGTCCTCATGGCCAAGAACATTATCAATGTCCTCCACTTCAATTTTGAATTCATGGCCTCAAACCCAACAGTCTAGGTAATCCTTTCGTAGGATGACAGTGGCGTAGAATTCCCAAATTAGTGGTTCATAAACCCCGGGGAGATCACTAAGTAGCTTTTCCCAACCTCTTTTCGCAAAACAGCTTAGGATGAAGTAGTCCTTGAGATCAATAAGATCCATAAACCGCTCTTGAATGATTGGAGCTTTGTGAAAGTGCTACTTATATCGCTTAAAATGTTGGGTGGAGTGAAACTGAGTCTCATCCATGTGTTTCCTCTTGTCAGCCCATTGTGCAATGGTTTTCCTTGGAGCCATCTATAAAACAGAGCAGTAAATACCACAAAACAGAGCACAAAATTTAATAACAAACTTGATTAGTAACAAGTTAGTACCAACATAATGGACATTGAATTAAAACCCTAAAAATTTAATTTAAAGAGTAATTCAAAAAAATGACATGTGAAGACATATAACATCAAAACATGGTAGAATCATGGAATTAAGCACTAAACATGTCAAAGTGTGTGTGTGCATCATATGCAAAAGTGTGCAAATTAGGGCAAAATGTAAAAACACATAATCACTTAATGTTTCAAAATCAAAGAAACATGATTATCCCTACAAAATTTTTATTCCATGGAATACAAATAGACACACAAAAACATCTAAGAGACATTTTATCATCAACATGGTATGCACAACACAACACAAAACTTAGTACAATGCACAAAAATGAAACATAAACATGTAGAATAAGCATTATACTAATAAAGCCAACAAAACCCATATATCAAACTCATCAAAACATCAACAAAACCATATTCAACAACCATATTTCCATATTACAACATATATACAAAATCCAAGAAAACTAGGGCTAGAAACTTGAAATGCCTTGAAAATAAGTAAAAACCCATATCTTTTCTTGAAGATTGACGAAGAAAATGGAGGTTTTGGGAGAGGGAGAGGCGGACAAGACAATGTGGGTGCACGTGATGTAAGGGAAAACTGAAAAGTTTTCAAAAACTGTCTTGGATTTAACGCTATTTGTGCAAAACACACGATTTTTGCGACTAGACTGACCTGCGAGCAAGTCGCAAAAATGAGCTGCCAATCCCTTGAACAAAATTTTGAAAATTTTGTCTAAGTGTTTTTTGCGACTGAAAGGTCCACTCACAAGTAAGTTGCAAGGTGAGTCACGAATCCTTCTATGTAAGCTCGCGACTGGAGCTTCTACTCACGAACAAGTCATCAAACTGAGTTGCCAAAATGCCAAAAACCCAGAAATTTTGAAAAAAAATTTTAAGTATTTTTTTTTGACTGGGGAATTGACTTGCCAGAGAGTCGCGAGAGCATCTGAGTAAGCTCGCGATTGGGGTCTCGCAACTAGCTTGACTCGCGAGTGAGTCGCCAAAACAGAGTTGCAAAAAATTTTGGATTTTTTGAAAAATTTTAAAACAAACACTTTCCAAAAACAACTAAAAATACTCAAAAATCTTTTTGTGTTTTATCAACATATGATTGAGTACGTACAACACATTTAGTCAAGTACAATCACATAAATGAATAAGCCATTCATTGAACATAGACATGTGTGATGTGTGGGGGTACCAAATGTGAGATAGTCCTTAGTCTAATGTGAAGCTTAAATGATCAATTCAACCAAGATATACACAATTAGCACTAGGAAGAGTGACTAATTTCAATTATAGAAATATGCATATATGACCCCCCACAAAACTTGATTACATAACTTTGAAGCATTTTTTTTGGCTCCTTACATATCATAACATTTGATCATTTTGGAACAATACATCTCATTTTGAGATTAATGCCTGAAATTTTTTATATTTCATTTGATGATTAAGCCTTTGGATTATGGACACCATACATTTTCATTAAAAGTTGCTTTCCCTTTTTTCTAGTCAAATACTAATATGTGTGACAGCTTTTGCAGTTCATTATCTCTTTTCGAGATTTGACATATGTTGAGCTATAGGCAAAAACATAAAAGAGTGGGAAGATATTGCAAGTCTCAAGATCAACAAAACCATTGGCTAATCATTCATGACAAGTTTGAAGATCTATTTACAACAATCACATAGATGTCACAATTTTTCCCACAATGATATGAGTGCATAAAGAACAAGCTAAACTCGTAAATGCACAAAACTATTTGTACAAAGGTACAAGGAAAACATGCATGTGACAAAACAAGTAAAGATTGAGAAAAAAGAACAGAAATTCGAAGCTATTAAAAACAAACAAAACAGTAAAAAACATGCTAGAATGAAAAAATAAGCAAACAACCAAACAATGTCACAATATATAGAAGGAATTGATGCATGAACATGTTCTAATGCTTATGCATGTGTACCCTTCTTCACCCATACAGCACGTGCGTTTGGGGTGATATCCTTAGAGGATTGGGTATTCGAGTTGCGATTCTCAAACCTTAGGGTAAAGTTTTCCAAATAAGAAGTGATGGTGTCTATCATCTTCATCACATCACCAATATCAGAATCAACTTCTCGTCCTTTTGATTGCTTGAGGTTCCCCTTGCCATTTCTTTGTCCTCTTGGCCTTTGAGACTTTGTATTCTTCAATGCTTAAAGGTTGTGGCAATTACGTCTAGTGTGTCCTCGGATTCCACAATGGTGGCAAAAATGTTGAGTTTGAGGACCTCTTTGTGACTTTGGAAGATATTTCCCTTTAGCCTTAGGTTTGGTCACAAATGGATTTGGAGGTTTTGTCAAAACCCTTTGAGCAATCACATTTGGCTTCTTCTCAAAGTTCACATTCTCAACAATTGGAGTTGCTACCATTGGTTCCTTGGCTTTAACAAACTTCATCTCCTTAGACACATTGGCTCTTGTGCTACTTTCTTCGGTGTATCCTAAGCTGCTTTTGTCAGAAAAATGCTTTTGATGTGCAAGCACTTCATCAAGTTTCTTGGAGGCAACAAGCTCCACTTTGGCATTAGCTTGAATCATTTCAAGCTCAAGAAACTGATCTTGGAATAGGCTTTGGTTAGTTCTTCATTCAACGCCTCAACTTCACATCTCGTCTCAGCTCTTTTCATTTTTCTTATGGCTGCTTTAACCACTCTAGCATACTCTCCGAACTTCTCAAGAAGAGAATTATAGGTTTCTTGCAATCCCTTTACTTCTTCATCTTCATCATCGGATTCCTCCCCAATCCCCATACACTCCACTTCAGTGTGCTCACCGAGCTCTTCCACTAGAGTGCTCAAATCATCCGAATAGTCCACGAGAGCAATGGCCATAAATGCAGAGTAGTTTCCTTCTCTGTCACAACTTTCTTCTGAATCTGAATTGGAGCTGTCCGAGTCATTAAGGGTAATGGCAAAGACTTTACTCTTTACCTTTAAATAAGTGAGGCATTCCTTCTTCCCATGCCCATGCCCTTTGCACTCATAGCTCGTGACCGCTTGAGATGGAGAAGAATCTTTAGAATCCTTCTTCTTGAAGTCCTTTTTGTCCTTCTTGAAATTTGAGAATTTTCCATTCTCAGATGACTTCCCATCTTTTTTGAATTTTAAGAACTTACGAAAGTTCTTAGCAAGGTACGCTACTTCCTTTTCAACTTCATCCTCATCCGAGGAATCTTGAGCTTCCACTCTCTCATTAATCGTCTTGAGAGCAAGAGATTTGCTCTTCCTTTGTGATGGTAGAGATAGCTCATAGGTTTGAAGAGAATCGATGAGTTCTTGAATTTTAATCTCATCAAGGTCTTTGCTCTCTTCGATGGCAGTAATCTTAGCACGAAAGCTCTCTGGCAATGATTGCAGTATCTTCCTCACAACCTTGGAGTCCTCCGTCTTTTCTCCCAAGTTGAATTTTCCAATCACCACTTCATTTAGCTTTCCATAGAAGGAGTCGAACGACTCATCTCTGCTCATCTTTAATTCCTCGAAGTGAGTGGTGAGCATTTGTAACTTGGTGTCCTTCGCCTTTTTGGTGCCTTCATATGTGGTCTACAAAATTTGCCACGCCTCCTTGGCAATTGTAACATATGAGATCCTGTGAAATTTATCGGGTGAGACACCACAAAAAATAGCATTTAAAGCTTTACTATTTGCATTGGCCATTGCAAGGGCTGCCTTATCCAAGTAGATTTGGCAGCCTCCGGCCTAGTCCATCCAATCTCAACTGCATCCCATACACTATCGTCAATAGAGCATAAGAATGCACGCATACGCACTTTCCAAAAGGCGTAATTGCTCCCATCAAAGATGGGAGGTGCATTAAGGGATTGAGACCTTTTCATTGTAGGGTCAAGGATTACACTTAGGATGTAGAAATTCAACAAAGTGTACCCACTCTGATACCAATTGAAAGTTCACTTGGTGTGTAAAATACTAGTGAATGTTTAGACCCATAATTTCAAATATAACCAATACAAGCTTATACCCAAACAATAGATGTGCGGAATAATAGGTACAAGCAAAAATCCAAACAAATAAACAACTCTACACCACAATTAATCACAACACAGTAGCAATTAAAAGGCAAGAGTAAGGGTTAGACAGATGCAAACACAAAGATAACACCGGCACGTGTTATCGAAGAGGAAACCTAAGAACTCGGCAAAAAACCTCTCCGTTGCCCTCCAAGCGATAAATGATCTATTAGAGAATAAAGTTAGAGTACACGAATAACAAAATACCCTCCAAGCCTAGTCTACTCAATATACTTGACCCCTCCAAGCTCCTGCCACCAATTGGTTAAGCCTAACCGTGTCCTCTCTTGCTTTCTGGATCTTGCAATAAGCCCATTGCATCAACCAAATGAATTGGTCATCTCTAAACTGCTTCCTAAGCACCAAAATACCTCCTCACTGATATGGGTATGGTGAGATAAGGAGTTGACAAATGAACCTCTCAAGGATATGTCAATGGAGAGGGTGATAGTAGAGGAATTTGGAGAATTAAATGTCTAAGATTGTAAATGAGTCAATCTTGGTTTTCTTTGGGGTTTCTCTCTCAAAATTCTCTCTGGAAGCTCTCTACATTTCGTGGATATAAGGGTATTTATAGTAGGGTATGTGAGGAATGTGAAAAGTCACTTTTCTACAAAATAGGGCATTCTGGCGACTCAGTCTCACGAGTGGGATAAGTCGCAAGTTTGAGTCGCGAGATAACTGTTAAGCCAAACTGTACTTTTTGCCCTGTAATGCTTCAGTTGTCATGATCCTTCAGCTTCCTACATGCTTCACATGTGTGACATTTTGGCGAGTTGCCAGTCACTTGCGAGATCTAGTCGCGAGAAACCTCTTAAATGCTTACACACTTGAATTTCTTCACACTCTCTCACACACAACTCTTACACAATTCCCACCTAAATACAGGGTATCTAATTACTGAATTACAAGCAAATTTGGCAAAGAATAAAGCCAACACATAGTTAAATAAATTTAACCTTACAGTGGAGGACATAAAGGTAATTTAACTTATTTTGTGGTCCAAAAGTGTTTGTTGAATTTATATATGCATCGACATATTAGTATTTTCATTAATGGCTTATTGAAAAGCTTAATTTGCTCAAATAAGATTCTCATGATATTCTTTGCTCATATATTTTTTTAGAATTATAAGTATTGATAAACTTTTTCCTATCATAACCTAGGTATTGTTGGGAAAATTTGTTAAATCCCCTCAATGGCTATGTGTGAATTAAAAATTAATGACTACCAAGAAATAGCAATATTATGGAAACAAAAAAATTCTAGCAAGCACTACAAAAACATATCCACAAAAGAATACCAATTCTTACGTGGAAAACCCTCTAGTGTAGAGGGAAAAACCACGGGGCAGCTCCGAAAAATATCCACTATGAAATAGAGATTACAACTCTCAAATTTAACCAAACTTGAGTCCATAATAAATTAGATACACAAAAAATTAAATCTTAAGGAGTAAATACAATCTCACCACAAAGCCAGTAGAAAAATCTTCCTCTGAACACTCTAACTCTCCATAGTTGTAGCACTTAAAAACTCTAAGAGAACTCCACCAATTTTTCTTCTTTATGTGTAGTTTGAGCAAAGAAAAATGTCTCCTTTTTCTTTTTCACTCTCTCACATTCTCACTGTGTATCTCTCTATCTCTTCATTCGGACTTCACCTCAAATGGCTGAATATCTCTGTGTTTCTTGCTCACTCTGTGGAGCTCACACAATACTTTAGCTCTTTCTCTTCCAGTGTGTTTCTTCTCACCCAATAACACACAATGGCCGAATGTCCTTTCTTTTCTTTTCCTTCTTTTCTCCCTTGTCCAACACTCCTTGATCAACTTTTCATTAAACCAAAAGCTGATATTGGAAGCTTAAGGAAGCAAGCTCATTAATTGAGCTTTGACCAATGCATGTGGGTTGGACCCACACAGTGCTACACCCAACAATCTCCCCCTCTAGCCTACTACGGAGGAGATCTTCAACCCAAATCTTCAGTTAGAATTCATGCCGGCTAACTTGGCACAAAACTTTAGCTTCTCTCTAGATACAACCTTGGTCAACATGCCAGCTGGATATTCATCTGTGTGAATCTTCTCTAATTCAAATGACTGTTGCTCAACAACTAGTCTCAACTAATGGTATCTCACCTCAATGTACTTCGAGTGTGCATGGTACATAGAATTCTTGCTCATGTCTATAGCACTTTGACTATCATAATTAACTACATACCCATCTTGCTTTAAACTCAATTCTTGGAGAAACCCTTTCAACCAAAGCATCTCTTTACTTGCTTCATTAGCTGCAATATACTCAACTTTAGTTGTATATAAGGCAGCACACTTTTGCAATCTTGACTGCCATGATACAGCTCCCCCTGCAAAAGTAAATAAATACTCCAATGTAGATTTTCTACCATGAAGGTCACCTGCCCAATCTGCATCTACATAACCCTCCAGAACTAGTTTAGAATCAACAAAAGTCAAAAAAAATTTAGAGCTACCTCTTAAACACTTGAAGATCCATTTCACTGCTTCCCAATGATCTTTGCCAGGATTAACCATGAACCTACTGACAACACCAACTGCATGAGTAATATCAAGTCGTGTGCAAATCATAGCATACATCAAACTCCCAACTGTTGAGGAATAAATAGTTGATGCTATGTCTCCCTTCTTTTTCTTTGATGAAGAACAAGATCTCTTTCTTAACTTGAAATGAGAACCAAGAGGTGTACTGACTAGCTTGGCATGCTTCATATTGAACCTTTCAAGAACCCGCTCAATATACTTCTCTCATGATAACCACAAATTCTTAGCTTTCTTGTCACAAAGAATCTTCATACCCAAAATTTGTCTAGCAAGACCTAAGTCTTTCATGTCAAATGACTTGAACAAGTCCTTCAGATTTCCTATCACACCTGCATCTGGTCCTACTATCAACATATCATCTACATATAGTAGAAGAATAACAAATTTACCATTGGAAAATTTTTTGACATACACACAATGATTTGCATTTGTCCTTGTGTACCCGTGACCCACCATGAATGAGTCAAACTTCTTGTACCACTGTCTTGGAGTTTGCTTCAAGCCATACAAACTCTTTTTAACTTGCAAACCATATGTTCTTTCCCTTTCACTTTGAATCCCTCTGGTTGATCCATGTAGATTTCTTCTTTCAAATCACCATGAAGAAAAGTTGTCTACACATCAAGTTGCTCAAGCTCAAGATCCAAGCTAGCTACTAATCTCAAAACTACTCGAATGGAAATCATCTTGATTACTGGAGAAATTATCTCATCAAAGTCAATCCCTTGTTTCTGACTGAAACCCTCAACCACCAATCGAGCTTTGTACTTCACTAACTTATCACCATCTTTCTTTAGCTTGAACACCCATTTGTTTATCAATACCTTCTTGCCTTTAGGAAGTTCCACTAAGTCATAAGTCTTATTCTTGTTCAAAGAATTTATCTCTTCATGCATAGCCTTCAACCAAATCTACTTATCCTTATGAGACTGTACTTCCTTAAAACTTTCTGGCTCCCCTTATGATGATTGTTGCGAGTATCCTGCCCAATTATCTAATGGGCATAATAACTGGTGCTGGAATTCAAGGGCTAATGATATTAGTTGGTGGTTTCTTAAGATTGCCAAATGATATACCTAAACCATTGTGGAAATACCCTTTACATGAGATTGCTTTTCATAAGTATGCTTACCAAGGAATGTTTAAGAATGAATTTGAAGGAGCAGTATATACCACTAACAAAGCTGGAGGACCACCCATCATCACTGGAGAAGAAATTTTGAGAGATTTGTGGCAAGCTGAAATGGGTTACTCTAAGTGGGGCGATCCTGCTGTCTTGCTAGGGATGATAGCTTTTTATGAACTTATGTTTTTAGGCATCATCAAGGCCAATGAAAAGGCCAAGCCTATGATTAAGGCTTCCATTTCAAGGCCTCCGAAGCAAAATATACAAGTTACAATGAATCCTTCTTCTACACCTTTACATGGAGAGATGATGTAGTGCAGGATTTTTAGCATAATGGAATCTACTTGAAAACAATCTATGTGAAGTTTAGCTAATTCTTTTCAAAAGAAATAAGACTAGTTTGATTGGTAATGTTATAGGTTCTTTAACTATCTTTCAAAAATTTATGGAGAAGTAGATGTAGGCTCCGATTGTTTGGTTGTAAAATGTTATTTAGAAAACATATTAAACATTTCCCAATTTGTTCCTTTATAAAAACTTGGTCAAACTCAAAAACATTTTCAATTGATCAGAAAATGTGTGTAACAGTTATAAAATTTTACCAAAAATTATGTAGTAAATCATTCAATCTTGCCTCGCATGAACCCCCTACCCCAACCCTCTCTTCTTCTTTCTAGCTTATAGGGATCAATGGCTTGATGTCATGGGCAAGAAATGGTTGTTGGCACTAGGAGATAGCAGTTTGTAGTTATGTTTGCACTAATCGCAATTGTGTTTCGCCGATTTGCTACTAGGGTTACGCCGATGGTGGTTCGGTGTGTCGATCTAGTGGGTTGTACTTGGTGGTAGATTTGGGTGTGAGATTGAAACATGTCTTTACCCAATGCTTAAATATGTCTTTACCCAAGAATGAAAAACATTTTCAACTAAAAACAATTTACAACGAAACAAATGGAGCCTTATTACTGACGAAGCTATTAGTAACACGTCACTGATACTAAATTGAATGGAAGCTTTGCTCATGTGAAATTGAATTTGAAAGAAATTAAAATTGGAAGCAATACCAACAAGGATTTGATACCATGTTAAAAAATATGGAGTCCAAATGTATGGGTGAAATGGGTGGAACAAGGTCTGCTCAATTTCACTAGAAATAGAGAATCCATTTCATCATTAAGATTTTATTTTTGATCTAATAATGTAATGCCACATTATTTAAAATTTTAAATGACATGATAATTTGTGCACTTTTAGATTTGTAATTAATATTTAATCTGAACCATGAAATTAATCCATTTCAAATGAAGAAGATTCTTTTTCAAGATGAGCAAGGCAATTGATATAGAGTTGTAGGACCAAGGTGCCGGTATGCAAAATTCCAGTCGTACTAGTTGGTATGGTATAGTATCGACTCCCTTGGTTGTATGTCTATTTATTAACTTTTTGTAATGACCTTAAAATGTACAAAAAAAAGCCATTAGTTGCCGCATCCTCATCAAAATGGAAGAAAATAAATTTGGGTTGCTCTCTCTACATTGATTCCTATTAGGTTATTACCACTTAATGAAAGATGATAGTTGATTGTAGGGGTGGCAATTCGTGTTCGCGTGTCGGGTTCGTGTCGTGTCAAGTCATGAGTATTCAACTACATAGCTCAACACTAACCCGACATGTTTATTAAATAGGTCAAGATTCCTCAACCCTAACACGACTCATTTATCAAACGGGTCAGTCGTGTCGATCTGTTTATCAACTTTTATCAAAATGAAAAATAATAATTGATGAAAAAACAAAAAAATAAATATTTTTAATATAAAATTCAGAACTAACGAGTAACTGCATCACAAATAATCATCCAAAATTAAAGCATATCCCAATATCACAAATAATCAATCACAATATGTCAAAGAAAATAAATCACAACAACTAATAAGTTTATATACCAAAAGTTTGAAGGGTATATTGGTAAAATATCATTTAATTAAACGGGTCAGACGGGTCAAACGGGTTCTATGTGTTCAACACTAACCCAACCCATTTATTAAACGGGTTAGCCGTGTCAACCCGAATATAACATGAACCCGTTAAGCCTCAACCCATAACCTGCTAATTTCGTGTCGTGTCGTGTCGGGTTCGCGGGTCATGTCAAATTTTGCCACCCCTAGTTGATTGTCAGCTCTATTTTGCACGTTCATTTCATCAATATTAATTCTCTCAAAACAAAAAAGTTCATCAATATTAAATTTTCAATATTGATTAATAGTTGAGCCATTCTGTGATCAATATTAATCAATGAACCCGTGGCTGTTTTGTGATCGAAATTAATCAATAAAAATGGAATTAATTTGAGAGAGTTGGTGAGTTCATGAAAAAAAATTTGCTCATTTTTTTTTTCATAATAGATGTATCATTTGATAATAATAACTTTTATGGTGTTATTAATTTTTAAACAAAGCACACATATATTAATTATAAATTTGTTAAATTATACATAATAAATTAGATCCTTCTCCCACTTGTTGTTTTAAAAAATATGTTAAACTATGTCCATAAAAAGTGTAAATATAATTATATAAATTAGGATATTTTAGAAATTTTCAAATTTTTATACTTAAAAAATGTGCATAAAAGATAGATTTATAGATCAAATAGTAAACTGAATTTATAGCACAAAACATGATATACATGTTAAGAACATAGAAAACATATAATCTAACAGTGAAAATTTTGAAATATTAATCCAATAAAAAATTATTAAGTGGTGTAACTTTGCTTAAAGTTAAAAGTTAAAACAGGTGTAACTCTTACAATTTTTTTTAATTGAATGTAAATTTTGACAAATCCACAATTGGATTATGTTATCTTTGTATATTCTCCATTGTCATGTCATCAATCAATTGTAAACAATTTAAATTTTTGTAGTTTAAAATAATGTATAAAAAATAAGTTTATGAATCGAATGGTAAATAAAATTTGATTGTCATGAAATTTGGCATACATGTTAGAACATATAGAATACATAATCCAATGGTAAAAATTTTAAAATATAGATTTAATATCAAGTTATTAAGTAGAGTAATATTATTTAAAGTTACACAAAATATAACTTGAAATCAACCCTCTATATATATATATATATATATATATATATATATATATATTAAAATCTTAAGTATTCCAATCAGAAATTTCTGACTATATTCCTGTTGGTGACCTCCTTGAAACTAAAAGTCACCTCTAACAACTGTATTTTTGGCTTTTTCACGCCTAACATTTTTTTTTTTTTTTTTTGAGAATCTTTTCACGCCTAACTTTGATGGGAAAAGAGAAGTTTCCATAAATATCCCAAAAATATTGGACAACCAAAGTTTCGAGCTTCATAGCTAGTATTTCGCTTTTCATTTTTTATTTTATTTTATTTTTTGACGATAAGAAAAGAAATAATCATATATATATGGTAAATTGGATTGCATTAACAAGTATATAGTAGAGATGACAATATTATAGATACGGTCACAAAACAGACTGGAGATCTCAAGAGATGAAGTAGGCGAAAACAAAATAGAAGTTGGAGGAAAATAAAAATGCAGAATAAGGTTGTGGAAGAACTCCATTCCGTCTAAGGCATAAGTTTTCTTGAAACAATGTTTGATCCTAACTTAGAGGAATCTGGTCCACCAACACTTGAGTTATCAATAAGTGTACCAATTGATGTCTGTCAACACTTTGTTTCTTAGATTCACCTCCTAAAATTCACTCGTGTAACTACTTAACTAAAAAATACACTTTCATCTTATTAAAAAAAATTCACATGACAAAATTTTAAAAGGAGAACCTAAAGAACAATACCTAAATATTGTACTTAATTAAATAATAAGTTATTGGGTAGTGTAACATTGCTTCGAGTTATACCAGATGTAACTTGAACCCAATTATATATATGAGATGGGTTCAAATTATACCTTTTTAAACTATTGGATTTAAGTAGATCAAATGGTTAAAAAGAGACCCTCATTATTATAAATATTTTTATTAGAATATCATTAATTACCTTCATTTATTACTGTCTAAACCTATCTCTATACCCAACAAAATTTGGCGTCTGACTCTCTCTCTACGTTTCTGTTTCTCTCCGTTTTCTCTCTCTATACATTCTAAACTTACATTTCTCTCTCTCTATCTCCTCCTCCATTGCTCCTCCACCATTGGATGTCTGAGCTTGAGCGCCAGGAACAGGTTGCTTTGGCTGTCAAGGTCTTAAATTTTTGCTTCCATAGTACTTTTTGTTTCACAATCTCATTTGGGTTGCTTTTAGATTTTCAATTTTTGGGTTTATGATTGGTCACTCTCTCACTCACAATTGAAATAGTCATTGCTGGTCTTCTGGATGGGGAATTTACTTCGTATGATATGCAAACAAGTAATTTTTTGTGACTTAAGTATATTAAGAAGAGCAGTAAATGGGATGTCCTGTAAGTGTTTGATAAAATACTCTTATATGCTTTGATTTGATGACTGTTGAGAATTATTTTACTTTCCTGTAAAATGGAGGCTTCATAGAAAAAAGCAATCCGAACTATGTCCACTGAAGGAGGTCCTTTTAGTAGTCATTTCTATTATTGTGATATTGTCAATTGCATCTGTCAGTTCTCTGTCTCAAACAAGGATCTTAGTTAACATGCAAAGAAATAAAAGATCATAAAAGAAGTCTTTTTTTCCCTCTTTTAAATCATTCCAAATTGATAAATTATTAGCAATTGAAAAAGAGATAGTTTGTTTTTACATTTTGCGTTTAGTACGCTCCCTCAATATCAATGGAAATAATGACTCTGCCATCCTCCATTTCTGCAATTTTAATGTGGGCTTTATATTGTTTAAAGTTATGTTTCTTCATAGTCTAGAACGCACAGTTTGGATAGGCTATTTCGATAAAGTGGTCTCTGTCTAATTACATCAAATTATGCCTCATTCCAGTTATTTATTTTCTTATGCTGAGATTTTGATGTGGTTTACTTTTACTATGACCATACACTTGAGCTTACAAGCAACTCAATGAATTTTCAGGTGTTTAAGGTGATACGGAAGCAAGATTGGTACAGGCCTGATGCTTATCTGTATAAGGACTTGATCATTGCATTAGCAAAGTGTCAGAAAATGGATGACGCAATGCAGTTGTGGGAAGACATGAGAAAGGAGAATTTGTTCCCCGATTCTCAAACATACACGGAAATGATAAGGGGGTTCTTGAGGAAAGGATCTCCTGCAAATGCGATGAACATCTATGAAGACATGATGAAGTCTCCAGAACCCCCTGAGGAATTGCCATTCAGTGTTTTGTTGAAGGGACTTCTTCCACATCCTCTTTTGAGAAATAGAGTCTGAACGTTCGGATTTGTGTTAAAACACAAGAGCTGTTTAGACCCCAAAATAATAAAATAAGGCTCGGTTAATTTTACTCTAACTTTAACTAAGTGCGGAATAGAGTAAATGCGAGCGAACAAATAATACAACTACTCTAAGCCATATTTAACAAATCACAGTAGTAAAATGAAAATTAAAAGAGTAGGGAAGAGAGATGCAAACACAAGATAACATGGCGATGTGTTATCGAAGAGGAAACCGAAGAACTCGGCAAAAAACCTCTCTGCTGCCCTCCAAGCGATAAATCGATCCATTAGACAATAAGTTGGGATACATGAATAGCAAGAGACTCTCCAAGTCTAGTCTATCCAGTGCACCTAAGCCCTCCAAGCTCCTACTCCAACAAGACTTCTCGGAACCGTGTCTTGTCTAGCCTTCCGGATCCTGCAATGCGCCCGATTGCATCTGCCAAAACTTAGCTTCTTCCAATGCTTCCCAGCAGCACCAAAACTCACTAGACACTCAGTATGGGTGTGGTAAGTGTTTGAGCTATCAACCTTTCAAGGATTTGGAAATGAAGAGGTAGGAGCAGAGAAAACCCACAATGGAGGGTGTAGAAAATTGTGGGTATGACAATCTCACACTCTCAAGGGTTTGTGGCTAGGGTTTTCTCTCTGAAAAGCTCTCTACTCAATAAGTGGGTAATGATGGTATATATAGTGTGTATGAGGATGTAGTAGAGCAGATAGGACATAATAGCAAAACAGACTGTTTCGCAGGTATCTCGCGAGAAGACCTTACCCACGAGACACTCTCGAAAACTAGTTATTTCCATCATGTCCTGACTCTTCGCATTCTAGTCATGTGTTGGACATTTGCATCACTTCGCGAGATGGCTAGTCGTGAGCTACCCACGAAAACTCCTTTTGTCTTCAATAGATACTTTGAGTTTTCATACTCTCTCTCTCACACACAACCCTTACAAATAAATCCCACATAAAATACAGTGTACGAAAGATTGAACAAAATTACAATCAAATTTGGCAAGGAAATAAAGCCAACACAAAATAGTTGTAAACTACTACTTTACAATCTCCCCTTTTGGCTATTCCGTGACAAAACACCTTATAACAGACTCTAGACTTAAACATGAGTTTAGGAACAGTGGCAAAACTTACTCACACCTAATCTAGAAGCTATGAAGTACTTGCACAAATACACCTGAATCCTGAAACACTTGCACACAAACAAAACTTTCATTAAGCTCATGACAAGTTGAATACAAGGTACGTATAGGAGCAAGTATAATGCGATCAAGGTAAACATCAAGATATAAACTATGAAGCATAACTTGATCATACAAGAACAGTCATTAAAGAACGATTACAATGATCATTTAATTAGTAAACGATCATCCGGACACATAATGCAATTAAGTGCAAAGCAAAAATCAATTGTATGTCCAAACACACAATCAATGCAAAATAACAAAGTATTTGCATTAAGGTTACAAGATAAAACAAGGATACAAGTGTGTAGTACTCAAGATAAACTATAAGTATAAAAAAATGCTACAAAAGCAATGAGATAAACACAAAGTACTGAATATTAAACTGGAATTAAACCAAAGTACTTAAAGCTTTAAAAGAAAGCAATGTAAATAAAAGCGTTCTAGACTATGGCAAAAGAAAGTAAACAACTAAATCACCAAAAATTAACCAATACGTCTATGAAGTGCATGTGCTATGCTATGCTCCCCTTCAAAATGTGCAACTCCTCCTCAAAATTTTCTCCCCCTTTTTGACCGGAATGGCCAAAGGAGTTAGTCTTCATCTTCCTCTAGCTTTCTTTGAATTTGATCCAATTGAGTTTGGAGAGAAGTGAACTTCGTGTCGAAGCGAATGTGTTGAGAGTGCATGATAGATGCAAGTCCGGATAACTTGGTATTGATGTCTTGAATAAATGACATAATGATGTCTAACTTCTCATCAATGGCATGAGAGCTAAAGCTTGAGCTAGCATGAGGAGCATTACTTTCTTGCTTCGTTGCCTTCCGGGTTTGACTAATGCTTGCATTAAGAGAATAAGCGTTGATTGGATTAGGTCGAGGGTATGGTCTCTCATCTTCCAACAGGTGAACACCTTTAAGCATCAGAATTTTTGAGATAAGGCAATTGAAAGGAAGGTAGTTCCTTGATGCAGTCCTCTCGGCTGTTTTGCTCAAGTTGTGAAAGATATGAGAGCAAATATCAATTTCTTCATCATGTACCAGGTCATGGAGAAATAAGGCCTAACCGAGATTCATGAAACCGGTACTTGAGAGAGGATATAAGTTATGGAACATGATTGATGTGAGTAGCCTCAGTTCGGATGATAGTGACGCAACACTCACCGCTTTTCCATTGGAAGAGAATTCCAAGTTCTTTCCTAGAGTTTCCTGAAGAAAATCCTGCTTGGGATCTAACTCATCGTACACTGGAGAATTCGCAAACATAGGCCAGTTGATACACAGAATGTCAGCAAGATAAGTAGGTGTTATTGTGAAGTTCTTTCCTCTAACCCAACATTTTAGCTCATCTCTCTTAGCAATGGCATTCGCATAGAATTCCTTCACCATATTCTCGTACGTTTCATCAAAGCTTGATAAAAGGAAATTTCAATCCTTGGTAGCAAACCATTTTGGAATGCTTGTATCGAGGAGAGAGGCTTGGTCAACTGTCCTTTCAACCAACAAGGGGGCATCGTTGAAGTATTTCTCATAGTCTTGGGATGCGGCATATGACCTGAACTTGTCAACATCATAAATTCCTATTGATGGCCTCGTCCTCTTTGGCTTCGGGGTATCTAGATCTATCACGGGATCTTTTCCTTTGCTACTTCCCCCTTTTACAGTTGATTTCTTGAAGGGTGACATCTGCATAAATAAACACAAAGCACACAAAAAAAAATGCAGAAACACAAAGACAAGAATACAAACTTGATTAGCGTCAAGTTAGTCCGAAAAAAATAAGCACAAAGACTTAAAACAGAACATAACAGTGTTAAAACTACATGCTTTAAATGCTAAAACATGTAAACACTAAAAAATGCACAAAAATAGCAACTGAGCATGTGTGTGCATCTAGTGGCATGATGTGTGCATGGTGTGTGCCTAGGTGATGCATGGCAAGGCAAAATGAGGCACACGTGGGTCAAAATGTGTAAAACACACACCCAAAGATCAAAACATGTTAAACAAGTTCAATCAAGGGTAAACCCAAAAGTTGGAACTCATTGGATTCTAAAACAACTCAAAAATGCCACTTGAGCATTTTATCAAACACATGGAATGCACCACTACAGTACACAAATGAGCAATGCATGAATAGATGAAAATATGCCTAGATACAAGATTAGAATGCCACAAGGGGCCAACACAGATACAAACAAAACAAGTAGGACAAAGCCGAATCAAAATTTTGAAATTTTTTTTGCCTAAAATCATAGTTCCCAACCCCTTTTTCAAAATACCCCAATTCAAGAACCCTAAATAAATTCTACATAATTTGGAATGAAAAATTGAAAAGAATGTTAAGAAACATACCTTTGAAGAGATTTTGCAGAGATTTGGACTTGAAATTGGAGGGTTTTGAGTGAAAAGATTAGTTTTGGGTTGAGAGAGGTTCGAGTAAGGCAAAGGAGGCAACTCAAGTGTGTTTTAAAAGTTAGTCACATCAGTCTTATAAAACTAAAAACATGCGTTTTTCACGGGTTAGACAGTTGCGAAATTACTCGCAAAAAACACCACTGAAGCACAAAAAATTTCGCGGGAAGTTTTTAATTGTGAAACAGTCACGAGACAGTCGCTAAAGTCTCTGTTTGAAATTTGTATTTTCCAGTTTTTGCCTTTACCTTTTTTCGCAGGAAGTGCTTAGTCACAAGCTTCTTGCGAAAATGCCTCTGAATAAGATTTTGAAGAACAACACAAAAAATTCATTTTGAACAAAAATTTAAAGGAAGAAAGTATAAAATCACTTTCAAAAATATATAAAATACTCAAAAATATTTTTGGGTTTGATCGGCAAGCAATTGAGCATACACATCACATTTGAATACGTACAATCACACAAATGAAATAAGAATTCATTGAACAAAGTCTTGTGTGTTGTGTGTGAGTATCAAATGTGGAATGGTCCTTAGTCTAGAGTGAAGCTTCAATGATCAATTCAATTAGGTTATACACAACTAGTACTAAGTCAAGTGGACTATCTCAATTATAGAAATGAACATATACGATCTCCTACAAGAAAGTAATTACATTTATTTGAAGCTTCTCATTTGGCTTCTTTACAAATCATAACATTTGATCATTTTTGAACAAAATACATATCAATTTGAGATCGATGCCTGAACTTTTTCATATTTCAATTTTGAGAATGAGCATTTGGCTTTTTGAGGCACCATACATTTCAATACAAACCACTTTCCCTTTTTCTAGTCAAATACCAGTATGTGTGACAGCTTTTGCAGCTCAATATCTCTTTTCATTTTGAGATTTATATTTATTGAGCTCTTTAAGCAAAAACATAAAAACGTGGGAAAAGATATAGGCACAAGTCTATGCACGTATCAAGACCAACAAGACTATTAACTAATCATTCGTGACAAGCTTGAAGATCGATTTACAACAATCACACATAGATTTCAAGAATTTTCCCACAAATATAGATGTGCATACAAAACAAGTTAAGCTTGTAAATTCACTACGCCATTAGTACGAAGGTATTAGGCCAAACTCACATGTGATATACACAAAACAAGCGATCAAACTTTTTGGAGATTTTTCAATTTTTTTATGAGTTTTTGAATTTTTAAACACACTAAAAAACATAACAAGAAAAGTAAGATAAAAAAAAATGCAACTAGCAAAAAAAACATGCTATGAACCGGAAGCAATGACACAAGAAGATTTTGCATGACATGATGCATGAATCTATGACCCTAAACATCGAAAGAATTAATGCATGGGCATAGGGAATAATCGTGCATAAGTACCCTTCATCACCCACACTTTTCGAGTGTTTTGGGTGAGAGCCTTGGATGGAGGGGATACGACCAACATAGCTTTCCAACCTCGGAGTGAAGCTAGCAAGGCATAGAGAGATGTTCTTCATTATTTCCATGACATCTCCAATGAGATGTCCTTCATTTTCTCCCTTAGGTTGTGTTCCCTTTGGCCTTTCCTTTGAACTTTCTTGGCCACGCATGGAGTCAGCCTTCTTGAGAGCGTTAAGCTTGAAACAATTGGGTCTTGTGTGCCATTGAACGCCACAATGATGACACACATACTTCACATGAGGCCCCCTCTGATTTTTGGGTAGTGACTTCCCTTTATCTTTTGGTCTTACACTAGTAGTTCTCTTCTCAGCAATAGGGGTCTCAGCCTTAGGCTTTACTTCTTTAAGTTTCTCAATATTCTTGGCTGATATGAACCTCACTTCCTTCTTAGGTTCGCTGCTGGAGCTTCCTTCTCCGGTATAACCTAAATTGGTCTTGTCATGTGAGGATTTTTGTGAGGACAACACGCTGTCAAGTTTTTTGGTGGAGATACGCTCAACCTTGACATTAGCTTGGATTATTTCAAGCTCAAGAAACTTGATCTTAGAGTAAGCTTCAACCAACTCTCCCTTGAGTCCTTCTACTTCACATTTCGCCTCTTTAAGTTGCATAAGAGTACACCTATACTCTTCTTCAATTTTCTTCATCTTCTCACAGCATGGTTCGTAACTTTGGCATATTTTCCACAATCTTCTAGCAAAGAATCATATGCTTCTTGAAGGTTGCTCTCACCTTCATTTTGGCATTCATCTTCATCTTCCGATTCTTCAACTTCCTCACCCTCGGAATGCTCACCAAGTTCATTTACCAAATTGCTCAAATCATCCTTAGATTCAATGGAGGTAATTTCCATGAAGGCCCTATAGTTCCCGTCACTGTCACACTCTTCTTCCGTGTCTGAATTTGAGCTTTCAAAGTCGCTAAGTGTAGTGGCAAACACCTTACCCTTCCCTCTTAAGTAGTTGGGACATTCTTTCTTGATGTGTCCATAGCCGTTGCATTCGTAGCACACAACTCCTTGGGGGGAGGGGGTAGGAGTCCTTCCTATCTTTCTTCTTGAACTCCTTCCTACCACCTTTGGGTTATGAGAACTTTCCTTTATTGAAAGACTTCCCACTATTCTTCATCTTCAGAAATTTCCGAAAGTTCTTTGTAAGGAATGCTACTTCTTTCTCCACATTATCTTCTTCGGAAGAGTCGTCCATCCTCTCATTGATGGTTTTGAGTGCAAGTGATTTGCTTGGCTTGTGAGAAGGTAGTTCAAGCTCATATGTTTGGAGAGATCCAATTAGCTCTTGAATCTTGATCTCATCCAAATCTTTGCTTTCTTCTATAGCAATGACCTTCACACGGTAGCTCTCTGGTAAGGACCTCAAGATCTTTCTCACCACCTTAGCATACTCAATCTTTTCACTGAGATTGAGCTTGGCAATCACAATTTCATTGAACTTCCCATAGAATGAATCAAATGACTCATCGTCACTCATCTTAAGCTCTTCAAATCGAGTGGTAAGCATTTGGAGTTTTGTGTCCTTAACTTTCTTGGTACCTTCATAGGCAGTCTCAAGAATCATCTAAGCTTCTTTGGCGGTCTTCACATGCGATATCCTGTAAAATTCATCAGTAGACACACCACAAAAGATAGCATTAATTACTTTGCTATTGGCATTTGCCAAAGCAAGAGCTGCTTTGTCCCATTCGGACTTAGCTGTCGTGGGTTTAACATACCCATTCTCAACGGAATCCCATATGGACTCATCTGTAGCACAAATGAATGTCCTCATACGAACCTTCCAAAAGCATAGTTGCTCCCATCAAAGTATGGTGGAGCATTGAGAGATTGTGATCGATTCATCACAAAAAGGGTCTTGGATCGCACTTAGGTAATGAAACCACAACAAGTGCACCCGCTCTGATACCAATTGAACGCTCAGATTTGTGTTAAAAACACAAAAACTGTTTAGACCCCAAAATAATAAAAAACGGCTCGGTTAATTTTACTCTAACTTTAACTAAGTGCAGAATATAGTAAATGCGAGGGAACAAACAATACAACTACTCTAAGCCATATTAAACAAATCACATTAGTAAAATGAAAGCTAAAAGAGTAGGGAAGAGAGATGCAAATACAAGATAATAAGGCGATGTGTTATCGAAGAGGAATTGAAGAACTCGGCAAAAAATCTCTCTGCCGCCCTCCAAGCGGTAAATCGATCCATTAGATAATAAGTTGGGATACACAAATAGGAACAAGGCTAGTCTACCCAGTGCACCTAAGTCCTCCAAGCTCCTACTCCAACAAGGCTTCTCGGAACCGTGTCTTATCTAGCTTTCTGGATCCCGTAATGCGCCTGATTATATCCACCAAAGCTTGGCTTCTTCCAATGCTTCTCAGTAGCACCAAAACTCACTAGACACTCAGTATGGGTGTGGTAAGTGTTTGGATTATCAACCTCTCAAGGATTTGAAAATGGAGAGGTAGGAGCAGAGGAAAACCACAATGGATATTGTAGAAAACTGTGGGTATAACAATCTCACACTCTCAAGGATTTGTGGCTAGGGTTTTCTCTTTAAAAAGCTCTCTACTCAATATGTGGGTAATGATAGTATATATAGTGTGTATGAGGATGTAGTGGAGCAGATATGACAAAATATCAAAACAGACTGTTTCGCGGGTATCTCGCGAAACACTCGCGAGACACTCGCGAAAACCAGTTGTCTCCATCCTGTCCTGACTCTTCGCATTCCAGTCATGTGCTAGGCACATGTATCACTTCGCGGGATGGCTAGTCGCAAGCTACCCGCGAAAACTCCTTTTGTTTTCAATAGATGCCTTGAATCTTCACACACTCTCTCTCTCTCACACACAACCTTTACAAATAAATCCCACATAAAATATATGGTACAAAAGATTGAACAAAATTACAATCAAATTTGGTACAGAAATAAAGCCAATACAAAATAGTTATAAATCACAACTTTACAGAGTCAAACAAGATTTTGAGGAGCTATTTCCTACACGGCATGTGTACGATCCTCAGATTTGACCACGCTCTTCAATAATATGAGGGATAACTATTAAGCCCTGAAACCAAAATGAAGTCCCTCTAAAGAAGAAAATAAAGGGAAAAGGAAAAAGAGGATTATAATTTATCTTCAAATGAATTTTGATCATGTCCTCAGAAAAGAAGAAACCAATCTGCATACTAAATGAATCCAACTGTCTGATAATCCAAGCTCTGACCACTAAGAGCACGATGCAAGACTGCACTGGCTTAAGCTCTTAGTAATAAAACTATAAGATGAGATAAAAGTATAGAAAATTGCTAACACATAGGCATGTGGGTAATAATTGGAACAGGAAAGCTCTGGCTTCATTTAATGATCAAACCAATGCTACATGTTGAATACACGAGAAGTACTGATTTATCTGTCGTCAATTTCAGACCACCATTTACTTAACCAAGCTGATAAGTGTGATGCATTCACACTTTAAAGGACAACAAAAAGTTGCATGAGTAATAAACCATCATGAGCCCACCATAAGACTGAAGCATGAAGCAGTTAATTAAGATTCTGAGGTCAATCTTAGAGGCCGCAGAAAATATTTTCTTCAATATAAATTTTCGAGTATTTTATCATCTTAAGGAGCAATTGAATTTGTTTATCATAAATGATATCACGGAATTAAGACAATTATGTGCTAAAATGCTGTCTCCAAATGGTAAAAGCTTTGGGCGTATCCTTTCTACTATTATTAAAAGAAATGGAGGAAGCAACTTTTAGTCTTTTACAGAATCTGTTTCTTGGCTTATTTTCTAGACATCTTTAAACTGCTCATGTATTATCTTCAATATATTATCTTGATAAACTGAAAAGGTGGGTGGTTTTTGGCTGGCACCAAGTCAATCAGGTTCAGGTTGGTATCAAATTCCATTTCTACTCTCAAGCAGGTCCATAACAGAGTTATGACCTTTAAGATGTCAAGCTACCATCTCAGATTGAATTCAACTAGAAAGAAGTTGAACTATCTACAAATCCCTTGCCTACTTGTTGGGCAATAAAGAGCTTCGTTTACATTTAAAAAAAAAAAAAAAAAATTTGTATCCAAAGGAGTTTGATTCCATTCTATCTAAATATGCCAGTATATATTCTCAAAAAAGACACTATTCGAAAACAAAGCACCAATTGCAGCGATGGTCTTTGGGCCAACTAGCACATCCATCCTTGGTAGCAGGACATTTCTGGGGATCGATTCCCCTCAAAATCTTTAACTTCCAAAATAGGGGGGAAACACCAAATGCAAACCTTAGCGTAAGCCAAAGATCTCTTCTGGAGGATCGTACACATGCCGTTCAGGAAAGAGCTCCTCAAAATCTTGTTTGACTCTATTTCTCAAAAGGGGATGTGGAAGAAGTCCCTTCAACAAAATCCTGAATGGCAATTCCTCAGGGGGCTCTGGAGACTTCATCATGTCTTCATATATGTTCATTGCATCTGCAGGAGATCCTTGCCTCAAGAACCCTCTTGTCATTTCCGTGTATGTTTGAGAATCAGGGAACAAATTCTCCTTTCTCATGTCTTCCCACGACTGCACTGCGTCATCCATTTTCTGACACTTGCTAATGCAATAATCAAGTCCTTATACAGATAAGCATCAGGCCTGTACCAATCTTGCTTCCGTATCACTTTAAACACCTGAAAATTCATTGAGTTGCTTGTAAGCTCAAGTGTATGGTCATAGTAAAAGAAAACCACATCAAAATCTCAGCATAAGAATATAAATAACTGGAATGAGGCATAATTTGATGTAATTAGACAGAGACCACTTTATCGAAATAGCCAATCCAAACTGTGCGTTCTAGATTATGAAGAAACATTTAAACAATATAAAGCCCACAATAAAATTGCAGAAATGGAGGATGGCAGGCAAGAGCGAATAAAGCAAAGTAACTATAAAAGTCATTATTTCCATTGATATTGAAGGAGCGTACTAAACCCAAAATGTAAAAACAATCTCTTTTTCATTAGCTAATAATTTATCAATTTAGAATGATTTAAAAGAGGGGAAAAAAGACTTCTTTTCTGATCTTTTATTTCTTTGCATGTTAACTAAGATCCCTGTTTGAGACAGAGAACTGACAGATGCAATTGACAATATCACAATAATAGAAATGACTACTAAAAGGACCTCCTTCAGTGGACATAGTTCAGATTGCTTTTTTCTATGAAGCCTCCATTTTACAGGAAAGTAAAATAATTCTCAACAATCATCAAATCAAAGCATATTAGAAGTTCCCAAGAGCAGATATTTTCTTTAAAGAATTTTATCAAACACTTCCAGGACATCCCCATTTACTGCTCTTCTTTATATACTTAGTCACAAAAAATTACTTGTTTGCATATCATACGAAGTAAATTCCCCATCCAGAAGACCAGCAATGACTATTTCAATTGTGAGTGAGAGAGTGACCAATCATAAACCCAAAAATTGAAAATCTTAAAGCAACCCAAATGAGATTGTGAAACAGAAAGTACAATGGAAGCAAAAATTCAAGACCTTGACAACCAAAGGTGGAGGAGCAATGGTGGAGGAGAGAGAGAGAGAGAAACGTAGGTTTAGAATGTAAAGAGAGAGAGACAAACGGAGATAAAGAGAAACGTAGAGAGAGAGAGGGAGAGATTTTGTTGATTTTAGAGATAGGTTTAGAAGGAAATAAAGGAGAGTAATTAATAAGAATTTTAAAAAAATACTTGTAATAATGAGTTTTTTTTTTTTTTTTTTACTGTTATATTTACTTAAATTCAATAGTTAAAAAAAAGGTGTAACTTGAACCCAGTTTCTAAATAAATTTTTAAAAAAAATAGAAAAGGAAAAAGGGTATACCTTTGTGAGAGCAGAATGGAGATTGAAGTTGGTCAAATTGATGCATTGGGCACCTTTGACAGGGATCGGAGACTCAAAATGGGATTCTACTTCCTTTTATATCTTGAACACCATTGCTGAGAGAATGAGAGAGAGAGTGATGGAGGTTGGTGTGTGTGAGAGGGAGTCATGGAGGCTGTGTGTGGAGAGAGAGAGAGAGAGAGAGAGAGAGAGGACGGGGCGACTGAATGAGAAGGAGATGCTAGGGTTTTAGTTTTAGATGTTTAGTTTTATATAAATTCAAAACGGCGTCGTTTTGATAATAGAAACTTAAAAAATGAAAACAAGTTATTTTGAAGGTTAGAACCTGGGACAAGAACTTGAAAAACACACGTGCTTACTACTAAGGCAACATACATTTATCAAATGTAAAAAGAACAATATGGCTGCCCATGTTTTTGACTTTCAAACCAATTTTCAATCTCCATAATGGTCTAAAAGTCACTGCAACAGCGTCAATGTTCAGAGTTTGCCTTGTGAAAATCTTAGCAGCAATGATGAACTCCAACGTGACCATCTCTTCCTCTAGATCGAAAGTTGGGCCTTCCCTGTCAGTAATCGACAATCCATTATAGTGGTTTGTCCGATCCTCCATAGCTAAAAGTGATAAGTGTTTCCTTGGCCCTTGAAAAAATAACCCACAATACCTTAAACATAAACTTGTTATCTTAAGGGACTAAGACACCTACAAGGAGAAACAAAAGTTCTACAGCCTAGGAGACGTTTGGATATTCCTTGCTTTTGCTAGCGACAGAGAAAATTTACAGTGATTATTTATATGGTTATTTTTATAAAAATTTAATAAAAAAATGGAATATGACATTTTTTTCTCATATTTAACTGCTTTGGCAACAATTGAAACAAAAACCATCAAAAGGAAAAAGAAAATTTAATAATAAATGCAATAAAAAATAATTTTATTCTTAAAGTAATTGAAATAATCAAATATTTGTGATTTCACTAAAGTAATGTGTTCATATTTTTAATTATATCAATCCTAAAATTTAAATTCCTAAATAATTTTAATGACATATTATATATAGCCTAATTATTTAAGCAAAGTATTAATAGGTACATGCATTTATTTTCATGTATTTATTATTTATAAATCATGGATATTAATTTTTTTATGTAAAATGAATTTTTATGATAATTTTTAAAATATTGATATAACAAATAATTAATTAAAAAATAACATTCTTCTCATGTTTGACTACTTTGGCAACAATCGAAATCAAGTAAAAAAAGTGTAGAAACAATTTTAATTACATGCAATTAAGAATATATACAATGTTTTTTATTTTTTAAGAATATAAAAGATAATTTTACATTTAAAGTAGTACTAGAAACAACTAAATATTTGCCAATTAACTTAAGCAATTGGTTCATATTATTGACTGCCCTCATTTTCTAATGGCATGTAATATAATTGGAATTTTTTATAAGTATTATTGCACACTTTGTGTTTATTTTAGAGACATGTTTGTGTTATGTGGACAATTTGCCGCAAGAGGAATAACCACACTTCTAACAATACACACAAACAGAGAGTAAATACTTCCCAACACTGCCAACACACCAACCGGTCAAAAATCTCAGTTTCACTACACCAACTAGTCCCACCTTCCCTTCTTAATTTCCTTCTCTCACTCTCTAAATTCCCACATCGAACTTTTCTCCTTCTCTATATATATAATAAATTTTCTACTACACCATGACCATGTTGTTCAAAAAAGGTTCTTGCAAAAGGACAAGACATTAGTAGTAGTAGCAGTAGCAGTGACATGGAAGGAATGAAGCTCATGTTTCACTTGCTACTACCACTCTGTGTTCATTGGATCGCTGAGGAAATGACCGTTTCTGTTCTTGTTGATGTTATTACTAACGCTCTATGTCCAGGAGACTCAACCTGTACAGAAGCTATTTATCTTAGTGGTCTTCAACAAACGGTATGTAACAAATTCTGTCTTTTTTGTTTTTTTGGTTTTTGGATGGACTTTGTTGGGTTTAGCTGCAAGCTCCTGAGAAAAAAAAAATTTGAGGAAAAATGAGCCATGTATAGTTGGTTAAACACCTCGTACCAAATATCCAATTCAATCGTGGCGTGGGATATTAAAAAAAATGTTTTTGTTGTGTTATATCTGTTTAAAAAATTATGGTAGTCGAATTTTTCGCTTTCTTGTTCTTTGTGACATGTTTGAGTCTTGCTTTTTTTTTTAGACACCAAGACACTGAGAAACTCAAAATTGAGTTGAAAATTTTCTTTTCTGTATTTTCTCGGAAACCAAACGGGGTGCCTGCATGATGATCTGCTGTCCTAGTTCTTGATTTTTTTTTGCTTGGTGGACATGATTTGGAGTTGATCATACGAGTACTGTTTAAAATGGTCCATTTCTTGCATTTAATTTTGTTTTATGTATTTTATGCTCAAAGAATCGAATCAAGTTCATAATTCTCCTTTCTGTCACTGTCTGTTTGAATTTTCATCCACACCAAACAGCCCCAACTAATGGTCCCAAAAGGAATAAAAGAATTAAAAAGAACAGGGCCCCGCATATTGTCCATCATATTCCTGGAATTTATCGTCGATAGTAATACTTTGTTATTCTCAAAGTTTCAAGGATTTTTAGATGGATTAGACGACGTTGATTTCTTTATAAAAACAGTGTCAATGTCAACTTTTCTTTTTTCGCTCTCATTAATGAAATAGTGGTTGGAGAATTTTTAATATCTTGGTTTGAAATCTACGTATAAACGATAATTGCAATTGAATGAAAACGAATAACGACCCATAAAATTTGTTAGTCATTGGTTCTTATTCTACTTTCCCTTTGGGAAATAAAACTGGTGACAGTTTATAGATATTTATGAACTACAGGAATCTAAAAATGATTCCACATGTCGTACTCTCTACTAAAAAAAAAAAATTCAATTCTCCATTTATTAATTGGGTCAAGCTAGTCTAAAATAAAAAATTATTTTGTCAATTTCCACATATAGAAATTAGAAGGTTCATAAAATAAATTGATTAATAATATAAAAGTATTATTATATACCATTATCTTTTTTTAATTAAGGTTACGATTCAATTAGAATCTTTGACTCATGGTCATGGGTTATGCATGGTATATACAAAGTTAGTAAAGTATTATGTTTCATACAAACAATATCTGATAAGTTAGTTAGTGGCATTAATTATAGGTTACTTAATTGAGGTCTTTCCTATCATCATCTACACTCCCAAAATTATGAGTGAAGGTAGGCAGGTAGGATATGATAAGACTAGATGCTCTATTAGGTAAGTATGTTGGAAAAATAAAAGAAATATGCTTGTATGATTTTGATTTGGAAATGTCTTTAATTTTGAGCACTGTATTTGTAATTATGTAATGGCACTATAATTGTTCCTTGCAAGCAATGTTCACATCTTTTATTGTCGGGTGTGGGTCCTAGAGATTTCATATTCATGATCTGCTTTTTTTTGGTTTGTTATTGGCCTCTTGAATTTTAATGTATTTTGGAATATTTATCTTTTGTAAAAAAAAAAAAAATTAAAAAAACCTCAAAAAGTTGGAATAATTATTGTTGTTTCCTTCATCTTTAATATAGTAGAGTAATGAATAAATATGAGACAGAAAGTAATTGTTGTAGAATTGTAGTAGTACCTTCATCAATGTGACCAAGTTGTGTACCAATATATAAAAAGACAAGCAACCAGGGTCCCTCACCTTCTAGCTTTTCTCTTACCCTCTCAGTCTCACATTAGTATGTCTTTTTTATTAATTTGGTTCTTTATATATAGACAAGCGGCACACTTATCAAGACACTTCAGAGGGACAACTTGTGGTCCTTAAACTGTTCTCGGCTCAACTTTAACCTGAAAGGTCGCATACTGTTTTACTGTAGGCCTTCGTGTGATACCCTTTCTCATCATCGTGTGGCTTTACGCCTTTACCACGTGTAGTTTCCTTCAACAACCTGAGTCACAATTTTTTTCAAGGATAATTAATAAAGTGTTGTTAATAATTGGTTCACACAAGAACCAATTACAACTTATGACGTCCGCTCCTGATGAGGACTCTTTATTTCAGACTAAGACACCAATCAGTTTTTAGTATAAGCGGAGATTGAACCACAGATCTCATATTTAACTATCAGAGACTTTACTAGTTGAGCTAAACTCTCTTTCAAAAAAAAAAAAAAAAAAAAAAGAACCAATTACAACTTCCCAACTTAACAATTCTAAAATTTACTATGAAAAATATTATGTATAATACTTGTTGGGTCCTATTAACGGAGTGTCCTTAGTGCAATTGTTAACAAATTTTTTTATGAAAATTTTGATACCACTTTTATAAAAAAAATAAAAAAAGCTATCAAAACTTTTTTTTTTTTTTTCTCATAAAAACTTTTTAAAAATAGTTCACTGACAAAAGCCCTATGGGCTAACAAATTCCCTTAGCCCCTAGGGCAACCATTAACATTTCCCATGCTTGTTTTTCTTTATGCTCCTCGATTAAATTTCAATTATTTGATTGCATTGAGCATGAGTCAGAAAGCAGTTTCTTGTTAACATGGGATGCAGAAGAAGACTGGGAAAGACAACAGGGAAATTTTTTCTTTAAATTAAGTTTTGTCATATATATTTTAAATGCATGCAGGTGGTTGGAATTTTCAAGATGGTGGTGCTTCCACTGTTAGGTCAGCTTTCAGATGAGTATGGGCGCAAACCAATATTCCTTCTTATCATATCCGCATCTATATTCCCTTTTGGTATGTTTCATTTGAGTAACTTACTTGCTTATGTGAATTTAAATGTACAAACTGTTAGATATTTACTTCTGAACTTTGAGAATCAAGGATATGAAACCCCAAATATGTATGTCACTTTAAGTGTGCATTAGCCGTTTCACAATTATGGTTTTTTTTTTATTTAAATTAATATTTTAGAAAAAAAATGAATGTGATTTAGTCTATGAAATTTACAAATGCTTTTGAAGACAGTGGATGGGATACTATAGACCATGTGCATGTCAAAAGATTGATGGTTTAGCATTCAAACCTATAAACCATTTCCAAGGCATGAATAAGGCTTCACGCTAAACTAATTTGACAGAGTCTGGCCAAGAACCTTTTTTAAAAAAGAAAATGGGTAAAAGGTGATCCCTTTTGTTTTTGGTGGATTATACATCTGAAAACAAGGAAAATTTTGAATTCCAGCTGATGCTGATTGAATGAATGGATACTGACTATACCATTCATCTGAAACTGATCTAGAGTAAGATAAGCATCCTAAATGATGTATGAAAGATGAGAGACAAAGAAGAGTTAAATGTAATTATAGTTCAACTATACATGTTGAAAGAATAAATATATAAGGAAAAAAGGGGGAATTTCCATTAGAACTATACATGATTACCTTTTAAAATTGTGAATGATATTAATACTTTCTTTGTATGATGCTACTAGCATTACATTAATGATACTGTCAAGACCATATAGTGAATTTACAAATTTGATTTTTCTGCATTCCTTTTTCAGCTATACTTGCCTGTAATCAGTCTACAGGATATGTATATGCTTACTATGTGCTTCGTACAATATCTTATATTCTAAGTCAAGGGAGTATTTTCTGCATTGCCGTTCCTTATGCGGTAAGACTTGTTCCTCAATGATTGATGATCATGAATAGGGTATATTGGGGGTCACATTTTCCTTTCCATTGTAGGCGGATGTTGTTGAAGAGAATAAGAGGGCAGCAGCTTTTAGTTGGATAACAGGCCTTTGTTCTGCTTCACACGTCTTGGGAAATCTTCTGGCACTTTTTCTCCCAGAAAAGTACATTTTTCCAGTATGTTGCTGCTCTAAATTCAGCATTAGCCATACAGCCTTAATTCTGTCATCTTTTTCTGTAAAATCATTTTTACCAATTCAGCCTTTTGTTTCAGGTTTCAATAGCTCTCTTGATCTTATGTCCGATTTATATTCAAATCTTTCTGGTTGAGACGGTTAAGCTGGCTCCAAAGAGGGACCAAGATTCAGCTTGCTTAACTAAGACAATTAAAATTATCCAGAAACGATGCAAATCAATGAAAGATGCTGCTACATTAGTTAAGAGCAGGTAATTTTGTCTATAATTAAGACAGCTTAAAATATCCTCATCCTGCATTACGCAAAAACCATATCTGGAATCTCTTAGGCAGTATAAGCATCCAAACCTTTATACCTGCAAAACATTATAAATAAATTGTCTTTGTCTGGCTAAAAGTGCTTCGTTTTTCTTTTACAGTCCAACTTTAAGAGGCATTTCCCTGGTTTCTTTCTTCTATAAGTTAGGAATGTCTGGCATCACCTATGTCTTGATGGTATGTTTCCTATTAATTTATCATTTTCACAAGCAAATAGGTGGCTGCATGCTGACAATTTCCTCTTGGTACCATCATACAGCATCAGACATTTTATATATATAAAATTTCCTTTCCCTTTTTCCATAATTTTTTTTTTCTTTTTGACAAACGACATATTCTTTCAGCCTTTTCAGAATAGTTTCAGTCAGAATCTTTAAAGCAAATATTTTGAAACAAGACCTTGCGTGGAACTGAAATCTTTTGTGATGCTTCTTGTTGCTACCAATCTTAGTTTGGACAAAATCTAATTGTCATTATAAATAAGTAATTAGCACATTGTGTGATTTCGGGTTGAAAAAGAGGAGGAGAAAATAAAGAAAAGGGAGAAGGGGACTGCCCAGTAAACATACCTTGTTGGGATAGGATTGTATGCGATGTGCTTACCCCAAAAATATATAAAAATAATTTTGCTTATTATATAGAGACAAAGATGTCCAGTTTTGAAGGAAATATTTCAAAGACCTTATACAAATAGAATGTGGAAGGACTTGGGGAAAGAGAAATTGGTAGAGACTTAGACATGAAGCAGGAGCCCTAGAGAGCTTTATTCAGGGGAGTATGAATCAGAGGAGTCATGACTTAGTTGGTTAGCAGTTGTCATTGGCAAACAGATCAAGCACATGTCCTGAACCCACCAAAGTAATGGGAGAAATTGTGCTCTGAAACTCGTGCAGAAAAAGAAAAGGCGTGAGAGCTTCTGACTTCCTAGAGACTACAAAGCCAAAGGCTTTCTTAATCAATAGTTTAGGATAAGATAGTGCTAGATTTATCATCTTATAAGATAATTGCAACTAAACCAATCCATGAAGTTGAGTAATGAAAATTTATGAAACAATGTTTTTGTTTTGATTCAATGAATTGATGGTTATGCAACTACCTGTGCAGTACTATCTGAAGGCCGCTTTTGGTTTCGATAAAAATCAGTTCTCAGAAATTCTGATGCTCGTGGGAATAGGTTCAATTTTTTCACAGGTGAAGTATATTATGGAGCTAAAGTTTCCTTATATTTACTTAAAAGAGTTTGATATACCTTTATACTGAAGATTGTGAATTACTCTCATCTTTTGCCCTCAATCAAGGCAGCATATCAATATTTTCTAGTATGTTATTAACTTTATCTGCTTGGCATATGCCAGAGTTTTCCTATAAATCCTCTGCTTTGTTGCTCAGAAGTTACCAAAAGAATAATTCTTCCAGTTGGTGTTGTAATGGTTGATAATCTGTCTTCTCAACTAGAAAACTATGCAAAGGCATTGTGATTATAGAAATGAAACTATTCTTAGGGTCATATTCTGTTTAATTGTCTTCCCTTAATGAGCACATTGTTTTTTGTATGAAAATTTTGACAATTGAAAAGTTTATGAGTTCTGGAATTGAGAGTACTGTACCTTTTAGTACTCGATTCCTAATTGCTTATAATCCTTTCAAAGTCTTTGGAATTGAGAGTACTGTTCAGTGCTCATACTATGTGCATGAATGAAACCTCTTTTGTCAAAAATATTCCATATGATGATTGTGTTGAGCTTTTATGAACATTTTAAATTCCTTCAGAAATGCTCTTCCTATAACATGTTGGTTTGTGGTTCCAGATGTTGGTGCTTCCACTAATAAATCCATTGGTTGGAGAGAAAGTGATATTGTGCATAGGTTTACTTGCATCAATAGCTTATGTAAGTCTCTTATACATTTCTTTTAATCCTTCCAGCAAAAATTACAAAATAAAATAAAAACTAATGATTCTTTTGGCTGTGCAGGCATTATTCAATGGCCTTGCATGGGCGGCATGGGTATGTACATTCATTATGAATGCGTTATTTAATTCTATGCTAAAGGAAAATTTTCTGACACATAAACACTTGAGTTGGATTGCAAGCAAATATTTAGCCTTAAATGATTTTTGGACATATCAATGTTATTTCTATTTTCTTACATGAATCATGTTTAGATACGTAATTTGTAGTTTGAAAATTTTAAATTTTGGAAACAACTTTGTAAAACATACTACATGAGGAACATAAAAATACTCTATTCTCTAAGAGTTTCATGTGCATGTAGGGAACTTGAGTGCTTCTTTTATGAAAGAATGTGTGGTTCAAAAAGCACTAGTGACATTGATCAGAAACTTTTCTTTCTTTTCATTTTTCTTTATGCTATTTTGAATTTTATTAATTTCCTTTCCTCATATGCAGTTATAAATTCGATCATGTGTTAATCGTGGCTTTGTGAAAGTAAAACTAAAGTTTCCTAGTTCTGTTTATTATTTTTCAACTGTGGATACATTTCTCAATTAGTAATAATGCAAAATTGCCACAATGCAGGTACCATTCATGAGTGCCACATTTAAAGTTGTACTTGTCCTTGTAAGCCCTGCTGTAAGTATTGGAATCATAAATTTTTTCCTAAAATAATATTGAATGTGGTTATTCAGTTCACCTTTAATTCTAATGGTGTTTCAATTTTTCCTGTCAAATTATATGCAGACTTATGCAATTATTTCAAGAGCATCGAGCTCAGAAAATCAGGTTTGAAAAATACATGTGATCCCATTACCTACAGTTCTGCATTCCATAGTTCTTAATATTCTTTCTAGCAACCAAAAAATAAAATAATAATAATAATAATCTTCTACTCTTACTGTCAATACAAGGAAAGTCCTGGTTTCTGTATTTTCACCTTTCGTTATTATTATACATAGGGAGAGGCTGCTGAATTTGATAAAGTTGTTTGAGTAAAGCTAATGCATCTCATAAGTCACACTACTCATCTAGAACTGGCTGTTTTCTACTTCTTTAGATTGAACTTTGAACCCAATTAAAAAAAATGAGGCAGGTTCATCAACATGTGTTCAGAATGAATTAGATCAGCATGTGTCTTGTAGTGAGTTTTGGGTTTAAAATGGTGGCTTTCTACGACAATTGGTCCAATGATTTTTATCTTTTGTTCAGTTATCTGTGGTTATCAGATGCTTTATGCCACAAAAAATTGCTACTTTTACACCCGAAATTGCTGCATTCACTTTACTGATGGAGAATTTCAGGAGTATGCCAAACAAAAAAGAAATAAATGTAGACATAGGGTTCTCCCACATCAAAATAACTTGTTCTGTGTTGAGTTAGTTTTTGAGCTAAATACAGTACAAAGCACATGACCGTGGTCATTCCATTGACATGTACGTTCGATTGTTTGTGCAGGGAAAAGCACAAGGATTTGTGGCTGGTGTGGAATCAATAGCAAGTTTGTTATCACCGCTCGTAATGAGTCCATTGACTTGTGAGTACACTAACCCATCATTTTTTTTAGTTGAGTGTTAGAATCAATTCATATGTATTGCTAACAAGCTAAATTTTTATCTCAGCATGGTTCTTATCTAGCAGTGCTCCTTTCAACTGCAAAGGTTTCAGTATTGTATGTGCATCTGTATGCATGGTAAGCATACACCCCCCCCCCCCCCTCTCTCTCTCTCTCTCTCTCTCTCTCTGTCTCTCTCTCTTAACTAACTCTGCATCTTATTCTCCTCAGATGATTTCATTATGTTATGCTTGCCTGCTTAAACTTGGGGTACCTTCAAGCAGTGATTTAGAGGATGACATTGAAGCACCATTGCTAAGTGAGAGTTAATTGTTTGTCCTGAGTAATTTAAAATATTTTTTCTATGCTGGCTGATGTAAATAATTTGGGTCCCTTGCATAGAGCAGTGTAATTGTATTAGTGCAAACAAGCTTCCAATGTGTTTATCCCTCAGAAAGTTCTCTTAAACTTTATGCACCCTTGAGCTACAGATAGAGGCAAAGCCAAGGGGGGGCGAGAGGGAAGTGTCCCCCCTGACTCCTCCTAAAATATTCCATATTACTACTATTAGGAATTTTTTTAAATGCTTTACCTTCCTTGATGCAGAAATCAAACACAAATCAGGAAAAATGCTTACTGGCCTGCTGAAATAAAGGGAAAATGACAAGCCTACCTAATGCCCAATAAGTCAATGATAGCGTGTAAGGAAGGAAAAAAAAGAAAAAAGGGAAAAAGTTTCCTGACACAAGAAAAAATAGATGGAAGAATTTCCCTTAGGAACAAAAACACACTCCGAGCTTTGACTTGTCAGCTGTTAGCTTTTAATTATCATGCACTTACCATAATAATAATAATAATCATCATCATCATCATCATCATCATGCATTTTAGTGTCTTTCTTATGACATTTCAATTGATAGTCCTATATTTTACACAAATTTTTTTATTGTCCTCAATTTCTTGACATTTCAGTTTTAAATTGTGGGTTTATGTTATGAACAAAATTTTAATTATTTTAAAAAAAAAAAAAATTGAATTTTACCTATAATTTCAAAAACAATTAAGAAAAGATAGTGAAACGTGTATACAACTTTGCAAGTAAATTGCTATACTTTTAATATTTTTCAAATTAATTTATTTCCGCAATTTATTTTATAGTATTAACTTAAATGTCTAACTATAGTTTAGGTTTAATTAGTTTTTGTATGACACATATAGTTGTTATTGCTTTTTTTTGTTAATATAGATTTTTTCTGTTTTTTTTTTAATTTTTAATATTGACTTCTAATCTTGCCCCTCCTGAATTGAAATCCTGGCTCCACCACTAGCTACAAAGGATAACATTGAAGCTTCACCTCCGAGTGTTATAGTTCATTGTTGTATTTCCGAAGCATTTTGTAATAGCTTTTATAGGCATGATGTATGTATGCATCCCTTTGGTAGAGTAAGAATGTAATTATATTGATACATATAAATTTTGACCATGTATTTTACCTCAAAAAGTATGTTCTCTTCTCTTCAACATCTGTGTGTGTAAATGAATATGCAAACTTTATTTCAAACACTATAACTGAACAAGCAGCACTGCTGGATACTAACCTAAAAGATAACAAACAGCAACGCGTACATGACTGAAATACAACAGGAGTTGTTTATATGCAACATAAATCTTTGACTGTCACAGCAGCTAGACATTCCATATTTGACATCCAGCACCAAGTGGTGGAACCTGAGGTGGAGGGGATTATATTTGGTGTAACTTTGAATAAAGTTATACCACCTAATATGTTTTAATTGAATCCAAATTTTAACAAATGCATTGTTAGATTATATTATTTTCATATATTCTTCATGTTTACAAAATTTTAAGATAATCAAATATCAATAGTCACGTTATCAATCAGTTGTTTAAATTCAAATTTTTGCTATTTAAAATAATGCATAAAAGATGAGTTTTTTATCAAATAATAAATAACACCCAATTAGCATTAAAATTTACATTCATATTAAAAAAACATATGGAATATGTAATCTATCAATAAGATTTTCAAAATTTTAATTCAATAACAAGTTATTAGATGGTATAACATTACTTAGAGTTACACTAAATGTAACTTGAACTCAATCCTCTCTCTCTCTCTCTCTCTCTAAAATACAATATAATAGTCCTAGATTTTAAAGAGTTTCAATTAAAAACTCAAATTTTAAAATTATATAAATTTAACCATTCAAAAACTTCATGTAAATTGTTTTTACATTTAGACTCCTTAAACTAGATTGTTTAACCTAATAAATTAACCAAGTAATTACTTAGATTAATTATTCAAATCTAGGTTAAATAAGCATATTTCATATCATGCACAAATGCGGAAAAGTAAATAACACCATGATATGATGACTTAAGAAAACCAATGAAACGAACCGTTTCAAGATAAAAACTTAGAGAGGATTTAACCTACCTATCCTCAACGTAAACCAAATCCACTATAAGAGAATTGAAGTTTTTACAATCACATTTAACCCTAAATCTATTGCTACCTCCAGTAGTAACTTGATGACACGACCATGTGCAAGCTTCAAATCCATGGACTCCTTCTCTTCTCGGATTTACACCAACACAAGCCACCTTGCTCATGACTTTTTGATCCCATTCAAAGGTTTTAGATCATCATTAGTAATGATCTTGATGCAGCAACTATGTTCTACTAATGCTTGATTGTAGTTTTGGCTCCGATAGATTCTTGTGTAGTTAGAAGGTACAAAACCTCTCTGATCTCACAAAGAGTAACACACAAGACTTTTTCGGCACTCCAAAACGTGACTAGTGTTTCCGTTTTATATGTGGAGAAGTTCAGATGAAACCCTAAACGTTTTTACAGTCTTAGGCCTATTTGAAAATCTGCAGAAAAAAAACTGGAACTAGAATATTCAATTGGTCAAGCAAGGCAGAATCACACTCCCTTTTCTGAACTCAGCTGGACTTGAACCTTGAAACACGCACATTTAAATATTGCCTAAACACTTTAGACTAGACATGTTTTGTTCTCAATTTGTCAACACAATACAAAAATGATTCTAAATATTTAAATCTAAATCTTTAGATTCTAACATAAATATCAAGCGGAATGATAGTACAAACTAATTCACAAAATAATAGAACTCTTATTAAATTGTATTTTTCTATTAGAATTTTTATGTTGTTTTAAAGTACTTTTAGTGTGAAATTACCATATGCAATTTGATGGATAGTCATTTCATCATTAGTAGGCCATCAAAGATAGATGAGTAACCACCTAACATATTTAATAACAATCATCAAAGGCCTTAAACCCTCTCATCAAGACAAAAAATGTTACAATTAGGGTAATAATCACCCTCATCTATGTCCAATAGCTACCTAAGTCACCTATAAAAAGGACAATTTGTCCATTTGCTAAGGTACGTCAAAAACTACTACAAAACACTATCTATATATGAAAAATATAGGTCGATACTAACTTAAGCATCGAAGGCTCCCCCACTGGTCAGAATTCGGCAGTCTCTTCAATCAACTCTCTTTATCTTGTAGGTCCTACAAGATCGTCTAAAGCTCCGGATTGGATGAGTGATCCAATTAACGATTTTGGCATCATCACAATTCATATGGACTTTGTAAAGTTGTGATTTACAACTTTTTTGTGTTAGCTTTAATTCCGTCCTAAATTTGATTGTAATTTTGTTCAATTTTTTATACCTTGTATTTATTGTGGGATTTTATTGTAAGGATTGTGTTATAGAGAGAGAGTGTGTGAAGACTCAAGCATTTGAAGACAGAAGATTTCTTGCAGGTAGCTCGCGACTAAGCATCCCGCGAAGTGATGCATGTACCTTGCACATGACTGGAATGTGAAGAATCATGACAGACGGTGACAACTAGTTTTGTGAGTGTCTCACGAGTAAGGTCTTCCCGTGAGATACCCCCGAAACAGTTTGTTTTGCTATTTTGTCCTATCTGCTCTACTACATCCTCATACATACATACTATATATATATATATATATATATATATATATATATATATCATCATTACCCACATATTGAGTAGGGAGTTTTTTAGAAGAGAAAACCCTAGCCTCAACCCTTAAGAGTGTGAGATTGTTATACCCACAATTCTACACACCATCTATTATGGTTTTCCTCTACTCCTACCTCTCCATTTCTATATCCTTGGGAGGTTGATAACCCAAACGCTTACCACACCCATACTGAGTGTCTAGTGAGTTTTTAGTGTTGTTGGGAAGCATTGGAAGAAGCCAAGCTTTGGCAAATGCAATCGGGCGCATTGCAGGATCCGGAAAGCTAGACAAGACACGGTTCCAAGAAACCTTGTTGGAGTAGGAGCTTGGAAGGTTTAGGTGCATTGGGTAGACTAGGCTTGGAGGGTCTTTTGCTATTGGTGTATCCCAACTTATTGTGTAGTGGATCGATTTACCGCTTAGAGGGCGGCGGAAAGGTTTTTCGCCGAGTTTTTCGGTTTCCTCTTCAATAACATATCAACGTGTTATCTTGTGTTTGTATCTCTCTTCCCTACTCTTTTAGCTTTCATTTTACTGTTGTGTTTTATTGAATATAGCTTAGAGTAGCGGTTTTGTTTGTTCGCTTGCATTTACTCTTGTTTCCGCACTTAGATAAGTTAGAGTAAAATCAACCGAGCCGTAATTTTTAATTTGGGGTCTAAGCAAGCCCTTGTGTTTTAACACAAATCAAAGCTTTCAGACTTATAAAAGGATTTGACAAGAAGTTTTAAATACAGTTTATGTGAATTTGTTGCTTTTAATTTGTAGTGACTCACTTCACTTAGAGACGGATTTGGGTTTGAAAAATGGGCTCGAGTCTTTGTGGCTTGAGTTGTTGTATTTAATATACGGTGTTGATCAGTTCAGTAGTGATTAGGAAGACTTCATCATCAAGACCGAGATCCTCGGGTATATGCCTAAAAAAAATAGGATGTCTACAATTGCTTTTCTTTCAACTACGTCGCTTCTAGGAATGAAAGTTAAAAACTGAAGAGGACAATCCATTTGTTTCAACATATATACCTAAGAGTCTACCAACACATGCTTCTCTAGTTCACACAAACATACAATGGGCCATTAGGATACGACACAACATGTCGTTTGCTAACCCAAATGCCATAAGGTGTGAAACGAGGGCTGGCGTGCAAGCAAGTGGAGCGGTAGTCTCTACTCTAGGAGGATTAGCAAAATGGACAGAGGGCCATAGTGCAAGTAATTTTTTTTATTTTTTTATTTTAGAGATAATTATAATATACTGCTAATCTTATAGTTTGAATCCTTTCCTCTTTAGACCTCCAAGCACTTTGTGCATGGAAAAATGCCAATTTAGCTAAAGTGCTTGGCAAGTGAAATTCAACTAATCAAATGAATTTGTTGTTTAATAATACACTTAAATCTATCTAAAGTTCTAAACTGATGGTCTGAAATTTAATCCATTGTACTGAAATTTATATTTCTAAAATTGAAGATTATTTGAGGGTGGAATAGTCGGGTAAAATGTTAGGCTTCTACTTCCTTTTATTAAAATATAATGAAGATTATCTTATCATTATTTAAAATAAAATAAAAAGTTTATAGATACAAACAATTTGACACCCATTGATAAAAAAATGATTTCGTAGTGAATTTAGACGAGAACCAATACAACTTGTCCAGTTAGCAAAGTACAAAGACAGCTTGGCTAAGCCAATATCAGAAGGAGAAAATAGGCTTTTGCCTTTTTTTAATAAAATATCCAGCAAAATTCCCCCTGTGTGAAACTATTTAGGAAAATATCCCTGTTTTGAAATTTGATTTTCTAAAAATCAAGTTCCAATTTAAAGCTCCATTTTTGGATAATCGAGTTATAGCGAACTGAAAATAATAAAAATAAAAATAAAAATTTGTGGAACTCGAGTTCCTCAAAAATATTCAAATGGAACTCAAGTTCTTTGAATGGAACTCAGGTTCCAGAATTTTTTTTTTCTAAGTCCAATTCTTCTATAACTCGATTGTTCAAAAATTGAGTTTTACATTTGAAACATGATTTTCTAAAAATTGAGTTTCAAAATAGAGGTATTTCCCTAAATAGTTTGAGAAATAGGGCAAAATCCTGAAAAGTTTTTTTGAAAGGGATAAAACCCTATTTTGGCCATATCAGAATCACCAAACATCCACAAGCAAACAAGGTAATGCCACAAGTTGAACCCACACCAGCATGTGCATTATCTTGCAAAGCCTCGGATCACCACAAGATCTCTCATTTTTTCAGCTTATAAATACTTCCCAACATTGCCACCACACCAACCAGTCAAGTCTCAGCTTCACTCTCTCAATTCAAGTCCCACATCGAAATAACTTCTTTCATATAATAAATTTTCAACTAGACCATGTTGAAAATATAACATTTTGAACACAGTTTCCAAATAAAATTAAAAAAAAATAGAAAAAGAAAAAGGGTATACCTTTGTGAGAGCAGAATGGAGATCGAAGTTGATCAAATTGATGGATTGGGCGCCTTCGACAAGGATCGGAGACTCAGAATGGGATTCTACTTTCTTTATATCTTGAACACCATTGCTGAGAGAATGAGAGAGAGTGATGGAGGCCAATGTGTGTGAGAGGGAGTGATGGAGGCTGTATGTGAAGAGAGAGAGAGAGAGAGAGAGAGAGAGAGAGAGAGAGAGAGAGAGAGAGAGAGAGAGAGAGAGAGAGAGAGGAAGGGCGACTGAATGAGAAGGAGATGCTAGGGTTTTAGTTTTAGATGTTTAGTTTTACATAAATTCAAAACGACGTTGTTTTGATAATAGAAACTTAAAAAATGAAAAAAAAAAAAAAAAAAAAAAGCTGTTTTTAAGGTTGGGACCTGGGACAGGAACTTGAAAAACACACACGCTTACCACTAAGGCAACATACATTTATTTAATGTATTTTACCTATAATAATATATATATCGGTTGGTTTTGGATTGGTTGTGTGTAACAATATATAATGGTCCACAATAAATTTTTTATTTATTTGTTATTTTTTTTATTCAAGTTGGGCTTACATATATATATATATTTCTTGATTAATTTATTTTAAAATTATTTTAGTAAAACTTAAGATGATGTTGTTATTAATATATATTTAATAAAAAATGATTGATACACCCTTCAAATTACAACCACATAAAACGCGATTTAAAAAAAATAGGGTGGCAAAAAGAATGACCAAAATATACCCCCTAAACCTAAAAAATGACCAAAATACCCCCTAAGCATGAAAAAAGACCAAGATGCTAAACTTAAAAAATGCCCGAAATACCCCCAAAAACTCATATATGAAAAAAAATACCCCCCAAAACCTAAAAAATGACCAAAATATCCCTTGAACATAAAAATGTCCAAAATACCCAAGGGCAGCCCAACAAATTCGGAGGCCTAAGACGATATATTTAAATAAAGCCTTTTTGTTATCACTCAAATAATATTTAACCAGTATTTAATATCATAATTTTTTTTACAACAAAAATCTATTCCTTTTATTTTTTTAAGAAGAACATTTAAAGCATATTCGAACAACCAACACGTTTAGATTCTAATAGGTAGCATAATAGTACCAAAAAAATATGTTTTTCCTAACACTAAAATATAAAGAAATTAACCTACAACCAAATCTAGCAACAAGAAAAATGAGAACAAAGGAGGGATAACTCATCAAATCCTAAAAATGGAACATTTAAATAACATTGGACTCCAAAGATTTAGGAAGACCAGATTTACAATGCTATTTCTTTACTTCTTCTTAGATTCTACGGGAATTATTCTAGGGGTCTAGAGGGGAAATATAGAAGAGGTATTTACTCAATACCTCGAATTTTAGGAAGACCATGGTATGACAAGTACTCTTTCTCCTTTAGAGATGTAGGGGAGTGGGATTTTGGAATAAGCATTCCACCCTTTTTTAAAATAGGGGAAGACAATTCTAGAGGGAGGAGGCATTTAATTCAAAGTTAACATATGTGGGGGGTTGGTGCATAAATTTGTGGTTGGTGGGAGTGAATAGCAAGCAAAAGGGTTGAAAATCTTGGTTTTCCCTAAAACTCCTCGAAATAGCTATTAAAGTCCATTAAAAAAATCATATCTCACTCGTTTCTTATTGGAAACTTGTGCTCCAATTGAAGCGTTGAATGTCATTTCACAGTGAGGATGTTAAAATTGATAAACATTGTAATTTTGGTTGTTTCAGGCTAGAGGTGCATTGCTTTCATTTATAGCTTCATTCCTAATGTTCATGGCCATTTGTGGATTTCCTTCTTTTGTGGAGGACATGAAGGTATTTTAACTTATTTTGTGGTCCAAAAGTGTTGGTTGAATTTATACATATTAATACTTTCACTAATGGCTTATTGAAAAGCTTAATTTATACATATTAGTATTTTAACTTAATTTGCTCATATGTTTTTTTTAGCATTATAAGTATTGATAACTTTCTCCAATCATAACCTAGGTATTTGAAAGAGAAAAAATAAATGGGCATTATGGTGCTGCTGTATTTGTTATTAGCAACACACTCTCTGCAGTGCCATACTTGATACTGGTTTCAGTTATTCCTGGAGCAATAGCTTATTCCTTGCCTGAACTACGCAAAGGACATGAACATTTTTTGTACTTTGCTGTAGTGCTATTTGCATGTATGATGTTGGTTGAGAACCTAATGATGATTGTTGCGAGTATTGTGCCCAATTACCTAATGGGCATAATAACTGGTGCTAGAATTCAAGGGCAAATGATATTAGTTGGTGGATTCTTTAGATTGCCAAATGATCTACCTAAACAATTGTGGAAATACCTATTACATGAGATTGCTTTTCACAAGTATGCTTACCAAGGAATGTTTAAGAATGAGTTTGAAGGAGAAGTATATCCCAATAACAAAGCTGGAGGACCACCCATCATCACAGGAGAAGAAATTTTGAGAGATTTGTGGCAAGTTGAAATGGGTTACTCTAAGACGATCTTGCTGTCTTGCTAGGGATGATAGCTTTTTATCGACTTATGTTTTTGGGCATCATCAAGGCTAATGAAAAGGTCAAGCCTATGATTAAGGCTTTCATTTCATTGCCTCCTAAGCAGAATACACAAGTTACAGTGAATCCTTCTTCTACACCCTTACATGGAGAGATGATATAGGGTCTGTTTGGATACCGCTTATTGCTGAAAACTGAAAACTTATTGTTGAAAACAATGTAGCAAAATAAATTTTAAATTATGAATAGTGCTCGTGGGACCCATATTTATTTCTTCTTGTTGCATTTTTCGTACTTGTAGGTCCGTGAACAGTGCACGGAATACAGGGAAAAATGCAAAACGCCTACCGCATTTGCTATGTAAAAGCACACGTAGTGTAGGATTTTTAGTGCAATGGATTCTACTTGAAAACAATTTATCTGAAGTTTTGCCTTTTCTTTTCAAAGGAAATAAGACTGGTTTGATTGGTAATGTTATAGGTTCTTAAACTATCTTTAAACCTAAAAATGACTAAAAACACCCCCTCATCCTAAAATAATGACCAAAATACTCCCTAGTCATTAAAAAATGACCAATATACATCCTAAGGCAAAAAGTGACCGAAATACCCTGGAAACTTAAAAAACCAAAGTACCCCTAACCATAAAATGACCAAAGATACCCTCTAAGCCTTAAAAAAAGATCAAATTACCCCCAATAGCTAAAAATGAACCAAATACCCCACAGGCATTAAAAAATGTCAATATACACCCAAAGCCAAAAGGTGACCAAAATACCCCCGAAAGGAAAAAAAAAAAAAAAAAAAAAACAAAAAAACAGGACCAAATACCCCCTAAGCATTAAAAAATGTTACACACATACATGCCCTTGGAACTTCAAAAATTATTAAAATGTTTAAAGGGCATGTGGTCAATTTCTATGTTTCGGGGGGAGGGGTATTTTGGTAATTTTATGTGCTGGGAGGGGGGGGAGGGGGGGAGGGTTTGGTCATTTTTTAAGGTTACAGCGGTGTTTCGGTCATTATTTAGGTTTTAGATGTAATTCTGTCATTTTTTAGGTTTCTGGGATGTATTGTTCTTTTTTTCGGTATCAAGTGTATTTTGGACATTTTTCGTGTATACGAAGGCATTTTGGTCATTTTTTCAATTTATAGTGCCATTTTGGTATTATTCAAGTAATCGAGGGGATTTCCACCTTTTTATGGCATGGTGGGTACTTTTGTCCTTTTCTAGCTTTTAAGGGGTATTTCGGTCACTTTCGATGTTTTGGGGGGGTGTATTGGTCATTTTTTGGGTTTTGGGGATATTTTGGACATTTTAGAGTTTTGAAGGGTGTTTTGCTCATTTTAGAGATTTTGGAGGTATTTTGGTCATTTTGTAGGTTTTCAGGGTATTTTGGTCATTTTTTGGGTTTCAGGGGCATTTTGGTCATTTTCTTGGATTCTGGGGATATTTTGGTAATTTTTAGGTTTTGGGGTATTTTGTCATTTTTAGGCTTTGGGATATTTTGGTAACATTTTGGTAATTTTTAAGTTTTAGGAGTATTTTGGTAATTTTTGGGTTCCAAAGGTATTTTGGTTATTTTTTGGGTTTTGGGGGTATTTTGGTAATTTTTAGGTTTTAGGGATATTTTGATCATTTTTGGGGTTTTGGGGGTATTTTTGTAATTTTTAGGTTTCGGGGTTATTTTGATCATTTTTTGGGTTTTAGGGGTATTTTGGTCATTTTTTGATTTTTGGGGTATTTTGGTCATTTCTTAGGTTATGGGGTATTTTGGTTATTTTTTGAATTTTGAGGGTATTTTGGTCATTTCTTAAGTTTCAGAGGTATTTTAGTCATTTTCTAGAAATTTAGATTTTATGTAGTTTATTTAAATTTTAGAGGGTTTTAGTGGGTTTATCTATTAAGAACCATATACTTAAATAACCAAAATACACTCTAAGACAAAAAATTACCCAAATACACCCCGTAAACGCAAAAATGACCTAAATACCCCCTGCAATAAAGTTTACACACATACATCCTAAGCCTAAAAAGTGACGTAAATTCCCTTGGAACTTAAGAAATTAATAAAAATGTTTAAAGGGTATGAGATCATTTCTTATGTTTTGGGGGGTATTTCAGTCATGCTATAACATTTCTCTAATTTTTCTGTCATTATAATGCTGCCTTCACAGGTTCTTCGATCATTTTTTATGCTTTAGAGGCATATCAGTTATTTTTTAGGTTCCGAGTGTATTCAGACAGCTCCAACGATTACGGGGGCGTTGTGGTCATTTTTTGATTTTATAGGGATTATGCTTTTAAGGATAAGCATTAAATATTAAAATTAAGTAGTATTCAAAAAAAAAAAAAAAGATTAAGCAATAAAAGTTGAATCTAAAAGATAAATAACAAGAATAATTGCTAAAAAATCTCAAAGTTTTTTTTTTTTGGAGAAAAATCTCAAATCTTTTTTTATTTATTTATTTATATATATTTTTTTATCATTGTTATCAATTTCGGAAAATTTCGTATTAATTAGGTGACCAGTACAAATCAACCCTTTGTTCCACCTCGGATTAAATTTCGGTGGATTTCGGTCTGTTTTAGACATTTCAGCCTGTTTCAATAAATTCTAACCAGTATAGCGATTTCGGTTGGTACTGATATAACCAATATATTTTACCTTTTCAAGTTGAAAAATGACTAACAAACCTAGTAGAGTAGGTCACCACCTCGTTCTGGTTTCTTGAAGAACAATCCCAGCTCATCGCAGAATCGTAGATTAGTCTTCTTCTTCTTCTTCTCTGTTTCCTCTTTACTCTTTTATTCTTTTTGAGTCTTCTGACTTTTCATCTCTTGCTTTAGTTTCTCTGCTTTGTTTCTCTTTTATCTTTCTTTTTAGTTTTGTCACATGACAAAGCATTGGAAAGTAGCAAAGAGAGTTTGAACTTTGAAACTCACTAACTATTTTATTAAGTCTGACCCTTCCCCCAAACGTAAATGTACTATCTTTCTTTCTTTTTAAATTTTTTTTTTTAACTCGTGGCACAGCTTTTTTTTTTTTTCTTCATTATCTACGTACATTCTCAATGTTTTCCTTATCTCAATCACGTTTTACGGTGGGGGAGTCCTAATCATTGCAATGGGGTTTTTGAAAAAATGGAAAACCTTTTAATTGAATTTAAAACAAAATTTTGAATGAAGTGATTTGGATTAACTCCCTTATCACTCTCATATTTTGAAAATTCAACCATTGGATTACATGTTCTATATGGTCTTATGTGCATACCAATTTTCATGCCAATCGGATGTAATTTACCATTTGATATATAAACTCATCTTCTATGCATTATTTTAAATTACAAAAACTTGAATTTAAACAATTGATTGATGACATGGCTATTAATCTTTGATCACCTTGATATTTTGTAAGCATGGAAATATACGAACATAATGTAATCTAACAATAGATTTGTCAAAATTCACATCAAATTAAGAAATATAAGGATGGGTTCAAGTTACACTTGATGTAACTCTAAAAAATGTTATACCACCCAATAACTTATAATTGAATTCATATTTTGAAAATTCAACCGTTAGATTACATTTTATATATGTTCTTAACATGCATGCCAATTTTCATGTCAATCGGATGTAATTTACCATTTGACCTTTAAACTCATCTTGTACGCGTTATTTTAAACTACAAAAACATGAATTTAGATAATTGATTGATGACATGCCTATTAATTTTTTATCACCCTGAAATTTTTTAAACATGAAAAATATATAAGGATAATGTAATCTAACGGTAGATTTGTTACACACCAATAACTTATTATTGAATTCATATTTTGAAAATTCAACCGTTGGATTACATGTTATATATGGTCTTAATATGCATGTCAATTCTCATGCCAATTGGATGTAATTTACCATTTGATCTATAAACTCATATTTTATGCATTATTTTAAACTACTAAAACTTGAATCTAGATAATTGATTGATGACATGGCTATCAATCTTTGATCACCTTGAAATTTTGTAAGCATGAAAGTATATGAAGATAATATAATCTAATGGTAGATTTGTCAAAATTCACATCGAATTAAGAAATATAGAGTTGGGTTCGAGTTACACCTAACGTAACTCTAAAAAATGTTACACCATCCAATAACTTATTATTGAATTCATATTTTGGAAGTCCAACCATTGGATTACATGTGTTTATATGGTCTAAACATGCATGCCAATTTTCATGTCAATCGGATGTAATTTACCATTTGATCTATAAACTCATTTTTTATGTATTATTTAAAACTACTAAAACTTTAATCTAGACAATTGATTGATGACATGGCTATTAATCATTAATTACCCTAAAATTTTGTAAGTATGAAAAATATATGAAGATAATGTAATCTTACGGTAGATTTGTCAAAATTCACATTGAATTAATAATATATGGTTGGGTTCAAGTTATACTTGACGTAACTTTAAAAAATATTACACCACCCAATAACTTATTATTGAATTCATATTTTGAAAATCCAACTGTTGGATTACATGTTGTATATGTTTTTAACATGCATGCCAATTTTCATGCCAATCGAATGTAATTTACCGTTTGATCTATAAATTCATCTTTTATGTATTATTTTAAATTACAAAAGCTTGAATTTAAATAATTACTTGATGACATGGCAATTAATATTTAATCACCTTGAAATTTTATAAGTGAAAGCTCGAATTTGTGTTAAAAACACAAGAGCTGTTTAGACCCCAAATTAAAACATTACGGCTTAGTTGATTTTACTCTAACATAAACTAAGTGCATAATAGAGTAAATGTGAGCGAATAAACAAAACAACTACTCTAAGCCATATTCATTAAAGCACATCAGTAAAAAGAAAGCTAAAAGAGTAGGGAAGAGAGATGCAATTACAAGATAACACTCCGATGTGTTATCGAAGAGGAAACCGAAGAATTCGGCGAAAAACCTCTCCGCCGCCCTCTAAGCGGTAAATCAATCCACTAGACAATAAGTTGGGATACATGAATAGAAAAATACCCTCCAAGCTTAGTCTATCCAGTGCACGTAAGCCCTCCAAGCTCCTATTCCAACAAGGCTTTTCGGAACTGTGTCTTATCTAGCTTTCCAGATCCCGCAATGGGCCCGATTGCATCCGCCAAAGCTTGGCTTCTTCCAATGCTTTCCAACAGCACCAAAACGTCATTGGACACTCAGTATGGGTGTGGTAAGTGTTTGGGCTATCAACCTCTCAAGGATTTGGAAATTGAGAGGTAGGATTAGAGGAAAACCACAATGGATGGTGTAGAGAATTGTAGGTATGACAATCTCACACTCTCAAGGGTTTGAGGCTAGGGTTCTCTCTTTTGAAAAGCTCTCTACTCAATATGTGGGTAATGATGGTATATATAGTGTGTATGAGGATGTAGTGGAGCAGATAGGACAAAATAGCAAAATAAACTGTTTCGCGGGTATCTCGTGAGAATGCTTTACATGTGAGACACTCGCGAAAATCAGTTGTCACCATCTGTCATGACTCTTCGCATTCCAGTCATGTGCAGGGTGTTAGGACATATGTGTTTCACTTGTTTAGAACATATGTCATGTATTATTTATGTAATTGGCTAATCCTTTGTCAAAACGCACTTTACTTGTAATTGGGTAGAATTAGGATAAATTTTATCCTTCAAGAAACTGTGTTTCAAGATCAAGTGTTGAAATCATCAAGTCTATCCAAGAAACAAGCTTAGAAGTGCTCTTTATTAAAGCTCCGCAGCTGGCTCGACAGCTACATCTATCGAGCTTTAAGAAGCTGTTTTGGCCCCGAGGCTTGACAGCACGTCAACACCTTTAGTTGTCGAGATTTAAGAAAAACCGATTCTGAGTTCTGTTTTGATTCCAATTTGTGGATGTGTCTTTGGGCCATCTTTTCTCCTAACCCTAGACATATAAAAGGATTATTTTAAGGGCCGTCAAAGTGTGGCAAGTTGCACAAGCATTAAAAAAAATTCTTGTTTATGCAAATTGTAACTTGAGATAAAGTTCTTGCCTTAGTTCATATCTCTTATGAAGAAGTTTCTGTGTCTCTGCATCGTAGGGTTTTGTAACCAAGCATCTTCTTGATCTTCATCATGTGGATGAATTGAACAGCCAAAAATCTTCTCTAGTTGGTGATTGAAGTTGCGTACTAGGATCCGCTTAATTGGTTAGTCATGTACTTGGGAGCCGTGCATTGAAAGGAGAAATTGTCACTACAGAACAAGTTCAATTGGGTATTGAGGTAAGGGTTCAACTGTAAGTTGGTAAAGTACTTGAGATTCCTTTACTTATAACTGCTTGTTGTGATAATAGTGTAGTTTCGGGAGTGGTGACCTTAAATTTACCCGGTGGGGTTTTTGCTATGTAGGTTTTCCCTATTCATAAACAAATCACTGTGTCATTTATTTTCCGCTGCATACTTAGTTTAATTGGTGATTTGTTTGTGCTACCACGCTTTGTATGTTAACTTGATTAATTAATAACTTGGCTAATTAATCAACTGAATCCATCACAAGGGGTCAATACGTTTTTGGCTTATCAAGTGGTATCAGAGCAGGCACACTCTGATTAGGGTTTAATCTTTATCTATGATCCATTGACCCCTTTTTTTCATGGATAGAGGTCAGTCACTTACTATACCTCTATTGTTTGATGGTACTAACTATGCATACTGGAAAGTACGCATGAGAGCCTTCTTGCAGTCTCTTGATGAGAAGGTGTGGCAAGCTGTGGAGATAGGCTGGACCAAGCCTAAAGAAGCATTGGCCGATTAGGATGAAGCTAAGATCAAGATGGTAAACTTCAACAGTAGAGCATTGAATGCCTTATTTAGTGCGGTCACTAATGAGGAATTCAAGAAGATATTCTCCATGGAAACTGCAAAAGAAGCATGGACTATCCTTCAGACAACCTATGAGGGAATAAAGGCTGTCAAAGACTCGAAGCTATAGAGGCTCGCTACTAGCTTCGAAGAATTAAGATGGAGGAGGATGAGTCGTTCGATGAGTTCTATGCCAAGCTCAAGGACATAGTAAACTCAGTCTTCAATCTTGGGGAAACCATTCCTGGACCCAAGATTGTGAGAAAGGTGCTCAAATCTCTACCCAAGAAATTCCATGCCTAGATCACGGCGATAGAGGAATCAAAGGATATTGACAAGATTTCTCTGACTGAGCTGGTTGGTAATCTGCAAACCTACGAGTTAGGGTTGACAAGAACTAGCAAGTTGGGTAAAGGCAAAAGCATGACACTGAAGGCCAAGAACAATGAGACAGATGAGTCATCAGACGATGAAGACTCTAAGATGAAGTCCTACATCACCAGGCAATTCAAGAAATTCATGAAAAATGCCAATGGAAAGGGCTTCGACAAGGACCATAGGCAATCTAGCTCCTCTCAGTTCAAGAGTCAAGATAAAGGGAAGAAGGATGCTAGAGATGGTGGTCAGCATACTGTTCCTACAGGACCTAAGTGCTTCGGATGTCAAGGCTTTGGTCATATGAAACAGGAATGTCCCACATATCTCAAGAGCATTGGGAAGAGCAAGGCACTAGCTGCTACTTTGAGCGATACTGAACCTGATGATGATTCCAACAATAAGGATGACGAAATTTTGAATGCCTTCACTGCCACTGTCAATCCTACTGAAGGGATTGTTGAAGATGTGGATGAAGAAGAGGAATTGATGGAATCCAAGTTTGAAAAGATGGATGATCAAGATGATATTCATAAAGCCTATGAGAAACTGTACAAGCTCTCTAAGAAGCATGAGAAACTCTATAGGCTAGCCACCAAGAAGCTCAGTGATGTGGAACTTAACCGTAAGGAACTTTCCACAAAGTTTGATGTAGCAAATCAAACTATAGGGGCACTGAGATTCGAGAACAATTTCTTGACTGAGAAGATCAAGAAGCTTGAAGTGGAGCTGTTTCAAGTTAGAGCTCAATTGGAGAGGGCATCAAGTGTGAAGCTAGAAGAGATGCTCAGCATTCAGAAATCTGCTTTTGATCGAACGGGATTGGGGTATGAATTATTTTCCTCTAACATTGCTTTTGCTAGTACTACTGTTTTTGTTCTTCTTGCTAATAATATTAAAATTGAAAACAATGATGATAAAACTGAAATAGCAAGTGAGAACCTAGACAAGGGTAAGTCCATTTTAGGTGCACCCCCAAAGTTTGAGAAGAAGGAAACCAAAACCCCTAGGACTAATAAGGCTAACTCTCAAAAGCCTAAACAGAAGAAGTAGCATCTTTGTCATCATTGTGGTATTACCGGTCATACTCGACCAAATTGCTATAAGTGGTTAGCTACTCAATAGAGCAATGGCATGATATCATCTGGGAACTAGAATCAGCTTCAAACCTCTTTTGCTTCTCTTGGAGATCTTCTTAAAGCCCTCATGTTCCTTTCGAACTTGAATGGTTTCAACTCTTCCCCTTCATCACCTGTTCAAGGGTTTACTAAAAGGAAAGGTTCTTCCAAGGTGTGGAAGGAAAAGGGTTCCCAAGTAATTTAGTCACTTCTTCTCTCTCTCCCCTTCTTGTTTTTGTTTTTGCACTACTTGTGTCTTTTGCTTAAATATTTTGGGTCAGTCTAGTTTTATGCATTGTTTGCTTTATTAAACATGTTTTTGTTTGTGATTTTTCAATTTTTGTTTTGTTTTGTTTTGTTTTTCAAATATAAAAAATAAATAAAAAAGTTTTGAAAAATACAAAAATAGTGTGTGTTTGTGTACATCGGTTCTTGTGAACTTTAAAATGGCCATTGAAACAGAGTTTTCTAAACTTTATATCTCTTGTAGCTTAGATGAGCATCTCTATACACAATTTAGCAAGTGAGCTTTGTGGATCTTTGTTTGTAATGAGTAAGGTTAAGTGATCTCTTGTACTTAACACTCGTATCACTCTTTTTGACGGGTAGGACTAGAAAATCCTAAGAGAAAGGCATAAATAAGCATCTCACCACTGTTACTTGCCAATCATGTAATGACATCTGTATGCTTCGGCATAGCAAAAGTGCAATGTCAAAAGCTTAACATAATTGGGTATTTCTTTTCTTTCCTTCGTATACCCATGCATGATTTGCTTAATAAAAAGAAAATATGCAAAGAAAATAAAAGCAAAAAGATAAAAAAAAAATGCTTTAAATATGATTGCAAGCGTGTTTTATAGGAGATGTGAGAGTTATAGGATGTACCTTGAAGGTGATAGTCCCCATCAAACAGTTATGATTGTGTGTGAGTTAAAATGATTTTCTCATATCTCAAATCGTCATAACATAGAGACATTTATGCAATCTTGCGATGTTTTCACACAACACACAATATTCTTTGCTATTTTTGATACATGTGCAGGTACAATGTGATTTGGTCATCACAAGGTTTACATGTGTTGATGTATACTCACTAAACTGTCTTGACTTGTTTTTAAAATATAAAATCGGTTAGACTTGTTTAGTGTGTGAGTGTGTTTGTTTTTGTTCCATGGGCTTAAGATTATTTTTGAGACATGTTTTTGAGAGTCTAATATGTTGATTGAATCTTTGGTTGAGTCGCATGTGTGATTGCATTCATGATTGTGTTTTTCCCTTCTCAAAAAATTGCTTTGAAAAGTTGGCTCGACACCTCCTCGATACCTAGCTGTCTGTCGAGCTTCTCACCTTTTTCTTATTGCAATCTTGATAGCTTCTCGACACCTTCTGGATCGATCGAGAAACGTCCTGTGCTCTTGATAGCTTCTCGACACCTGGTGGATCGATCAAGCATTTGTTCTCGTGTCTTGTCTTGTTTCTCGACATTTTCTCGATAGTAGGATCTATAGACGTTGTATTTCTCAACACCTACCTCTACAGATGGCTCGACACCTCTCGATACCTGTATTTGTCGGGATTTACTGAGGTTCTATATAAAGGTTCTGTACGATTCGGTTCTTCATTTCTCTTGATCTCTCTCTTGATAGAATTGTCTTTTCATCTTCCAAACCTCTCTCTCACACTCCAAATCCTTTTCTTAAGGTTTCTTCAAGCTTCTTCAAATTTTTCTTCACTTGGTAAGCTTCTTATCCCTCATTCTACATGCATTTCATGTTTTTGAAACCTAGGTTTTGGGGTCTTTGAAAAAAAAAACTTTGGGGTTTTTCAAAATTGATGAGTTTATGTTGAAATTTTTGGGACGGGTTTTGAAGATTTGATTTATAAAAAAAAAAAACTCCATGCATTGCATCACATTAGCATTCTAACAGGTATTCTCATGTATTTAGATGTGTGCAAAATGTTGGTGTGCTGGTAGGATTGGATTGGGCTGAGCCTATGATGTTTTTCATATTGCATGTCACATGTTCATGCATTCCTCATGCATATGTTCCATCTATTCAATATACTTGTTATATTTGAATTGTGTTGGAACTTTTTTGAGTGTTTCTTTCTTTCCCCTCTCTTTCTGTTTGCGTTAGTAGTGTCTATGGCACCAAAATGTAAGTCTATTCCGACCTAGAACCCTCTTCATTTTAGGGCCTCTTCATCTTCTGATTCCACTCCTCTTTCTATTAAGTTCCGTGACGAGAAAGCCCATCAGGACTTCTTAGGGAACTTCTCAAAATGAGTTGTTCATTCAAAACGCCAAGTTGTTTTGGCAGACTTTGCCGACACTGACCTTCCTGATGTCTTTCATAAATAGGAATGAGAGTCACTGTGTAACGTCCTGATCACTTTTCCCTCTATGCTGATCCAGGAGTTTTACTCCAATATGCATGAATTTGATTAGTCTATACCTCTCTTTCTCACTCGCGCATAGTCATCACACTGGAGTTCGTATCCGATGTGCTCCATGTTTCGAGGGTTGCGCATCCTAACTACCCTGGTTGTGAGCGTCTATGGACTGTGTCCAAAAATGAGATGATCACTGCTTTCTGTGAGCGCCTTTCTATTTGGGGTGAGCGCCAGTTTACGTCATGTCGACCTTTTGCTAAAGATCCTCATTTCTTAAACATGGTGATGACTTTTGTCTTATATCCTCTCTCTCATTACAACCTATCACAGAGCCTCGTGCTCATTTTCTGTTGTCTCTTATTGAGGATCTTACCATTGACTTTCCTTCACATTTCATCTTTCCAATCATAGATGTGCATAAGAATATAGCTACCCGTGATAAGCTCATATTTCCTTTTGCTATCACGAGGATTTTACACCATCTTTCTATCCCTTTTTCTGTCTCTGATCCTTTTTCTGTCATGGTTACCATAGACCCCGCTACCGTAAAACGTAGTGAGGCACAACTTAGGTCTTGTCAAACAGGTTTAGCAGCTCCTTCCTCCCATTCTGCTCCATCCAGATCTGCTCGTGCTTCATCTGCTCCCTCTTCTTCTACGAGCGATGTGTCACTAGGAGACATCATGGCGTAGCTTCAGCGCATGGATGCTCGCCTTGATATGCTCTCTACAGAGTTGTATTAGGTGAATGTTCGTGTTGGTCACATTGCTAGGCGATAGGCGACCATGGGTGCTTTTGTTCCCGAGGTTTCTCCTCCACCACCTCTTGTGGCTTCCGAGTCTGGGGATGATGATGGTGATGACGATGATGCTTCGGATGCTAATGATGGAGACGCTAGCTCTACCGATGAGATGTTTACTTGACACTCTACCTTTTGTCACTCGTGACAAAAAGGGAGAGTAGTTTTGGGTTATGAGAGTAGTCATACTTAGGGGGACAGCTTGTATAAGATTTTTTTGATAGGCGGAGTGTTGAGTGTTGAGGGATGTAGTGAGGATTACTTGTATCTTTTTCTTTTCTCCATTTTAGATACAGTTTTCTTCCTGTACCTAGGTCTTGTGACCATTATTACATACATTGTGCTCATCTTTGTTATATATGTGATGATGTATGTTTCTTTCACCTTTCTTTTGCATGTGTTGTTTCTTTTCTCTCTTTATACACATGATTCTTTATTTGTATGCAATCTATTATCTCTATTTCACACTAAGATGCATTTATGAATTTTGTTTAAAGTATTTCAGAAATATAGGTTGCCAAAGTCTACTTGTCATAAACTCTCTTCTTGCAAAGTTTTTCAAGAGTTTGTGTTAGGATAGATTTTATTGTATTCAACAAGTGTATATGAGTTGAGTGATTTATGACTTCTCTCATATGTTCATTTGTTGTTTGTGGTTTTGTCACGAATTGCCAAAGGGGGAGATTGTTAGGACATATGTGTTTCACTTGTTTAGAACATATGTCATTCATTATTTATGTAATTGGCTAATCTTTTGTTAAAACATACTTTACTTGTAATTGGGTAGAATTAGAATGAGTTTTATACTTCAAGAAACTGTGTTTCAAGATCAAGTGTTAAAGTCATCAAGTTTGTCCAAGAAACAAGCTTAGAAGTGCTTTTTGTTAAATCTCGACAGCTGCATCTATCGAGCTTTAAGAAGCTATTTTGGCCATGAGGCTCGACAGTTGCTCGACAACACCTCGACACCTTTAGCTGTCGAGATTTAAGAAAAACAAATTTTGAGTTCTATTTTGATTCTAATCCGTGGATGTGTCTTTGGGCCTTCATTTCTCCTAACCCTAGACATATAAAAAGATTATTTTAAGGGCCGTCAAAGTGTGGCAAGTTGCACAAGCATTAAAAAAATTCTTGTTCATGCAAATTGTAACTTGAGACAAAGTTCTTGCCCTAGTTCATCTCTCTTGTGAAGAAGTTGCTGTGTCTTTGCACCGTAGGGTTTTGTAACCAAGCATCTTCTTGATCTTCATCGTATGGATGAATTGAAGAATTTTGCAACCAACAATCTTCTCTAGTTGGTGATTGAAGTCGCGTACTGGGATCCGTGTAATTGGTTAGTCACGTACTTGGGAGCCGTGCATTGAAAGGAGAAATTGTCACTATAGAACAAGTCTAATTGGGTATTGGGGTAAGGGTTCAACTGTAGGTTGGTAAGGTACTTAGGATTCCTTTACTTGTAACCGCTTGTTGTGATAATAGTGGAGTTTTAGGAGTGGTGATCTTAAATTCACCTGGTGGGGTTTTTCCCGTGTAGGCTTTCCCCATTTGTAAACAAATCACCGTGTCATTTATTTTCCGCTGCATACTTAGTTTAATTGGTGATTTGTTTGTGCTACCACGCTTTGCATGTTAACTTGATTAACTAATAACTTGGCTAATTAATCAACTGAATCCATCACAAGGGGTCAATACATTTTTGGCCTATCACAAGGCACATGCATCACTTTGCAGGATGCTTAGTCGCGAGCTACTTGCGAAAACTCTTCTGTCTTCAAATGCTTGAGTCTTCACACTCTCTTTCTCTATCACACAACCCTTACAATTTAATCCCACAATAAATACAAGATATAAAAGATTAAATAAAATTACAATCAAATTTGGCATGGAATTAAAACCAACACAAAATAGTTGTAAATCACAACTTTACAATCTCCCCCTTTGGCTATTCCATGACAAAACACCCTATAACAGACTCTAGACTTAAACGTGAGTTTGGGAACAATGGCTCTAGAAGCTATGAAGCACTTGCACGAATACACCTGTATCCTAAAACACTTGCACATAAACAAAACTTTCATTAAGCTCATGACAAGTTGAATACAAGGTACGTATAGGAGCAAGTATAAAGTGATCAAGATAAACATCATGATATAAACAGTGAAGCATAACTTGATCATACAGGAACAGTCATTACGGAATGATTACAATGATCATTTAATTAGTAAACGATCATCCGGACACACAATGCAATTAAGTGCAAAGCAAGAATCAATTGCATGTCCAAAACACTCAACCAATGCAAAATACCAAAGTATTCGCATTAAGGATACAAGATCCAACAAGGGTACAAAAGTGTAGTACTCAAGATAAACTATAAGTACCGAAAAAAATGCTACAAAGTAATGAGATAAACACAAAGTACTGAATATTAAACTGAATTTAAAACAAAGTACTTAAAGCTTTAAAAGAAAGCAATGTAAATAAAAGAGTTCTAGACCATGGCAAAAGAAAGTAAACAACTAAACCACCAAAAATTAACCAAAAAGTCTATGAAGTGCATGTGCTACACTATGCTTTGCTATGCTCCCCCTAAAAATGTGCTACTCCCCCTAAAAATTCTCCCCATTTTTTACCGGAATGGCCAAAGGAGCTATAATTGCTCGAATTTTGAATCGGATCCTTGCGCCACAACCATATCCTCAATCTGAGATGATAATGCAGTGATTTGGCCTTGGATGTAAGCAAATTGGTCTGCGATATGTTGCACATGAGGCTCGAGCGTGCCATATATCTGATCTACCATTGTAAGAAGGTGATCAAGACGATCGAATCCTTGTGTTTGAGCTTGGGAAGATGGCTGTGCAGAACTCTCTGGAGTAGAAGTAAATCTGTCAATCTCATCCTCTGTGTCTTCTCCTTCTTCTTGAACAGCAGTCCTTGGAATTTGAGAAGTGCCTGTCTTTGATCCTTTGATGTGAGCTGTGTGTCCACCAATAGGATGGTCCCTCTGAACCACAGTGAGACCACTTGGAAGTTTGAGCCTTGTCTTTGCAATTAGGCCCATTATGAGTGAGGGGAATGGCATGACTGTTCTAGAGTTCTGCTTCTCAATGCTCTTCTTCAAAAGGTGGAGGATATGTCCACAAATATCAATCTCTTTGTAGATGAATAGATCGTACAAAAAGATGGTCCTTGGCTTGGACAATGTTGTCAAGTTAGTGACTGGATACAAGTTGCTGATCATCACATGAGCAAGGGTCCTCATCTCTAGACTGAATAGGATTATATTCATGGAGGTTTTCTTAGAAGTACCACCAATTATCTTCACCATCTCCTCAATAGATTCCAATCTATCCTCATATTACATCGTGATTAGGTGTGAGGGAGGAAGAACTTCTAAGAACTCCTGAATGCTGTCCCTAGTGATGACAAACTCTTTGTGTCTTACCTAACAATTTATATTATCCCCTTCAATACTAGCATTGGCGAAAAACTCACTAATAATCTCCTAATACACTACTCCAACTGGATTCAGCAATTTTGTCCATGTCCTTTCCCTGAACACTGCAGGTATGCAAGTGTCCTCAAGGGTGTCTAACTTCACAATCCTTTCCATGATAATGGTAGCTCTTTTGTAGTAGTCATTGTAAGCCATATCTGCCTTAACAGATTTGAAGTTGTCAGAATCCGTGCGAGCACGCTTGGAGGATTTTTTAGCAGCATGCTTGGTGGGAGACATCTGCAAAATAGACATAAAGCACAAAAATAAAATAACAACACAAAACAGACCACAAAACTTGATTAGATTCAAGTTAGTCCAAAACATAAGTAAAAATAGTTTAAAACAGAGCATAACAAACTCAAAACAGAGCTAACAAACTTAAGACAGTATGCTATAAGTGTTAAAAACATGTACATAAAAGCATAATGCATGAAGTAAGTGACTGTGCATGTGTGTGCATGTGCTGATTTATGTGAGTGCAGCATGAGGTGCATGGGGTGTGCCTAGAGGATGCATGGCATGGCATTGTGAGACACAAAATGGGCACAATGTATAAAACACACACCCATTGACCAAAACATGTTAAACATGTTCAATCAATTGTAAACCCAAGCATTGGAACTCATTTGAGTCCAAAACAACACAAGGATGTCACTAGGACATTTTGTCAAACACCTAACATGCAACAGTGAACAACACCTATGAACAATGCATAAGAAGGATGAAATCTGCCTCAATACATGTTTTAAATGCCAGAAGGGGCCAACACAGATACAAACACAGCAAATGGGACTCAACCCAATCAAAATGTTGAAGAAATTTTCACAAAAAATAAGAACCCCAACTCATTTTTCGAAAATCCCCAAGTTTTAAAACCCTAAGCTAAAATTTGCAAAAATCTAAGACAAATGTGAAAACAATGTTTAGAAAAACATACCTTGAAGTGATTTTGCAGAGATTATGCTTGAAAATGATGGGGTTTGAGTAAGAGTAAGATTTGGGTTGAGAGGGGTTCAAGAGAGGCAAAGTGAGGGAAATGAAGTGATTTAAAAAAAAAAAGTCACATTTGCTAAATAAAAACTAGAAACACACATTTTTCGCAGGTTAGGCAGTTGCGATATTAGTCGTGAGACACATAGAAGCCTTTGCGAAAAGCTTTTAGTAGCAACACAGTGACGAGACAGTCGCGATAACCTTTGTATGAAATTGAAAAATTTTAGTTTTTGCCTAAAAACATTTTGCGAGAAGAGTTTAGTCGCAAAATAAGCAGTAGCGAGACTCTCTGTATGAAAATGTGACTTTTTAATTTCCCTTAAGCACGTTTCATGGGAAGCTCTAAGTCGCGAGCTTCTCACGAAACAGCCTCTGAACCAGTTTTTGAAGAAAAACACAAAAATGCATTTTGAACAAAAACTTAAAGCACAAAAGTATAAAAACACTTTCAAAAACATATAAAATACTCAAATATCTTTTTAGGTTTGATCGTTAGGCAATTGAGTATAGACATCACATTTAATCATGTACAATTACACAAATGAAATAAGCATTTATTGAACAAAGTCTTGTGTGTTGTGTGTGAGTATCAAATGTGGAATAGTCCTTAGTCTAGAGTGAAGCTTCAATGATCAATTCAATCAAGTCATACACAAATAGTACTAAGTCAAATGGATTATCTCAATTATAGAAATGAGCATATATGATCTCCCATAAGAAATTGCTTACATATCTTTGAAGCTTTTCATTTGGCTTCTTTACAAATCATAACATTTGATCATTTTGAACAAAGTACATCTCATTTTGAGATTGATGCTTAAAATTTTTTATATTTCAACTTTGTGAGTAAGCCTTTAGCTTTTTGAGGCACCATACATTTCAATACAAGTTACTTTCCCTTTTTCCTAGTCAAATACTAGTATGTGCGACGGCTTTTGCAGCTCAATATCTCTTTTTATTTTGAGATTTACATTTGATGAGCTCTTTAAGCAAAAATAAAATAAAAACGTGGGAAAAGATATAGGCACAAGTTTATGCATGTATCAAGACCAACAAGACTATTGACTAATCATCAATGACAAGCTTGAAGATCGATTTACAACAATCACACATAGATTTCAAGATTTTTCCACAAAGATAGATGTGCATACAAAACAAGCTAAACTTGAAAATGCACTACGCCATTACTACGAAATTACTAAGCCAAACTCACATGTGATATACACAGCACAAACGATCAAACTTTTGAAGATTTTTCAATTTTTATGAGTTTTTGAATTTTTCAACACACTTAAAAACATAACACGAAAAGCAAGATCAACAAAAGAAAAAACAAAAAGCAGCTAGCAAAAGAAACATGCTATGAAACGGAAGTAATGACACAAGAAGATTTTACATGACATGATGCATAAACCTATGACCCTAAACATCGAAAGAATTAAATCATGGGCATAGGAAATAATCACGCATGGGTACCTTTCTTCACCCACACTTTTCGAGTGTTTTGGGTGAGAGCCTTGGATGGAGGTGCACGACCAACATAGCTTTCCAACCTCAAAGTGAAGCTAACAGGGCATAGAGAGATATTCTTTAGCATTTCCATGACGTCTCCAATGAGATGTCTTTCATTTTCTCTCTTAGATTGTATTCCCTTTGATTTCTTCTTTGAACTTTCTCGGCCACGCATGGAATCAGCTTTTTTGAGTGCGTGAAGCTTGAAACAGTTAGGTCTTGTATGCCCTTGAACGCCACAATGATAAAACACATGCTTCACTTGAGGCCCTCTCTAATTTTTGGGTAATGACTTCCCTTTATCTTTTGGTCTTACACCAATGGTTCTTTTCTCAGCAGTAGGGGCCTCAGTCTCAGGCGTCACCTCTTTAAGTTTCTCAACACTCATGGCTGATATGAACCTTACTTCCTTCTTCGGTTCACTGCTGGAGCTTCCTTCTTCGATATAACCCAAACCGGTCTTATCATGTGAGGATTTTTGTGAGGACAACACATTGTCAAGTTTCTTGGTGGAGATACGCTCAACCTTGATATTAGCTTGGATTATTTCAAGCTCTAGAAACTTAATCTTAGAGTAAGCTTTAACTAGCTCTCCTTTGTGTCCTTCTACTTCACATTTTGCCTCTTTAAGTTGCACAATAGTACACTTATGCTCTTCTTCAATCTTCTTCATCTTTCTCACAGCATGGTTCGTAACCTTGGCATATTTTTCACAATCTTCTAGAAAAGAATCATATGCTTCTTGAAGGTTGCTCTCTCCTTCATTTTGGCATACATCTTCATCTTTCGATTCTTCAACTTCCTCACCCTCAGAATGCTCACCAAGTTCATTTACCAAATTGCTCAAATCATCTTTAGATTCAATGGAGGTAATTGTCATGAAAGCCCTATAGTTCCCGTCACTATCACACTCTTCTTCCGTGTCTAAATTTGAGCTTTCGGAGTCGTTAAGAGTAGTGGCAAACACATTACCCTTCCCTCTCAAGTAGTTAGGACATTCTTTTTAGATGTGTCCATGGCCGTTGCATTCAAAGCACACAACTCCTTGGGGGGATTGAGAGTCCTTCCCATCTTTCTTCTTGAACTCCTTTCTACCACCTTTGGATGATGAGAACTTTCCTTTGCTAAAGGACTTCCCACTATTCTTCATCTTCAGAAATTTCTGGAAGTTCTTTACAAGGAATGCTACTTCTTTCTCCACATCATCTTCTTCGGAAGAGTTGTCCATCCTCTCATTGATGGTTTTGAGTGCAAATGATTTGCTTGGCTTGTGAGAAGGCAGTCCAAGTTCATATGTTTGGAGAGATCCAATTAACTCTTGAATCTTAATCTCATCCAAATCTTTGCTTTCTTCTATAGCTGTAACCTTCACACGATAGCTCTCTAGTAAGGACCTCGAGATCTTTCTCACCACCTTAGCATCCTTGATCTTTTCATCGAGATTGAGCTTGGCAATCACGATTTCGTTGAGCTTCCCATATAATGAATCAAATGACTCATTATCACTCATCTTAAGCCCTTCAAATTGAGTGGTAAGCATTTGAAGTTTTGTGTCCTTAACCTTCTTGGTACCTTCGTAGGTAGTCTCAAGAATCGTCCAAGCTTCCTTGGCGGTCTTCACATGCAATATCCTATGAAATTCGTCAATAAACACATCACAAAATATAGCATTAATTTCTTTGCTATTGGCATTTGCCAAAGCAAGTGCTGCCTTGTCCCACTCGAACTTGGCTGTTGTGGGTCTAACATACCCACTCTCAACAGAATCCCATACGGACTCATCTATAGAACAAAGGAATGCCCTCATACAAACTTTCCAAAAGGCATAGTTGCTCCCATCAAAGAATGGTGGAGCATTGAGAATTGTGATCAATCCATCACAAAATGGGTCTTGGATCGCACTTAGGTAATGAAACCATAACAAGTGTACCCGCTCTAATACCAATTGAAAGCTCAAATTTGTGTTAAAAACCAAAGAGCTGCTTAGATCCCAAATTAAAAGATTACGGTTCGGTTAATTTTACTCTAACTTAAACTAAGTACAGAATAGAGTAAATGCGAGCGAACAAACAAAACAACTACTCTAAGCATATTCATTAAAGCACATTAGTAAAAAGAAAACTAAAAGATAGTAAAGAGAGATGCAAACACAAGATAACACTCTGATGTGTTATCGAAGAGGAAACCAAAGAACTCGGCAAAAAACCTCTTTGCCACCCTCCAAGCGATAAATCGATCCACTAGACAATAAGTTGGGATACACGAATAGCAAAAAATCCTCTAAGCCTAGTTTACTTAATGCACCTAAGCTCTCCAAGCTCCTACTACAACAAGGCTTCTCGGATCCGTGTCTTGTCTAGCTTTCCAGATCACACAATGCGCCCAATTGCATCCGCCAAAGCTTGGCTTCTTCTAATGCTTCCCAGCAGCACCAAAAACTCACTGGACACTCAATATGGGCGTGGTAAGTGTTTGGGCTATCAACCTTTTAAGGATTTGGAAATGGAGAGGTAGGAGTAGAGGAACACCATAATGGATGGTGTAGAGAATTGTGGGTATGACAATCTCACACTCTCAAGGGTTTGAGGCTAGGGTTTTATCTTCTAAAAAGCTTTCTACTCAATATGTGGGTAACAATGGTATATATAGTGTGTATGAGGATGTAGTGGAGCAGATAGGACAAAATAGCAAAACAAATTGTTTCGCGGATATCTCGCTGGAAGGCCTTACCCGTAAGACACTCGCGAAAACCAGTTGTCACCATCTGTCATGACTCTTCACATTCTATTCATGTGTAAAGCACATGCATCACTTCGCGAGATGCTTAGTCGCGAGCTACGTATGAAAACTCTTCTGTCTTCAAATGCTTGAGTCTTCACACACATTCTCTATATCACACAACCCTTACAATTTAATCCCACAATAAATACAGGGTATAAAAGATTGAATAAAATTACAATCAAATTTGGCACGGAATTAAAGTCAAAACAAAATAGTTGTAAATCACAACTTTACAATAAGCATGAAAAATATATGAAGATAATGTAATCTAACAGTAGATTTTTCAAAATTCACATCGAATTAAGAAATATAGAGTTGGGTTCAAGTTATATGTGATGTAACTCTAAAAATGTTACATTACCTAATAACTTATTATTGAATTCATTTTTTGAAAATCCAACCATTGGATTACATGTTCTATATTTTTTTTAACATGCATGCCAATTTTCATGCCAATCGGATGTAATTTACCATTTGATCTATAAACTCATCTTTTATGCATTATTTGAATGGGAAGAAATTTTTATTCACTTTTGAGAGAGAGAGAGAGAGAGAGAGAGAGAGAGAGAGTACAAAAGGCTGAAATTCTTGAATTTTAGGCTACCATTTTGAAGTTGAAAGTGCTATCATTTTTTTATGTGTACAATTGTTTAGAAAATAAGGACAAACCTTTCTTATATAGGATGTATATAAAATTTTTTTTTTTTAGATTGTAAACAAAAGGTTCATCTAAAGAATACAAAGTGCTATCTGTTTATATGTTTCTTTTTATTTTTCTTTGAATTTTAGAATAACTTTTATCTCCCAAAAAAAGTAATATTTTAATGATTTTTTGCGAAGGTCAATCGTCGCCCTTGCAAATAATTTCGTGTTAGTCAAGGCATATTTTTAGGCCACACAAAAAATAAAATTTTTGCGAGGGATTTTTATTGTCCCTTGAAAATAATTTGGTGGGAACATTTCCCCCCAAAATTTTTGACATTATAATACTTATTTGTGAAAGTTGATCCTAGCCCTCGCAAATAATTTAGTATTAGTGATGTCTTTTTTTTAACGGTCACAAATAAGACACTTTTTGCGAGAGATTTTTAATTGTCACTCGTAAATAATATAGAGGGAAAATTTCCCTCCAAAATATTAGTATTTGTGATGATTATAACACATAATTGCGACAGCTTTTCTTGTTGGTTACAAATATTTCACATTTTACCAAGTATTTGTGAGGGCTTTATTTTGCCATCACAAATAAGATTTTTTGAGAGGGCTTTTTGGATCTGTAAAAAATTCTTGGTCTCTAATAGGCATTTTTCTTGTAGTGCAAGAAGATCTTTTGTGAACATGTATGATGATCTAGGCTACTATTGGTTGCACATAGCAATTTATATCACATTAGGTCTAGGCCTTGGTACCGTGTATCACAATATTGGGAATAGTTATGCTTCAATTTAGGTAAGACAGTATTAAAAAAAAATTGAGGCAAAGAGAGAAACTATAAATAATACTATTCAAACAAGCAAGAATTGAAGTATAAGTTGATTAAATTCATAATTTCTAACAACTTAAGTTTTTGGGATCATCAACAACTTAACATAGTACACAATTTTATGGGATAATCGACAACTTAACATTGTAACTTTGGTTATTTCAGGCTAGAGGTGCATTGCCTTCATTTATAGCTTCATTCCTTACTTTCATGGCCATTGGTGGATTTCCCTCTTTTGTGGATGAAAGTTCACTTGGTGTGTAAAACACTAGTGAATGTTTTGACCTCCAATTTCAAATATAACCAATACAAGCTTATACCCAAACAATAGATGTGTAGAATAATAGGTACTAGCAAAAACCCAAACAAATAACTCTACACTATAATTAATCACAACACAGGAGCAATTAAAAGGCAAGAGTAAGGGTTAGAGAGATGCAAACACAAAGATAACATTGCAAGTGTTATCGAAGAGAAAACTGAAGAACTCGGCAAAAAACCTCCCTGTCGCCCTCTAAACTATAAAATGATCCATTAAAGAATAAAGTTGAAGTACATGAATAACAAAAGACCCTCCAAGCCTAGACTACCCAATGTTCTTGACCCTTCCAAGCTCCTACTACCAACTCATTAAGCCTAACCGTGTCTTCTCTAGCTTTCTTGATCCCACAATAAGCCCATTGCACCAACCAAATGAATTGGTCATCTCTGAACTACTTCCCAAGCAACAAAATACCTCCTCACTGATATGGGTATAGTGAGATAAGGATTTGACAAATGAACCTTGGAAGTTCAAATAGTGTATAAAACACCTATGAACGTTTTCACTCCTAAAAGCAAAATAACTAACACAAGCTTATAATCAAACAATATATGTGCGGAAAATGAAATATAAGCTATAACAAAATTGGTAACACACTCTAAATCATATTTAATAACAAGCACAATAGCAACTAAAAGGTAAAGAGAGAGGGAAGAAGGATGCAAACACAAAGATAACACACTTATGTGTTATCGAAGAGGAAACCTCAGAACTCGGCGAAAAACCTCTCTGCCGCCCTCCAAGCAGTCAATAATTTACTAGAAAATAAGTTGGGATACATGAATAGCAATAGACCCTCCAAGCCTAATCTACCCAATGCACCTAAGCCCTCCAAGGTTCTTGCTCCAACAAGGTTACTCCTAACCTTGTCTTCTCTAGCTTACCGGATCCCACAACAAGCTCCATGTTGCATCCACCGTCCTTGGCATCTTCCAATGCTTCCCAAAGCTCCAAAAACACTCTTAACACTCTAAATGGGTGTGGGTAGTGTCTGGGTACAAATCTCCTTTCAATGGGTATAACAATGGGAGAGGAAATGAGAAGAGACTACAAAGATTTCTCTCTAAGAATGAGTAGCTCTCTCTAATAGGGTAGGTGTGTTGTAGAAACCTCTTTTAGGGTTTTTCTTTCTGAATAGCCACACTTTCATTTCATAGAAATAAGGATATTTATAGTAGGGTATGAGATGGAATGTAAAAAGTCATTTTTTATCCAAACAGGGAATTCTGGTGACTTGGCCTCGCAACTGGAATGAGTCGTGAGTTTGAGTCGCGAGATAACTTCCAGGCTAGACTGTACTTTTTGTCCTGTAGCGCTCCAGCTGTCGTGACCCTTCAGCTCCCCTGCATGCTCCACACGTGTGTCACCTTTGGCGACTTGCCAATCGTGAGCCAATCGCGAGATCCAGTCGCGAGGCTCTTCTTAAGTGCACACATCTTAAGTTTTATTCACACTCTCTCACACACAACCCTTACATTATTCCTACCTAAATACAGGGTTTCTACATGTTGAATTACTTGCAAATTTGGCATGAAATAAAGCCAACACATGGTTGATTAAATTCAACCTTACAATCTCCCCCTTTGGCTATTTCGTAACAAAATGCCCTAAAACAGACTCTAGACTTAAACGTGAGTTTGGGAACAATGGCAAAACTCACTCACACCTAAATCTAGAAGCTGTGATGCACTTGGAACATATATACCTGTAACTCGAAATACTTGTACAAAACACATTTGACCCTCAAGGTAAAGCAAGTAATAAAATGACAAGTATAAAGTAACAAGTAAAATGCGATCAAGTAAACATGATGTGAAACATATGAGCAACTTGATCATACACCAAAACAATCATAAAGAAATGACTACAATGATCACATAGCAAAGCAAATGATCATCCGAACATGCATTCAATGAAGCACAATAGCATAGGGAAGTATGCATGTCCAACACACAACTGATGCAAGAACACAAAGGTAATTGCATCAAGGATACAAGATCCAACAAGGGCACAAGAGTACTAAAGAAAATGCAAAAACATTTACTAAAAGTACTATAAAGCAAACAAGAAAACAAACATAAGGAGAAACAAACAAAACAAAGTTTTCTTATAAACATAATGTTTTCTCCCCCTTGGTATATGCATCTCCCCTACAGTAATCTCTCCCCCTACGAATGTGCATGAGATAGAATTTCTCCCCTTAAGGATGTGCACAAGAGTCATATAGAAATGACAAAACTCTTCGGTATACTCTCTAGAGTATACTTTCCCCCTTTTTGTCACGAATAGACAAAGGGTCAAGGAGAAACGAGGGCAAGAGATGAAGGTACGAACAATGATAATGATGCATGAGGGGTGCAAGATGAATGAGAAAATGAAGCTCAAACCTAAGACAACAAACCGCTAAAAAGTATAAGGTAAACATGATATGCTAGGATGAAAAAACAAGGTATAGACCAATGCATGACAAGGGTAGCAAAGGTGTGTGCAAGAGCTGGCTATGTGCAATGCATGACTAAAGCATTGAAAATGCACATGTGGGGTAAGGTATGTAAAATACACAACCAATGAACCAAACATGATCCTAGTGAGGAAACATGAGAAACCCCAAAGTTTGGTACTCATCGGAGTCCAAACAAGTGAGAAAATTGCTAAGAGGCATTTTATCAAACACATAGTGTGCACCCTATGAACAACAATGTTAAACAATGCATGAACATCATGAAATCCACCCTTAAAACATGTTCTTTTTGCCACAAGGGGCCAACATCCAAAGCAAATCATCAAAAGAAACCAATCTCATACAAAAATTTGTCAAAAAAATAAGTTTTCCCCAACCCCTATGATGAAAATCCCAACCAAGAGCACAAAACTCTCCAAAACATAATTTAAGGATCCAAAACAATGAAAAGAATTTAAAATTACCTTAGAGATGTTAATGGAATGAAAAACCATTCAAATTGATTAGGTTTTGATGTAAAAATAATGAAAGAGGGGTTTAAAAGAGGATGGGAGAGGTTTAAAACAGGTTTCCCACGAAAAACACTTTAAAAAGTTGTTTCTGGGCGTTTCGCGATTGGGCGAGTCCCGAGTGAGTCGCAAAAGCTTCTAGATGAACTCGTGACTTATGAATTTTGCGACTGGTGAGTCGTGAGTGAGTCCCGAAAAACTCTGATACCTGTTTTTCAAAACAAAACATGTTTAAAACAATGAAAAACAAAGTAAGCACAAAACATGAATACAAAGAGTGATAAAAATCACTTCCAAATACATATAAAATTATTAAAAATCTTTTTTGTTTGATCCATATATAGTTGAGCACACACACACATATTATATTTAAACAAGTACAATCGAACAAATGAATAAGACATTCATTGAACATTAAGCATGTGTGTTGTGTGTGTGTGTATCAAATGTGGAAGTCCTTTGTCTAGAGTGAAGCTTCAATCATCAATTCAATCAAGTCACACACAACTAGTACTAAGTCAAGTGGTCTATCTCAATTATAGAAATGAACATATATGACCTCCCACAAGAAAATGATTACATATCTTTGAAGCTTTTCATTTGGCTTCTTTACAATTCATAACATTTGATCATTTTTTTTTATCTTTACATCTCTTTTTGAGATTGATGCCTGAAATTTTCAATATTTCAATTTGATGAACAAGCCTTTGGCTTTTGGGCACCATACATTTTCATAAAAGTCGCTTTTCATTTTTTCTAGTCAAATACTAGTATGTGCGACGGCTTTTGCAGCTCATTATCTCTTTTCATTTTGAGATTTACATTGGTTGAGCTCTTTAAGCAAAAAAAAAAAAAAAAATGAAAAAAAAAATAGTGGAAAGAGATATAGGCACAATTCTACGCATGTATCAATACCAACATGACAATTGACTAATCATTCATGAAAAGTTTAAAGATCGATTTCCAACAATCACACATAGATGTCAAGATTTTTCCCACAAAGATAGATGTGCATACATAACAAGCTAAGTTTGTAAATGCACTACGCCATTAGTACAAAGGTACTAGGCCAAACTCACATGAGATATGTGCTCAAACATATACGATCAAACTTTTTGAATTTTTCACTTTTTATATGTTTTGGATTTTTTACACACACAAAAACAAAAGCATAAAAGTAAGATCAAATGGAAAAAAAAAATGCATATAAAGAGATGCATGATGCACAAAGCATCTAATGCATGAAGGGTCCTACAAAGATTGAAAGAATTAGATCAAGGACCAAAAGAGCAAAAGCTCAACCATAGGAACCCTTCCTCATCCAAACCGAACGATTATTTGGAATGAGTGTCTCAAGAGAAGTGAGACGAGGGTTGGAAGAATGAGAACCGAAGATGCACATAGACAAAGAGGTAAGAACATCAAAAACTTTCTTCAACAACTTACAATTTTCCCCAAAAACCGGTTTTGCTTTCATAGCACAACTTCCAAAAAGCTCAAGTTTCTCTTTTCTTTTGATTCTTTTAAGAGCTTGAAACTTAGAGCAATGAGGTCTAAGATGACCAAGGGCACCACAATGGTGACAAACAATGGGTTTAGGTTTGCTAGGCTTTTTAGGGAGGGATCTAGCACCATGGTTTGTTATTTCTTCAACATGGGGCATTGAGGTCTTATGAGATCGATCACACCGCAATGATGACAATTAGGAATAAACTTAGATCCACTCAATTCCCTAGGATGGGACCTAAACAGAGGCTTAGGCTTAAGAGCTTTTCACTCCACTTTTTGTTTTCTTTTGTGTGGAGGAATGTACACCAATTTGTCCTTTGAGGTAGAACACACAATAGGCACAAAATCGGGTACCACAATATAATTGCAACAAATATTTTCGTCCTTTTTAGCAATAGGTTTAGCAATCAAACACTTGGCATGTATCTTAAGTGATTCATTTTCACATTTTAGCTCATCAACAAGTTTGTTAGACAAAACAAGTTTAGCATCCAAGTCCATATTTAAACATTCAAACTCTTTTAGCTTTTCAAGAGAATTTTTAGCAAGTTTCTTATATTTCTCAACTAATTTGTTGGATTCATTGAGCTTATCAATCAAATCATCATTTTCACAAAATAACTTGCTCAAACTCTTTTGAAACTTCAGAGCATTTTTCTTCAAGAGTTTGATGTTAGGAATATCAACAACATCCAAAGATTCATGTAACATAGCATCACAATCATGAGGATTATCACTCATAGAGGCATTTGCACAGACACGTGACATGTTACATTCATCAACATCCAAAACATGCATAGAGGCATACAAACCACTATCCATGGCAAATAAACACAAGGGGTCAAGGATCACACTTAGGTATTTAAACCATAACAAGTGTACCTGTTCTGATACCAAATGAAAGTTCAAATAGTGTGTAAAACACCTATGAACGTTTAGACCCCCAAAAACAAAATAACCAACACAAGCTTATAATCAAACAATATATGTACGAAAAATGAAATATAAGCTATACCAAAATTGGTAACACACTCTAAACCATATTTAATCACAAACACAGCAGCAATTAAAAGGTAAAGAGAGAGGGAAGAAGGATACAAACACATAGATAACACGCCGATGTGTTATAGAAGAAGAAACCGAAGAACTCGGCAAAAAACCTCTCCATCACCCTCCAAGCAGTCAATAATCCACTAGAAAATCAATTGGGATACATGAATAGCAATAGACCCTCCAAGCCCAATTTACCCGATACACCTAAGCCCTCCAAGCTTCTTGCTCTAACAGGGTTATGCCGAACCTTGTCTTCTCTAACTTACCGGATCCTGCAACAAGCTCCATGTTGCATCCGCCATTCTTGGCATCTTCCAATGCTTCCCAAAGCTCTAAAAACACTCTTAACACTCTAAATGAGTGTAGGTAGTGTTTGGGTACAAATTTCCTTTCAATAGGTATAACAATGGGAGAGGGAATGAGAAGAGACTACAAAGATTTCTCTCTAAGAATGAGTAGCTCTCTCTAATAGGGTGGGTGTGTTGTAGAAACCTCTCTTAGGGTTTTTCTTTCTGAATAGCCACACCTTCATTTCATGGAAATGCGAGTATTTATAGTAGGGTATGAGATGGAATGTGAAAAGTCAGGTTTCATCCAAACAGGGCATTCTGGCGACTTGGCCTCACGACTGGAATGAGTTGCGAGTTTAAGTCGTGAGATAACTTCTTGGCTAGACTGTAATTTTTGTCCTGTAGTGCTGATGTAGGCAAGGTGTAGGCATGAGGCTAATGTCTTGAGGATTCTCCACACCTTTTTTATGAAGGATTCTCATGATTAGACTAGGGAGGATAAGCTTAGGCCTTGAGGTTGTCCTTGTTGCATTAGCAAGGATGGAGAATAGATGAGCACCAATGTCAATGAAAGTGTTTTCCCAAAATTCCATGAGGAAGATGGCTCTTGCATTGTTGATGGTGGCGTTAGAGAAGGAATATGTCTCAACACAAACACCATGATGTATGTAAGGCATTGCAAATCCGGAGGGAAGGCATTTGTGTTAAGACATATTCCTTCTCTAACACCACCAATATAGGATTGAACCATCTCTATGGAGAGCATTCTGTCCTTGAAGGGAGCGAAGTAATGATCTATGTCTCCATGGCCGAGAACATTATCAATGTCCTCCACTTCAATGTTGAATTCATGGCCTCAAACCCAATAGTCTAGGTAATCCTCTCGTAGGATGACATTGGCATAGAATTCCCGAGTCAGTGGTTCACAAACCCTGGGGAGATCACTAAGTAGCTTTTCCAAACCTCTTTCACAAAATAGCTTGGGATGAAGTAGTCCTTAAGATAAATAAGATCCACAAACCGCTCTTGAATGATTGGAGCTTTGTGAAAGTGTTGGTTATATCGCTCAAAATGTTGGGTGGAGCGAAACCGAGTTCATCCATGCGTTTCCTCTTGTCAGCCCGCTGTGCAGTGGTTTTCGTTGGAGCTATTTGTAAAACAAAGTAGCAGATACCACAAAATAGAGCACAAAATTTGATAACAAACTTGATTAGCAACAAGTTAGTACCAACATAATGGACATTGAATTAAAACCCTAAAAACTTAATTTAAAGAGTAATTCAAGAAAAATGACATGTGAAGACATAAAACATCAAAATATGATAGAATCATGGCATTAAGCACTAAACATGTCAAAGTGTGTGTGTGTGTGTGTGTGCATCATATGCAAAAGTGTGCAAATTAGGGCAAAGTGTAAAAACACATAATCACTTGATGTTTCAAAATCAAAGAAACATGATTATCCCTACAAACTTTGTATTCCATAGAATACAAAGAGACACAAAACTTAGTACAATGCATAAAAATGAAACACAAACATGAAAACATGTAGAATAAGCATTATACTAACAAAGCCAACAAAACCCATATATCAAACTCATCAAAAACATCAACAAAACCATATTCAACAACCATATTTCCATATCTCAACATATACACAAAATCCAAGAAAACTAGGGCTAGAAGCTTGAAATGCATTGAAAATAAGTGAAAACCCATACCTTTTCTTGAAGATTGATGAAGGATTGATGAAGAAAATAGACATTTTGAGAGTGAAAATGGAGGTTTTGGGAGAGGGAGAGGTGGACAAGACAATGTGGATGCACGTGACGCAAGGGAAAACTGAAATTTTTTTGAAAACTATCTTGGATTTAACCCTATTTGTGCAAAACACGCAATTTTTGCGACTGGATTGACTCACAAGCAAGTCGCGAAAATGAGTAGCCAAAATCCCTTGAACAAAATTATGAAAATTTTGTCTAGGTGTTTTTTGTGACTAGAAGGTCCACTTGCGAGTAAGTTGCAAGATGAGTCACAAATCCTTCTGTGTAAGCTCGTGACTGGAGCTTTCACTCCCAAACAAGTCACCAAACTGAGTTGTGAAAATGCCAAAAATCCATAAATTTTGAAAAATTTTCTAAGAATTTTTCGTGACTGGGGGACTGACTCACCAAAGAGTGGTGAGAGCCTCTGAGTAAGCTTGCGACTGGGGTCTCGAACTGGCTTGACCCGCGAGTGAGTCGCCAAAACAGAGTTGCAAATTTTTTTAATTTTCTGAAAATTTTCAAAACAAAACACTTTTCAAAAACAACTAAAAATAATCAAAAATCTTTTTGTGTTTGATCAACATATGATTAAGTATGTACAACACATTTAGTCAAGTACAATCACATAAATGAATATGACATTCAATAATCAGCACTAGGAAGTGTGACCAATCTCAATTATAGAAATATGCATATATGACTTCCCACAAAACTTGATTACATAACTTTAAAGCATTTCTTTTGGCTCCTTACATATCATAACATATGATCATTTTGGAACAATACATCTCATTTTGAGATTGATGCCTGAAATTTTTTATATTTCAATTTGATGATTAAGCCTTTGGCTTTTGGGCACCATACATTTTCATTAAAATTTGTTTTCCCTTTTTCCTAGTCAAATATTAGTATGTGCGACGGCTTTTGCAGCTCATTATCTCTTTTCGAGATTTGACATTCGTTGAGCTATAGGCAAAAACATAAAAGAGTGGGAAGATATATAGACAAAAGTCTACGTAAGTCTCAAGATCAACAAAACCATTGGCTAATCATTCATGACTAGTTTGAAGATCTATTTACAACAATCACATAGATGTCAAGATTTTTCCCACAATGATATGAGTGCATAAAGAACAAGCTAAGCTCGTAAATGCACAAAACCATTTGTATGAAGGTACAAGGCAAAACATGCGTGCGACAAAGCACCATAACGCCGATCAAACTTTTTGGATTTTCTACTTTTTATGCGTTTTTGGATTTTTGACACAAAACAAGTAAAGATTGATAAAAAAGAATAGACATTCAAAGCTATTAAAAACAAACAAAACAGTAAAAACATACTAGAATGAAAAACATAAGCAAACAACCAAACAATGTCACAACATATAGAAAGAATAGATGCATGGACATGTTCAAATGCTTATGCATGTGTACCCTTCTTCACCCACACGGCACGTGCATTTGGAGTGATATCCTTAGAGGATTGGGTACTCGAGTTGCGATTCTCAAACCTTAGAGTGGAGTTTTCCAAACAAGAAGTGATGGTGTCTATCATCTTCATCACATCACCAATATCATAATCAACTTCTCTCCCTTTTGATTGCTTGAGGTTCCCCTTGCCATTTCTTTTTCCTCTTGGCCTTTGAGACCTTGTATTCTTCAATGCTTGAAGCTTGTGGCAATTAGGTCTGGTGTGTCCTTAAATTTCACAATGGTGGCAAAAATGTTGAGTTTGAGGACCTCTTTGTGACTTTGGAAGAGATTTTCCTTTAGCCTTAGGTTTAGCCACAAATGGATTTGGAGGTTTTGTCAAAACCCTTTGAGCAATCACATTTGGCTTCTTCTCGACCTTCACATTCTCAACAATTTTAGTTGCTACCATTGGTTCCTTGGCTTTAACAAACTTCATCTCCTTAGACACTTGGCACTTGTGCTACTTTCTCCGGTATATCCTATGCCGCTTTTGTCAGAAAAAGGCTTTTGATATGCAAGCACTTCGTCAAGTTTCTTGGAGGCAACACACTCCACTTTGGCATTAGCTTAAATCACTTCAAGCTCAAGAAACTTGATCTTGTAATAGGCTTCGGTAAGTTCTTCATTCAACGCCTTAACTTCGCATTTCGTCTCTTTGTACCGCACTAGAAGACTTTTGTAATCTTGCTCAGCCCTTTTCATTTTTCTTATGGTTGCTTTAGTCACTGCAGCATACTCTTTGGACTTCTCAAGAAGAGAATTATAGGTTCTTGCAATCCTTTTGCTTCTTCATCTTCATCTTCATCATCGGATTCCTCCCCAATCCCTATAAACTCCACTTTAGTGTGCTCACCGAGCTCTTCCACTAGAGTGCTCAAATCATCCGAAGAGTCCACGGGAGCAATGGCCATAAATGCGGAGTAGTTTCCTTCTCTGTCACAACTTTCTTCTAAATCCGAATTGGAGCTGTCCAAGTCACTAAGGGTAGTGGCAAATACTTTATCCTTTGCCTTTAAATAAGTGGGGCATTCCTTCTTCACATGCCCATGCCCTTTGCACTCATAGCATGTGACCACTTGAGATGGAGAAGAATCTTTAGAATCCTTCTTCCTAAAGTCCTTTTTATCCTTCTTGAAATTTGAGAATTTTCCCTTCTCAAATGACTTCCCATCCTTTTTGAATTTTAAGAACTTATGAAAGTTCTTAGCAAGGTACGCCACTTCCTATTCAACTTCATCCTCATCCGAGGAGTCTTGAGCTTTCACTCTCTCATTAATCGTCTTGAGAGCAAGAGATTTGCTATTCCTTTTTTATGGTAGAGATAGCTCATAGGTTTGAAGAGAACTGATGAGTTCTTGAATTTTAATCTCATCAAGGTCTTTGCTCTCTTCGATGGCAGTAACCTTAGCACGAAAGCTCTTTGGAAATGATTACAATATCTTCCTCACAACCTTGAAGTCCTCTATCTTTTCTTCCAAGTTGAATTTGCCAATCACCACTTCATTTAGCTTTCCATAGAAGGAGTCGAATGACTCATCTTCACTCATCTTTAATTCCTCGAAGCAAGTGGTGAGCATTTGTAACTTGGTGTCCTTCACCTTTTTGGTACCTTCATATATGGTCTACAAAATTTGCCACGCCTCCTTGGCAATTGTAACATGTGAGATCCTATGAAATTCATCGGCTGAGACACCACAAAAAATAGCATTTAAAGCTTTACTATTAGCATTGGCCACTGCAAGGGCTACCTTATCCCAAGTAGATTTGGTAGCCTCTGGCCTAGTCCATCCAATCTCAACTGCATACACTATCATCAATAGAGCACAAGAATGCACGCATACACACTTTCCAAAAGGCGTAATTGCTCCCATTAAAGAAGGGAGGTGCATTAAGGGATTGAGACCTTTCCATTGTAGGGTCAAGGATCACACTTAGGAAGTAGAAATCTGACAAAGTGTATCCGTTTTGATACCAATTGAAAGTTCACTTGGTGTGTAAAACACTAGTGAATGTTTAGACCCCCAATTTCAAATATAACCAATACAAACTTATACCCAAACAATAGATGTACAGAATAATGGGTACAAGAAAAAACCCAAATAAATAAACAATTCTAGACCATAATTAACCATAACACACAGCAATTAAAAGGAAAGAGTAAGGGTTAGAGAGATGCAAATACAAAGATAACACCGGCACGTGTTATCAAAGAGGAAACCGAAGAACTCGACAAAAAACCTCTCCACCTCCCTCCAAGCAGTAAAATGATCCACTAGAGAATAAAGTTGAAGTACACGAATAACAAAAGACCCTCCAAGCCTAGTCTACCCAATGTACTTGACCCCTCCAAGCTCCTGCTACCAACTGGTTAAGCTTAACCGTGTCTTCTCTAGCTTTCCGGATCCTGCAATACGACCATTGCATCAACCAAATGAATTGGTCATCTTCGAATTGCTTCTCAAGCACCAAAATACCTTTTCACTGATATGGGTATGGTGAGATAAGGATTTGACAAATGAACCTCTTAAGGATATATCAATGGAGAGGGTGAAAGTAGAGGAATTTGGAGAATCAAATAATTAAGATTATGGATGAGTCAATCTTGGTTTTCTGTGGGGTTTCTCTCTCAAATTTCTCTCTAGAAGCTCTCTACATTTCGTGGGTATAAAGGTATTTATAGTAGGGTACATGAGGATTGTAAAAAGTCACTTTTCTACAAAACAGGGCATTCTGGCGACTCAGTCTCGCGAGTGGGATGAGTCGCGAGTTTGAGTCGCGAGATAACTGTCAGGCCAGACTATACTTTTTATCCTGTAGTGCTCTAGCTGTCATAACCCTTCAGCTTACTGCATTCTTCACATGTGTAGTATTTTGGCGAGTTGTCAGTCGCGAGTCACTCGCGAGATCCAGTCGCGAGAAATACAGGGTATTTAATTGCTAAATTATAAGCAAATTTGACAAGGAATAAAGCTAACACATGGTTGAATAGATTCAACCTTACAGCGGAGGACATAAAGGTATTTTGACTTATTTTGCGATCCAAAAGTGTTTGTTGAATTTATATATGCATCGGCATATTAGTATTTTCATTAATGGCTTATTGAAAAGCTTAATTTGCTCAAAAAAGATTCACTAGATATTCTTTGCTCATATATTTTTTTAGCATTATAAGTATTGATAAACTTTCTCCAAACATAACCTAGGTATTGTTGGGAAAATTTGTTAAATCCCCTCAATGTCTATGTGTGAATTAAAAATTAATGACTACCAAACAATAGCAATATTACGGAAACAAAAAATTCCAACAAGCACTACAAAAACACATCTACAAAAGAATACCAAATCTTACATGGAAAACCCTCTGGTGTAAAGGGAAAAACCATGGGGCAGATCCAAAAAATATCCACTATGAAATAGAGATTACAACTCTCAAGTTTAATGAAACTTGAGTCCACAATAAATTAGATACACAAAAAATTAAATTTTAAGGAGTAAATGCAATCTCACCACAAAGTCAGTAGCAAAATCTTCCTCTGAACACTCCAACTCTCCATGGTTGTAGCACTCAAAACTCCAAGAGAACTACACCAATTTATCTTCTTTATGTGTAGTTTGAGCAAAGAAAAATGTCTCCTTTTTCTTTTTCACTCTGTCACATTCTCCCTGTGTATCTCTCTATCTCTTCATTCAGACTGCACCTCAAATGACTGAATATCTTTCTGCGTTTCTTACTCACTCTGTGGAGCTCACACAATACTTCAGCTCTATCTCTTTCAGTGTGTTTCTTCTCACCCAATAACACACAATGGCTGAATGGCCTTTCTTTTCTTTTCCTTCTTTTCTCCCGTATCCAACACTCCTTGATCAACTTTTCATTAAACCAAAAGCTTATATTGGAAGCTTAAGGAAGCAAGCACATTATTGAGTTTTGACTAATGCATGTGGGTTGGACCCACACAGTGCTACACCCAACAATCTCCCCCTCTAGCTTACCACAGAGGAGATCTTCAACCCAAATCTTCAGTTAGAATTCATGTTGGCTAACCTAGCACAAAGCTTTAGCTTCTCTCTAGACACAACCTTAGTCAACATGTCAGCTCGATTTTCATTTATGTGAATCTTCTCTAATTCAAATGACTGTTGCTCAACAACTAGTCTCAACTAATGGTATCTAACCTCAATGTGCTTCGAGCGTGCATGGTACATAATATTCTTGCTCATGTCTATAGCACTCTGACTATCACAATTAACTATGTACCCATCTTGCTTCAAACCCAATTCTTGGGGAAACCATTTCAACCAAAGCATCTCTTTACCTACTTCATTAGTTGCAATATACTCAGTTTCAGTTGTAGATAAGGCAACAAACTTCTGCAATCTTGACTGCCATGATACAACTCCCCTTACAAACGTAAATAAATACTCCGATGTAGATTTTTTGCCATCAAGGTCACTTGCCCAATTTGCATCTACATAACCCTCCAGAACTAGTTTAGAATCAACAAAAGTCAAACACAATTTAAAGCTAACTCTTAAATACTTGAAGATCCATTTCATTGCTTCTTAGTGATCTTTGCCAAGATTAACCATGAACCTACTGACAACACCAACTGCATGAGTAATATATGGTCGTGTGTAAACCATAGCATACGTCAAACTCCCAATTGGAGAAATAAATAGTTGATGCTATGTCTCCCTTCTCTTTCTTTGATGAAGAACAAGATCTATTTCTTAACTTAAAATGAGAACCAAGAGGTGTACTGACTAGCTTGGCATGCTTAATATACTTCTCTTGTGATAACCACAGCTTCTTAGCTTTCCTTTCACAAAGAATTAGCATACCCGAAATTTGTCTAGCAGGACCCTCTTTCTTATCAAATGACTTGAACAAGTCCTTCAAATTTCCTATCACACCTGCATCAGGTCCTACTATCAACATATCAACTACATATAGCAGAAGAATAACAAATTTAACATTGGAAAATTTTCTAACATACACACAATAATTTGCATTTGCCCTTGTGTACCCGTGACCCACCATGAATGAGTTCAACTTCTTGTACTACTGTCTTGGAGTTTGCTTCAAGCCATACAAACTCTTCTTTAACTTGCAAACCATATGTTCTATCCCTTTAACTTTGAATCCCTCTGGTTGATCCATGTAGATTTCTTCTTTTAAATCACTATGAAGAAAAGTTGTCTTCACATCAAGTTGCTCAAGCTCAAGATCCAAGCTAGCTACTAATCTCAAAACTAATTGAATGGAACTCATATTGACTATTGGAGAAAATATCTCATCAAAGTCAATCCCTTGTTTCTGACTGAAACCCTCAACCACCAATCTAGCTTTGTACTTCACTAACTTGTCGTCATCTTTCTTTAGCTTGAACACCCATTTGTTTATCAATACCTTCTTGCCTTTAGGAAGTTCCACTAAGTCATAAGTCTTATTCTTGTTTAAAGAATTCATCTCTTCATGCATAGCCTTCAACCAAATCTGTTTATCCTTATGAGACTGTACTTTCTTAAAACTTTCTGGCTCACCCTAATGATGATTGTTGCAAGTATCATGCCCAATTATCTAATGGGCATAATAACTGGTGCTGGAATTCAATGGCTAATGATATTAGTAGGTGGTTTCTTTAGATTGCCAAATGATATACCTAAACCATTGTGGAAATACCCTTTACATGAGATTGCTTTTCATAAGTATGCTTAACAAGGAATGTTTAAGAATGAATTTGAAGGAGCAATATATACCACTAACAAAGTTGGAGGACCAGCCATCATCACTGGAGAAGAAATTTTGAGTGACTAGTGGCAATCTGAAATGGGTTACTCTAAGTGGGGCGATCTTGCTATCTTGCCAAGGATGATAGCTTTTTATCGACTTATGTTTTTGGGAATCATCAAGGCTAATGAAAAGGCCAAGCCTAAGATTAAGGCTTCCATTTCAAGGCCTCCGAAGCAAAATACACAAGTTACAGCGAATCCTTCTTCTACACCTTTACATGGAGAGATGTAGTGCAGGATTTTTAGCATAATGGATTCTACTTGAAAACAATCTATGTGAAGTTTAGCTAATTCTTTTCAAAAGAAATAAGATTGGTTTGATTGGTAATGTTATAGGTTCTTTAACTATCTTTCAAAAATTTATGGAGAAGTAAGCGTAGGCTCTGATTGTTTTGTTGTAAAATGCTGTTTAGAAAACATATTAAACATTTCCCAATTTTTTCCTTTGTAAAAACTTGGTCAAACTAATACATTTTTAGTTGATTAGAAAATGTGTGTAACAATTATAAAATTTTACTAAAAATTATGTAGTAAATCATTCAATCTTGCCTCGCATGAACCCCATCCCCCAACCCTCTCTTCTTTCTTTCTAGCTTATAGTGATCAATGGCTTGATGTCATGGGCAAGAAATGGTTGTTGGTGCTGGGAGATAGCAGTTTGTAGTTATGTTTGCACTAATCGCAATTGTGTTTCGCCGATTTGCTACTAGGGTTGCGCCAATGGTGGTTGGGTGTGCCGATCTAGTGGGTTGTACTTGGTGGTAGATTGGGTTGTGAAATTGAAACATGTCTTTACCCAATGCTTAAATATGTTTTTGGGAGGATTTTCCAGAATGAAAAACATTTTCAACTAAAAACAATTTACAACGAAATAAGTGGAGCCTTATTACTGACTAAGCTACTAGTGACACGTCACCGATACTAAATTGAATGGAAGCTTTGCTCTTGTGAAATTGAATTTGAAAAAAATTAAAATTGGAAGCAACACCAACAAGGATTTGATACCATGTTAAAAAATATGGAGTCCAAATGTATGGGTGAGATGGGTGGAACAAGGTCCTCTTATTTTCACTAGAGAATCCATTTCATCATTAAGATTTTATTTTTTGGTCTAATAGTGTAATGCCACATTATTTAAAATTTTAAATGGCACGATAATTTGTGCACTTTTAGATTTGTAATTAATATTTAATTTGAATCATGAAATTAATCCATTTCAAATGAAGAAGATTCTTTTTCGAGACGAGCAAGGCAATTGATATAGAGTTGTACGACTAAGGTGCCAGTACGAAAAAATCCAATTGTACTAGTTGGTATGGTATAGTATCAACTCCCTTGGTTGTGTGTCTATTTATTAACTTTTGTAATGACCTAAACATGTACTAAAAAAAGCAATTAGTTGCCACATCCTCATCAAAATGGAAGAAAATAAATTTGGGTTGCTCTCTCTGCATTGATTCCTATTAGGTTATTACCACTCTATGAAAAATGATAGTTGATTGTCAGCTTTATTTTGCACGTTCATTTCATCAATATTAATTCTCTCAAAACAAATAAGTTCATCAATATTAATTTTTCATTATTGATTAATAGTTGGGTCATTCTGTGATCAATATTAATCAATGAACCCGTGGCTGTTTTGTGATAAAAATTAATCGATAAAAATGGAATTAATTTGATAGAGTTGGTGAGTTCATGAAAAATAATTGCTCATTTTTTTTTTTCATAATAGACGTATCATTTTATAATATTTATTTTCTCTTATAATAACTTTTATGGAGTTATTAATTTTTAAACAAAGCACACATATATTAATTATAAATTTGTTAAATTATACATAATAAATTAGATCCTTCTTCCACTTGTTGTTTTAAAAAATATGTTAAACTATGTCCATAAAAAGTGTAAATATAATTATATAAATAAGGATATTTTATAAAATTTCAAAATTTTATACTTAAAAAATGTTCGTAAAAGATGGATTTATAGATCAAATAGTAAACTGAATCTAATTAGCACAAAACATGATATTCATGTTAAAAACATAGAGAATATATAATCTAACAGTGAAAATTTTGAAATATTAATCCAATAAAAAAATATTAAGTTGTGTAATTTTGCTTAAAGTTAAAAGTTAAAACAGGTGTAACTCTTACAATATTTTTTAATTGAATATGAATTTTGACAAATCAACAATTGGATTACATTATCTTTGTATATTTTCCATTGCCATGTCATCAATCAATTGTAAACAATTTAAGTTTTTGTATATAGTTTAAAATAATGCATAAAAGATAAGTTTATGAATCGAATGGTAAATAAAATCCGATTATCGTGAAAATTGGCATACATGTTAGAACATATAAAATACGTAATCCAACAGTACAAATTTTAAAATATGAATTTAACAACAAGTTATTAGGTAGAGTAACATTATTTAAAGTTACACTAAATATAACTTGAAATCATCCCTCTCTCTCTCTCTCTCTCTCTCTCTCTATATATATATATTAAAATCTTAAGTATTCCAATCAGAAATTTCTGACTATGTTCCTGTTGGTGACCTCCTTGAAACTAAAAGTCACCTCTAACAACTGTATTTTTGGCTTTTTCTTTGATGGAAAAAGAGAAGTTTCCATAAATATCCCAAAAATATTGGACAACCAAAGTTTCGAGCTTCATGGCTAGTATTTCGCTTTTTATTTTATTTTATTTTTTGACGATAAGAAAAGAAATAATCATATACATATGGTAAATTGGATTGCATTAACGACTATATAACAGAGATGGCAATATTACAGATATGGTCACAAAACAGACCGGAGATGTCAAAAGATAAAGTAGGCGAAAACAAAATAGAAGTTGGAGGAAAATAAAAATGCAGAATAAGATTGTGGAAGAACTCCATTCCTGTCTAAGGCATTAGCTTTCTTGAAACAATGTTTGATCCTAACTTAGAGGAATCTGGTCCACCAACACTTTGAGTTATCAATAAGTGTACCAATTAATGTCTGTCAACACTTTTCTCCTTAGGTTCCTTTCTTAAAATTTAACAATGTGACTACTTATCTGAAAAATACACTTTCATCTCATGAGAAAAAATCCACATGGCAAAATCTTAAAAGGGAAATCTAAAGAACAACACCTAATGCTCTAATTGTTTCGCTGGAAAACCTTCTATAAAGATAGTTTTCCACATTTTTTAGTATTTGGTAGTATAAAAAAATTGGTCAACAAAAAACTATATTTAGTCAACGGAAAACTCTTATAAAAATAAGGCATATTTTCTATAGGTTGTTTTCCAAATTTTTTTTTTTGGAAAATAATCTCTCTCTCACATAGTGCATAGCTCCTATAAATGTTATCTTCTTCTAACCTAGGAAAAAATATTTTCTTTCGCTTATTCAGCCTTACTCACAATAAACTCTCACACTTCCTCTCCTCCCTTTGTTTTTGTTTTTTTTTTTCACACCCTCACTATCACCCCCTCTGGCCTCTTCTCTTCCCACAAATTTCTCTCTATCTACCTCTCTTCTCTTTTTTCTCCCTATTTCTTCAACCCTCTATAACACCGTTCTTTAATAAGGTTTTTATTTTTTTCTCCTCACAGATCGGTCAACGGTTCTATAACAATTTTCAGTATATTTATCAAACTAGTTGTACTAGATTAGTTTGGAAGTAAAACTATTTGGCCTGTGTGGCATTTTGAACTATTTAAAATGGAACTTAAGGTTATAATGGTTGTTTTGAATTATGAGAAGTATGGTTTATATATATATTTATATATATAATGTTTGTTACTGTTTATATATGTGAGCAAAATGAGTATTTGAGATCATGAATATTGGATAACTAATTTTGATTGTATTTGTTGTCAAACTTTTAGTTTGAAAACCAAATTCATTCTTGGTTTTTTTATTATTATTTATTTATATTGATTACATTAGGTGGGTTTACACAATACGCATATTATACATGTTTTAAATTATAAAAGAAATGTTATAAAAACTATGAAAACCAAACACCAGAAAACATTCTCAAGCCCATTTTTAAGGTTGTTACCAAACACTAGAAAATAAGATAGTTTTCCAGAAAATACTCTCTGAAAAATGAACCATTTTTCAGAAAACGTTAATATCGAAACAAACAGAGCGTAAGTCTCTCTCTCTCTCTCTCTCTCTCTCTCTCTCTCTCTCTCTCTCTCTCTCTCTCTCTCTCTCTCTCTCTCTCTCTCTCTCTCTCTCTCTCTCTATATATATATATATATATATATATATATATATAGCTTCCTCGATATTCCTTTACCATGAGTACTGTTAGCTAGGTCCATATGTAGCTAAAATTAAAAGTAGTCAAAAGCCAAAAGGAATGTGGATTGAAATTTTCCAAAAAATCCATGGTGTCACTCTAAAAAACTTTAGCCCCATTCCCTCTCTCTGGTATCCATAATACTAATAGTGCAAGATTAAATTTATTTTGGGAAAATTATACTTTTATCCTTGAAATTTGAGGTAAGTTCATTTTTTTTTTCCTTCAAATTTAAAAAGTTCGAATTATGTCCCCGAAACCTCAAAGGGGAACAATTTTGATCCTTCCTTAATAGTCAAAATTCAAATTATAATTCAAAACATAAGAGGTTGCTGATAAAGACCAAGGAAGTCAATACTGTATCAGAGGTTGTATTGGTTTGGCTAGCGGTACGATATATTTTGGGTACCGATCAATATTGGTGTATCGTTTTGGATTTACGGCTATCTTATATATTACACACACACACACACACACACAAAATCTCTAGAACCATGTTTACAAGATTATCCACTATTCTTCTGCCTCAAGAAGCAAAGCAATTACAACACAAAGGAACAATTTTGCCGAGGCAATTCATCATTAGAGAAAAGTTAATGCACAACAAGTATAAATTGGTCACATTTTTCTTTAGTGGAATTAAATAAAAATAATGTTGAAATTGCATTTCGTAATGAACCTGTAAAATTGTCTCTCCAAGGAAAGAAACAACTCCCCTTATAACAAATGAAAGTAAACCAAAATTAATTTTTAAAAAAAAACACAAAAATAAATTTCAGAGTATAGAAACTAAAAAAAAAAAAGCAACAAAACTAAAAAAGAAATTAAATAAATTCTATGTTTTGCATCAAGAAATTCTGAAGAAGGACATGATGAAACAATTGCAAGATATTCATATAAAAATTCCAATTTCTAAAACCTTATGCAAAACTTATATCATACAATGACAACAATTTTCAAATTTAATTAAGGTAAAAGTTTACCTGAGAGTGAAAAGCTGAGACCCGAGACAGAGAATGAGAAGTCGAGACATAGTAGAGTGAGAGACAAAGAAGCCAAGAGATGAGAGACATAGAGCAGCTGAGAGAGAGTGTGTGAGAAAGAAAGAAAGAGGGCTGTGTGGCTGGTACTTAGGGTTAGAATTAGGTTTAGCACAATTACTATATTGTCTTTAAAAATTTGTCAAAATTACAACAACAACAAAAAAAAAAAAAAGTTGCTTGGAGTGTTTGGGCCTGGTACGGCCGATACTCGTCCAATATGGTTGAATTTCGCTGGTACAGCCGGTATGTGTCCGGTATAGCTAGTATATTTTTTGATATGAAATAGAGAGGTACCTATACCTAGGGTTGTCCACGGGTCGGTCCAGGTCGGGTTTATGCCCAACCCGGAATCAACCTGCCCATTTCGGATTTCTCATTTCTAGACCTGCTGCCGACCGGTGATCAAAGTCGGTTCGGGTGGTCGGATTTTCTTCGGGTACAGATCAGTCCTCGGTCGATTTCGGGTTGTAAGAAAACATGCCGGATTTTGCTAAAAGCTACCCGATCTTGGTGAGATCTCGAAGAGATCAGGCCGATCCTAGCGAGATCTGGCCGGATCTCGGTGGATCTCGAAGAGATCAAGCCGATCTCAAAGAGATCTGGCCGGATCTCGATGAGATCTCAAAATATCTCGAAGATCAAATAAGTTTTAATGATTTTCCAGTCAGATGTGTTCTTGTTTTCTCTACAGATCAGACAAAAAATCGGTGACATTCCTCACAGATACGGTCGGGTCGGTTAAAATCGGTTTCTCAACCTCAAAACCGCCAACCGACCCGCCATTTTCGGGTTCAGGAGGCTGAGACCCGCCGCCGACCCGTCACTGGCGTCGGGTCGACCGGTTGTCGATTCGGATCGGATGGTTTTTGCGGGTGGGTCAGGTCCTGGTTTTGCTTGGACACCCCTACCTGTACCGATGCATTGGCCGGTACGGTATGGTATCTGCTTCACTAATAAAGACAACTCAGTAGATCCAAAACAAGAGGGGTTGCTGATAAGATAGAAACACTGCAAGTTGCAGCGCAAAAACGCAGAAAGTGAGAATGATAGGACCACTAAACTTCAAAATATCTACCGTGTTTGGTATTACAGGTCCGAGAAACTGTCTCGGAAACTCGATAAAAGGCATTATATATAATATAAGGTCCCAAAACAAATTTTTGAAAAACAAAACACAATTTGAAAAGGCAATCGTGAAAATTTGCCCAAAAACGCTCCATCAAACTGGCACATTATTGATTATCTCTAGCGTAGAGCAGAACAGCCAGAGACATAAATTGCCAACCCTATACTGTGGACATGAATTCACAAGTTGGAATATTCTTTGTAAATATGAACGGTGTCGGAACTAATCAGATGCATTCTAATTCAACAAGGATAAATACTGCTAAGGTGGTACAGATGATAACAAGGAATTCGAGGGCACGTGCCAAACGAGGGATCCCGACAACCGTGGATACTGTAGAAATGGACGAAAATATTCAGATGGATTTGGTGGCTTTTGATTTAAGGGAATGGTGGAAAGGGTTTCGTTGGGCTGCAAGTATCATAAGAAATTTTACTGAGATTGAGATGGATGGCACTATCCTCAAAAATTGAGCGTAGTAAGAAGGAACTATATCGAGTTGTAGCTTCAGGTGATCACAATATCTTCGCATGTTATTTGGGCAATAGGCTTCAGCAGTTTGCGCAGGGCAACACTGTATATTCTCCATGTTGCTGTACAGGTACAGCACAGGCAAAAGAAGATGGCAGAAGCGATCTTTGAACGTGAACCGTCACTTTTGTGTGGTAGCAACTGGGACAGCGATACTCCACTACATATTGCAGCTAGAACAGGGTCAGGGTGTTTGACCATTGCCACTAGTCTTCTATCAGGAAGTAGGATATAAGTACTAGCGAAGCAGGCCAACGACTAGTAGAGATGTTAAATAAAGAGGGCTATACGTAATGGTCACTTGGAGGTCTTCCAATTTCTACTCGAATGCAACCCCCGATTGACTCGTATTGAAAATCAAGCTGGAGAGTCCCCTCTCTTCCTGGCCGTGGATAAAGGGTTCTTCAATATTGCTGGTGAAATATTACAATCTCCTGGAATGTCACCTTCCATCAAGGGAAGGGACTACATGAATGCTTTAGCCCTTTCATTTATGAAAAATAAAGAAAGGCATACGCAAAAAACATTTGAAACTTTATATTAATTATTAGAATTAAAAATTTCAACTACAAAATTATGGAAGTGGATTAGGCCATTCATTTTATATATAGTTATTATATAATAGATTCCTTTTGTACTGTATTATTGGACATCATATATGTAAGCATGTCTAAAATTTTTTGTTGATGGATATTGTATGCGTATGAAGTATGAACTTAAGGCACTTGTCCATAAAATTTTCGTAGTTGAAAGTCGGCAGTTTGACAAGAAAAACAGTTTGATATCGAACAATTAATGGGTTTCAACAATGGAAAAACAAATTTAGAACTTAGAAATCTATGTATGATCCTACCAATTCATATGTAATTGAGCCAACCCATTGACATGGACATCTATTAATGAGTTTTCTACAGTAGACAGTCAAGTTTATAACTTAGACAAGAGGCTTGGGGTTGTAAGAGGTTGTTCTCATTTGAGTCAAAGGGGAAAAGGGCGGGGGGGATTTGAAAATAAAAAAATTACAGCTTCGCCTAGGTTCTTGGGTGAGAAAAATGGTTTTCCTTTTATTGTTTTCTTGCTAGATCTTTGGCCTCTTGTCTCCATTTTATATATTATCCAAGATGTCCTTATAGGGTATTGTCCCTTAGGACCTGGGTTTGGTCTAATATATGTTTGAGTAAACATCTTCTCTATACATTTTAGAAGCATGAGTAAGGGTACAAGACTAGCCTAGTTAAACCCAAAAGGAAAACTTGTACCTAAAACAAGCATCTAGTTCCTTCCCCTTGGATTTTGAAAAACTATCATAAACTCTGGACGTCCTACATTAGGTTGGGGCATCACTCGGTTTTAGGAAATCATTGTCCTCACAGGATTAGTTAGTTTATTTTAAGCTGACTATATGAAAATTGGTTAAAGGGTTTGCAATTCCCAAAGGAATTACTGTGATCGATAATAATAAATCGGGCGAGGTGCTTACAACTATGCAAGTAATAATCCTAGTTTGGGACATTAATCATCCATCCTCATTGTCTACAATTAGGGTATTAGGCGGATCAAGGGTGCCTACTCTGATGTCCAAGACAGACTAACTTGGTTGATCACCCAGTTTCAGTAAATAAGTAATGAGTGACATTCATGACTAACAAAAACAAAACAACCAAAATTTCGGGCACAAATTTTGCAGTCATTTATAGGGGTGTGCATGGATTGGGTTGAAGACAGACTTAACAATTTGTTGGTTGATTAGCAACGGTATGCCCAACCATTAGAGATGACCTCTAAAGTTTTAAAAAATATAATGGAAGTCCAAATATGTGGATCCTGAACTTAATCCATCTGATTCTATAAAGAAAATCACTTCACCTAAAAGAAAGTATGTGTAACCTCTGCAACTGAGTCTCATGACAGTGCTTTATATTGTTAAAGAGAGTGCTGAATCTGGAAACAGAGTTTGAAATTGGAAGAAGAAGATGATCAACGGCTAGTTTCTAACGGATAGTGCAATACGGTGTCGTATTAAATGAGCTTCTTAAGTTGTAATAGAAAAACGGTGACGTTTAGTTTTAATAGAACGGTGCCGTTTGAGTCTTCTTCAATGTAGAGATTCAAACTCTGTTCTGCCTCTTCGATGTCCAGGTTGATGAGCTATAGGTTTGTAACTGTTATGGTAACTGTCAATCCTGAAATCACGGAGAGTCTGTTACAGGGTAGTTATGAGTCTATTAGATGGAAGGTTCCAGAGGTTATCTAATTAGGGTCTTATAAATAGAGCCTAAGTTATGCACTGTAATTGTGAGCTTGTCAATTAAACAACTCGCTTTCAATGTGTTTGTCATCGCTGATTCCTTGGCTTTTGCTTTGGCATCAATGTGTTTGGTCTTTTATGGCATGTTTGGAAGTTTAGAGAGGGAGGAGAGTAGAGTAGAGTAGAGGGAAATGATTATCCCCACTTTGTTTAGATGTTTTTAAAATTAGTAAGGGAGAAATGAGTAATTAACCTTTTCTTTTATTTGGATATTTTTAAAATTAGGATGGAAAAAATAGAAAATGATTTAAATAGATAAATTTACTCCTATTTAAAAATGAACTTGCAATATTGGTTTATGATTAATTTGTTAGATTAAATAATTATTTAATCAACATTCTCATTCCATCAAATACCACTAATAAAATAACAAAACTACTATTAACTATTATAAAATAATTTTTATTACCTCAAAAAAAATATAATAAAAATAAAAATAAACTTAGAAAGCGGGTGTTCCTTATGAAAGCTACTAATCCTATATTTTTCTTTGATTCTTTCTTTTTTTTTTAATACGAAGTTATCAACAAAAAAAATAAAATATTAGTATATCACTACTTTGCCAGTTTAGGAAAAAAAAACATAAAAAACATAAAAGAAGAAAAATATACACCAACAAACATGTTCGTTTTTTTTTTTTTTAGTATAAATTTAAAATTTAAATATAAAAATAAGAAAAAGAAAACAGTGATAAGAAATGGATATAAAAAGAAACAAGAAAAAGCTTTTTGTGGCTTTGGATTCTTTTGGCAATTCGTGCCTGCCAGCTTTACTGGGGGCATTGTCTACAAATGTATAAATTACATTATCTCAAAACGAAGAGAGAGTGAAAATAACATCTGGGTGTGTGAGATTTTGGTCTCCGAGAGAGAGAGAGAGAGAGAGATGTTGGGGATTGGAAGGTGGTGTTGGTGGTCTTCAGCTTCTGCATTTTGGGTTGGAGACCCAGTTCCATTAATGGCGACACAGATCCAAATGATGGTCACGACCCAGTTCAATCTGCATCGTTTTGCTTCTTCTTTTTTTTAACTTTTTTTTTCATTTTGATTTTGTGGTTAGGGTTTCAATTTCTAATGGAATTTGTATTTCATCGTGAGCTTGAATTTTTCTTGTTGGGTTGCCTTATTTGCAGAGTCAGTAACAAAGGTAAATAGCATGGCTACATATTACTCTGTTTGGTTGCCCAGAAACAATGAGATTCAACAACAACAAAAATCATTCGACTTAAATTTTCTCAGGAAACAAACAAAGATTATTTATATAATTAGTTTGTAATTTTGTTAATTTAGAAAGGGTAAACTGGAAAATTCACGCTCTGTTTGTTTTGCCGGAAAACTTTCTGTAAAAATAATTTTTCACATTTTCCAGTGTTTGGTAGCACAAAAAAAAACTGGTCAACGGAAAATTATCTTTAGTCAATGGAAAATCTTAATAAAAATAAGGCTTGTTTTTTATAGCTTGTTTTCCAAAAAAAATTTTTGGAAAACAATCTTTCTCTCACTCTCACTCTTTCTCTTTTCCCTTTTCTTTTTCTTTCCTCACACTCTCATTGTCACTCACTCTAGTCTCTCATCTTTCATAGATCTCTCTCCCTCACTTTCTCTCCATATTTCTCTTTTCCTTTATAGCACAGTTCTTTGAGTAGATTTTTTTTCCCTCATTGCCCAGTAACTATTTCATTCTTCTTTACCAACTTGAAAAAGAATATATTTGCAGTGGTAATTATTCATTCCTCTCTACCAAAATCTCAATTCTTTATTTTGAATTTCAAACTTGATTTTATTTTTTTCTCTAAGAAACTTTTGGTTTGATGGATTCCATGTATAAGTTTTTTTTGCACATAAAAGTGCTAAAAAAATAAAATAAAAAATAAAAAAGAAGAAAGATGGAATGAATGAAGTAAAAGAAGAAAATTTTAAACATAGTGCCTAAATGACTCTAAATTGGTTTTAGATAAGATAATTTTTTTTGTCGATAGATACATTATGTAGATACCATGTAGTAATAATATATTATGTAGATACATTATATAACTACATAATTTTGAGTAATATTAAAGATTTTTGGTTGACCATAGAAGACAATTAGTGTACCAGCAAAAAGAGTAGACAATGAAAAGTTATTGTTATTTTGTACTTATTAAAGATGTATTCCCTTGTCAATTTTATGTATATAGACAAATAATTGATATATATATATATATATATATATGTGTGTGTGTGTGTGTGTGTGGACGTTTCTGTCCATATATATGAGCAAAATGAGTGGTAGAGATCATAAAAATTTGACAACTAATTTTTATTATATCTATTGTCAAAATTTTAGTATGAAAACTAAATTCATTCTTGGTTTTTTTTTTTTTTTTTAATATTGATTACATTAGTTAGTTTACATAATACGTATATTTTAAATTACACAAGAAATATAAAAAATTAAAATTAAAATTAAAATTTGCATACCAAACACCAGAAAACATTCTCAAGCTCATTTTCAAGATCATTACCAAACATTGAAAAATGATATAGTTTTCTAGAAAATACTCTTTGGAAAATGAACCATTTTCCAGAAAATGTTGATGCTAAAACAAACAGAGCGTCATTTGGGCAATAATTTATCTACTTTACTCTCCCTCCAAATCTCTCCAATTTGGGGGAATTAAAAATGAGGGGTTAGAGGGAGTTGAAATCCCTCCAAACCTCTCCCCCTCATTCCTTAAAAAACTCTCAAACAAGATAATTAAATTACTCCCCTTCCCTCTACTCTACTCCCCTTCTTTTTTAAACATCCAAACAGGCCATTATAGAGGAAAGCCCCACTGTTGTAACGAACCTCCGCAGATATGCTAGATTTATGACCAACATCTCCATTGCAGGAATGGTCATATATAGCTTTTGCTGCGGCTGCTTCTGTGGTGTTGACTCCATCTCGGTTGCTTTATACCTTCACCGTTGTATGTTGTGCTTGCTTCTTTTTGGGCCCAATAATTCTATTCCTGAGGATAATAAGAACGATGGTCAATTCAGTGTTTTCTAGGACTGAAAAAATTCCACCGACCCACGCGCAGTCCTGATAATATTATTATTGAAATACCGAACATTAATCTTTAGAAGCAGGGGAGCAAATGACACCCAATGGAGAAAGAGGTGTTTAACCATTCCCCTAGTAAACTCGATTTAACCCAAAAGTTTCGCTTCAACATTAATAAACTCTTGCTTTCTTGAGGTCATGTTAAACCCGAACTGTTGGAAAGCACGTACTCATGTTCCTGATAGGCCCTTTCATACTTATCTGCGTTCGTGTTGCAATGAAGAACCCAAGAACCCTATTGCTGCTTATCTTTGTAATATTTTTTTTTTTTTGTTATTGGAGGAAGTTGTATTTTGTGCTATCAGCACTTCTTTGTTTGGTGAATTATTTAGGGAAAAGGGGGCTGTTTTGAATCTAGGAAGACTAGGGTTAGAAATTCTCTCAAATTCCTGATTTGACTTGATTTATTTATTTTTTGGTAAATTGCAAATTACACCCCTGAAGTTTAGGGTTAACTGAAATTTACACCCCAAAGTTTCGAAAAGTTGATTTTACATCTTAAAGTTTGGTTTCATTAGTAATTCACCCCTCAAGGTTAATTTTTGCTGTTAAGTGACACATCATCATACTGATGTGTTTTATTTTTGACAAATCAATCTCAAAACTACGTTGTTTTAGTGATAACCAAACAAAGAGCTAGCATGCATCAAAACTACGTAGTTTTAAGGCTAAACTTAAAACAAAAACTCCCACTAAACGGCACAGTTTCAGCCAAAATCCTAAAATCTAAAAACAAAACCTCACACAACAAAAAACACAGTTCCTACAAACTAAAACCTCACGAGTCATGAACCAATCATCCTAACGGCATAAGCGGCACCAACGAAAAAAGGCTCTAACGGTGGTGAACCCAAACCCAAACCTCCCTTGCTCCGTTTCACGTTTGAAAAACTTGAACTTTCTTCTTATTACTCAATTTCTTGGCTGTGAAACCGAGCCTAAGCTTGTCAAGCACATGGTGCTTAAATTGTATTCTCTTTTATTAAGTATAAGTAATTACTATGACTACGACATAACAAGCTTGATCCAATTTGTTCCATAGGTAAAAGTCCCAACTTGGATTAATGGTATAGAAGACACTAAGTATGTTGACGTTGGTGCTCGATTTGGCCCTACCTTGGAATCAAAGGAAAAGTGTGCCAATCATACTAAAGTTGTTCTAGCCGACCCTCCTGATTATTGTAGCACACCCAAAAATAATGCATTCTCAGTTTGAACTATCCATATCATGTTCTGCCATGTCATTCTATGGAGATTCACATGTGGAGATTCATTGCTTAGTGCAAGTTTAGGTCTGGGTTCACACGTGAAACAGAGTAGGGAGGTTTAGGTCTGGGTTCACACGTGAAACAGAGTAGGGAGGTTTAGGCCTGGGTTCACCATCGTTGGAGCCTTCTCTGCCGGTGTTGCCGGGATGATTGGTTCATGACTCACAAGGTATTCTACAGTTACCACAGGAGTGTAGGCATGACAAAATTGACGGAAGCCAAGCAACGTCAACACGAGCCTTTTGATGACTTTATCACCATATGGATAAATCTGGAACTCTCCTGTGAGCAAGAGTTCTTCGAAACGCAACAACTTAAGATGTGCATCAATTGCTTTAGATATGAGTTGTCTCACATCTTGGCTTCTCAAACAACCCAAACTTTTGAAGAACTATTTTGTTGGAACTGAGTTTTTGTCATGTGAGGTTTTGTTTTTAGATTTTAGGATTTAAAATTGTGCCGTTTAAGGGAAGATTTTTGTTTTAAGTTTAGCCTTGAAATTTCGTAGTTTTGATACATGCCAGCTTTTTGTTTGGTCATCACTAAAATAACATAGTTTTGAGGCTGATTTTTCAAAAATAAAACACATTAGCACGATGATGTGTTGCTTAACAATAGAAATTAATTGTGGGGAGTGAATAGCTGATAGAACCAAACTTCAAGGTGTAAAATCAAGTTTTCGAAATTTTGGGGTGTAAAATCCAGTCAATCCTAAACTTTAGGAGTGTAATTTGTAATTTTCCCCTTATTTTTTATTGGGGTATAAATCAATTTCTATTCTTTGCAACTAAGAAAATGTGGACCAAATTCTATTTTAACAATGGCGTTATAAAAGTTTCTTTTTGCTTTTACATGTTTTGATTTTATTAGGTATATTGCTTCATGACCTTAAATATTTCCTCCAATATACATTGAAAATGTTTGCTCCTAACATTGTTCTAATTTATGCTTTGCAAGAATTGCCAAAAATATTGGGTACTTGCTGGTGTAGTAAACATCCTACTGAGTTGAATTTTGAACTTCTTGCACCTGGAGTATATATGAACAATATATTATTAAATATCATTCATGTACTTTTAATCATAAACAAAGTTTAGCCATAAAATTGGTTGTAGTTTAATACTACATCTTCTTTTAAAAAAATTAATAATATTACATATTTTAAAAATCTAACCTTAAATTACATGTTCTTTACACTCTTAATGCACATGTCAAATTTTGTACTAATTGAATATTATTTACTATATGATTTATAAGTTTAATTATTTTATCATAATTTTAAACTACAAAAACTTGCAATTTAAATAATTTATTGATGACATAACTATTAATCTTGGATTTTGTAAACATTTTGCAAGCTTGAAGGATATAAGAAGAAAAAATCCAATAGTAGATTGTCAAATTTACCTTCAATAAAAAGATATCGAGTAAGGTTGTAATCTTAAGCTTTCTAATTTCCAAGTATTTGCTTTAATAACAACCTGAGTTCAAATAAAATAAGGTTTCCTGATTACAAATCAGGAAATTTGATGTGAATTGCGAGTAGAGTTACCATATATGCTTGAAAAAACCAAGTTTTCTATACATCGTAGTGACAAGTGTGGCAACCTTTTTTTTTTTCTTTTTTTTTTGAGGTAAAAGATAGAAGTTTGGCAACCTTTAATCTTCACATCTTCTTATATGGTGGCATATGATAGATAGAATGAACAATATTTTGGCGCAGAAAAAGTTAAGTTACATAACTAATTGAGAGCTGTCTAACAAAAGTGTTAGCACTTTTAAGGTAGAAGCCAAAACCGATACAAACTCGGCCAAGATTAAATTATTCTTAATGTCTGATTTTGTTTTGTTTTTTTGAAAAGAAAAAAGGAAAAGAAAATAAAAACACCTTTTTTTGTTAATAATATACACATTTTTCACGCACAAATAGGGGATAAAAGGATTTTTCATTAGGATTGTGTAACAATGCCACGACGTGAAATCTTTACAAACGTTTTCATCTTGTCAATCAGTCAACGTTCCATTTATCTGCACAACCAATAATATTATCATCAATGATAAAAATACAACCAAAGATAACTCAACAATCAAAATTTAAAGTACAAACGCATAGATTTTTAGGGTGAGTCCATAAATGTTCAATAAAACATTAACTATGATGATATGATACTGAGGGGTTGTTTGATACTAGTGTTTAAACAACAATACTGTTTAAATAACAATAACACTTTTGACACATATTTTTATAACACTCAAACATGTATTTTCACAACACTGAAAACTAAACAACAATACTAAAAATCTCCAATCAAACCAACCTTAATTCTCAGAAACCACCTAGAGCCTTTTTTTGATAATCACTAGCTCATATGGCACTTTTTCGCATTTTTAATGAATACATTTAATTAATGTTCAAATTTTCCGTAATTGTAAATATGGAAATATCAACAATAAAATCAATATCAATATATATATAAAAGCAGAGACCTCATGTGAGAGTGCATGACGTTCTGCCATGTGGCAATCTAATATTGCATTTAACCTTTTTTTACCTTTTTTATTAAGTTTTTTTAATCATTACCCAATAGATCATAGTAACTTATTTTTACCATTATATAAATTTAGCATTTTTTACCTCTTTTTATTAAGTTTTTTTTACTAGTTATCCAATAGATAAAAGCAGAGACCTCATGTGAAAGTGCATGAGGTTTTGCCACGTGACACTCTAATATTGCATTTAACCTTTTTTTACCTTTTTTCATTAAGTTTTTTTTTAACTATTACCCAATAGATCATAGTAACTTATTTTTACCATTATATAAATTTAGCATTTTTTACCTTTTTTTATTAAGTTTTTTTTACTGTTACCCAATAGATCATAGTAACTTCTTTTTACTATTATATAAAATATGGACTGTTCTTGACAATTAGACCCATTAGACCAAAATTTGTTCACTATAAAATGGACTACATTTTAAAAGTAGACCAAAGCTTATGAAAAACTTAAGCATAGTTCTTACCTTACATATTATGACCTAAGTTTGACCATTCCCATGTATAAATCAAAGCAAAAACTCTTACCCTCTTACAAACTCTCTTCTTCCTCCCCCACGTATAGATGATACTTCTAGAAAATCTCATTCTCATAAAATCATGTCTTCATTTTTCCCCAATTTCAATTCAATATGCTTTCGTCTATTAATGATTTTCTATGCAATTTATGCAGACAAATTTCTGTCATTGACCAGTGCAACAAAAATATATATAAATCTTAAGATCCCTGAGGTTGCTGAAATAATTGACAAATGCATATTTCTAAAATTTATAATAACAAAAAAGTCTAATAGATATCATATACTATCTCACAAAATGCCATTAACTTAATATTTTCTTTAAAACAATTCAATGATAGGAATGGTAAAAAACATGATTCTATATAAGAAAAACCAAAAATACATGCAAAACAATTTTCATAGGAGGATTTATATTTAAATAATATGAAAATAATAGTAAAAATAAAATGCATTAAATGAGATCCTAAGAAACAGATATGTTAACCATTTCAAATTATACTCATCATTTATGTTAAAAAATAATAATACATCATATTATTTACATTAAAAAAATAATGCATATTAATTTCAAAGTTCTTTGCAAGATGTGAATTGCTAAAGTATTGCAATAATAAGTAACATTGAAACAACAATAGGTTGATATTACATTTTGTGCGTACTTTATGAAAGGAATGTCAAATCACAAGCAAAATCATTTTGGTGTGCAAAATGTGAAATAAAAATAAATCTTTCTATCCCAAAATTAGAGGCACTCACATTAACTACATACTCTCCAAATATTTATAATCTATTTATCTCACTATAACTTCTATATATATACAATTGCAAACTACCTCAAATACATGATTCAAATTGAAGTTTTTGATGCAACTAACAAAAAAAAATTTGTGATATTTGATCGAGATGCCAAGAAAATCCTAAATGAATCTACAAGAGATCTTGCTGAAAAATAAATTGAGGTATTACTTTTTTAAATTATTGTAAAAATATTGATATTAGAGAACGAATCCCGCGTGATTTGAAAAAAAAATAGGAAAAAAATAGATTTCTCTGCTTCATTTGAATGAATTCAATCTAAAGGATGGTTTTGAAAATTATATAGTTGCTAAGATTTTTGATTCACCTTCAAATGATAAAAAGGTATGGAAGAAAAAAAAATACACAATTCAATATGCTATATTAATTCTTTTTGCTACACTATTCCAAAAATAACAAAAAATAAAATAAAAATAAAAAAATTTACAAAAAACTATAACATTATTGAAATTTAATATAAAAGCAAATACTATGAAAAATCTTAGCGACAAAGTCCAAACTTTGTAAGATCCAATCAAGAGTCTCTTGATGCCAATTTATTAGCGATTAACACAAATGATGCAACAAAAGGAAAAAAATGATGAAAACTCAAAAATTGAACAAATATGGATGAACTAAACTTCAAACGTTGAAGATGGAGAAACTAATGATGATAAGAAGCATCACCATACCGCAATAACAAAAATTGAAGAAACAAAAAAAAATCGTAATAAAGCTTTTTATTACATCATATAATAAAAATCAGTAATATAGAATGAATTAATATGCTTTTATCAGCTTTTATTATACAATATTACTCCAAGTTTTTTTAATTATTATTCATTATTTGAATAAAATAATTATAATAGATATATGTGTGCAGTTTATAATTGTTACTTTTTATGATGAACTCATTACTAACAAAATTTTATAATAAATATGCTATAATATATGTATAATATTTTTCAAAAAAAAATTTACATAAAACATTACAACAGTATCCGTGCATCGCACGGGAAACTTACTAATATATAAATAAATGTATCCCAGAAAACAAAGAAATAAATTAGATAATTTGGTACCAGCGCAGTGAAGGAGACTAAGGCATATTGTTCCAACTCGTCAATCTCCTCCCACCAATTCAATAATACGCCAACACCGGCACCATTGTCAATCATCTCTCCCTCTTTAACCACAAAACTCTTTGTTCTCAAAGGCATTCACGCCATTTGAGATTGATGCAATGCAACACAACTCTAAAAAAAACTGCGAAAGAGAAAGAGAATGAGAAATAGAAATAGAGAGAAGAAAGAATAGTTTTTTGGTCTGTTTAGAAATAAGGAGAGCTAGAGCTGGACGTACAGCACGTGGAGGCAAGGAAGAGAGAACACGTATATGAAGGTTGAGCCATGTTGGACTAAATAACGGCCTGCACAACGTCCAGACATATTTTATAGGAAAATATTATTGCACACTGTTGAAGCTGTATCAAACAAGCAAGAACAAAGCTTAAACAACAGTGGAGTTAACGACAAAAGGAAGAAAACGACAGCAGATACTTTTGCCAAGAGAAATAAAGAAGTGCAAGAAACGGCAGGGTTTGCTTTAATGAACATACGGAGCCAGCACGTGCGAAATTGCAAGCCCAAGTCAGTTTCGAGCTTCATAGCTAGTATTTTGCTTTTCATTTTTTATTTTATTTTATTTTATTTTTTGATTATAAGAAAAGAAATAAGGACAAAGTTTAGCCACACAATTGGTTGTAATTTTAATAAAATAAATATTATTATATATGTTGAAAATCTAACCGTTGAATTGCATGTTCTTTACACATAATACACACGTCAAATTTTATGTCAATTAGATATTATTTACTATATGATCTATAAGTTTATATTTTATGCATAATTTTAAACTACAAAAACTTGCAATTTAAACAATTTATTGATATTGAGTAATGTTGTAACCTTAGACTACAACCAATTTTATAGCTAAACTTTTTTCAAAAAATAATCACACACATATATATATATATATATATATATATGGTAAATTGGATTGCATTAACAACTATATAGCAAAGATGGCAATATTACAGATAGGTCACAAAATAGAAGTTGAAGGAGAATAAAATTGCAGAATAAGGTTGTGGAAGAACTCCATTCCTGTCTGAGGCATTAGCTTTCTTGAAACAATGTTTGATCCTAACTTAGAGGAATCTGGTCTACCAACACTTTGTGTTATCAATAAGTGTACCAATTAATGTCTATGACCACTAACTCACAAAGATATATATATATATATATATATATATATATGGTAATTCTACCATACTCCCAAAAAAAAAAGAAAAAGGAAGTATGGTACCCACTAGTAGGTAACGTATTATACCAGGTTACCTTTTTCTCACATTTGACGATTTCATCCTCACATTGTGTAGTTCTAACCTCACATGTGACAGTTCTTTTGTCACATTCGATGGTTCCTTTACTTTTTTCTCACATTTAACGGTTCCATCCTCATATTCTACAATTTCAACCTCACATGTGACAATTCTATTGTCGCATTCGATGGTTCCCTTACTTTTTCTTTTCTTTTCCACATTTGATGATTTCATTTTCACATTTTGCAGTTCCAACATCACATGTGATAGTTCTTTTATCGCATTCCGTGGTTCTCTTACTTTTTTCTCACATTTGACAATTTCATTCTTACATTGTGCAATTACAACATCACATGTGATAGTTTTTTTGTCACATTTGGTGGTTCCCTTATTCTTTTTTTTTTTCACATTTGATAGTTTCATCCTCACATTTTGTAGTTCCAATATCACATATGACAATTATTTTGTCACATTCGATGGTTCTCTTTTTTTTTTTTTTTTTCTCTCACATTTGATGGTTCTATCTACACATTGTGCAGTTCCAACATCACATGTAACTATACTTTTGTCACATTCAGTGGTTCCTTTTTCTTTTTTCTTTTCTTTTCTCACATTTGACGATTTCATTCTTACATCGTGCAATTCCAACATCACATGTGACGTTCTTTTGTCACATTTGATTGTTTCCTTATTTTTTTTTCTCACATTTGATAATTCCATTGTCACATTAGGCAGTACCAACATCACATTTATTTGTACTTTTATCACATTCAATGGTGCTCTTTTCTTTTCTCACATTTGACAGTTCCATTATCACACTGAGCAATACTAACATTACTTCTGATCGTACTTTTGTCACATTCGGTAGAACCCTATTTTTTTTTTCTCATATTTGACAGTTTTAGCGTCACATTGATGGTTCCATTATCTTTTTTCTTCTTCTTTTTTTCTCATATTTGATGGTTTCATCCTCACATTGTGCAGTTCCAACATCACATGTCACTGTACTTTTGTCACATTCAGTGATTTCTTTTTTTTTTTCTTTTTCACACATTTGACGGTTTCATCCTTACATTGTGCAATTCCAATATCACATGTGACGTTCTTTTGTCACATTTGGTTGTTCCCTTATTTTTTTTCTCACATTTGATGATTCCATTGTCACATTAAGCATTACCAATATCACATTTATCTGTACTTTTATCACATTTAGTGGTACTCTTTTTCTTTTTCTCACATTTGACAGTTTCATTATGACACTGGGCAATACTAGCATTACTCCTTACCGTACTTTTATCACATTTGGTGGTACTCTATTTTTTTTTCTCATATTTGACAGTTTTAGCATCACATTGGGCAATACTAATATCACATCTAGCACTATTTTTGTCACATTCAATGGTTTTTTTTTACTTACATTTGACAATTTCATCATTAGATTAAGCTGTACCAACATTACATATAGGCGTAGCCAACTCAACCCAACTCCACTGAATTACCTAATAATCAACGAATATATATAACAAAAATACTCTTAAAGTCTCTAAAATTGCAAAATACCCTTAAATATACTAAAATTACCAAAACACATTCTAACAATTAAAAATTACCAAAATAACCCCGAAACTCAAAAAAATTATTGGGATATCCTTAAAACCTAAAAATGACTGAGATGGCCCTAAAATCTAAAAAATGACTAAAATACCCTCTAAACCTAAAAAAATAATTGAAATACCCTTAGATACTAAAAAAATTACCTAAATGACCATGAAATCTAAAAAATGACTTAAATGACCTTGTAACTTAAAAACTAACAATAATGCCCCTAGAACCTAACCAATGACCGTAATGCACTTTAAACCTAAAAATTTACCAAAATACCCATAGAACTTTAAAAATTACCTAAATGATCCTAAGACCTTAAAAATTTTGAAATACCCTTGAAACCTATAAAATGACCAAAATACCTCATTAAACTTGAAAATGGTCAAAATACCCCTGAAAATCCTCAACAATCACCATTTGGCTTTTATATTCCTGAATTGTTTTTAATTTTCTTTTATTTTTTATTTTTTCCTTTTGGTTTCGTAGGGTTGCTAGGAACAAAACTTAGAAGCTTCAATTTTTTCTATTATTCCTTTTTGGTTCCTAACAGGTGAGAGAATAAGTAATTGTATATACTTGAACTATTAAACTATCACTTTCCCCCCTCTCCCTTTTTTTTTTGTATTATTCTTCTTTCTCAGTTTGTGTGTGTGTGTGTATGTGTGTACAATTTGAATCGCATATGGTGAAAATATAACATTTTGAACACAATTTCCAAATAAAATTTAAAAAAAAATAGAAAAGGAAAAAGGGCATACCTTTATGAGAGCAGAATGGAGATCGAAGTTGGTCATATTGATGGATTGGGTGCCTTCGACGAGGATCGAAGACTCAGAATGGGATTCTACTTTCTTTTATATCTTGAACACCATTGTTGAGAGAATGAGAGAGAGTGACGGAGGCTGTGTGTGAAGAGGGAGGGAGAGAGAGAGAGAGAGAGAGGGAGTGATGGAGGCTGTGTGTGAAGGAGATGCTAGGGTTTTAGTTTTAGATGTTTAGTTTTATATAAATTCAAAGCGATGTTGTTTTGATAATAGAAACTTAAAAAATGAAAAAAAAAAATGAAAAAAAAAGAAGAAGAAGTTGTTTTGAAGGTTAGAACCTGGGACAAGAACTTGAAAAACACACGTGCTTACTACTAAGGCAACATACATTTATCAAATGTAAAAAGAACAATATGGCTGCCCATGTTTTTGACTTTAAAACCATTTTTCGATCTCCATAATGGTGTAAAAGTCGTCGCAATAGCGTCAATGTTCAAAGTCTGCCTTGTAAAAAACTTAGCAGCAATGATAAACTCTAGCGTGGCCATCTCTTCCTCTAGATCGAAAGTTGGGTCTTCCTTGTCAATAATCGACAATCCATGATAGTGGTTTGCCCAATCCTCCATAGCTAAAAGTGATAAGTGTTTCCCTGGCCCCTGAAAAAATAACCCATGATACCTTAAAGATAAACTTGTTATCTTAAGGGACTAAGACACCTACAAGGAGGAACAAAAGTTCTACAGCCTAGGAGAAGTTTGGATATTCCATGTTTTTGCTACTGACAGAGAAAATCTGCAACGATTATTTATATGGTTATTTTTATAAAAAAAAATTAATAAAAAAAAAATGCAATATGACATTCTTTCTCATATTTAACTGCTTTGACAACAATTGAAACAAAAACCATCAAAAAGAAAAAGCAAATTTAATAATAAATGCAATAAAAATAATTTTATTCTTAAAGTAATTGAAAATCAAATATTTGTGATTTCACTAAAGTAATGTGTTCATATTTTTAATTATATCAATCCTAAAATTTAAATTCCTAAATAATTTTAATGACATATTATATATAGCCTAATTATTTAAGCAAAGTATTAATAGGTACATGCATTTATTTTCATGTATTTATTATTTATAAATCATGGATATTAATTTTTTTATGTAAAATGAATTTTTATGATAATTTTTAAAATATTGATATAACCAATAATTAATTAAAAAATAACATTCTTCTCATGTTTAACTACTTTGGCAACAATCGAAATAAAGTAAAAAAAGGGTAGAAACAATTTTAATTACATGCAATTAAGAATATATACAATGTTTTTTTTTTTTTAAGAATATAAAAGATAATTGTACATTAAAAGTAGTACTAGCTAGAAACAATTAAATATTTGTCAATTAACTTAAGCAATTGGTTCATATCATTGACTACCCTCATTTTCTAATGGCATGTCATATAATTGGAATTTTTTATAAGTATTATAGCATGTAACAAGTATTAGAGCTTTCACATCAGACTAGTTAAACTAGTCCGATGATAAAAATAATCACACTTGGTGTTTGTTTTAGAGATATGTTTGTGTTGTGTGGACACTTTGCCGCAAGAGGAATAACCACACTTTTAACAATACATATAAGCATCTTATCTGATGATGTCGAAAAAATCACCAGTGAGTTGCGAGCACTCCTCAAACCAAAGCAATACCTGCGAAAAGAAAATAAATGACCTAAAAGAGAGCACCGGTGTGGTACCGGCCAAAAACCCTCCGAAGGTCAAGTTAGAATCTTGTTTCTTCAACCCTAGAATGCCAGAGTTAAGAATTTTTTATGTACCTTAATATCTAGGGTTTCTGGGGTATTTATATCGGGTAGAATTGTCTTTCTTTTAGGATACAACTTCCTTCTCAAGTTCCTTTCCATATAGGAGTCTTCTCAAACGTGTGTCGCAAGAAGTCCAAGTATACACGCTTGTGTGGAGATAAAGCAAAAGTCGATTTAAACATATCAAATGACTGGCAACCTGTGATCCGTAACTAATTCATATATGACAGATACTCAGCAAAATCGAACCGTCATATTCGCATCGTCTACGGTGTCGGTCCGTCTACATATTATCTGTCCCTTCAAGTTCAACGGAAAAACCCGTCTCCTATTTTTATCCCCTTCAATTGCCCCCTTCAGTCCTTGGATCCGTCTTTGAGATCTGACGGATTCGTGGACTGACTCAAAGCAATGTATTGAGATGGGACAGTCTTCATGTACCATGACGGATCGACACGTGGACTGCATTTCTAGTGTAGGACACGTGGTCCTTATGGATTGGCTGTTCCCCTAAAACAAGGTGTCGCTTCGTATTCCGTGCTCTTCATTCTATAAAAGCCAACCATTTCTGCCTTCATTTTCTCTTCCTATCAAGAATTTATGAGCAGAGCGCAACCGTCATAGCTATCGTGCCTTCTCGTCGTTCAGCAGATCTATCCGTTATTCCTCGTTAGAAACCATCTCGATCCGGTATGTACTCCAAACCTTTCTCCGTCTTTCTTTTTATTTCACTGTTTTACATATATGCGCCTTCTTTAGATCCGTCGGTGTCTTAGGTTATACCGTCATAAATGTTGGTAATGTCTAGTGCGTCAAGTAACCAGTCGTTTGTCCGCGAGGGGGCGGGCTACGATGAAAGGTTCCCGTCAGGTCCAAGAGATCCTAACACTTCAAGTGAAGAGAGGAATCCGTCCAGTACCTCTTCTTCCTTTGATGGTGGTCTGGAGACGAAGAGTTCAGAGTCGTCCAGTAATGGCTTAGACGGTGTGGATCCCCCCGTCCAGTCAGTGATTGGCCCAGACGGCCTTAGAGAGTTCGTCATGCTGCCTCTTTGGACGGTAAATGACTTTAGGTCATCTATGACTGAATCTCATCTCAACACACTTAGGACCAAGTATCAAATACCAGATAACATTCTTCTATGTCTCCCTAAAAAATCCAAAAAATATTATTATAGAGGGGTAGACGGTGTTGGGATCTACGAGCAAGCTTTAAAGGCGGGGCTCAGATTTCCCTTAAGTTCTCTCCACCGTCATCTTCTTCAGTACCTTGGCCTGTCCGTCATTCAAATCTCCCCAAACTCCTGGAGGGTGTTCATTGGGGTAGAAGTTTTATATGGGCCAATGTTTGACGGTGCCCGAAGGTTAACGATGGAAGAATTCTTCCACTGTTATCGTCCAACAGAGATCATCAAATCCAAGGGGATGTATAGTTTTGCGGCAAGAAGCCCGTTATTGAGGCTCATCAGTGATACTCCAGACTCAAATAGAGACTGGAAGAGTCGTTATTTCTTTTTGGAAGGGGATGAGTGGATGTGTCGTCCTGGGGATCGAACTTACATGCCCGTCGACACTACATGGGGCATAATGCCTCCGTCGGGTATGCATTCCTTTTGTTTTGGTCCAGTTGATCTTTGAAAGTTGGTTTATTCTTTAAAATCTAACCGTCTCTTGTTGCAGCTCGGGACCGTCCACAAGTTGACTTAGAGCAGTGGAGTTTTTTGGAGAAAATTTTTAACAAGACGAAACTGCAAGAGAGGACTTGGGCTCAACTCGTCACCCTTGATACTCTACATTGGTATTGTGACGGACCCGAACCTTCATCCGCTGCCCGTCAATACGATAACAGAGTCCGAAAACTTATGTTCGTCAAAACTCTATCCGTCTTCCTTAAGTGTATTTTTTTTTTTTTTTATAGTATTATTATTTTTTTACCCTTGCCTTTCTCATCCGTCTTTGATTTACAGAGATCGACGCCGCCAAGAGGAGAGCCTTCATTAAACAACAGGCCACAAAGAAAAAACAGGAGGTGGGTCAATCAAAGGGGACGATCCCACCTGTACCGTCAAAGCGAATTCAAGAAAAAACGGACCGTCCTCCAAAGAAGCAAAAGACCACGCCTGAACCCGTCGTGGCATTGGAGGCAGAGAAATCGCCCGTCAAGCATGGAAAGGGCAAAGGCTTGATGAAGGGTCCAGTACCCACCAGGGAGAAACCACCCATTCTCTTTCGGGAGGATTCAAGTTACGCCCTTAAGAAGTTATCGTCTATCCTGACGGCCGACGACTACGAGGACCTCGGCAATCATGCAACAGAGGCGATGGGAGAGACGGGCCTCTTTACCATTGCGCAGGTAATTTTAAATCCATCTTCTGGTTCCGTCAAGTTCTTTTTATCCGTCATTAAAATGGCGTTTGTATTCCCAGGCAATGCTGATGATGAAAGGGTTATTTGGTCGTTGTCTCAATCACGAAACTACCATGGACCGTCTGAGGAAGAAGAAAAAAACGATGGAGGATGAGCTTCACAACCTGAAGACCTATAAGATTAATATGGACAGAAAGCTCAAATGCTCGGAGCAGGTCAGGAGTGAGGTTGAAAAAGAGAATGAGCAATTGCGCCAGATTTTGAAAGACAAGGAGAAGGAGCTGACGGACACAAAAGCAAAACTCCAGGATGTAAAAGAGATAGCCGTCCAGGAGTATCGCGACTCCGACCTCCTTCTGGCAGAGCTTGGGAGCTCCTTTGCTGACGGATTCGACGATGCCATCCTTCAAGTTAAGTCGTCGTATCCTGGTCTAGACGTATCCCATATCTTGATTGAAGCTCAAGGGCAAACACTTGCACAGTCCGTCCGTTCAGAAAGCACAGACGAAGTGTTTGCCGTCACTGCTCCAGCCGACGGGGATGAAGCTCTTCCTCCAGGTCAACCAAACGACGACCAGATGATTAAGAACCCTTCTCCAAAGAATTAGTTTTTTTTTTTTTTTTTTTTTTAAGAATTCTTACAGTTGTAAGCAAACTTGTTGAGCCGTCGTTTGTACTCGTACAATTTAACTTGTTTAATCTTTATTTGCCTGTCGACTTGCTCATTATCCGCCGCACATTATATGCATATTTATCTTAGTTAGACAACCCGTCTGCTGTGAAGAATTGTATATGTCTGTCCTTTCTTTGGACTTTACCTTCAGATGTATTTTTCGAGACCTGTCCACTTTATGGACTAAGGTTTTCATTGTTTGCGACGGTCCGTCCACATTGTGGACTAGTGGGATTCATCCTTTGGATGATCCGTCCACTTTTGTTGACTGGTAGGGTTTCATCTTTTTGTGATCTGTCCAATTTGTGGATTTGTAGGTTTAATCCGAACCGTCCACTTTAGGACTCGTGGAATTTTCATCCGTTGGATGATCCGTCCACTATTTGGACTAGTAAGATTTTTATCCGTCCACTTTGTGGACTTGGAGAATTTTCATCCTTTGGATGATCCGTCCACTTTGTGGACTAGTAGAATTTTTTTATCCTTTGGATGATCCGTCCACTTTGGACATGTAGGTTTTCATCCCTTTGGGATGGTCCGTCCACTTTGTGGATCAGTAGAATTTTCATCCTTTGGATGATCCATCCATTTTGTGGACTTGTAGGTTTTCATCCCTTTGGGATGGTCCGTCCACTTTGTGGATCAGTAGAATTTTCATCATTTGGATGATCCGTCCATTTTGTGGATCAGTAGAATTTTCATCCTTTAGATGATCCGTCCACTTTGTGGACTTGTAGGTTTTCATCCCTTTGGGATGGTCCGTCCACTTTGTGGACTAGTAGGATTTTTAACAATATGCATATAAAAATTCCTCTCACTATATCAGTTCAACAGACGAAATTGTTAATGGAAAAAAAAAACTTGGGTTCTAGTAAGTAACAACTATGAATGTTTAAAATTAAACTGAAAATAGGGTGGCAGACATTGTCTTATGACTGTCGCACTACTGGTAGTACTTCTTTGGGTACTCCGTGTTCCAGGGATGGCCCAACTTTCTTCCGTCTAACGTCTCCAAGTAGTACGTTCCTTTCCTATGCCATGAGATAATTCTGTATGGGTCTTCCCAGTTAGGACCCAGCTTTCCATGGGATGCATCCTTCGTCGCGCCAAGCACTTTTCGTAATACCAAATCTCCCACCTTGAAGTCCTGGTGCCAGACCTTGGAGTTGTAGTGTTTTGCCATCATGTCCTGGTACCGCGCCAGTCTTTGTGCTGCTGCTGCCCTGACCTCATCCACAAGGTCAAGCTCTAGACGCAACGCTTCATTATTCTTGCTCTCGTCATAGCTTTCCACGCGGTAGCTCGTTAGTCCTACTTCTGCCGGTATGAGAGCCTCAGTACCATACGCCAATCGAAACGGTGTCTCTCCTGTTGGCGTTCTTGCTGTTGTTCGGTACGCCCACAGAACACTTGGTAGTACGTCCGGCCATATACCTTTTGCCCCCTCGAGCTGGGTCTTGATAATCTTTAATAAGGACCAGTTCGTGACCTCAACTTGTCCGTTGGCCTGTGGGCGGGCGGGTGATGAGTAGTGATTTTTTATTCCTAGCTGAGAACAGAAGTCCCAGAATGCATCGTTGTTGAATTGCTTCCCGTTGTCTGAAACGAGCACTCTTGGAATCCCATATCGGCAAATTATACTTCTCCATACAAAGCTGCGAATGTTTTTCTCCGTGATAGTAGCAAGAGCTTCTGCTTCCACCCACTTGGTGAAGTAGTCAATACCAACCACTAAGAACTTTAGTTGTCTTGCTGCTATTGGAAATGGACCCATGATGTCCAATCCCCATTGTACGAACGGCCACGGAGCCGTCATAGGTGTGAGCTCCTCCGTTGGCCGTCTAATGAGATTGCCAAACCGTTGACACTTATCGCAGGCTCTAACGTACACATGGGCATCCTTTTGCTTTGTCGGCCAGTAATATCCTGTTCGGAGTAGTTTGTGCACCAGAGACCTTGATCCCGAGTGGTTTCCACAAATTCCTTCATGAACTTCCCTCATCACGTAGTCAGCTTCCTCACGGCCAAGGCATCTTAGATATGGTCGGGAGAATCCTCTTTTGTAGAGGACGTCTTTAATCAGGATGAATCGGGCAGCCTTGACCTTCAATCTCCTTGCGTCTTCTTTGCTATCGGGCAGCTTGCCGTCCTTGAGGTACGCCACAATTGGAACCGTCCAATCGTCTTTAGAGCTTACTTCCTGCACTCGAACATTATCTATTAGCGATGAATGTTGGACGAAGGACAATACCTGTTCTGGGACTATCATAGGTTCGGCCGAAGCAGCCTTTGCGAGTCGATCCGCCTCTTGGTTCTCTTCTCTTGGGATCTGAACTATCGTGAATTGGAGGTCGCTCGTTCGACCCTTTACTTCCCCGAGGTACTTTCTCATTCGTTCATTCCTACAATCATAGCTCCCATCAACTTGACTGGCTACGATTTGAGAATCAGAATAGACTACCACCTTTCTGGCCCCAGCCTCTATCGCAAGCTCCAATCCTGCCACCAGGGCCTCATACTCTGCTTCGTTATTTGTAGTGGTGAATTCTAGACGGATCATGCATTCGATCTTATCTCCTTCCGGGGTGTGGAGTACAACCCCGATTCCTCCCGCATGCTTGTTGGAAGATCCGTCTGTGTGAATTCTCCATGTGGGCGTCTCTTCTGCCCCCTGCTCCTCAGGTGTAGTGAATTCCGCAATGAAATCTGCCAGTACTTGTCCTTTCACAGCCGTTCGTGGCTGGTATTGGATATCGTACTCACTCAGCTCGATAGCCCATAAAGCCATCCGTCCAGCAATTTCAGGATTGTTCATTGCTCTCCGCAACGGCTGATCTGTCAGGACTTTTATAGTATGTGCTTGAAAATAGGGCTTGAGTTTTCGAGCTGCAGTTACAAGAGCGAAAGCGAGTTTCTCCATCCGTGGGTATCTCTCCTCGGCGCCTCTTAGCGCCCGGCTGATGAAGTACACTGGCTTCTGTATCTTCCCTTCCTCTCTGATGAGAGCTGCACTTACCGCTGCTGATGAGACGGCAAGGTACAGGAACAATTCCTCCCCTGGCATGGATGGGCTAAGCAATGGCGGGGCAGAGAGATATGCCTTCAACTCTTCAAATGCCCTTTGGCATTCGTCCGTCCACTCGAAAGATCTCCTTAGCGTTCTGAAGAAAGGGAGACACTTATCCGTTGCTCTCGATACGAACCTATTTAAGGCTGCTATCTTCCCTGTTAGGCTTTGCACTTCCTTCACCGTCCTCGGAGGAGATAGCTCCATAATCGCTTTCACTTTCTCTGGGTTGACTTCAATGCCCCGCTGGGACACCATGAATCCTAAGAATTTTCCAGCAGTAACTCCGAATGCGCATTTGCTTGGATTCAGCTTCATTTTATACGTCCGAAGAGTGTCGAATGTCTCCTGGAGGTCCCTCAGATGATCAGACACCTTTGCGCTTTTCACCAACATATCATCCACGTAGACCTGGACGTTTCTGCCAATTTGGTGCGCGAACATTTTGTTCATTAATCGTTGATACGTGGCTCCCGCGTTCTTGAGCCCGAACGGCATCACCTTGTAGCAAAAAAGCCCCTGGCTTGTCACAAATGATGTTTTCTCTTGATCAGCTTTATCCAATTTAATTTGATTATACCCCGAGAAGGCGTCCATGAAGCTCAACAATTCATGTCTCGCGGTGGAGTCTACTAAGGTGTCAATGTGCGGGAGTGGGTAACTGTCTTTAGGGCATGCTCTGTTCAGATCCGTGAAGTCAACACACATTCTCCACTTCCCGTTTGATTTCTTGACCATTACCACGTTGGCCAGCCAATCAGGGTAATGCACCTCCCTTATGAGGTTTGCTTCTCGTAGCTTCTGTACTTCCTCTGCCACGGCTCGATCCCGTTCGGGGGCGAACACACGCTTCTTTTGTCGAACTGGAAGGAAAGAAGGTGATACGTTCAACTTGTGAACTATGATTGTTGGATCTATTCCCGGCATGTCGTCATGGCTCCATGCAAACACGTCTTGGTTCTCTTTGAGGAATAACAGGAGTGCATGTCGGACCGTTTGGTCGACTGAGGTTCCGATCCGAGTGGTCCGGTCGGGCCTCGAATCATCCAGTCGTACCTCCTCCAATTCCTCCACGGGTTCTGCTACTGTTTTCTGTTCCTCGATGTTTATTGCCTGTACATGGTCATCCATCTCCATCATGGCCACGTAACATTCTCGTGCAGCCACCTGATTTTCGCGCAATTCTCCAACTCCATGTTCAGTGGGAAACTTGATCATCAGATGGTAGGTAGAAGTGACGGCCTTCCATGCGTTGAGAGTAGGTCATCCGAGTATGGCATTATACGCTGAGGAGCAATCAACCACTAGAAAGGAAACATCCTTGGTGATTTGCTGTGGGTAGTCTCCTACTGTCACCGCCAATGTGACGGATCCTAAAGGATGGACCCGGGTTTCTCCAAAGCCAACGAAGGGCGTGCATGCCGGGACCAGGCGCTCTTTAGCAATCCCCATCTGCTAGAACGCGGGGTAGTAAAGGATGTCTGCTGAGCTCCCGTTGTCCACTAGAACTCGGTGGACGTTAAAGTCTCCTACCTGTATACTAACCACAAGCGCGTCGTCATGGGGGTGGTGAAGGCGCCGGGCCTTTTCTTCAGAAAACTCGGTACTGGAGCCGTTCTGTCGTGTTCTTTCTAGTGAAGAGCCCGTCGACTGGACACTTTGTATCGTCTGTAAATAGGTCTTTCTGGCCTTTTTAGACTACCTTATTGAAGTACTTCCCCCTATTATCATCCGTATGTCTGCTACCGGTGGTCTGGGACGTTCATTTTCTCATCTAGTATTCTGCTCTTAGGGTTGATCCATTCTCTCCTTCCTCACGAACCTCTGCAACCTTCCTTGCCTGATAAAGGCTTCGATCTATTGCTTCAGGTCATAACAATCCGTCGTATCATGGCCGTGGTCACGATGAAAATGGCAGTATCTATCTCTTAGCCTCTTGTTCGGATCTCCCTTCAACTTGCCCGGGAACGTCAAGCTTCCTTCATCTTTGATTTGCATTAACACTTGGTCGATTGGGGCTGTGAGGGGGGTGAAACTTGTAAACCTCCCCGAAGGTGGCTTGGATCTCCGGTCTTCTCGTCGATCTCTGTTTCTTGCCATTTTTCGTCCATTATCTGGTTTCGTATCTTCCTGTCTTTCCCTTTTTCTTGGCTTATAGTCGTCTCTAGCCAGCAAGGCATCCTCCGCGTTCATATACTTCGTCACCCTGTAATATACATCGAGCATAGTCTTTGGGTCATTCTTGCATAGAGAGAACAAGAACTTACCCTCTCGTAGCCCGTTCGTGAATGCTGCCACAAGTATCTTGTCATCTGCCTCGTCTATCGAGAGGGATTCCTTGTTAAAGCAGGCTATATAAGACCTTAATGTCTCGTCTTCTCGTTGCTTAATACTCAGTATACATGCAATAGACCTCTTGTGTCGATGACTTCCGATAAAGTGTGATACGAACTGTGCGCCTAGTTCCTTCAAAGTGCTGATGGAATTAGGCGTCAGCCTACTGTACCAATCCCTCGCAAGCCCTTTCAAGGTGGTGAGAAAAGCCCTGCACATGATTTCATCCGGTACACCCTGAAGATGCATTAGGGTTCTGAAAGACTCCAGGTGATCCAACGGGTCTCTGGATCCGTCATAGTTTTCTACATGAGGCATGCGAAACTTTGGAGGAACGGGGCATGAATTCACCAACGCTGTGAAAGGCGAATCCGTTCTATGGACTAGGTCGTCCAGGTTGCTGGATACCCGTCCTCTAAGGGCGTTCATCATCACATCCATGCGTTCCCTCATCTCCTGCATTTCGGCGGCTATGTGAGTCGGCAAAGTTTCTGAGACAGATGGTCGATTGGTTTCTTGTCGCTCGGGTCTAGTTGGAGCGTTGCTGCCCTCAGGTCTTTCTACGTTCCTTCCTTCCGGACTAGCGCCCTCCTGGTCTTCCTCTAGTGCACTTGGGTGTGTGGTCCTTTGTCGCAATTGTTCTTCCAAATCATGATTTTGCTTGGTGAGGCGCTCAACCGCCGCCGCAAGCATTTGGACCTGCCTCTCTAGAGCTGTGGCGTGCGGTTCGTCGCCTTGATTGTTGTTTATTGCCATCGATCGAGTAAGTACCATGCAACTCTTTTTGTCAGGAATAGAGCGAGGCTGAAGTAATCGAAAGATTTTCTTTTCCCACAGACGGCGCCAACTGATGATGTCGAAAAAATCACCAGTGAGTTGCGAGCACTCCTCAAACCAAACCAATACCTGCGAAAAGAAAATAAAGGACCTAAAAGAGAGCACCGGTGTGGTACCGGCCAAAAACCCTCCGAAGGTCAAGTTAGAATCTTGTTTCTTCAACCCTAGAATGCCAGAGTTAAGAATATTGTGCGTACCTTGATATCTAGGGCTTCTGGGGTATTTATATTGGGTAGAATTGCCTTTCTTTTAGGATACAACTTCCTTTTCAAGTTCCTTCCCATATAGGAGTCTTCTCAAACGTATGCCACAAGAAGTCCAAGTATACACGCTTGCGTGGAGATAAAGCAAAAGTCGATTTAAACATATCAAATGACAGGCAACTTGGGATCTGTAATTAATTCATACATGACGGATACTCAGAAAAATCTAACTGTCATATTCTCATCGTCTTCGGTGTCGATCCGCCTACATATTATCCGTCCCTTCAAGTTCAACGGAAACACCTGTCTCCCATTTTTATCCTCTTCATTATCAAAGCTATTTGCTTTAGGAAATTGCGTTGTGATTAATTCGTTCTTAATTTTCATCGCTCACTCTTGTGAACTTTGAAGTTTAACTGGATGAGCGGATGTATGATAATCATCCTATGTGTTTGTCCTTCTTTGGATAAAATCTCATAATTCTTGAAGAAAAGTTTAAAATATTAATAGTGAAGAAAAACTGATACCGAAGTGTCCCAAGTTCTATTAAGCCCAATTTGATGCTCAGTCTGGCCCAGATGTTCTCCTCGAAGACCCGAAGTGCAGCCCATCATTTTGAACATTTTTTTATCATTAATAAAAAGAAGTTAAATAGCCTTTAATTAGTGTCTCCTAGGGTGTGTCAGACTTTATGATTTATTTTACCTAGGCATACAAGTATTTTATTGTGCTTCTAGTTCCTAAGAGTCATGTTTGACTTTGGTCATGTCTAAGTTTAAGTATTAATTACTATTTTTGTTTACCTATGCTTAGAGGGTTGTTCTAAGCTCTATATAAGCCTTTTGGCTTAATTAAATAACATTATAGTGTATTTTTAGATTAAAAAGTTTTGTGCTTCAAAAATGGATTTCTTCTTTTAAACTCTTATCATATTGGTAGACTCCTTAGTTGGTGAGTTCCTTTTGGGTGGTGTTTTCTGTATCCAATAGAGTGGTGAACCATTTATCCCTTTTATTTTCTAAGTGTTTGGTTCAACCCATGGTACTCTATTACATTCTAGCCATCCTTCACCCTTTTATCAGACCAGTTTGGTTTTTTCCTTACAAATCCCGTATTAGTTGGTATTAGAACTTTGGTTCAATGGCTGGACATCATCGACATGGGAATAATGTTGAGAAACCTAAGAGAGATCATCAAGATTTTGAAATGGATGATTTAAGGAGACAATTTTAGCAACTCTATGAGCATTTGAAGTTTTACAAGAATCAAGGATAAGGTCCTAGATATCATAATTCAGAGTCTAAAGCAGTTAGAGATGATGAAAAGGAGAACCCACTTCATCGTGCTCATAGTCATTCCTCTGGCGAGAGCACTCCACCCCATCCTTGTCATATCAGAAACTTACAACAAGGTTATGATATGAAGGTGGACATTTCAAAATTTGAAGGGAATATGCCACCTAAAAATTTCATTGATCGGATAACTACTGTTGAGCAAACCTTTGATTTCAAAGATATTCCAAAAAATCGCAAAGTGAAGATTGTTCCTATCAAGCTAAGGAAACATGCTTCAATTTGGTGGGAGCATCTTAAGAGGCAACGACAGCATGAAGTAAAAGATTGTATTGTGACATGGGAAAAGATGAAAAGAGAGCTCAGGAGAAAATACTTTCCTGACCACTACAAGCAAGATGCTTTTATGAAATTTAATCATTTCAAGCAAAAAGAGCTTTCTGTGGAGGAGTATACATCAATGTTTGATCATCTTATGATTCGATGTGATTTTGTAGAACCAGGGGAGCAAATGATAGCCTGCTATCTTGGTGGGTTACATGTTGAACTCAATGATGTGGTCCAGTTACAACCCTGTTGGACTTACAATGATATTTGTAAGCTTGCTATGAAAGTGGAGAAGTAATTGAAGGAAAGGCAGAGTAGTAGCTTTCGATATTATAATCGAGATGGGGTTTCTAACTGAGGGAATGGTTCCACTTCTAAGTCCGTTGCACTATCCAAGACAACCACTATCAAGCAACCACCAAGGAATGAATCTACATTAGGTCCTAATCGTCCCAACACCTCTGGTACATGTTGTAGATGTTTTAAATGTCAAGGCCTTGGACATATTGCTTATAATTGTCCAAATCGCAAGAAGTTTCTCATGTGGAGGAAGATGTGGGAATAAAGGATGAAGATGAGTTAGCACTGGTAGTTCATGAACTTGTTGATTTAGATGAGGAGGTGATCTATGTTGATCAAAGAGAGTCACTTGTTGTTCAACGAAGTCTCAACGTAGCCTATGCAGAAGATGAATGGCTTCTGAACAACATATTCCATTCCAGATGCACTTCTCATGGAAAATTTTGTGACGTTATTGTTGATGGGGGAAGTCGTGAGAATGTTGTTGCAGTAACCATGGTGGAGAAGTTGATATTAGAAACTGAAAATCATCCTTAGCCATACAAACTCCAGTGGCTTTTCAGAGGCAATGAGGTGAAGGTAAATAAGAGATGCTTAATTCAACTTTCTATTGGCAAAAATTATAATGTTTTAGTAATTTGTGATGTTGCACCCATGGATGCATGTCATTTATTACTTGGTAGGCCATGGAAGTATGATAGGAAGACTAGTCTTGATGGTTTTGAAATTACTTACTATTTTGAACAAGATGGGGTTAAAAATAACATTGGCTCCTTTAAGTGTGACTCATGTTCCCATACCTTCACTTAGGGCGGAAAGCAATTTACTAATAGATCTAAGATGGAGAAAGCATTGACAAAATACGGTGAGGGGTTTGCTATTGCGGTAAAAGAAGAGAAGGATCAAGCAGATATGGTTTTCTCCAAGATTGATCTACGCAGTAGTTATCATCAAATTCGAATGAAGTGATGAATGGAAAACATCTTTCAAAACTAGAGAAGGGTTGTATGAAGGGATAGTGATGCCCTTCGGACTCTCTAATGCTCCTAGTACTCTTATGCGATTAATGAATAATGTCTTTAAGCCATGCATTCGTCATTGCCTCTGTTACTGAATGTTTGAAGGGAGGAGGGTTTTAGTGGAAGTAAGAAGCCCAAAAGAGCTTTAACCCGCTCAAGAAAAAGGTGACAGAAACTCCAATTCTTGTACTCCCAAATTTCAACAAGTTTTTTGAAGTTGATTGTAATGCTTCAAGTGTGGGAATTGGTGTTATGCTTAGCCAAGAGAGTAAACCTATTGCTTTCTTTAGTGAGAAATTGAATGCATGCAAGAAAAAAATATTCTACTTATGACAAAGATTCTTATGCCATTATTCATCATTTATTCATGCTTTGGATCGTTGGAGTCATTATCTCCTTCCAAACGAGTTTCTAATTCATTCTAATAATGAATCTTTGAAGTGTTTGAATAGCCGACATGCCAGATGGGTTGACTCAAGTGGCTGATACATTAAGTAGAAGATTTTTAGCTAACCACTATGGAGGTGCAAATATTAGGTTTTGATGTTTTCAAGGAGTTGTATAATGATGATCCAGACTTTGGTAATGTGTGGAAAGAATGTTCCAGGGGTTCTATTAACCATTTTTGAATTTGTTTTTTCCAAAGATAACAAATTGTGCATTCTTCAGTGTTCTTTGCAAAGAGTAATTATTCAAGAAATTCATGGAGGAGGTCTTGCTGGACACTTTGGAAGAGACAAAACACTTGCTCTTGGGCAAGAAAATTTCTATTGGCCTGAGTTGACTCATGATGTTATGTCTTTTGTGAGAAGTTGCAGAACTTGCCAAGTTGCTAAGAGCCATAGTCAGAACACCGGTTATGCAACACCATTACCAGTTCTCAAGGCTCTATGGGAAGATATCAGTTTAAATTTTGTTTTGGGTTTGCCTCTAACTCAAAGAAACAAGGATTATATTATGGTGGTAGTTGATCAATTTTCAAAGATGGCTCATTTTGTTCCTTGTAACAAGACCACAAATGCATCTTCTATTGTTGTTTTGTATTTCAGAGAGATAGTTAAGCTTCATGGTGCTTCAAAAACTATCACTTTTGATCATGATTCAAAGTTTGTATGCCATTTCTGGCGTACTCTTTGGAGGAAGCTTGGAACTACACTTCAACTCAGCTCTTCTTACCACCTACAAATAGATGGACAAACTGAAGTTGTGAATCGAAGTTTAGGAAATAACTTGAGAAGCTTTGTGGGGAATTTGAATGACTGGTGAATTATGTTATCCCTTAAAGTACAATGTAGATGCTCTGAATATCAAGTGAAAAGTTATTCCAAGAATGTAAAGAAACAAGAATGAAAAGAAAGAGTTTTTGTTTATAAGTTTAGTTGGTTCTTATTAATATCAGGTTTAAGCTTGATATTAACATGCCGGTCATGGTCACAAATCTAGGTATCGGGTTTGGGATGTGACATACCATCTCTAGTAAAATGTAGTAAAAGTTGGGTGGAAAAAGCTCACCATCTCTTGTAAAATGTGGTAAAAATTGGGTGGAAAAAGCTAAACATCCAATTTGGGTCCCAATCAAATGACTCGACAAATATGTCATCAGCACCATCACTACTCACTAGCTTGAGTTTTGGCTTGGCTAGATTTCCGTAGAGAATAGCTACTGTTTTGTTTTGTTTTGAAATGCTTAAGGTTTAGTTTTTTAAATGATATAAGTGTTCATTAGATTTTGACACAAAGGAATGGAGTTCATTGATTTTATTTTATTTTGCCTAGTTAAAAATTTTATTCCAAAAAGAAAAAGTAAAATGACATTTGGTGTTGCAAATTTGTAATTGTGAACACACATCAGTGTTAAACTTTTAACGAATTGTATTTCTCGGTTTTTTGGTAGAAGAGAAGCAATTATGTTTGATTTATCAATGGTTGATACTCGATCATAGGGTATTTTGTTCAATTACAAAATGAATGACCTTAGAGGTTTAGTTCCAAACAATCCTCAAAAAGAGTACTTCTAACTCACACTCATTCTCAATCCTTAGCGTTGTGAGACATGGCCCATTACTTCATACTATTTATGAAATGTCTTTGATCCTTAGCATCTCAGGTGCGAATGAATGCCTCTATGACTATGAGCTTATATGCTACATTTGTTGGATCTCTAAAACATGATCTTTTAAATATTTTTTTTTTTTTTTATAAAAATTTTCAGTAGGAGAGAGAGGCGCCTCTTTGGTGAGAATGTTACTATTGGGTTTGAAAAGTGGGATCGAATCTTGTGGTTTGAGTTGTTGTATTTAAATTTAATATACAGTAGTGATTGAGACTTCTCCATCATCAAGACCAGGAATCTCGGGTCGGGTATAAGCCGAAACAAAATAAGATATCTATAGTTTCTTAATTTTCTTTTCACTACGCCTCTTCTAAAAATAAAAGTTAAAAAGACTAAAAAGGACCATCCATTTGTTTCACACTTATAATATCTACATCTAAATTGAAGGTTTGACATTTAATCCATTGTACCAAAATTTATATTTCTAAAATTGAGGATTATTCGATAATAAAATAGTCTAATTAAATGTTGAGACCCCACTTCATTTTATTTAAAAAATGAATATTATTTTATTATTATTAGAAAAATTAAAAATACACACAAACAGAGAGTAAAACTCCATGGATAAGGCTATATATATAGAGAAGAAAGTACAGAGAGACAGCTAGGCTAAGCCAAGATGAAAAATCACGAGACATCCACAAGCAAACAAGGCAATGCCACAGGCCCAACCCACACCAACAAGTGCATTCACGGTGCAGAGCCTCGGACCACCACAAGATCTTCCACTTTTTCAACGTATAAATAGTTCCCAACACTGCCAACACACCAACCAGTCAAAAATCTCAGTTTCACTACATCAACCAGTCCCACCTTCCCTTCTTAATTTCCTTCTCTCGCTCTCTAATTTCCCACATCGAATTTTTCTCCTTCTATATATATAAAATAAATTTTCTACTACACCATGTTGTCAAACAAGGTTCTTGCAAAACGCCAAGACATTAGTAGTAGTAGCAGTGGTAGTGACATGGAAGGAATGAAGCTCATGCTTCACTTGCTACTACCACTCTGTGTTCATTGGATCGCTGAGGAAATGACTGTTTCGGTTCTTGTAGATGTTATTACTAACGCTCTATGTCCAGGAGACTCAACCTGTACAGAAGCTATTTATCTTAGTGGTCTTCAACAAACGGTATGTAACAAATTCTGTCTTTTTTGTTTTTTGTTTTGGTTTTTGGATGGACTTTGTTGGGTCTAGCTAGCTCCTGAGAAAAAAAAATGGAGGAAAAATGAGCCATGTTTAGTTGGTTAAAAACGTCGTACCAAATATCCAATTCAAACGTGGCGTGGGATATTAAAAAAATGTTGTTGTTGTGTTATATCTGTTTAAAAAATTATGGCAGTCGAATTTGGCGCTTTCTTGTTCTTTGTGACTTGTTTGAGTCTTGCCTTTTTTTTTTCTTTTTTTTTTAAGACACCAAGACACTGAAACTCAAAAATGAGTTGAAAATTTTCTTTTCTGTATTTTCTCGGAAACCAAACGGGGTGCCTGCATGATGATTTGCTGTCCTAGTTCTTGATTTTTTTTTTTTTTTTTTTTTTTTTTGCTTGGTGGACATGATTTGGAGTTGATCATACGAGTACTGTTTAAAATGGTCCATTTCTTGCATTTAATTTTATTTTATGCTCAAAGAATCAAATCAAGTTCATAATTCTCCGTTCTCACATTGTTTGTTTGAATTTTCGACACCAAACAGCCCCAACTAATGGTCCCAAAAGGAATAGAAGAATTTTAGAAAAAAGGGCCTCGCATGTTGTCCATCATATGGAATTTATCATTGATGGTAATACTTTTTTATCCTTAAAGTTTCAAGGATTTTGAGATGGTTAAATTTAGACATTGATTTTTTCAGAATGACAAAATTTAGCTACAAAATTGGTTGTAGCTCTAGGCTACAAACTCATTCAATAAAATAAATATTACTGCATATTTTGAAAATCTAACCGTTGAATTGTATATTTTTTACACTCTTAATACATATGTCAAATTTTATGTCAATCGGATATTATTTACTATATAATCTATAAACTTATATTTTATGCATAATTTTAAATTACAAAAACTTGCAATTTAAAAATGTATTAATGACATAGTTATTGATCTTTAATTTTCTTGAAATTTTGAAAACATGTAGGATATAAGAAGAAGATGTAATTCAATGGTGGATTTGTCAAAATTCACCTCCAGTAAAAAGATATTAAGTAAGTTTATAGCCTAAAACTACAATAAATTTTGTAGCTAAACTTTATCCTTCTAAAATATATATATATATATATATATATATATATATATATATATATATATATTTACAAGGGTAAGTGGCATTCATTAATTATGGGTTACGCATTTGATATCTCTCCTATCATCACCTACACTCCCAAAATTATGAGTGAGAGTAAAGGTAGGATATGATAGGTAATTAAGTAAGTTGGCAAAATAAAGGAAATATGTTTTTATGATTTTGATTTGGAAATGTCTTTAATTTTGAGCTCTGTAATTGTAAATTATGTAATGGCACTGTAATTGTTCCTTGTAAGCAATGTTTACATCTTTTAATTTCGGGTGTGGGTCCTAGAGATGCCATATTCATGATATGCCTTTTTAAAAAAAAATTGATTTGTTATTATTGGCCTCCTGAATTTTAATTTATTTTGTAATATTCATCTTTTGTATAAAAAATAAAATAAAAGAAGAAGAAGAAGAAAGAAAATAACCTAAAAAAGTGGGAGTAATTATTATTGTTTCCTTCATCTTTTAATATAGTAGTTAGTAGAGTCATGAATAAACATAAGACAGAAAGTTACGGTTGTAGACTTGTAGTTGTAGTAGTACCTTCGTCAATGTGACCATGTTGTGTACCAATATATAAAAAGACAAGTAACCATCATCCAAAAAAAAAAAAAAAACTGTTCTCAGCTCAACTTTAACTTGAAAGGTCGCATGCTATTATACTATAGGGCTTCATGTGATACCCTTTCTCATCATTGTGTGGCTTTACGACATGTAGTTTCCTTCAATAACCAGAGTCACAAAATTTTTCAAGGATAGTTAATAAAGTGTTGTTAATAATGGGTTCAAAGAAGAATCAAATACAACTTGACAACACAACAGTTCTGAAATTTATTATGAAATATTGTGTATAATACTTGTTGGTTCTTGGTAACTGTGACTTTAGGACAATTGTTATTTTATGAAAGTTTTGATACAACTTTTATAATAAATAGAAAAAACTGTCAAAATATATAATTTTTTTTTTGCTATAAAATTTTTCTTAAAATGATTCACTAACAAATGCCCTTACCATTAAGGCATCTGTTAATATTTTCCATACTTGTTTTACTTTATGCTCTTCAATTAAATTTCAATTATTTGATTGCTTTGAGCATGAGTCAGAAAGCAGTTTCTTGTTAAAATGAGATGCAGAAGAAGACTGGGAAAGACAACATGGAAAACTTTCTTTAAATTAAGGTTTGACATATATATTTTAAATGAATTCAGGTGGTTGGAATTTTCCACATGGTGGTGCTTCCACTGTTAGGTCAGCTCGCAGATGAGTATGGGCGTAAACCAATGCTCCTTCTTATCATATCCACATCTATATTCCCTTTTGGTATGTTTCGTTTAAATAACCTACTTGATTATGTGAAGTAATATGTACAATACTGTTAGATATTTACTTCTAAACTTTGAGAATTAAGGATGTGAAACCCCAAATATGTATCACACAGTGTGTGTGCATTAGCTGTTTCACAATTATGGTTTTTTTTTAATTAACATTTTAGAAAAAAATTAAATTTGAAATGTGATTCAATCTAAGAAATTTACAAATGCTTTTGAAGACAGTGAATGGGATACTATAGACCATGTGCATGTCAAAAGATTAATGGTTTAGCATTCAAGCCTATAAATCATTTCTAAGGCTTGAATTTGGCTTCAGGCTAAACGAATTTGACAGTCTGGACAAGAACCTTTTTTTTTATAAAAAAAAAGGGTTAAAGGTGATCTTTTTTGTTTATGGTGGATATATATCTCAAAAACACAAAATTTTGAATTCCAGCTGGTTCTGATTGAATGCCACCATTCATCTGAAACTGATCTAAAGTAAGATAAGTACCCTAAATGATGTATGAAAGATGAGAGACAAAGAAAAGTTAAATGTAATTATAGTTCAACTATACATTTCGAAAGAATAAATTTATTAGGAAAAAATAAAAGGAAATTCCATTACAACTATACATGATTACCTTCTAAAATTTTGAATGACATTAATGATTTCTTTGTACGATGCTACTAGCATTACATTAATGATACTGTCAAGATCATCAAGTGAATTTACAAATTTGATTTTTCTGTATTCTATTTTCAGCTATACTTGCCTGGAGTCAGTCTGCAGGATTTGTATATGCTTACTATGTTCTTCGTACAATATCTTATATTCTAAGTGAAGGGAGTATTTTCTGCATTTCCGTTGCTTATGCGGTATGACTTGTTCCTCAATGATTGATGATCATGAATAGGCAATATTGGGGGTCACATTTTCCCTTCCTTTGTAGGCGGATGTTGTTGAAGAGAATAAGAGGGCAGCAGCTTTTAGTTGGATAACAGGCCTTAGTTCTGCTTCACATGTCTTGGGAGATCTTCTGGCACTTTTTCTCCCAGAAAAGTACATTTTTCCGGTATGTTGCTGCTCTAAGTTCAGCATTAGCCATACAGCCTCAATTCTGTCATTGTTTTCTGTAAAATCATTTTTACCAATTCAGCCTTTTGTTTCAGGTTTCAATAGCTCTCTTGATCTTATGTCCGATTTATATTCAAATCTTTCTGGTTGAGACAGTTAAGCTGGCTCCAAAGAGGGACCAAGATTCAGCTTGCTTAGCTAAGACAATTAAAATTATCCAGAATCGATACAAATCAATGAAAGATGCTGCTACATTAGTTATGAGCAGGTAATTTTGTCTATAATCGAGACAGCTTAAAATATCCTCATCCTGCATTACGTAAAAACCATATCTGGAATCTCTTAGGCAGTCTGAGCATCCAAACCTTTATACCTGCAAAACATTATACATACATTGTCTTTGTCTGGCTAAAAGTGCTTCGTTTTGATTTTACAGTCCAACTTTAAGGGGCATTTCTCTGGTTTCTTTCTTCTATGAGTTGGGAACGTCTGGCATCACTTATGTCTTGTGGGTATGTTTCCTATTAATTTATCATTTTCACAAGCAAATAGATGGTTGCATGCTGACAATTTCCTCTTGGTACCATCATACAGCATCAGATATTTAAAATATATATATATATATATATATATTTCTTTCCCTTTTTCCATAATTATTTTTTTCTTTTTGACAAACGACATATTCTTTCAGCCTTTTCAGAATAGTTTCAGTCAGAATCTTTAAAGCAAATATTTTGAAAGAAAATCTTGCATAGAACTGAAAGCTTTTGTGATGCTTATTGTTGCTACCAATCATAGTTTGGCCAAAATGCAACTGTCGTTATAAATCAGTAATTGGCACATTGTGTGATTTGGGGTTGAAAAAGAGGAGGAGAAAATAAAGAAAAGGGAGAAGGGGAAATGCCCAGTAAACGTACCTTATTGGGGTAGGATTTGTATGCAATGTGCTCACCCCAAAAATATATAAAAATAATTTTGCTTATTACATACAGCCAAAGATGTCCAGTTTTGAAGGAAATATTTTAAAGACCTTATACAAATAGAATGTAGGACTTGGAGAAAGAGAAATTGGTAGAGACTTAGACATGAAGCAGGAGACCCTAGAGAGCTTTATTCAGGGGAGTATGAATCAGAGGAGTCATGACTTGGTTAGCAGTTGTCATTGGCAAATAGATCAAGCACATGTCCTGAACCCACCAAAGTAATGGGAGAAATTTTGGGCTGAAACTCGTACAGAAAAAGAAAAGGTGTGACAGCTTCAGACTCCTAAAGACTACAAAGCCAAAGGCTTTCTTAATCAATAGTTTAGGATAAGATAGTGCTAGATTTATAATCTCATAAGATAATTGCAACTAAACCAATCCATGAAGTTGAGTAATGAAAATTTATGAAACAATGTTTTTGTTTTGATTCAATGAATTGATGGTTATGCTACTACCTGTGCAGTACTATCTGAAGGCCGCTTTTGGTTTCAACAAAAATCAGTTCTCAGAAATTCTGATGCTCGTGGGAATAGGTTCAGCTGTTTCACAGGTGAAGTATATTATGGATCTAAAGTTTCCTTATATTTACTTAAAAGAGTTTGATATACCTTTATACTGAAGATTGTGAATTATTCTCATCTTTTGCCATCAATCAAGGCAGCATATCAATATTTGCTAGTATGTTATTAACTTTATCTGCTTGGTATATGCCAGCGTTTTCCTATAAATCCTCTGCTTTGTTGCTCAGAAGTTATCAAAAGAATAATTCTTCTAGTTGGTGTTGTAATGGTTGATAATCTGTCTTCTCAACTAGAAACAATGCAAAGGCATTGTGATTATAGAAAGGAAACTATTCTTAGGGTCATATTCTGTTTAATTATCTTCCCTTAATGAGCACATTGTTTTTCATATGAAAACTTTGACAATTAAGAAGTTTATTTTATGAGTTCTGGAATTGAGAGTACTGTACCTTTCAGTACTTGATTCCATATTGCTTATAATCCTTTCAAAGTCTTTGGAATTGAGAGTACTGTTCAGTGCTCATACTATTAGCATGAATGAAACCTCTTTTGTCAAAAATATTCCATATGATGATTGTGTTGAGCTTGTTGTTTTCTTTTATGAAAATTTTAAATTCCTTCAGAAATGCTCTTCCTATAACATGTTGGTTTGTGGTTCCAGATGTTGGTGCTTCCACTAATAAATCCATTGGTTGGAGAGAAAGTGATATTGTGCATAGGTTTACTTGCATCAATAGCTTATGTAAGTCTCTTATAATCATTTCTTTTAATCCTTCCAGCACAAATTACAAAATAAAATAAAATTTAACAATTCTTTTTGCTGTGCAGGCATTATTCAATGGCCTTGCATGGGCGGCATGGGTATGTACATACTTTATGAATGCGTTATTTAATTCTATGCTAAAGGAAAATTTTCTGACACATAAACACTTGAGTTGGCTTGCAAGCAAATATTTAGCCTTAAATGATTTTTGGACATATCAATGTTATTTCTATTTTCTAACATGAATCATGTTTAGATACGTAATTTGTAGTTTGAAAATTTTAAATTTTGGAAACAACTTTGTAAAACATACTGCATGAGGAGTATAAAAATACTCTATGCTCTAAGAGTTTCATGTTCATGTAGGGAACTTGAGTGCTTCTTTTATGAAAGAGTCTGTGGTTCCAAAAAGCACTAGTGACATTGATCAGAAACTTTTCTCTCTTTTCTTTTTTCTTTTTTCTTTAGGCTATTTTGAATTTTTTAATTTCCATTCCTCATATGGAGTTATACATTCGATCATGTGTTAATTGTGGCTTTGTGAAAGTAAAACTAAAGTTTCCTAGTTCTGTTTATTATTTTTCAATGGTGGATACGTTTCTCAGTCAGTAATAATGCAACATTGCCACAATGCAGGTACCATTCATGAGTGCCACATTTAAAGTTGTACTTGTCCTTGTAAGCCCTGCTGTAAGTATTGGAATCATAAATTTTTTCATAAAATAATATTTAATATGGTTATTCAGTTCACCTTTAATTCTAATGGTGTTTCAATTTTGCCTGTCAAATTATATGCAGACTTATGCAATTATTTCAAGAGCATCGAGCTCAAAAAATCAGGTTTGGAAAATACATGTGATCCCATTACCTACAGTTCTGCATTCCATAGTTCTTAATATTCTTTCTAGCATCCAAAAAAATAAAATAAAATAAAATAAATAATAATAATAATAATCTTCTACTCTTACTGTCAATACAAGGAAAGTCCTGGTTTTTGTATTTTCACCTTTCGTTATTATTATACATAGGGAGAGGCTGCTGAATTTGATATAGTTTTTTGAGTAAAGCTAATGCATCTCATAAGTCACACTACTCATTTAGAACTGGCTGTTTTCTACTTCTTTAGATTGAACTTTGAACTCAATTAAAAAAAATGAGGCAGGTTCATCAACATGTGTTCAGAATGAATCAGATCAGCATTTGTCCAGTAGTGAGTTTTGGGTTTAAAATGGTGGCTTTATACGAAAATTGGTCCAATGATTTTTATCTTTTGTTCAGTTATCTATGGTTATCAGATGCTATATGCCACAAAATTTGCTACTTTTACACCCGAAATTGCTGCATTCACTTAACTGATGGAGAATTTCAGGAGTATGCCAAACAAAAAAGAAATAAATGTAGACATAGGGTTCTCCCACATCAAAATATCTTTTTCTGTGTTGAGTTAGTTCTTGAGCAAAATACAGTACAAAGCACATGACCGTGGTCATTCCATTGACATGTATGTTCGATTGTCTGTGCAGGGAAAAGCACAAGGGTTTGTGGCTGGTGTGGAATCAATAGCAAGTTTGTTATCACCACTTGTAATGAGTCCATTGACTTGTGAGTGGACTAACTCATCATTTTTTTAGTTGTGTTAGAATCAATTCATATTTATTGCTAACAAGCTAAATTTTTATCTCAGCATGGTTCTTATCTAGCAGTGCACCTTTTAACTGCAAAGGTTTCAGTATTGTATGTGCCTCTGTATGCATGGTAAGCATATACTCCCCCTTCTCTCTCTCTCTCTCTCTCTCTCTCTCTCTCTTAACTAACTCTGCATCTTATTCTCCTCAGATGATTTCATTATGTTATGCTTGCTTGCTTAAACCTGGGGTACCTTCAACTTCAAGCAGTGATTCAGAGGATGACATTGAAGCACCATTGCTAAGTGAGAGTTGATTGTTTGTCCCGAGTAATTTAAAATATTTTTTCTATGCCTGATGTAAATATTTGGGGTCCCTTGCATAGAGCAATGTAATTGTATTAGTGCGAACAAGCTTCCAATGTGTTTATCCCTCAAAAAGTTCTCTTAAACTTTATGCACCCTTGAGCTGCAGAGGTTCACCTGTATCACCTCCAAGTGTTATAGTTCATTGTTGTATTTCCCAAGCATTTTGTAATAGCTTTTATAGGCGGTGATGTATATATGCATCCCTTTGGTAGAGTAAGAATGTAATTATATTGCTACATATAAATTTTGACCATGCATTTTACCTCAAAAAGTTGTTCTCTTCTCTTTAACATCTGGTTGTGTAAATGAATATGCAAACTTTATTTCAAACACTATAACTGAACAAGCAGCACTGCTGAATGCTAGCCTAAAAGATAACAAACAGCAACGTGTACATGACTCAAATACAACAGGAGTTGGTTATATGCAACATAAATCTGACTGTTAAAGCAGCTAGACATTCCATATTTGACATCCAGCACGCAGAACTTGGGGTGGAGGGGATTATATTTGGTGTAACTTTAAATAATGTTACACCACCTAATATTGTTTAATTGGATCCAAATTTTGAGAAATGCATTGTTACATTATATTATTTTTATATATTCTCTTTGTTTGCAAAATTTTATGATAATCAAAGATCAATAGTCGCACTATCAATCAGTTTTTTAAATTCAAATTTTTGCCATTTAAAATAATGTATAAAAGATGAGTTTTTGATCAAATAATAAATAATATCCAATTAGCATTAAATGAATGAAGACCTAGTGTGAAATTACCATATGCAATTCACATTGACTTATAAAAGGATTTGACACGAAGTAACTTTTAAATACAGTTTATGTGAATTTGTTACTTTTAATTAGTAGTGACTCACTTCACTTAGAGACGGATTTGGGTTTGAAAAATGGGCTTGAGTCTTTGTGGCTTGAGTTGTCGTATTTAATATACGGTGTTGATCAGTTCAGTAGTGATTAGGAAGACTTCATCATCAAGACCGAGATCCTCGGGTATATGCCTAAACAAAATAGGATGTCTACAATTGCTTGTCTTTCAACTACGTCGCTTCTAGCTAGGAATGAAAGTTAAATGAATGAAGAGGACAATCCATTGGTTTCGACATATAACTAAGAGTCTACCTACTACACACGCTTCTCTCACACAATACATACAATGGGCCATTAGGATACGACACAACATGTCGTTTGCTAACCCAAAGGCCACAAGGTGTGAAACGGGGGCTGGCGTGCAAGCAAGTGGAGGGGTAATCTCTATTTTATGAGGATTAGCAAAATGGACAGAGGGCCATTGCGCAAGTAATTTTTTTATTTTTTACTTTAAAAATAATTATAATATGCTGCTAACTTCACCGTTTGAATTTTTTTTTTTAGATATTTAAGCACTTTGTGAATGAAAAGATGTCAATTCAACTAAGGCACTTGGGAAGTAAAATTCAACTAATCAAATAAATTTGTTGTTTAATAATACACTTAAATCTATCTAAAGTTCTAAACTGATGGTGTGAAATTTAATCCGTTGTACCGAAATTTATATTTCTAAAATTGAAGATTATTTGAGGGTGGAATAGTCCGGTAAAATGTTAGGATTCTACTTCCTTTTATTAAAATATCATGAAGATTATTTTTCATTATTAAAAAAAAAAAGGGTTTATAGACAAACAATTTGACAACCATTGATAAAAAATTGTGAATTTAGACAAAAACCAGTACAAGTTGTCGCGTCAGCAAAGTAGAGAGACAGCTTGGCTAAGCCAATATCAGAATCACCAAACATCCACAAGCAAACAAGGCAATGCCACAAGCAGAACCCACACCAGCATGTGCATTCTGCTGCAGAGCCTCGGATCACCACAAGATCTCCCGTTTTTTCACCTTATAAACACTTCCCAACATTGCCACTACACCAACCAGTCAAATCTCAGCTTCACTCTCTCAATTCAAGTCCCACATCGAAATAACTTCTTCCATATAATAAATTTTCAACTAGACCATGTTGTTCAACAAATTACTAGCAAAACGACAAGACAGTAGTAGCAGTAGTAGTAGTAGTGGCATGGAGGGAATGAAGCTGATGTTTCACTTGCTACTACCACTCTGTGTCCATTGGATCGCTGAAGAGATGACTATTTCTGTTCTTGTTGATGTTATTACCAACGCTCTATGTCCTGGAGAGTCAACCTGTACTCAGGCTATTTATCTTAATGGTTTTAAACAGACGGTAGGTAACAAATTCTGTCTTTTACTTTGTTTTTTATGTTTTTGGGTGGGCGACTGGACTTTGTTGAATTTAGCTCCTGAAAAATATAGAGTAAAGATGAGCCATTTTAGTTGGAAAAATCTCTTACCAACTGTGAAACACCGACACAGATACATGTACATATACAAATGTGGGTACGATACGTAGATATAGACATGCAAAATGATTCCACATGTCGTACAACATATAGAAAGTAGAAGCTTCTTAAAGTTAATTAATTAATAATATAATAGTACGTATTATATATCTTATAGCCAGTGGTTGAGTCAAAAAATTTATTTTAGGGGCAGAATGAATTTACAAAATGGTAGAAAGAGAAATCATATATGTTGATGTCAGAGACAGATTTTTCTTTTTCTTTTTTTCAGAAAATATTAACAAGGGTAAGTGGTATTCATTAATTCTAGGTTACGTAATTGAGATCTCTCATCTCTCCTCTCCTCTCCCAGACTCCCACACTCCCAAAATTATGAGGGGAGGTAGGATATGATAAGACTAGATGCTCTATTAAGTAAGTTGGCAAAATACTTTTATGATTTTGGATTTGGAAATATCTTTAATTTTGAGCAACGAAATTGTAATAAATCATGTATAGGCTGAGTGGATTTCAGAGCAGTAACTAATTGTTCCTTGTAAGCAATGTTCACATCTTTTAATTAAAGGTGTGGATCCCCGGTCATAGAGATGTCATATTCATGATCTGATTTTTTTTTTTTTTTTTGGTTTGTTCTTGGCCTCTTGAATTTTAATGTATTTTAGAAAATTCATCTTTTGTGAAAAAATAAAATAAAATAAAATCTCAAAAGTGGGATTAATTATTGTTGTTTGCTTCATCTTTAATTTAGTAGAGTCATGACTCATGAAATACAAGGCAGAAAGTTATAGTTGTGGTAGTACCTTAATAAATGTGACCAAGTTGTGTACGAAAATATAAAAAGACAAGTAACAAAGGTCCCCCGCCTTCAAGCTTTTTTTTTTTTTTTTTGGTTTATGGATAATATTTTAGCAAAAGGAAATTACAAAGTAATTAAATACATAGTTCCCATGCAATTAAAGGCAGGAGGGTGAACAGATGAGATAAAAAGGCCATCGCTTTAAGGCCAGAGTTCAGCCATAATACTAGAGGCAAGTGATAAGCATTTTTGGGATCAAAGTCCCCCAAAAGGAGAAGATTTCCAAATGATGGAATCATCAGTGGTAGATAGGACTGTCCACGAGTCGGTCCGGGTCGGATTTGTGCCCAACCCGTAACCGACCCAATCAGAATGGGTGGAGAAGTTCCAGACCTGCCGCCAACCACGAAAAGCCACCAATCGAGTCGAATCGGGCTCAGGTGGGCAGCGGTTGGCTTTGATTTCGACCGAAATACAAAGATCAAACACTGAAGTTTGATTTCTGAAGACCAAAATCAACAGATCTACAAACCCAAAGAGAAGATCTACAAACTCAAAGAACAGATCCACAAATCCAAAGAACAAAAACAAAAATAGACGGCGAAGATCGAAGAGTAGAGATCGTGAGACGAAGAGGAGAAGATCGGCGATGATGAGTGAAGATCGAAGATCGGTGATGAAGAGCGAAGATTGAAGATCGAAGATGAAGAGCGAAGATTGAAGATCGGCGATATGAAGAGCAAAGATCGGCGATATGAAAAGCGAAGATCGAAGATTGGCGATATGAAGAGCGAAGATCAAAGATCAGCGATGACGAGCACAAAATCAACGACGAAGAGGCAAAGATCGACGACGAGCAGGATCGGTGAAGGGTAGACATCGGCGAAGAGTAGAGATCGTGAGACTGGGAGGAGAGAGCGAGTCTGCTTTATCCATATCTCGATTCGATCGGATTTCTTCGGGTTTTGGGGAGAAACCCGCCGTTTTCGGGTTCTGGAGGCAGAGACCCGTCGCCGACCGTCACCGACGTCGGGTCAGCTAGTTCTCAAGCCGAATCAAACGGGTTGGGGGGGGGGGCCGGGCCTCAGTTTTCGTTGGACACCCCTAGTGGTAGAGACTGTTAACATGTAATAGGTTGTGAGTTTTGGGCCCACCTTATTTACTTGTATAGCACACATACTTGTACTACATACTTTGTCTCTTATATAAAGACACTCATGTATATTTTATTAAGTGTAAAATACAATACATTCATTCATAATTTCTAACATGGTATCAAAGCCACTGCTCTGAATTTTTTGGTGTGCAATCTACAATTCAGTCTTCTTAATGTTCTCCACTGCCTCTACTGTCGACGTCACCATCAAAATCGTCGTCACCGTCGCCGTTATACACTAAGACCACTGCCATTCCAGTCGCCACCACAAATTATGCACCGATCCACTAGTTGCTGGTACCATCGGAATCGTCTTCTTCCGATCTACATCATCGGAGAAGAATCAACGTCATCAGACATACCACGCGCCCTCACGCGCCGCCCAAGTAAAATTCATCAAAGACATGCGCCACACGCACCGCCTAAAGATTCTACTTCTTCGTCCACGCGTCACACGCACCCACGCACCCCACACGCGTCACAAACCCCTAACAACCTACTGACGTCATCTTGCTTATGTCAACTGCCACGTCAACCTCAGCTTAAGTCATCATCCACTTCATCTTGCTGACGTCATCACTCCACTAGTTGACTTTAACCGTTGACTTTTCCAGAATTGACTTTTTGCAGTCCAGGTGCTTCTTACCCAGTTTTTCATGTAGATTTCATTTTTGCAGTCAATTTTTGCATACTTTTCTTCTAAATGAAGAATAAGAACAAGCCTTCATTTTATTGCAATAATCGTTGTCGACAATCCAACAATTGTTTTTGCAATTTTTGCAAATGTCTTGGCCATAATATTGAGATTTGCTATCAACGCAACAAATCAGCTATTTTCATTTCTGCTGCTACTATTGCTAACACTGAGAGTAATCAACCAATGGGTCCTGTCTCCAAAAAGTTCAAGTCTTCTAGATCCACAGTTGACCTTTAAAACATCATCGCTAATACCATTCGTATGGTTGGTAATGCATTTTATTCCTCTTCTCTCTCAGTTTCATCCGGTATGTCTCCTTCCTCTTGGCTCATGGATTCTGCTTGTTGCAACCACATGACACCTTACTCGTCCTTATTTTCTCAACTTGAACCTGCACCACATCCTCTTAATATTTGCACAGCAAATGGCTTCACAATATTTGGTCATAATATAGGTTCTATGTCGACCTCCAACCTCTTAATTCTTGGGGTCTTTAATGTTCCTAACCTTTCTTATAATTTATTTTCTATGAGACATGTAGTTGAGTTGGGTTATCGTATTACCTTTGATTATTCTAGGTGTACTATGCAGGATCCGAGAACGGGACAGGAGCTTGGGACTAGTCCCAGAGTTGGGCGTATGTTTCCTGTGGACAAGCTTCGTCTTCCACCTATTTCTCTTGTTTTTGTTGCTACTACAACTACTGCAGTTTCTTTTATTCCTTCTCTTGCACTTTGACATGTCTGACTTGGTCACGCATCTTCCTCTCAATTACAACACTTGGCTTCTAGAGGTTTGTTAAGTTCAGTGTCCATGGAAAATTTTGATTGTGTTTTATGTTAGTTTGGAAAACAAACAACTTTACCTTTAATACTAGTGAATCTATGTCCACTGATATCTTTGACCTAATTCATTTTGATATCTAGGAGCCTTCCTCTATCTCTAGTATTAGTGGATCTCAATATTTTATTGTCTTTGTTGATGATTGTTCCCATTATAGTTGTATTTTTCATATGAAACATCGTTCTGAATTATTGCAAGTACATTATAATTTTGCAAAAATGGTTGAAACTCAATTTTTCAAATGAATCAAAAAATTTCTATCTAATAATACTCTTGAATACACTCAATATGTTTTCCAAGCTATTTTGCATTCTTATGGCACTATTCATCAACTAACTTGTCCAAGTACTTCTCAGCAAAATAGTAGAGCTGAACGAAAACTTAATCATATTCTTAACACTATTCGTGCTTTCATTCTCTCTGCCAAAGTTCCTGCTCCTTTTTAGGACGAAACTGCTCTTCATGTTGTTCATGCTTTTAATCGCATTCCTAGTCTTGTCATCCAAAATCAAACTACGTATGAGCGCCTTTTTAGGTCCCCTCTAGACTATCACCACCTTCGCTCCTTCAGGTTTGCCTGTTTCGTTCTTCTTCAGCCATATGAGCATACCAAACTTGAGCCTCGATCTAGGCTTTGTTATTTTTTTTGGCTATAGCAAAACTTAAAAGGGGTATCAGTATTATGATTATGTCGCTTATCGTCTTCGTATCTCTTGCAATGTTATCTTTTGGGAACATTGTTCCTTTGTCGAACTCTCTCACTTCCGTGCCTCCCTATCTACCTCCTTTGTCTTAGATCTTATTTTAGATGAGTCACATTTCCATCTATAGTTGCTCCTGATCCTCCTATAGACTTCTCTATCCAACCACCAGATATTTTTTATGCCTCTCCTAGATCACCCTCTAATGAATAGGTAGAAAATGAACAAGTTGAAGATGAGCTACCCAATCTTGAGCTTGGGTTCCCTCCTCTTGCTCCGCTTGAAAATCTTGCACAAGACATTCCACCTCGTCACTCAACTCAGATAAGATCTATTCTTGCATATTTACTTGACTATCATTGTTACACTGTCCTTGCTACACTGCACGAGCCTCACACCTATTGTAAGACTTCCACTAATCCTTTATGGCAGATTGCAATGAAAGAGGAACTTGATGCATTATCTAAAAACCATACTTGGGATTTGGTGACTCTACCCCCTGGGAAATCTATGGTTGGTTGTAAGAAAATTTACAAGATCAAGACCTGCTCTAATGAGTCCATTGAGCGCTATAAAACTTGTCTTGTTGCAAAAGATTTTACACAAAAGTATAAGATTGATTATGAAGAGACCTTTGCTCTAACTGCTCGAATCTCATCTATTTGTGTCCTTTTAGCTATTGCCGCTGCAAGTAAATGGGACATTTTTCAGATGAATGTCAAAAATGTCTTCCTTAATGGGAATTTAAATAAAGAAGTTTATATGCAACCTCCTCCTGGTCTCTTTATTGAACCGAACAAAGTTTGTCACCTTTGACGTGCACTTTATGGCTTTAAACAAGCTCCACGAGTTTGGTTTTCCAAGTTCAACTCTACCATCTCTCGCTTGGGTTACATTGCTAGTCATTATGATTTTGCCTTATTTTTTCACCGCACCGACAAAGACACTATTTTGCTTCTCCTATATATGGATGATATGATCATAACTGGTGATGACCTTAGTGATACTCAAGAACTCAAGGATTTTCTCAGTCAGCAGTTTGAGATGAAAGATTTGGGACATCTCAACTACTTCTTGAGTCTTGAAATCACTCATTCTACATATGGACTTTATATTAATCAAACCAAGTCTACTTTTGAACTTTTATCTCAAGCTAGACTCACTGAAGCAAAACTGTTGACACTCCAGTTGAACTTAATGCGCATCTGACTCCCTTAGGGGGGGAACCATTTTCTAATCCCTCTCTTTACAGACACTTGGTTGGCAATCTAGTTTATCTCACTGTCACTCATCCAGACATATCCTATACTGTTCACCAAGTGAGCTAGTATCTGTATGCTCCACGATCAACTCATTATGCTGTTGTTCTGCGTATTCTTCAATACTTGAAGAGCACACTCCCATGGCCTTTTCTATTCTGCTCAATCTCCTCTTGTTCTCGGTGCATTCTCTGATGTTGATTGGGCAGAGATCCCATTAATCGTAGGTCTACTACTAGTTATTGCTTTCTTCTTGGTTCTTCTTTGATTTCTTGGCGAAGCAAAAAACAAACCCTTATGGTCCACTCCAGTACTGAAGCAGAAAATCGTGGCCTTGCTGATACTACATCTGAGCTCCTTTTGCTACAATGGCTTTTTAAGGACTTAGGTGTGTTCACATCCTTTGTTACTCCTCTTTATTATGACAACCAGCATGTCATTCATATTGCTCACAATGATGTCTTCCATGAACAGACTAAACACATCGAGATCGATTGTCATTTTATCTATTATCATCTTGTCCATAGTGCTCTCAAGCTGTTCTCGGTCTCCTCTAAAGATCAACTTATAAATATCTTTACCAAGTCACATCCTAAGGGACGCATCGTACTTTGGTTAACAACCTCAAGTTGGTCTCACACCCACCTTGAGTTTGAGGGGGGCTGTTAACGTGTAATAAGTTGTGGGCTTTAGGCCCACCTTATTTACTTGTATAGCACATATACTTGTACTACATACTCTGCCTCCTATATAAAGGCACTCATGTATATCTTATTAGGTGTGAAATACAATACATTTATTCAGTATTTCTAATAGAATGGCCTTGATGAGTTGATGAGTTGATAAGTTTGGGAAGAGATAATGAAGAAAGGAGAGATGCAATGGAGGTTCCATTACAAACCCCATTACAGATTACATCTTTAAGAGTTTTTCCTCCATCAATGTCAGAGGACCTTCAATGAGGTTTTTCATAATACCAAGAGGACATCACTTGTCATATCATAATTTCAACTGAAAGAGTTACTCCCAATTTGCCATCTGGTGCATTTAGAAAAGATTGTGTTGCCCTTTTTTATTTTATTGTGGACCATGTATCAGACCAAGGTTCAAGGGGACTCTTTTTCATGGAAAAGTCTCCATCTTAGCTTGGCTAAAAGAGCTAATATAAGAAGGAATGGAAGAAATATTGGTGGCTTGAGAAAGAACAACTATGCCAGAAAAAGATAACAAGTTTGCTTTCCAGCCAGCCAACTTAACATGAACTCTCTCAATAATGGAGCTATAGTCCTGGGAAGAGGAACCCACATGTTTCAGAGGGAAGCCAAGATATTTACCTAAGTTGGGGGTAGAGTGGAAGCCAAGGACATCACAGAGAGAGGATTTGAGATTAACAGAGACGTTAAAGGAGAAATAAACTCTAGACTTTGCTAGAGCTCACCTTCTAGCTTTCCTCTTTCCCTCTCAGTCTCACATTAATATGTGTCTTTATAATTTGGCTTTTGATATATAGACAAGCGGCAAACTTATCAAGACACTTGAGATGACCAACTTATGGTCCTTTAAACTGTTCTTGGCTCAACTTAACTTTATAGGATGCATGCTGTTATACCATAACTTTAAGAGTCATTTTTCCAGGTATAGATAATAAAGTGGTATTAGTAATGGTTTCAATTTTTTTTTTTAAATAAATAAATAACAACTTGGCAACTCAACAATTCTAAAATTTATTGTGAAAAATATTGTGTATCTAACATTGTTCAAAAGATTCTTGTTTTACTTTATGCTGCTCAATTTGATTTTAATCATATGATTGCATTGAGCGAGTCAGAAAGGAATTTCTTGTTAACATGAGATGCAGAAGAAGACTGGGAAAGACAACCGGGGAAATTGTCTTTAGATTAAGTTTTGACATATATATATTTTAAATGCATGCAGGTGGTTGGAATTTTCAAGATGGTGGTGCTTCCACTTTTAGGTCAGCTGGCAGATGAACATGGGCGTAAACCACTGCTCCTTCTTACTATATCCACTTCTATTTTCCCATTTGGTATGTTTCGTTTGAACAACTTTCATGATTCTGTGAAGTTACATGTACAATGCTGTTATATATTTCCTTCTGAACTATGAGAATTATCTATGCATATGAAACCCCTAATATGTGTTGCATTAATATTATGTGTTTGTCCCAGATGTTTCACTATCATGTTTTTTTTTTCTTTCAATTATTATTCTTTTTAAAAATTAATGTGATTCAGTACTATTGAAGTTACAAATGCTTTTCCTCTAAAAAAAGAAGAAGTCACAAATGCCTTTGAAGACAGTGGATGGGAAACCATAGATCATGTGCATGTCAAAAGATTGATGACTTAGCATATAAACCAAGAAACCATTTCTAAGGCATGAATTTGGCTTCAAGCTAAACAAATCTGACAGATAGTCTGGCCAAGAACTTTTTTATTATTGAAGGATAAGGTGATCTTTTTTGTTTTTGGTGGATTACATATCTGACAAACACATGAAAATTTTTGAATTCCTGCTGATTCTGATCAAATGAATGGCTACTGACTATGCCATTCGTCTGAAACTGATTTAGAGTAAGATAAGCACCCTACATGATGTATGAAAGATGAGAGACAAAGAAGAGTTAAATGTAATTATAGTTCGACCATACACATTGAAAGAACAAATATAAAAGAAAAACAAAAAAAAGAAGGGAACTTTCAATTACAACTGTACATGATTACCTTTCAAAATTGTGAATGACATTAATGCTATTAGCAATACATTAATGATATTGTCAAGATCATCAAGTGAATTTACAAATTTGATTTTTTTTGTATTCTTTTTTCAGCTATACTTGCCTGGAATCAATCTACAGGATTTGTATATGCTTACTATGTGCTTCGTATAATATCTTTTATTCTAAGTCAAGGGAGTATTTTCTGCATTGCTATTGCTTATTCGGTAAGAGTTATTCCTCAGTGATTGATAATCATGAATAGGGAATATTGGGGGTCTCATTTTCCCATCTTTTGCAGGCGGATGTTGTTGAAGAGAATAAGAGGGCAGCAGCTTTTAGTTGGATAACAGGCCTTTGTGCTGCTTCGCATGTCTTGGGAAATCTTCTGGCACTCTTTCTCCCAGAAAAGTACATTTTTCCTGTATGTTGCTGCTTTAAATTCAGCATTAGCCACACAGCCTTAATTCTGTCAAATATTCCTCTTGTCAAATCATTTTACCATTTCAGCCTTTTTTTTTTTTTTTTCAGGTTTCAATAGCTCTCTTGATCTTTTGTCCAGTTTATATGCAACTCCTTCTGGTTGAGACGGTTAAGCTAGCTCCAAAGAGGGACCAAGATTCAGCTTGCTTGACTACGCCAATTAAAATTATCCAGAAGCGATACAAAGCAATGAAAGATGCTGCTACAATAGTTATGAGCAGGTAATTTTGTCTATAATCGAGGCAGCTTAAAATATTCTCATCTTGCATTACATAAATACCATATCTAAAATCTCTTAGGCAGTCTTTGCAACCAATCCTTTTTAGCTGCAAAACATTATATGTAAATTGTATTTGTTTGGCTAAAAGTGCTTCATTTTTCTTTTACAGTCCGACATTAAGGGGCATTTCTCTGGTTTCTTTCTTCTTTGAGTTGGGAAAGTCTGGCATCAACTGTGTCTTAATGGTATGTTTCCTATTACTTTGTCACTATAACAAGCAAATAGATGGTTGCATGCTGTAATTTCCTCTTGGTACCATCATATAACATCAGATTTTTCAAAAATATATATAATTTTTTTTTTTTACTTTTTGACAAACGACATATTAATTCAGCCATTCCAGAGTAGTTTTAGTCAGAATCTTTAAAGCAATTATTTTGAAAAAAAAAACCTTGTATGCAACAGAAAGCTTTTGTGAGGCTTATTGTTGCCACCAATCTAAATTTGGCCAAAATCCGATTGTCATTATAAATCAGTAATTGGCACATCGTGTGATTTGGGGTTGAAAAGCGGAGGAGAAATCAAATAAAAGGGAGAAAGGGGAAATGCCCTGTAAATGTACCTTGTAGGAGTAGGATTTGTTTGCAATGTGCTTACTCCAAAAATAGATAAAAATAATTTTGATTATAATATAAAGCTAAAGATGTCCAGTTTTAAAGGAAATATTTCATAGAACTTATAGAAATAGAATATGGAAGGACTAGAAGAAAGAGAAATTGGTAGAGACTTAAGACATGAAGCAGGAGATAGTGGAGAGCTTTATTCAGGGGAGTTTGAATCAGAGGAGTCATGACTTGTTTGCTTAACAGTTGTCACAAACATATGTCCTGAACCCACCAAAGTAATTTAAGAACTTTTGCGCTGAAACCCGTGCAGAAAAAGAAAAGGTTTGATTCTTCAGACTTGCTTGGGACTACAAAGCCAATAGCTTTCTTATTAATCAATAGTTTAGGATAAGATAGTGCTAGATTTATTTGCTCATAAGATAATTGCAATTTAACCAATCCATGACGTTGAGTAATGATAGTTCATGAAACAATGTTTTCTTTTCGATTCAATGACTTGATGGTTATGCTACTACCAGTGCAGTGCTATCTGAAGGCAGCTTTTGGTTTTGACAAAAATGAGTTCTCAGAAATTCTGATGCTTGTGGGATTCGGTTCAATTATTTCACAGGTGAAGCGTATTATAGAGCAAAAGTTTCCTTTTATTTACTTAAGAGATTGATATTCCTTTATACTGAAGATGTGAATTATTATTTAGCCATCAGTCAAGGTAGCATATCAATATCTGCTAGTATGTTATTTTGTTATCTGCTTGGCATATGCCAGAGTTTTTCTCTAAATCCTCTGCTTGGTTGCTTTGAAGTTATCAAAATAAGAATTCTTCTAGTTGGTGTTGTAATGGTTGTTAATTTGTCTTCTAGATAGAAACAATGCTAAGGCATCGTGGTTATAAAAATGAAACAATTCTTAGGGTTGTATTATGTTTTATTGTTTTCCCTCTTAATGAGCACAATATTTTTCATATTTGAAAATTTTTATAATTAAGAAGTTTATTTAATGAGTTCTGGAATTGAGAGTACCGTGCCTCTTAATACTCGATTCCTAATAGCTTATAATCCTTTCAAAGTCTTTGAAGATAAGAGCATGCATGAATTCTCTTTTGTCCAAAATATTCCGTATGATGTTCATGTTAAGGATGTTGTTTTCCTTTATGAAAAATTTAAAATCCTCAAGAAATGCTCTTCCTATAATATGTTCAGTTTGTGGTTTGCTACCAGATGTTGGTGCTTCCACTAATAAATCCATTGGTTGGAGAGAAGGTGATATTGTGCATAGGAATACTTGCATCAATAGCTTATGTAAGTCGCTTATAATTTCTACTTTTAATACCCCCAACACAAATTACAAAAGAAAAGAAAAATTAATAGTTCTTTTTGCTGTGCAGGCATTATTCAATGGCATTGCATGGGCGCCATGGGTATGTACACACTTGATGAATGTTTTATTTAACTCTATTCTAAAGGAAAATTTTCTGACACAGAAACACTTGAGCAGAATCTTTTCTTTAGGCTATTTTGAATTTTATAGTTTCAATTCCTCCTTTTGGAGTTATAAAATCAATCATGTGTTAATCAAGACTTTGTGAATGTAAAAACTAAAATTTTCCTAGTTCTTTTTACTATTTTCATCTGTAGATACATTTCTCAGTCAGGAACAATGTAACATTGCCACAATGCAGGTACCATTCATGGGTGCCACATTTAAAGTGGTAGTTGTCCTTGTAAGACCTGCTGTAAGTATTGGAATCATCAATTCTTTCATAAAATAATATTCAATGTGGTTATTTAGTTCACCTTTTAATTCTAATGGCCTTTCAATTTTTCCTGTCAAATTACATGCAGACTTATGCCATTATTCAAGAGCATCGAGCTCAAACAATCAGGTTTGGAAAATACCTATGATCCCATTACCTACAGTTCTGCATTCCATAGTTCTTGATATTCTTTTTGGAAAATTATGATTTCCACCAAAAAAAATCTTCTACTCTTACTGCCAATATAAAGAAAGACCTGTTTTCTATATTCTCGGTATTGTCATACATAGAGTGAGGCTGCTTAATTAGATAACGTTGTTTAAGGAAAGCTAATGCTATCATCTCATATGTCACACTACTCATCTAGACCTGAATGTTTTCTACTTCTTTAGATTGAACTTTGAACTCAGTTGGGAATAATCAGGTAGATTCATCAACATGCGTTCAGTACAAATCAGATCAGCATGACATAGTAGTGAGTTTTGAGTTTAAAGTGGCAGCTTTCTTGGCAAATTGATCCAATTATTTTTCTCTTTCTATTTTTTATTTATGGTTATCGAATGAAATTGTTGCATTCACTTGACTGATAGAGAATTTTAGGAGTACGCCAAACGAAGAAGAAATACAAGTAGATATGGGTTCTCCCGTATCAAAATAACTTGTTCTGTGTTGAGTTACTTCTTGAGCTAAATAGATTACAAAGCACTTGAAACGTGGTCACTCCATTGACATGCATGCTCAATTGTTTGTGCAGGGAAAAGCACAAGGATTTGTGGCTAGTGTGGAATCATTATCAAGTTTGCTATCACCACTTGTAATGAGTCCATTGACTTGTGAGTGGACTAACTCATCTTTTGTTTAGTTGAGTGTTAGAATCAATTCATATGTATTGCTAACAAGTTAAATTGTTGTTTTAGCATGGTTCTTATCTAGCAGTGCTCCTTTTAACTGCAAAGGTTTCAGTATTATATGCGCATCTGTATGCATGGTAAGCACATACCCCCCTTTTCTCTCTCTCTCTCTCTCTCTCTCTCTCTCTCTCTCTTAACTAACTCTAAATCCTAATCTCCTCAGATGATTTCCTTATGTTTTGCTTGCCTGCTTGAACCTGGGGCACCTTCAAGCAATAATTTAGAGGATGACATTGAATCACCATTGCTAAGTGAGAGTTGATTGTTTGTCCCGAGCTGATATAAATATTTGGGGTCCCTTGCATAGAGCAATGTTGTAATTGTATTAGAGCAAACAAGCTTCCAATGAGTTTATCCCTAAGAAAGTTCCTTTAAACTTTATGCACCTCTGAGCTGCAGAAGATGACATTGAAGCTTCATCTTTACATTGAATCACCATTGCTAAGTGAGAGTTGATTGTTTGTCCCAAGCTGATATAAATATTTGGGGTCCCTTCCATAGAGCAATGTTGTGATTGTATTAGAGCAAATAAGCCTCCAATGTGTTTATCCCTTAAAAAGTTCCTTTAAAACTTTATGCACCCCTGAGCTGCAGAAGATGGCATTGAAGCTTCACCTCCAAGCGATATAGTTCACTGTTGTATTTACCAAGTGTTTTGTAATAGCTTTTATAGGTGGTGATGTCATATTTGGCATCCCTAAAAACACATTCATAGATACAGAATATATAAATTAAATCATAGATTTTAAAAAGTTTCAATTAAAAACTCAGAATTTAAAATTTATACAAATTTATCCATTCAGAGACTGTCATGTAAATATCCAGTAGAATGTTAGTGATAAGCCAAAAATGTATGGACCCCTTTGGTAAATTAATCAATTAATTAGCCAAATTAATTAATTGGATTCAATTACATGTACTAAGAGTGGTAGTACAAACAAATCACCAACTAAGTTAAATGCAGCGGAAAATAAATTTGACACAGGTGATTTGTTTACGAATGAAGAAAACCACCAAGCCAAAACCCCACCAGGTGAATTTAAGGTCACCACTCCTGAGAATCCACCATTATCAAAACAAGTGGTTACAAGTAAAAGGAATCCTAGTACCTAATACCAACATACAGTTGAACTCTTATCCCAATACCCAATTGGACTTGTAATGTAGTGACAATCTCTCCTTTCAATGCACGGCTCCAAGTACATGACTAACCAATTGATGCATGAATCCAAGTACGTGACTAACACACCAACTTGAGAAAGATATTGGTTGCAAAATTCTTTAGTTCATCCAAACAATGAAGATCAAGAAGCTCCTTGGTTGTAAAACCCTCAGCGCAAAGACGCAGTAGCTTCTACAAAGAATATGATGAACTAGTTGCATAACCTTGCATCAAGTTGCATAACCTTGCATCAAGTTGCATAACCTTGCATCACCTTTGACGGCCCTTAAACTAATCTTTATATATGTCTAAAGTTGTGAGAAAAGAAACCCTACATAAATAACTTAGATATGCGTGAAAAACAGATCAGGAAATTTGAATTTCGTAATTCTTGATAGATATTGTTTCTGTCAAGCAGTTGTCGATATTCCTTATTAAACCTCAATAGACATTATCTGTCGAGTTATCTGTTGAACTTTAATGAACAACACTTCTTCACTTGTTTCTTGGATAGATTTGCATAGCTTCAATACTAGACTTGAACTCTTGTTTCTTGAAATACTAAACCATCCTAAATCTACCCAATTACAAGTAAAGTGCGATTTTTCAGAGGATTAGCCAATTTACAATAACATATGTTCTAACAAGTTCCACATATATCCTAACAATTAGTACAAACTAATTCACAAAATAATAGCACTTCTATTAAATTGTATTTTGTCTATTAGAATTTTTATGTTGTTTTAAAGTATTTTTAGAATGAAAATACAATATGCAATTCACATGAAATTATCAAAGGATTTTGATGTCAAGTAAGTTTTAATTACATTTTATGTGAATTTGTTACTTTTTTAAATTAGAGATAACTCATTAGAGACAGTTTTGAAAAGATTTAGAAAATTCATAGTTTAAAATAAAACTTATTTGATTCAAAACTTATAAGCGAAAAATATATAGTTTAGAGTATAAATCATTACAAGAAAAATGTTTGTATGATCTTAAATAGTCCCAAGTTCAAGACTCATCACTTATGTATGAAGAAATTTTGCAAGAATCTTGTAGTTGTATTTCCAATTGATACCTTTCAAATGTTTTCAACTAAGAAACACTGTTTTGAAACTCAGACCAGACTGAGAGGACTGACCGGGTTAATCGGGAACTAGGTCCTGGGCTGGTTTTATATGTCATGGTTCAATAATTTCAGTATTTTGGTAAAATTTAATATTATATGTCATGATTCAATAATTTCAGTATTTTGGTAAAATTTAATTTTGTATGTCACGGTTCAATAAAATTAAACCACTTGGCCAAACGGAACTTATTAGTTAGGAATGAAACATTATTTATTATAAAGATAAATTTAAGAATCAAATATATTAAAAAATTAAATGATACATCATAGTTTGACCTTCGTTGAATTTTGGTCTGGCCTCAAAAATCTTGAACCCCTTTCCTCTTTAGTTACTGTCCGAGTTCTAAAACCATGACTAAGACATCCAAAATTTAAATCTTCTTTCTCCTAATTATCAAAATTATCAACAACCAAAAAAAAAAAAAAAAAAAGAAAAGAAAAGATAATAGGTAGATGGTAGAAATTTGAGTTATAATATCATGAAATGGATTTGGTTTCCAAATTTAACATTCAAATATCATGCTTAGTATACTCAAATCTCAATTAAGTTAAAATTAGTTTGATTCTGATTCACGTTTAATATATTTCCAAAATTAGAAAATCAAAAACCAAAAATAAAAAGTTGTATGAACCCGTAATTGAATCGACCCAAACAGCAACCCGCCCGTAACCCGTTTGCCCTTTCAGTCTTTCACGGAAACAGTTCTAATTTCTAAGCGCCCAAAAATATCAGAAAAACACAACACAAACAGATGAGATAAACTGATAGCAGATTTCAATAGTTGAGTCTTTGAGACTTTGAGAGAGCTTATAGTTTGCCGTGAAACCTTGAAAAAAGCAGCCATGGAACAAGTTCTCTCTTCCTCAACCATAATCTCTACAACACAAATATTTCCACTCAAACCTCACAAAACCCACCTCCAAACTGCAACCATAAACCTCAAATTCTCCATTTCTCCAAAGAAAAACAACCACCTTAATCTTTCTTATTTTTCTTCTTCTTGTCTATGTTTCTCTAATAAAACAAGTGCCACTTCAACAAAACCACCACCAACATTAACTTCACTAACTTCCACTCCCAGTAGTGACAACCACCATTGGATGGTGCTCATGGAGGAACCTTCACATGGGGTCAATTCCAAACCACAGGTTATTGAATATTACGTTAAGACATTGGAAAGAGTTTTAGGCAGGTGGGTATGTTTCAAAATTTTCTTTTCTTGTCATGTTGCAAATGTTTCTTAGCTTTTGGTCTGAAATCCTGCTTTGGTTGTGATTTTTTGAATAACAGTGAGAAGGATGCTCAGATGTGTATATATGATGCTTCTTGGGATATCCACTTCGGCTTTTGCTGTGAAATTGATGAAGAAACCTCCCGTGAACTTGCCGGTAAGTTTCTATAGCAGAAAAAGTCTTGAGTCATCTGGTGTACTTCAATTCTGTGCCATACTGTTGCTTTCGTGTTTGTGGAGAAACTAAAATTGTGAGAGGCACTTTCATAGTTTCATTAATATTGATGTGTAATGAATATGGTTTAGGACTACCCGGCGTTTTATCAGTTCGGCCTGACCCAGATTATAGTTCTGTGAAAAAGGATTGTAGTTCTTCAAGTATTCAATCCAATTATCTGTCAAGCTCACAAATTGGAAGTAATCTGTTGTTTCCTGTGGGGAGTACCAAACACTGGCTTGTTCAAATGGACAAGCCGGGGATTGGAGTTGTTACAAAGGCTCAAATGGTTGATTATTATGCTCAAATACTGACCAAGGTTTTGGGGAAGTAAGTAAATAACATTTGAGCTTGTTATAATGTTTCTGTTCCATTTTATTGTAACGTCTCTAACAGTGGAATAATACTTTTTGTAGTGAGAAAGACGCACAAATGTGTATTTATCATGTTTCTTGGCAGTCCAACTTTGGGTTCTGTTGTAAACTTGACGATGAATGTGCACGGGAACTAGCTGGTTAGTATTTGCATTTGGTTTCTCTTAGCCACGGTTGTGATATGTATTTTGCAGCTTGAAGGCAAATGCTTCCATATGGTGTAGGTGTACCAGGTGTATTATCTGTTCAGCTAGATAAGAATTTTGAGTCAGAGAATAAGGGTTATGGAGGTTTGTACGTTTTTCAAATAATATCTTTGTGTGTTTTTTTAATGTTTGATCAGATATAAGATGCTCCACATCTTTTCTACCTTGCAGCTTCGCTTCTCTTCAAGCATTGTAATCAGCAATATCTTGATCTCAGAGATATATTGCAAATTATTAACTTTGACCGTTTCTTTCTTTTCTTTTCTTTTCTTCTTTTAATAATTTCTATTTGAAAGGCCTGTGTCAAGAAAGTATATAGCAGCAGCACCATGTAACTTATGCTAGTATATTTGTGTTAGTGTTGTAACAAATACATGTTTTAGATGTTTTATTAATTTGAGCTGGATTTTAGTGGAGGGGTAAGTTCTATGTCATTGTAGATGGCCAGTCTTTGAAGCAGCTAAAGGAAAGTTGTATAGTCCAGTAGCAGCCATGAGTCTTTTCCTTGAAAGTGGAAGACTTTGTATTGAGTAGCAAAATAGGCTTTATAGTGGCTTCAGTTCTTTGTGGCAGAGATGAGTCTTTTCCTCGGTTAGAATCATGCATTGGGCTTGGGAACACTTTGGAGTGTATAGCAGTTGTGATTCTAGAGTTTGTGGCAGAGCATGGCTTTGCAACAGAAAGCGCACAATGTCAATTAATGACATATAATAGTGGACAGAGTTTGATGCTGCCTGTGAAGGTTGCTAAGTGAGCTTTAGCACAAGGGAAAGCTCAAGGAAGTAATTCCTGATCATATTTTATTGTCAAGCTCAATGAGAATGTTGCTGATGGAATTGGTCATTCAAAGGGAAGTATTATGTCAGGTATTCTGAGACATGCAGTAGTTAGTAGAATTATATGAAGTATTAACTATAGCCATGAGAATTATACCCATGAAACTTTAACCATATGGCTTGCAGAAGGTTTAACAAAATGAGCAGATTAGGAAGGTATCTGATGCTGGGGTAAGAAAGAGGTAAGTATAGCCAATCTCATCACAAAAACTGTCAGGCAAAGTTGCTAGAAGTCTTGAGCGAGGAGAAAAGAATCAGATGCATTGAGAAAGAGAGATTCCCAATGTATCTATGTGAGGGGTGAGACTGAAAAAGGTAGGGTCTTTTTTATTATATTCTTAAATGGAATTCATCCAACTGGTTGGAGTTAAGGTGCAGGTGATAACTTTAAATGGGTTAGAAGATTCAAATGCTACTGAGGAAAGTAAATTGTTTACTCCTTGTTCTTGGAAAACTATTTTGGAAAGCCATGGGAAAAGAAATTATATTCCATAGACCCCAAAAAGTGATGTTTAATGTTATAGTGATGCGTATGGTGGTGCATTTCTCTAATACTCGCTATTAACTTTGATAACAACTAGTTTATGTCAGAAAATGGCTTCAGGTCTGGTTCTTGTGTATTGATTAAGGCTCATCTTTAAATTGAAGTTCATGTATAAAAGGTGGTTTTGGCATATATTTTACAACATGCATGAAGTTTTAAGAAAAAGGGGGTACGGCTGCCTACCTAACATGACCTCTCCTAGACTCCGTAACAGTGGGAGCTTTGTGCACTGGGTACGACCATGAAGTTTTAAGAAACTTTGCTGTTGGTTACTCAAGCAAATGAGGAGGAGGTATGCAATGCTGGAATTGGTGAAGATATTACAATAACATAATAAAATTATTGTACCTAGTGCACAAAACTCCTACTTTTGTGGGGTCTGGGAGAGGTGATTGGTAAGCAACCTTAGTGCCTTACTCCCAATTTTATTTTGGAGAGCCTGATTCCTAGACTCAAGTTTGCAACTTGTTACTTTGGGTGGAAGGCACTTGCTATCGCACGAAGGCCCAACCTCTCTGTTAAATTACCGATTCTCCCAAAAGCTTAAGCTATTAGGAAATTGTGAATATAAAATAGCATAATAATTAACAATAGTTTTTAATTCTTAATCCAATTGCTCTGAAACATGCCTTAGCCAAGATGAGTTACTGGCTAGTCCAACTTGGTTAATGATCAGATGATGTAAGTGAGACTATCAAGATGATTTGGTTGTGTGAGACAGAAATCTTCAATGGTTAATATGAGGCATATTTGGTGCTAGTGAAGGTCTGTATGAGGGAGTGACTGACATCAGCCACCCCAACAAAAGCAAAAATATATAATTTATTGAAAGCCTGTATTTTGTGCTTTGTGATAATATACTGATCTTTGTTGGTGGACAATGCTTGAGGGTAGGTATTTAGGTGATATTACAATCTAAGCAGTCCCATTTAATATAATATTTTTCATTACATGATTAAGGAATTTTATAGTATAAACTGTCAAACATCATTTTTTTTTTTTTTTTCATTTTTACAAATTTTGAACATTTTGGAATTTCTAAAAAAACCCTCATACAGTGTGATGGACTCCAGTTCTATCAAGTGCTATAAGAACAGTAGGCGAAGCAATCTACTTTGAGGCTGGCCAGCCTCCTAAAATAAGAGGGAGGTGGTGGGGAGACATTTGAGTCAGAATTATTCTGCGATTCCTTTATCGAATACGAAACCTACATAAATAGCCAACACCTCTCCTACCTCATTGAAAAGACTAATAGGATTGATAACCAATCTATTTTCTACTTTATCTCCCAAGTCCAAGGAACTACTCTTCATGATTATTTGATAAAACCACAGAAAAACTTGGCAAAACAAATTTAATCTATCTAATCTATTTCGGTACCAAGCATGCAACAATTGCAGCCAACCTTGTGACATTGCTTGCTGCCTGGCTCATATCACAGTGTTTTCACCTGCTCTGATACATTCACCAGTGAGGTGAACATACCAAGCACATTAGGTTATATTTTTTTTAAGGACCTAGTCCTAAAGAAACCATTAATTTTTTCAGTTTAGGATTTTAATGACATGTTATCACCTAGTGTAAACAGCTGGTTAGAGGATTGGTCGAGTATTTGATAGAACTTGACTGCTTGCAGAATAGACATTATTTTTTAACTATTATAGTAAATTCTGAAACCTTGCTCAAAAAAGCGACTGATTGATGCCATGTTTACCAGGTGCTAGAGTACTTGTTTTTTTTTATGTTTTTATCATGTTTCTGTTAGTTAGCTTAAGCATGTTTTATTATAATGGAGGGGAAATCTTCTAATGTGAAGTGGAATATGTCATTCCTCTTCAGGTTTTTTTTTTTTATAAGTCTTACTCTTCAATTTTTGTTTTGATAAGGCTTACTCTTCAATGTTTTCACATTGGAAAATATGCAAATGATGATTTAATAACTGGATCACTACTGTTGTTTTATGGGGTTAGAACAAACTATTGAAATTATTAATCTTGATTTATTTTTAATATGGGGCCAATTCCCAATGAATCATTTTAATGTCATTTAGATTATATCTTTTGTTTACCATTGCAACAATTCTTTCCATTGTAGAGTAAACAAGCTGTATTTTCAGGTAATAATCTACAGAGTTCCCCAGATCTGCCAGATCCTTCAGAAGCAAGTCAAACAACCCCTATAAAAACAAAGAAACTATTCGTTACAGGTATGTTGCAAGACTGTGAATTTGAAACCTTTGCTTGTAAATGTCATATTTTTGAAGACCTGTTTTTTGAAATGATTCAAGATTCTTATTTATGAAATGTGCATGCTTGTTCTACTATAATGCTTGTCTAATTATGCTTTTTTGAGTTTTACCTGATTAACATTTGGTTCTATTTACTCTTTGGAGATTCCCTGGACCATGCCATGGCTTCCTCTTATGAGATCATAATGTATTCCTTGTAGTTTTCCATCCATGAAATCCAAAAGTTCTCCAGTCCAGCAACTCTATTTCTCCCTCTTTTCTTATTCACAAATGACAGTGATTTGCAATCTTGATTTAAAAACAGGGCTGTCATTTTACACGTCTGAGAAAACCTTATGTGCTGCATTTGAAGGCTTTGGTGAGCTTGTTGAAGGTATGTTTGCATTCCCATGCTCATAAATGACGTGTTTCATTAGTTAGGGTATACCGGTGCTGATGCACTGCTTCCTCAACAGTTAAAATTATAATGGACAAAATTTCCAAAAGGTCCAAAGGTTATGCATTTATAGAGTACACTACACAGGAGGCTGCTAGTGCAGCACTCAAAGAGATGAATGGCAAGGTAAGTTTTCTTCCATTATGAATCTTCCTTGTATTTTTCTTGTGATTAATGTTCAAGCGCAGGTTTGTTTTCCTTAAGCTTTGGTTCAAAATTGTAGATAAAACAAATATAACACTCTGAGTAAGAGAAGGGGTAATCTCTCTATTTTGTTCCTGGTTCTTGCAGATTATTAATGGCTGGATGATAGTTGTTGATGTTGCCAAGACTAATCCACCAAGATACAGCAGAGGTCGCCCCAGATAGGAATTTTGACAAGAGAACGATTACTGATCCACTGTCTTCAAGGTCAAGCAAGATATTCAGGCTACTGCTCTCAAGGTGTTGGACTATTCTCTTACTGCCACCTAAATTCTGTTCGATGAGTACTGGGTGCCACTATTCTAAGTGAGCTTGGGCTGTTCTTTGGGTCCTTACAAGTGTAATTACCCCAAAAATAATTCTATCAATATTTAAATTTATTGGACTTTATAATACATACATACATATATATATATATATATATATATAATATTTGCCTAATCATGCATGTTTAGATATATAGGATTAACTTTTAGGGGATTTTGGGATATTTTAAATGCATTATTAAAATGGATTAAGAATCTGTTGGGCAGCTGAATAGTTGTATTAATAATACTATGCACATCACAGGTTCCCTCTTTTTTTCTTTTAATGCGTTATGTTCTAAAGTTTGTTTAATTTTAGCATTTTATATTTAGTTCTTGGCCCACCCTTTAGTTGGTTTAGTTCTAATATTTCACTTTATAGCTGGCCAACCTCTGCAGCCAGCTTTAGATCCATTAGAGGCTGAGTAAAGTCCATTTGAGTTAATTAAATTATATTTTTCCTTGTTTTGGTTTTAAATTTAACAACTTATGTTCTTTCTTTATACGATTCAAAAATTATGTTTTCCCTTGTTTCAGTTTTAAATTCAACAACTACTGTTCTTTCCTTATATAATTCAAAAAAACTAAAAGTATTATAGGTGTATAACATCTAGAACTTTTTCCTAAAGATAACATTAAATAAAACCAACAATAACATAAACATAAAATAAAATAAAAAAAAAATAAAATTATTTCCTCATAAACATATTTTTCTTTCTACAAATACATACCTTGGAAAATAAATAAATAAAATAATTATAATTCCATCTATATGTAAATTTATTAGACTTTTACAAATTAATTTATCGAATATATATATATACACATATACATACAACATGCTTCCAAAGCCACTTTTGGACCCATTAGGAGCTCAGTAAAGTCCGTTTGAGTTGGTTCAATTTATGTTCTCCTTTGTTTTGGTTTCAACTTCAACAACTACTCTTTCCATAGATAATTAAAAACAATCTAAAAATGTTATTGGGACCATTGACTATAGGATTTAAAAGTGAAATTTTATGTTTAAAAATTTAAGGTTTAACTTGGTATTTTTGACATTATAGGGTTTTTATTTGGACTGCCCCAAAACTATAGGGTTTAAAAGTGAAATTTACACACAAGAAAAAAAAAAGGTACTTGGTTCTGATAGGAAATGTACGAAGTTTCTAATGCCTATGAAATATAAGACATTAGTACTCCTGCACTGAAGATCTTCCTTAGTTGATGGATTGATATGAGAGTTTTCCAAAATGATTTGAATGGAAATTAATCCTTAAAAAAAATAAAATAAGGGTAAGAAGAATGCAAATTCCAAATAAATAAAAACACACAATATTAATTTTTTGAAAGTCTAAACTATTAGAAGGAAAATTATTATTTTACCCTATTAAAAATAACCAAATCACAAGCATTAAATGTGTCCTTTTTTACATTCCCCAACCGTAGATAACCCAACTTAGGTGAAAAAAAAAAAAAGCAAGATAATGAAATGGGTCACAGTTAATTAGCATTAGACCCTAGTAACGTGAAATTTATGATACAATGACAATCTAAAAATAAAAAAATTGACACATTGTAAAAACTAAAAGAGATAAATAACATACATGGCAGCAAGGCACAAGGCATTGATTTATTTGGATTATGAATTATGCACCATTCCCCAGAGTAAAGGGTAAATGTTCATATAGAATAGACTAAGTAGATGCTCCACATCATAGATTGAATTCCCAAAGTACAAGGGTAGCTTGATGGATTTAGGGTCCTAATGCGAAAACTGATTATCTTGTTTTAAATGCAAAATTACTATTAATTGATGTGAACCACATAGATTTATTTTTTTAGAATGTTTATAGACAAAAAATTGGACAAAACTTTTCGATGCGTCAGATTGATAGTGGTAAGTAAAAGAGTAATGTTAGCGGTGAATTTATATGAGAACTAGTAAAAATTTGCCAACTTAACTATTATGAAAAATGTTGTGATTTTTTTTGTGTATTGATATTTTTTTTTAGAAGTGTTACATTTACAATTTTTTTCACAACAAATACTAAGTGTTAAGTTGTTAGTGGTTTTAATTTAAACCCACTATTAAAATTATTTTTTTGCTATCAATAACAGCCTGTAACAACCTGCTACTTAGGATTTGTTATAAAAGTGTTATGAAAAATATTGTAGATGTAGCATTTCTCTTTTTTATTTTGTTTGTTTTTCATTTGATAAAAAAATTATTTTATTTATTGACTAATATTTGGGCTTTATACTATTACAATGAAATAAATAACTCTATTAGTTAAAATTTTGGGGCCTTTTTTTTACTTGAGGCTTTAGGCGACCACATCAATTGCTTATACCATAGAGCCGACACTACCAAAGTACAAACATAAACATAAACAAAAAAAAAATTATTATACTCATTAACATATTTTTATTTTTACAAATACAAACCTTAGAAAAGATATAAAATTAAAAAAAAAATCTATTAGACTTTATTATTAGGATTTTTATAAATTAATTTATTAATTATATAATCATTTTAATATTTTCCACTAAAATCTATATATTAATTTAGAAGTGGAATTACAATCAAGCCTATGGGCATTAAAGACAATTATGGTTAATCTTGTAGTTATCCTTGTAGCCAATTAACCTTGGCTAAATTAATCCCACTAAGGTTTGTTCAATCACAGTTATCACTTATCACTTTCTTTTGGTTTTTATGGGTGATTTTGTAATATAGTAGAAGAACTCGAACCTCCAGGATTGGAAGTTTTGAGAAAATATATAAACCTGGCAATTTGGGCTATTGGTCTTATACTCCCTCAAGCCATGATTTCATCTTCCTCTGAATCTCTGATACTAGTGTTATTGGCCAAAGAATCGGAAAACAAGCTGGGTCTTCAGTAGAGCAATGCATAGAATGGCTGAACTAGCACCAAGAGGTTTCGGTTCTGAAAATACACTTGGTGCTTTCCCAAATGATGGAACTTGCTATTGCTTTGGAAGAGAGTGGAATGCCATTCATTTGGGTCATTAGGCCACCTACTGGTTTTGACATAAATGGTGAATTCAGAGCATACTAGTTATCAGTAGGATTTGAAAACTGATAAGAAAAAACAAACGGGGCTTGCTAGTAAATAACTAGGCACCCCAGTTGGAAATTCTGCAGCACAAAGTGACTGGAGCATTTCTTAGCCATTGTTGGTGGAATTTAGTGATTGATAGCCTAAGCCAGGGAGTGTCAATCATAGGTTGGCCATTGGCAAGAGAAAAGGCATATGGCGAATAACATCCCTTGATTTTTATTGCCTTGAAATTAATGTGGCATCTTCATCTAGAATTTTGACAGTAAACAAAGTGACATATAATATAAGATTCATTTAGAGTAGCTCATTTTCATGGCTTTGTTTTACTTTTAAAAAAAATGATAAAAGTACAACTCTTCTTCCGTCGTACTTATTAATATATTCTCTATACACACAATGTCCATAATTTCATGCACAATGTCCACATTTTTTTGATATCCACATTAGTGACAGAGTCAAGAATTTGTGTGTGGAGGCGGGTGAAAGGGGGGGGGGGGGAATAAAAAATGTGTGATAGGTTTTTTTTTTCTTCTTTTTGTTTATACCATTTGCTTATCTTATATTGTAGAATTGAAACCAAAATACTTTAAAAACAAAACAAGATGCAAATGAAATGTTTTGTAACTCAATATGTGTATAATAAAAACTAGAAGTAATTACACTCCCCTCTTAAAGGTGTTGGGAAATGAGTCAAATGGCATTTCACCTTAAACTTGAAGGGAAATTTTTTTTCCCCTGTTGACATCCATTTAATCAAACTCTATTAAATTAACAATGTTGCATACTAACATATCATTTACTTAAGGGTAGTATTCCAAAATTTTCCTTTATTTCAAAATTAAAATCCATTGATTTAAAATTTTCATTAAAGAGTATTTTAAAATTAGTATGACTTTTTTATTTTTTAGTTTGTCATCGGGTTGTGGAGAGCTTTGCCGTTGCAAGTATTTTGGTGCTTGATAAATTTTGCATTATTATCAACAAATTTCATTATGTTTTTACTAATAATGATTAAACTTTGGTAAAGAAAATTTCATAGAAATTTAAAATATTTAATAATATAAACAGAAGGGGGGGAGTTTTATTTTCTTCAAATCTCAAGGGAGGGGAGTATAATTAGTTAATTATCCCTTAAAAAATTTCGTTAAAAATATTTATAAAAAAAACAATTATGTACTTTAGTTGAAATCATTAAATAACGAGAGTCATATTTACAGAATATGGTTGTGTCACTTGTTATTATTGATCCCATGGATTCTTTGGAGATTGGTTCTATCATCTAACTAGTTACTTCCATTTTCTACCATGGTTCTCATACCCGGACCGGACCGTACGGTTCGACCCGATTAATCGTGAATCTCTCACCATTGCGATTCTTTTAACCCTAAGGACCTCTATATGAGAAAAAAGCATGGAACTGCTCAAACCGTGGTCGAACTATGCGCACGCACGTGCACACACACACACAAGAAGAAGATGACAAAGAAAAGAAAGCACAAATTCAGGTCTTCGTGGACAAAGCTAAAGTTTGGCTGCCATTTGAAACTCTTTTCTTCAAGGCTTGTGTCTCTGGAACTTCTAGAGCTAATTTGAAGATAGATGATTTCAGTACCTTGTCGTTGCTTTGGAGGCTGAAATTGATTGGAAGGTGGAGAGATAATGTGTGCTATTTGTGTAAATTATCTACTTAGCACCAACCTTCATGAGTGTTTTTTTATGGACGCACACAATTAGTATCCTTATGTTAAGCTTTACGGATCTTTTTTTAAACTTTACCTTTCTAGCCTATGCTAGGGGTGCTATCTGTAATAATATCTTCCACATGTTGCTATTTGACAATTATTTTTTATTATTATTTTTTTTTCCACATAGATTCATTATTGGCACTACTTTTATTATACGCGAGGTGAACGTCATGACTCCAGAACACCTTCTTCCTTCTCTCCCTCCGTTCCAAACATAAGAGTTTTATCCTTAGGTTACCTTGCTTTTAATGGTGGCACCCTGGGGCATACTCAATAAGATAGTATCACAGTAGTTCTCTCGTAATGCTAAATTTTTTAGCTGTCATCATTTGCTAATTTTCATTAACGATATCAATCATATAGCAACTTGTTTTCTATGTCTATTTTAGGTGTTCATCATTGGTTGATTACAAATTTGGTTCCAGCAGCAGCTAGGATATTGTTTCCAATGAACATCTAGTGGCAAACCGGTGGGAGATCATATCCAGATGGGAAAAAATTGGTAAGATTATCAATCATTATTGAATATGGAGACTATGACCAGTTACACTATACATCAATTAAGAGATTTCCACCTCTTCCTCTTCTGGCGAGACAGACAGAGAGAGATTGAAACAATATGGCACGGTGTTCTCTTAACAAGACGCTGAACTTTCTATTACAAGCTATATTGATGACTAATATACATATTTCATTTACCTATACTAGTGGTTTTACCTGTTCTAATAGTTAATCAGCCCTTGTGTTCAAACTCAAGCAATCAGCCTTCTTCCCCAAACTCCTCCGTGAATCTCTCATGCACCTCAAGATTGGCTTTACTTACAGTTGGCTTCTGTCTTGCAAGTACTTTATCAAAATCTGCTCTTGTGATTGGTGGTGGCTGGATCTGCAAATCATACATTCCCAGAGCGAGTTACTTTCAAGTCATTATATAAATTAAAAGAAGTGGATAAACGAGGCTAGAAAAGAAATACCACAAATTGACCTTCCTCCAAAGAATTGTGTAATTTTGATGGAAGAGAAAATCATCATTGAATGTGCATTAATGAAATTGAATGAGGCACATAAGATAGAGGCATGCTCTTGTTAATTCTCTCCCCCACCCCCATCCCCCCTTCTCTTTTCCACTTTTTTCTTCATTCCTACTTTTCTGAAATTGACTAACTACATAAGTCACAGCTTTGAATAAGTCTTTAATAATTCTATTTAAGTAATTGATACCTAGCACTAAATATGATTATAGTGCTAGTTTTGGCAATGCTTTCTGGTCTAAAGCTTTATGTAGTGTCCATTAATAATAATAATATATAAAACAGTTTCCTACCCAATACTTACCTTTGAAGCTAGGCCTTGTGCATCAAGTTCCTGCAAGGTAACCTGAACAGCTCCTCATTCAGTAGGTTCGCAAGGGACCCACATGTCGCTAGAGTTCTTTTTGAAGAATTTCGAATCACGGGTTTGGTGAACAGGTTCAAATAGAACATCTTTAACCTATCAAAAGAGAGGAGGTAGCTAACAGCTTTCAGCCATATAATATCTCAAAAGGGACACCAGAAACTAATGTAAACTGGACACTTACACAAACAGCTATGTCTGAACCTGAAAATCCTTCTGTTTTGTGAGCTAAATGCTCAAAATCACTTTCAGTTAAGTAATGAGGAGTGTCTCCAAGATGGACCTGATTAATTTAAAAACCTATTGAAGATATTAAGCAAATCATAAGCTCCAAAAGAATCAATTACTATGGCTCTCCCAAAACCACAGTACCTTAAACATGTGCTGCCTTGCCTTCAAATCTGGGAGAGGGATGTAAATTCGCTTATCGAAACGCCTACGGATGGCCTGTATTTAATTTTCCTTAGTCTCAACCCAAAGCAATGAAGGTCATAAAACTCTATAACTTAGGTCCAATGGATCAGAGTTTTCTTACCTGATCCAAAGCATATGGAGTATTCGTGGTGGCAAGAACCAGAACTTTCTGATCATTGCTGCCTACACCCTGAAATGCGTTAAAGAAAATTTCCATTTGAAGATTAACAGTAGAAAAACCAAAGGCAACAACCACTGTTTAATGTAGTTAAGAACTAATGCAGGTTAAAGATAATTGTAGTAGGGAATAAGACAAAAGAGATGTGGGCTAAAGATGATGCACCAAGAATGCAAGAACAGAGTAGGAAGGGATCTATGTCTTCAATCCAGGTCAGACTATACACTCCAGACTCGGCTATTGAGAGCTCAAATTGGAGAATTATCTGGCAGTAGGAGTTTGATCACTAGGCATTGCAACAGTTTGCATATTTCACTACCATAAGATGGATTAGTGTGAAAACAGGGAAGAGATCCTATGGCCAGAATTTGAGTGAGCATGAGGAGAATGTGAAATGGAACCTGCTTTTCATATGGGCCATGGCCTAAGAGACTCGGCAATAACTAGGAGAATGCTTGATAGTCAACTGACATAGGTAGAGCCTGCCTTTGTAACAAAATTAACTACATCCCAATACGGCCCATGCACCAATCTCTAAAGTAGAAGAACCAGTATTCTGTCCTTGTAACAAATTTAACACATATCATTGTAACTTTTGTTTTCCCCTTTTTTTGGGAGGTAGATTGGACGCAAGGCTTGAACTCAAGACCACTTTTTGTCACAAAAGCTAATACTATTAGAAAATTGTGAATTTAATCATTTAACCATTATTCTAATAAAATTTTGTTCATGGACAAAAGGAAAGGCCTAAGAATTTTAAGCTCCAAAATCGAGTCTAAACACTATACATAATGGTATTGGCAGGAAGCAGAATGCATATACATAAATAAATTATAATACTTCTATAACCTTTCCCTAAAGTAACAGACAGATAGCTTAGCAACTGAAACAATAACTGGACCACTTATGGAAAGTAAAAGAGAAAAAGGAAATGCAGGAAAAAAAAAGTTGATGATAGGGAAGCTAATAATATTGCATATCACCTACTAAAGTATAAGGATGTCAGTTGTCTAGTATAAGATAAGCTTGGAACAAAGCTCTTATCCACTTCCAGTGAACACAAAATACCTGCATCTGTACAAGAAGTTCTGTTTTGATACGTCGAGATGCTTCACTCTCATTGCCTTCACCTCGCTGGCCACATAAGGAATCAATTTCGTCAATGAAAATAATGGAAGGAGCATCATCACGAGCCATTTGGAAAAGATTTGAGACTAGCTTTTTGCTTTCACCCATCCATTTTGAAACAAGGTCTGATGACGAAACACTGTGTATTGACAGCATCTAGCACTCATCATGTGTTGGCAACATTCCATTAATATAAAGACAAAAAAAAAAAAAACCTACATCCATGGGCATACAACTGGAAGTGTAAATCATACATGCATTTGGAAATTAAAATTCACTCGAATGACGTGACAATTACAATAAAAATCATGAGAAGCAGTCAACCCCAGCCATATATGAAGTAGATGAAAAAAACTATATAAAAAAATTTATTAAGAACTGCAAGCATACTAAAACTCAAATATCTTAAGTTAGGTAAAAGAAAGAATTTTTGATCCATTAAATCCACATTTCATAATTTTTTTTTTTTCCTGTCATCTCACTTAGTGAACATCAGTATTCCAACTTGTTGCCTTTTAACAATGTTCTTATGAGACTATTTGACAAACAGGAGAAGTCACGGCTGGCAGCACAATGAGGTAATTGGCATTGATTGCAAACTTCTTTGCTGCCTTTCTACCAAGTCATTAAAAGACTGAGAAAAAGGAACAAGATATGAAGAGAGCATCCTCATATGCTTACATTCACTCTCCAAGGTATATATTACACATTCTTGCATGGTTTGTGTGCATCTTGCAAATTTCAGTGGAGATCGCATCATGGTCCCCTAACAAAGTTCTTCAAAATCTTCCATTCTAATATGCTCATTTGGAACAGAAGTTCAAATTTCCTGCTTTACAAATAAGCCTAACCAAGCCCCTGTTTAACTATGACTCACTAATGAAAAAATGGAAAGCAAAGATCATCACTAAGATATGGGCATTATTGCACAAACGAAACTTATCAACAGAAAATTGATGAGAATAAGAATGATATGTTGACCATGCACAAATGAAACCTAACCAAGTTTGAAGGCTTCTTGCGTTTTATTTAATTATTTATAAATAACATTTCTTGTCAAATTCTTTGCAAGAGAAACGAAATCTTCAAGCTTAATACATTTCCTTCAATGTTTTTTCCCCCCTCATAGAAGACCAAATGGAAAAATGAGAACTAGTGTAGAAATTCAACAATAAAATGGTTGATCAGCTGCTAGGGGGAAAAGGTTGATATACCCCTAGGAAGCAACAGTATTACAATACTGGCATGGTCATATTTCTAAGTAAGTAATATAGCAATCTCTCATATAATCTAAACATCTAGACTAAGTTACCTAGAAAATTGATCATCTAGAACACAGAACATGTATGGGAACACATTACATGACCTACCCCAGAACATGGAATGATAAGGTTACACTTATACTAACACACATGTTGTTTCATTAGAAGTTACAATACAACAAAGCTGTCCTCAAGTTAAACCCTTATAATTTTTAGCCTGGTTCTCTCCAGAAACTCTAAAAAGCATATAAGATTTTCATTTTACTTAAAACTATCATCTTTCAAAAAGAAAAGGGAGAAAAAAAAAGGAGAGACTTTTGGATTGTGAAAATTTGCATATTAGAACAAAGGTGTACCACATTTTAGATTATCTTGGATTGCGGTGTGCTAGTTCTTGATTGGTACTATATGTGTAAGAGTTGTGGGGAGTCCGTGGATCATCTTCTACTTCATTGCCCCATAGCTTGTGAGTTGTGGTCGTTGGTGTTCTGTTTGTTTGGAATCCACTGGGTTATTCCTCACAAGGTTATTGAGTTGTTTGAGTCTTGGCAGGGTATGTTTGGACGACATCGTAACATACATTTTTGGAGACTTGTGCCTCATTGCTTGATATGGTGTATTTGGCGTGAAAGAAATGCTAGAAACTTTGAGAGATGTAACGTTCTACACTAGAGGTTAAGTCTTTTTTTTGCACACTCTCCTTGATTGGAGTGTGGTTTTTTGTCATCTTTCTTGTTCTTCCCTTACAGTTTACTTGATTGTTATTGTAATTTTGGTTCTTGATTTGTGCCCCCAAAATACATTCCCAATGTACTCGGGTTGGCTGTTTTCTTATTTTAATAAAATTTTCATTACTTATAAAAAAAAAAGTGTAGTAGACTAGTAGTGTATTATGGTAATCTTTCATCAATAAGAAACCTATATATCCAGCATCCTCTCAATACCATCAAAATTTAGTATCCAGACCTATAGTTTGGTAAACAAAAAAAATATTGTGTCCTTCATAGCATTTGAATGAGCATATTGGAGTTTTCCTAAAATATTTCATAGTAATTAAGGTGAACTCATTTATTATTGTAAAATAAACTAATGACTACACCATTTAAAGGAATTGATTCGTGTATCCAAATGTAATCTAACATAATGGAAGAATATCATTTTCTTGGAAATCTAAAGGCTTCCAATTAACTAGTGCGGATCTTGCAACTCTCTTGTAAAGTCATCATGAATATTTGCCTGTCAAGGGCCATAAAACCAGAATCCTTTTCAGTTATTCTACTTCCAAACATTCATTGCTTACATTGCACAATTTAAACTATGAAACTGATATTGTAAAATATTATTAAAAAATAAGCATAAGAGATCAAATGGTTCTTAGATATATATAAAGTTATGCGGCAAAACTCAAAGAAGGAGAAGAACTAAGATAGATGATCACATAGATTTCAAATATACAACTCACAATTAAGTGTCATTGGCAACAAATATAGCCTTAGTTCTAAAATCTGTTATTGTAGTCCAATAACTTGCCATCTATAGTTGTTTTATCTGTTATTGTAGCCTAGTTACTTGCTATATATTGGTCAAATTTTTACCTAAAGAAAGTTGAATCTGCTTCTGTTGCCACTGCCTTTGCTAAATAGGACTTCCCCGTTCCAGGTGGACCATATAATAGAAAAGCCCTCCACGGTTTTCTCTTCCCTGAAAAAGAGATCAAATGATTCTTTTATTATCAAGATGTACCATTTATGACAAGATATTTATATTAGTGACTCCAGAAGGAAATACTGCAGAAAATGGCCTGGAAGTATGTCGCCAGTTCATGAATCTTTTAGATTTAAGCATTAAATGATAATGTCTCTTTGACTCTTCTTAATGTAGACAGTTCAAATCCCACCGTTTATTAGGAATGGAAATTCAAGTTCTTGATGCAAATTATGTTTAGAAAGTCTTCAGCATCCATACATAGGCACATATGACAAATAGCAAATGTGACAAATAGCACTTTGCTTTTTATTAATACCAAATAGAATGTTTATCTTCCATTGCCATAAATTCTACTGACAAGCAGACAGATATAATCATTTTTTAATTCACAGCCAGGTGCAAGGGATGGTCTGAGTCTGAGCTCATGGCTAAGTAGTGTGCCTCACATATTGGAGCAATGTAAACCCCTCAAAATTTAGAATGAAACTTGATATGCAAAAGGTTTTCAAATGGATCTTAAAACTTATTATAGTTGATATTATTGCTTGATATGTATCTTTACAATTGGAAGATACACCGTCCAAAATCTAAAAAATCAGTGAAGCAATGGCAACAATAACTCTTAAAATATCCTTTCTACCTTCTCTAAACTCAGCTGATTCTTTCATGTTCAGAATTAGGCTGATACTCTGGGCCATCAAAGGCCAATATTTGAGCCTTTTTGAATTCAACTGACAGAACATAAGCCCAATTAACTATAAGAATTTTGCTTTGGTGTTTGACAAGAGCTGTTTATTGTACAACTGTACTACAGCATGTCTTCTCCATACATATTTTCAGTAGTTTCTGGTGGGATTTATTTGTACAGTTTCCATTGCAAAAGCAGAGCTTGAAAGTCAGAAATTCTGAGTAATACAATTGGAGCATACAATCTCCGCAACTGATAAACTTGAATTTATGGTACCAGTGGCATATTTTTGAATATTCATAAGTTATCAAGTGTCACCATAAACCTAATCAAGCTTATTCACATTGAAAGCATGCCAAGATTCAACAAGAAAACTAAAAGCGAATAACCCCCAAAACTTAAAAATAATGACTGAGGAACTAACCAGTAAAAAATTGGGGAAACTTCACAGGCAGTATTACAGCCTCTTGCAATGCCTGTTTGGCACTCTCAAGCCCGGCCACGTCACTCCACTTCACGTTTGGTTTCTCCCTGATTATCACAGAATCAAGGCCAGCCCTAAGCTTTGCTTGCTCCGGATCCTCCGCATCTTTCCCCACTCCTCCCTTCGACTTTGTCTTTGGTTGGCTAGCAATTGTTGCATCACCACTGGGGGCAGGCCCACTTCCCCCATTATCAAGAATGGTCCTTATCTCCTCTGCCCTCTTTAAATACTCCATACATTTCTGAGTAAGCGCTTCCTTAATCTTCGGATTCTTCTCATACTTCAAATGGGTCCTAAAGTACTCTAATGCATTCATATAGAGCGGAAATGCTTTGCTATAATTTCCGGCATCATCCTCCTGAACTGCCTGCTTCACATACTCTATCGCGTGTTCCTTAAAATTGCTATACATATTTTACTTACAAAAAATGCATAGAAATCAAAGCCACAAAAAGGAATACTCAAACTAATTTCATACCACCACTCCTTCCCCCGAGAACCCAAAATCCAATACAGAGTTCGACACTCCAATGATTTCTTTTTGGTAATGATATTATACACGGTCAAACTACTCTCTTATCACAATTCTAAAACTTGAATTCTCAGATAAGCAACTTATCCACACCCTTAGAACTTGCAACCAAAAGCCCAATACTCAGCAACACCTCATATTTTCTATTAATATTTCTGATACTTCAAAATATAACCAAACCTGAAAGTAAAATAAAATAAACAATTCAACTTCAAATCAGTCAAAAATAAAATAGCCCAGTACTCAAGTTTCATTGCTTCATATATTTATGATAAGCCATTTACAATTCCAGAAATTTTTTTTTTCCAAAGCAAATTTGCAATCAAACCCTGAAATCTGGTTCAATAAGTACAAAGGTGAAAAACCCAATTCTCAGAATTTGTTTCTATGATGATAGTGATGTTGTTCAAGAAGCCATAGCAGGTAAGCTTTACAGGTTAAAACAAAAGACTCCGATAAACAGAAAATTACGGTTACAGACCTGAAATTCAAGCTTTACTTTCTCTCTGGTGCTTTGCGTTTTGATAATGAAAATGAAATTTCTGAAACAGAGAGAGAACCAAGCAATAGGTGCAATGCAAGTCCGGACTTCTTTCACATTGAGACAAAGAGCGTTTAATCGTAGAAATCACACAACTTAGATCATAATTATGCCGTAGAAATAGAATAGCCGCCTCGGCTCTCAAGTCTTTTCACATTTTAATTACAAATGATTGGGAAAGTTTTAACTTTTTAAGTATTTTGGACTTTAAAAAAAAAGTTTTAACTAATTTTAGTTACTAGATTCTTATAAATTAAATAAAAAACCATTTTAGTTACTTATGCCAAAGAAGAAAAAACCAGTTGCTCAAAAACAAAAACAAAAAAATGAAGAAAAAACTAATTTTAGTTAAGTAGTAGTTTAATTTTCTCTACTACTATTTAAGGGGCTTCCCCTGTTTGGATTCCACATTTTAAATGCCTAAAGTACCCTCATCATATCCACTTACAAGTTTTCAACTAACGAGGATAAATATGTAAATTAAAACTTCTACATTTTAAAACCCACAAACTCACGTACGCTTTGCAATTTCTATCTAACTTTCTACATTTATTTAGTTTAACTTTACATCCTCCTTTCTTTTTCTTCAGATTAAAGACATTTATTGTCAGGGGCTCCAACAAATTTCTAGGTTCTGTCTTTTGCAAGTTCCTCTTTGTTTTCTTTTCTTTGGTTTATGATTGACTTTCTTTGAGCTCTACTTTTTTGTTTTGTTTTTTTTTTTAAATTTATATGTATCATGTTAACTCTTTTTTTTCTTTTTTCTTTTTTTTAAATGTAATTTTGATCTTCCCCCTCCCGTTCTCTCAAATCCCAGGGACGACTTCTCAAAAAAAAAAAAAAAATCATCTTCTCTCTCGTGCTCTCAATCCTCAAGTGTGTGAGTTGCGCTCTTTATTCGAGCGGGCTCAAATAAAGGATATGCATACGTGATTGAAAGTTCATATGCTCATAGATCATGCAAAGTGTTAGATGAGTCAAGGAAGGTAGTGGCTGAGATCAAGAGGAAGGAAGCGAGTAAGGGAGGAGTATCATTTGGGCACGAGGTTTTTGTTTTAGTCGTGCAACCTGGTTTTGATCCTGGATTCGCTATGGCTTTAGTTCTACTAACTCACGTTTGTATCTTTTTTTTTTCTTCAGAGAACCCCATTTGAATAAGTATCTTTGTTTTTATTTTAAATGGTTGTTGATTGCAAATCTCTCTATTTGCGTTGCTTTTGGTTGTTTTGTTTCCTCTTTCTCTTTCATTAGTTTTACTATCATTGTATATGTTTTGTTTTGTTTTATTTAGTTATTTATTTATCTTTTATTTCCTCACTTCTTCTTCTTCTTTTTTTTATATTTTTTTCCTTCTTTGTATTTTTTTTTCTTTTTAAATTTTTTTTTTAACTTTTGGCGTTAAATTTTATTTTATTTTAGTTATTTATTTAAATAGTTGATGATGTGGTGATTAGAAAGAGTCCATGATAGAGTTGAATTCTAAAAAATCTTTATCTTCTATTTCCTCACTTTTTTTTTTCCTTCTACATTTTATTTTTTCTTTTTAAGAATTTTTTTTTCACCATCATTGTATATGTTTTTGGCGTTAAAGTTATTTAGTTTTTTTTATTTAGCTATTTATCTATACTATTATTTAAGGGATTTCTCCAGTTTGAATTCCTTATTTTTTAATTCAAAAATGTCATTACACTCCTATGTTTAAGTAAAGACAAAACTAATGGATAATTCGGTAAAAATACAACTCTAACTCCTACTAAAACATTGCCTAAAAAATAGGACAACTCTTCTATTATTTTCCTATCTTTATCACTACTTTGGATAACTGTCTTTTTTTTTTTTTTTTTTTTCTTTTACAATTTTCAAAATAAAACATTTGAATAAAAAAAACACAATTATCTTTGTAAAAACACATATGCCGGACTGATATAAAAAAAAAAAAAAAAAACCATAGCCGTACATAAATTTAAGACACAAACTCCATATTTCTACCCAACAGTTTTAAATTTCTCCCTTATCATTAACCGTTTTTTTTTTTTTTTCTTTTTCTTTTTAGGGAAGCATTATCATTAAGCAGTTAAGATCACGCTCACGCATGTACTCAGAGATTTTTCTATTTTTTGGGTAAAAGTTAATTTAGAGCATTCATTATAATTTCGGATTATTACATTTTTCAATCATAAAAAAAACCTAGGAATGTGATGAAAGATTATTTCACCACACATATTTCTCATCACACTTCTAAGTTTTTTTTTTTTTTTTTTTTGTGATTGAAAAATGTAATAATCAGAAATTATAATAAATGCTCTAAATTAATTTTTACCCAAAAATTAGAAAAGCCTCTGAGCACGCGCGTGAGCGCGTGTTCAGAGGCTAGTATATATAAAATACTTCTATATCTTAAAGTAAAATATATTAATCATTTTTATATTTACTCAACAAAAAAAAAATTTGTAATATTTATATTTATTATATGTTTTATTTTATTCAAGATAGAATTCTACGCTAGTCTAATCTAAGTGTATATATGTGTGAAGCTCTCTCCTGGAGACTTGAACCCCGGCCTTACTCTCTACACCCCAAAATCACTTATACTTGTGGAGTGACCATCGCACCAAGGGTGTGAGGTAGTTATTATAAATATTTAGGTGAGAATAAATAAGTTACTGATTATTATATAATTTCACACTTTTTTTTGTGAGAAACATAATTTCACACTTATCATATAGTGTACTATAGTTCTTATAATTGCACATCAAATATATATGTGTGGATTTTAGGCTTTTAGCCACAATTCATGCGATTTTTAGTTACTTTAAGTTAATTGAGGCACTTAAGGGTTGTGAATTAAAATGATTGGAAAAGTTCATGGCATTAATTAAAATTTTAAAAAATTAAGATTTATTTTTTAAAATTTAAAACAATAAAATGTATTTATAAAGAATCAGATCTACAATGGAGAGGATAAAAGAAGGAATTTCCCTCAATCCAAATCGAGGGCTCCTTGTTTCCTTAGCATATGTAACTAAAGCTAAAGCCATCTTGGAACAATTTATAATAATAAAAATGGTAGAATAAAACACTTATTACTATTTTTGTGTGTGTTTTAATAAATATTACTGTTTACTTAAAAAATATATATATAGGGATATTTATCTCACATTGGTTATATGTGTCTAGTGTCTGCTATTTTTAACCCCAGTCTATAACTACAAAAGTTAGACCATTTTGTAGTTGTACTCTGGTTATATAAAGTATTATAAACCCGGTTTAAAATACTAAAATTACTATTTTCATGCGTGTTCTAATAAGTATTACCAAAAAAAAAAAAAAAGTTCTGAGTAAAGAAAATTATATAATTTATTAAAGTCTTTAATAAAGGGTAGCTACTTGGAGCAAGGAGGGACTAGCCACTTGGCACCATCATGATCTATTTTAATATTTAGTTTACTTCCTAATCGCCTTCAATCATATTTCATAATAATGTAATAACTTATATTACCGCCAAACATATTTTATAAGACTAAAATTAAACTACATTATAGTTCTAGAAATCAAAATAATATACTTTATTTTGCCTGTCATGTTAACACTTCATCCTTTCTAGGGGTGTCAATTCGAGTTAGCGTGTCGGGTTCATGTCGTGTCGAGGTAGGGGTATTCAACTAAATGGCTAAACCCTAACCCGACCCATTTAAGAATTGTGTCATGATCCTTCAACCCTAACCTGACCTGTTAATAAGGCGGGTTGACCTGACCCAACCCATTTGACACGCTTAATAAACGAGTTGTGTTGGATTGACACGAATATAACACAACCCATTTCAACCTGCATAATATTAAATATAACATCTATCTAGAAATAATTTTTTTTATCCCAAAAAGAAGTGCATACGCTTCAAGTCTTCAACTCACATTCAAAATAATATAGTTCAACAAAAATATAACATTCATTTAGAAATAAGTTCTTTACACTCCAAAAGAAGTATATACACTTCAATACAAATTCAAAATAATAAAGTTTAACAAAAATAAAATAATATAGTTCAACAAAAATATAATATCCTTGAAACTCGCCAAAAGCTAAGCATCAATATTGAAAGAATTTGAGCGAACAGTAGACTAATCCTGACTATGACCACGATTATCGTCCACAAATTTTTTGTTGATGTCCAAATTCATAACAACTTCCACAAGCTCATCCAATTTCGTTTGTGCAAGTTCTATGCCCAAAAAAAAAAAAGTATTAGTAGTTCTAGGGTATGTAAAGTTTCAATTTCCAATTATATCCCTTGTAAATTTCTGTAATTACTCACTTTTCTTTTTAATTTTAAAATATATGTTGGATATAAAAGGTATTTGACAAATCTAAAATAAAATAAAAATTAATTTGTTATACGAGTTAAACGGGTTGTGTTAAGTGGGTCATTTCGGGTTGACACAAAAAAATTGGTGTGTCAAATCTATTACGGGTTACGCGGGTTGACTCGCTTATGACACGTTTCTTATCGTGTCGCTTTCGAGTCAACCCATTTATGACCCAAACCTATTAAGGCCCAACCCTAATTCGAAAAAACCTGTGTCGGGTTCATGTCGTATTCGTGGGTTGGGTTGAATATTGACACCCCTAATCCTTTCCCATGATATTTGACCCATCCACTCCCACTCACATCCAAGACATTAAATCCTGTCAAAATCTTTACCTAGTATGTTTCTCTTTAACAAGAATATCTTCATCTCTTTCTTACTCACCTGATTAACAGTATAATCCTACTATATATGCACATACTTGAATCTCCTTATTTTTGGTCATCATATTGAGAGTGCACATCTTTTCACGAGCCATGACCATGTTTTATTCGGTGACTTTCTATTTACCACCCAAAAGTACTTGCATTTCCTATTAAGCTATCCAACAAAAATCAAATTTCTCTTCAAATCTGGGTCTGTCCTAACATTCTGCATCTTCCATAGAGCTCCACTCAATAGTATGATTCAAATATCACCCTTGCCCATTATATCCAAAGGTTCATCATCAACTAGAAGAAATTTTCTGAAATCACCATTGATGTATTTCTCTATGAATTCTTGATGTGCAGCACAAGGTGACCAATTACACTCAGAATTCTATGATTGATGACTACTTCTAAAATGGAAAAATAAAATAAAGCGCCTCGCTCTTGCACATGCATCATCGTAAATCTCACATACATCAAAACACATGTTGCTAAGGCCCCAAAACGATGGTGCAGTTTGTCCCAGAAAATCCGTAGTCGACAAATGTTATACATTTGGTCCTTTTGTCCACTCTTGTTAAGTTTCAGAGATATATATATATATATATATATATATATATATATATATATATATATATATATATATATATATGTATATACAAAAGTTCAATGATGTTTTGAGATAGAAATAAAACCTAACTATATCCTTTTGTTCCCTAAATAATAGTTTAGAACTTTAGGTTCTATTTTCACCTCTAAAATATATATTTTATTTAGAGACATCGATGAAAGTGGAATTTCAAGTATGAGAATAAAACTATATATATATATATATATATATATATATATATATATATATATATAAGGAATAAAATAAAACATGTACCGTATTTTTAAAAAGAATTTGTAAAAAAATTATTTTATTCCTAAAATATTTTATTTTTATGCTTGCTTATGTGATTTTTATTCCTAAAATATTTTAGTGCTCAAGTTAGTCTTTTTTTCTTTTTTTTTTCTTTTCCATTATATTACTTGCTTAAAAAAATTTGATCCTGCAATCATCTCTCTCTCTCAATCTAAGACAAAGAGAGAGAGAGTGATTGTTGTTGGAGATCAAAATTTCCTCTAATTGTTTGTTTTCTCAACCCATTATTAATTGCCTTTTTAATTTAATTTTTTATGTTTATGTTTTATTGGAATTATATAGAAGATTATTGTGTTCATCGTTTTTTTTTTTTTTTAAAGAGTCTTTTTTGTGGGTACCAAGTGTAACACATGAAAATTGTTTGGCCGCATTTTGCCCAACCGTTTATGGTCAAAACGAAGTAAAAAAGAGGTTATATCACCACTTCGGTAGCCATGTGATAATGGGAAGGGAACGAAAAGATAAATTAGTTATGTCTTTTTCTTTTTGTCAAAGAAAAGGTATGTCTCTTATATATATTTTACGAGGATTATAAGAAAAATAAAATAAAATTCCATGGATTAAAATAGAATCTGAACCAAAATTTAGGAAACACATGCATATTTTTGCACATAAGAAAAGATGATAAATTACAAAATTGGTCCCTATCCATTATACCATGTGTCAATTTGGTCATTAGCATTTCAATTGTATCAATTTGGTCCCTCACGTTTTCAGTGTCGCATCAATTTAGTCTCTGTCGTTATCTCTTAAATGGAAAAAGCCGATGTGTCAAGTAAAATAATAAAAAATTATTTGCCATGCCACGTCAACTTCCAATTGTACCGCTATGTTACATTTAAAAAAAAAAAACCAAATTAAAATGTTTGAATCCAGTGTTCACGTTAGGGATAGAAGAGAGTTCAGATTTTGCATAGTAAATACTAAATAATGGCAGAGGACAAAGAAGACATAGAAGGAGGATTCAAAAATCAATATCCTAGCTAACTCTTATAGGAACAACAACAACAAAGAATCCAAAGGAAAGTCATGCAAGGGATGTCTCTACTAATCGTCTCTGCAAAGATCTAAACCCAAAAACCTCACCTACGTTGGCATCCCTAGAACCCATCTCTCTATAATCCTTTTTTTTCACTGATTCTTATGATGCTTATGGGTCTGTTTGGTTGCCGGGAAAATCAAGGAAAAGGAAAGAAAATTCTAGGTTTTCTGTTTTGTGTTGTGTTTGTTCACTTTGTTTGATTTTTTTTAAAATGGTTTTTTGCATTTGGATTAGAAGAGTGGATGTTATTTTGATTTGATTGTTGCTGTTGTTTGGGTATTTTTCTGGCAACCAAACAGTGAAATAGGGATTGGTTGTGAATTGTGATGATTTTGATATTCTTAGCATAAGACGATTTTAGGTGGTGGGCTGATGTAAAGCTTTTTTTTTTTTTTTTAATAAAAAAAAATGTAATACATACTGTTACTTGAGTGTTAGGACCATTAGTTTGGATCCAATGTTGTAATTTATGTAGAATGGCTAGAAATGTTAAGGGAGTTTTGGGATTTTAGACTCACGTCAACATTTTAATTTGGATTTTTAAAAAATTTGATGTGGCGGTACAATTGGCAGTTACTGTAGTATGAAAATATTTTTTTATTATTCTATTTGATACATCAATTTTTTTTCATCGAAGAGAAAACAACAAGGATGAAATTGACACCGTACTAAAAATGTTAAGGATCAAATTGACACTATTGAAAAGTTATGGACCAAAATTGACATATGATGTAAATGATAAGGACTAACTTTGTAGTTTACCAAAAAAAAAAAAAAAAGGCATATAGGCCCTCCATTAGTCATATAAGCAATCCATATAAAGGAAGAGGACTAAAATAGTATATATTTTAAATTATTTTTAAGGTCTGAAATAGACTATGAATCTATCATAAGATTCTAGATTCAAAACTTCTTGCTAGTATCTTGGGACTATTCCATGAGATTTTTTCTGTAATAACCTAGATGCCCAAGCAAAAGACTTATGTTTATGCAAAATGAGTATTTTGAGGCATTTGTGTCCAAATGTATGAAAAGAAGTTCTGTAAGTTGAAGTTTCACTTAAATCATAAATTTATATCTATATTGGTGCAATTGAGACTGAATTTCTTTGTGTTCCAAACTTATGAATATCAAATTCCAAGATTGTTTTGATGGCCATCGCAATATTTCAGCATCTTTTGTAAGTGATGGATCATATACGTTCATTTCTATTCATGCTAAAGGTCTCTCATGTCTTAGTGTCACTATTATATGACTCTTGAGAATTGGTCATTGAAGCATCATTCTAAGACTTTGGACAAATTCACATTTGATATTTACACACTACACACGAGTCTATTGCTCGCTTAATGCTTATCTCATTTAAATTTGATTAATTTGTATGTCCATAATCTTATTGTGGTTGAATCAAAAAGATTTTTTTGTTTTTTTTGTTTGCCTTTGGAGGTGTTTTTCAATAACCTTGAATTTATCTCTCATGATTTTGAGTTTTGTATTTTGTGTTGCGTTTTCGGAATAAAAAAAATCTTGAAAATTTGGTTTTGAAAAACAGAGGGTCAAAAGCCACTTGTGAATGCTTCACAAGTAACTCATGAGTTGATCAAGCTGTGATTTAGTTTTCTCAAAATTTATGTTTGGGCAATGGCACTCGTAGGTGGCTCATGAGTTGGCCTACCTGCGATTTTCCTAGATTAGTTTAAATGGACATTTCATGAGTTTTGTGTTTTAACTTCTTATATCTCTCTCTCGCGACTCTCATCCCTAAACCTCGTTTTTTAGTCTACTACATCAAAACCTAACCAAAATCAATTGCATCTTAGTCCTCAAACATCTCTAAGGTAATTTTTATCTTTTTCCTTTGATTTCAATCCTTAGATTTTGTTTTTGGGGGGTTTTGAGTTTATGGTTGGAATTCTCACAATGGGAGTTGGAAAAAACTTAATTTTTGTCTAATATTTTTTATTGAATTATGTTGAATTTGATGCTATGTGTTTGATGTTGTTCCTTTGTTACATAATTCTCCTAAATTAAGGCTAGTTGTGCACATGTTCATTCATTGTTCATTTGTTGTTTTTTCATTTGCACACCGGGTGGTCAATGATATGTCCAAGTGATATTTTCATCCCTGTTTAGGCTCTAATGAGCACCTAACCTTGGGGATAAGTGTTTTATGGATAGTAAACCATGTCCATGCATTCATTCATTCATTCATTTTGACATGTTTGTACTTATGCACTTTTGCCTCTAGGTCTATGCCATAACCCATGTGTGTGCTTTGTATGAATGCATGTGTTTTTCAATTAAGTGTGAATGCTTGTGATTCTACCTCATACATCTTTTGGTCTTTCATGTCATTCATTCTTGTTTGAGCTTTATTTCTCATACATCATGATGTAAAAATATGAAAAATGTTGTTTTGGGTCAAACTTGGTTAAACTTGACGAAAATCTCGGTGTAGCTCGGGTTTGATGTAGAAATATGAAAAATGTTGTTTTGGTATGATTTTGACCGACTTTGACTTTTGGTCAACTCAGGGTTGACTAGGGGCATTTTGGTCAATTTGATCTGAAAATGGCACTTCGAGTGTTTTGATACCCGAACGGGTTGCGCCACGTCAATCTCAGTGTTTCTGCAGCCCCATGGAGAAAAGTTAATATATTTGAAAATTTCGGGGTCCTGTACACAAATCAAAAGTAGACCAAATACGGTATTTATAGTGACTAATCACACCTATAAATCCTATAGTCAACAATGACTCCTAAAATGAAAATTTAAAATAAAAAGACATACTCTTGCACACACATCATCTTGAGTGTTGTCACACATATCAAAACAAGTGTCTCTAAGACTTCCAAATGACTAGGGGCATTTTGGTCAATTTGACCTAAATGGCACTTCGAGTGCTCCGATGCCTGAACGGGATATGCCACGTCAATCTCAATATTTCCACATCCCCATGGAGAAAAGTTAATGTATTTGAAAATTTCGGGGTTCAGCACATAAATTGAGAGCAGACAAAATACGGTATCTATAGTGACTAATCACACCTAGAAATCCTATAGTCAACAATGACTCCTAAAATGAAAATTTAAAATAAAAAGACATACTCTTGCACATCCTATAGTCTCTAAGGCCCCAAAATGATGGTGGGGTCTAACTGAAAAATTTGCTGTCAACAAATATATGTTTTAGATTTTGTCTTTTTCTCCACTCTTGTTGTGTTTCAAGGACATGTACAAATTTTTGATGATAGACATAAATAAAACCTAACTATATCCTTTAGAACTATAGGTTCTATTTTTACTCTAAAATATGTATTTCTTTTAGAGACATTGATGAAAGTGGAATTTATCCTTGTAAGAACTTAGTGTGTGTGTGTGTGTGTGTGTGAGAGATAAGAGGACTGTATACAACCGACAGAATAGTCATATACTTGAAGAGGTTTGGATACTCTTGCTGACACCTCTAGATTTCAACAAATTGTTCAAAGTTGATTGTGACGCTTCAGGTGTGGGAATTTGTGCTGTGCTCAGCCAAGAGGGTAAGCCTATTGCTTTCTTTAATGAGAAACTGAATGAATGCAAGAAAAAGTATTCTACTTATGATAAAGAATTCTATGCTATTATTCGTGCCTTGGATCATTGGAGTCATTATCTCCTTCCAAATGAGTTTCTACTTCATCTTGAAGTTTTGATGTATTTGAATAGTCAGCAGATACTTAACAATTGACATGCCAGATGGGTTGAATTTCTACAATTCTATTCTTTTTCTATCAAACACAAGTCTGGAAAGCTAAATCAAAGAGCAGATGCCTTGAGTAGAAGATATTTTTTGCTAAACACTATGGAGGTTCATGTGTTAGGTTTTGAAGTTCTCAAGGCGCTGTATAATGATGATCCAGATTTTGGTAATGTGTGTAAAAATTGTTCCAAGGGATCTATTAATCATTTTGTGGTACCCAAACCCAATGGTACTTCCTTTAGGGATGGAGAATTTGGGCTCCCAATTTATTTGTTGGTGGGTTTCCTTGCACTCCTACTAGATATTACCTCAAATGTTGCCTTGACAACCCAACCCTCTAACCTTCTTTGTCACAAGCCTAATCCTTCCCCTCTTTGATTCTTCCTCTCTCCTTTTTCTTCTCTCATTACTTCACACCCCTCTCTGTTATTGCCAAACCCCCTTTCCACTCTTCCTCTCTTCCTTTTTACAGTCTCCCCTTAGTGGGGACCCAAATGATTACTTCTCCACCTTATCCCACATGGCCCCTACTTCTGCCTAGAATCCCTCTTAAATTGGCCCATTCTAACGATTCTCTTAAAACTTTCAGCAAACGCCAAACAACGTTCAGCAGCAGATTCCCCCAAGTCACTAATCGGTTACCGACCCTATATGTGACTATTGAGTCTTTGGTTGTCCCCAGCCCATTTGTTGACATTGGACCAAGCCCAACTCAACAACAACAAGCTATCTCCAAGTACTGATCCTATGTCCATATATTACGGATATTGGGTTGGGCCTATCCCTATGGGAGTGGGACAACACTAGTCATTGACCCTATGTCCCTACAATAGTCCCCCATGATCTCGTTTTCACAAGGTGGAGAAAGGATCGGGGTCCTTCATCTCTAGGGTTGGTAAAGACTTTCAAAACTACTGTTACACCTCAGGAAGATCAACCATCAGCCAATAAATGTGAAGGACATAACAGCTTGTACTTAGTGCACGCGTGGCCACTGTTGTCACATTGGACTATCTAGATGATCTGAGGCTTCAATTACCAATGTACGCATGGGAAGGATAAATGGCGGTTACTAATTATTATTTTTACAGTTGCATTTAATGTCATCTCTCCCTACAAATAATGTCGTGATTTCTGCCATAATCTTCTTTATTTTCTTCTAAGTTCAGAACATGTCTATTCTTATCTCCCCAAGCCCTAATTCTCTTCCAAAAACCAACTTTGCTAGCACCAAATTACATTGTAAGTTCTTCTACCCCTTTCCTTTTTCTTTCCTGTTCTTTCTTAGCAATTCTAATGCTAAAAAAATGGGCTTTTCACATCTCTTAAACACTAATGTGAATGTAGAAGCCTTCAAAACAAAATTCAACATCCCTTGTGATGTACATATAGCATACTGCCATGAAGGAGCCATGAAGGAGACATAAAGGACTAGAGGTTACTTTAGGTAGTATTTTTTCCTTTAATGGCCATACTAGAGGGTGAGGTTAGGTTTCCAATAGATACCTTCCTAATTAGGACCCTCTTCTTTCATGGGCTTAGGCCTGACTAGTGCTTGCCCAATTTTTATAGGGTGGTGAGTTGCGTGGGGTGTCTTAACCGATTATATGGCTTGAACCTTACTCACCATGACATTAACTTCCTATACGGCATCCGAGGTAGTTTAAAGAATGGGTACTATCTTCAGACCTGAAACCCCATGGTTAGACTGATATCGTGCCTCCTCAACTACAATAGGAATTTTGCAGGGGTGTTCGTGAAAGTGAGTGGGAACTGGCTCAATGAAGAACTCTCCTACCTGAACTCTCCTCGCTAGATAGGTTGGTACCTTCCTCCCCGAGGACAGATTTTTTATTTTTTTATTTATTTTTAAATTTCCCCATCCTTTTTTATTGTTGTTTTTTGTTTTGTTGTTGTTTTTTTTAGCATTTTCTAACTTCTTCTTGTAACGCTTTTCTCTGTTTCCCTATGTAGTCTCCAAGCGATTTCAACCCGACTTGAATGTTGTACAAGTTCAAGACCTCAATTTTGTCCTGCACTTAGAGATCTTCATTCATTACGAAGGTAGGCTTAGAGCTTTACACCTAATCCTTGGGTGCTTGCCATCATAAACCAGCTATCAGGACCCCTCAGGTACTATGACAGTCGGCAGCCCCTCCTATCTTACTTGGACATATGGCTGCCAGGCTTTCTACTGAATGGCCTTACTAGCAGTGAAGCTTGGCATAGGGGACCTTGAAGGATAAATGAGGGCTCTCTTGAACCGATCTATGACGGTTCGACAGATATAGTCTTTCAAGGCCGAGTAGAACATATACCCATCAAATCCCCCATCCCTTCTAAACCGATTGAAGACATGATTCAAAGACATAACCTAGGGCTTGAGCGTTGGTTCCTGGGGCCCAACCCATCGGAGGTCAGCCCATTCCCCAACCAACTCCCTAGCAAACAACTTCCCCTACATCTCACTTCCGCAAGAAGAGGTAGAGGGTGCTGACGATCCTTTAACAGGGTTTGGTGCCCTTTCTACTGAACAGTCCCCAGTCTCGGTCCCAGGTGCTACAGTGGCATTGCCGGCCAGGAATACTTACCCCAAGATGAGGCTTGCCGATCAATTGGTGATTGTTGGGTCTAATGTGGCCTCCTCATTCGAGCCCCCTTCCATGAGATGGTAGTGCACCTTCATAATGGGTGACAAGTCCCTCCCTAATGACTCCTTTCGTTTGGACCTAGAGGAGTAGCTTGGGGGGTCAGGTTGTAGAAAGTCTTGGCCAAGCTTTGTTGTTGCTTGCAGACATGGAGCATTACTCGGGTTGCCAAGAAGAGGACCTTGTCCTCAAGTTGAAATGGCACAATAAAGCTGTTAGTACCTCCTCCTTCTTCCATCCTTCTCTGTTCCCTTTTTCTATTTTTTTTTTTTTTGGCTTAAGTGTTAGTTCTTGGTTTGTACTAATTCTTTGATTGCTTCTGTTATTGTTTCAGGCCACCTAATTGACACAGATTGTGGAGGGTTAGTTGAAGGTTGTCATGGAGGAGACAGAAAAGGAGATGCCTTAAAACAGGTGGCTGAGACCACTGTAAATGAAAAGGTCCTTAAGCTGGCCACTATTGAGTGAAGGGCAACATTTGCCAAGAGGGCTTGGGAATTGGTCGAGCAAAAGGTGGAGGAGACTGAACTTGCCAAGGCCGCAAGCATTGTCTCAGCCCATGACTAGGAGCTCGCCGACCTAAAGGAGACCATGAAGACGTGCGAGGAGGTTTTCTACAACATGGGGTTCAATGACACCGAGAATTCGGCGAGTGTGGTTGTCTTCTAGGCTCGAAGGCTCGGGTTTTTGGAAGGTTGGATGGTGGCAATGAATGTCATTGGTTTCATCGAATCTTCTACGTTCAGAGACCTTAATCAGATACCCTTGCCCAATCATCCGCTCGTTCAAGCCCCGACCTAGGAGCAGTCTGATTAGGAAGGAGATGAAGAGGGGGAGGATAGCCCCAGCATGGCGGAGTTGGCCAAGCAAATAGACTCCCATGTAGTGGTGATCGACGTGGACAATCTGACAATACTATCGTTCCCGAGGGACAAGGCACCCCTGAAGCAAACCTAGGGCTGACCCTATCGAATGATAGTGAACTCTCCTTAGCCACCCCCTCTGTGACCCAGGTCCCAGTCCCCTGATGTTACAGACCTGCTTAATCTTTTTCATCTTTTTTTATGTTTGAATTTGCTGAACTCTATGTACACAATTAAGTTGTATTTGTTTTATGTATTGAACACTGTTTTGTTTGCTAAATATGGAGATTGAATTCCTTTGACTAAATATTTTTCTTACAATTTAAACTATTACAATATTTTGATTAGTATGTGATTATGTAACCGATCCCTTTCATCCGAATAACGTACCATCTTTGAATGATATCTTGCTAATGAATTTCAAAAATTCTTCTAAGTATATGTGATCGGTGACTCGAACGTGGCATAATTGACTGCTTGACCTAGATGTTGGGTTATTATGACCTTTAATTAGTGTTACAAAACTTTGTGAGCGATTGCTGCCGATGCATGGGAAACGTCCCAAATGAAAAGACTTATAGTTTAATTTTTACAGTCAAGGTATTTCAAATAGTCGGTCATCGATCCGGGCTTGATCCTTTGTTTTTAGAATTGAAGATTTGGTAAGGCTTTCACTTAGTCAGTGACCAGGGTCAGCCCAAGGCTAGGCTTCTATCCTTAGAGATAGTTCATTAAGGTTTCTACCTAGTCAGTGACTGGGGTTAGGTCGAGACTAGGTTTCTACCCTTAATGATAATTCCTTAAGGTTTTCACATAGTTGGTAATTAGGGTTAGGCTGAGGCTAGGTTTCTATCCTTAGAGATAATTCATTAAAGTTTCCACCTGGTTGGTGACCAAGGTTAGGCCGAGGCTAGGTTTCTGTCCTTAGAGATAATTCATTAAGACTTCCACCTAGTTAGTGACCGGGGTCAGGCCGAGACTAGGTTTCTATTCTTAGAAAAATAATTAAACAATTTTCAGGAGTAATGTGATGTAAAGCAATGGGATACTTTTCGCGTTTTCTATTTAAACCTACTTACAACACTAGACATTTCTTACAATAATTATATTACAAATAAAGATAATATTTCTTTAGATTGTAGATGTTCCGTGGTCAGGGTAAGGGTTTCTCTTCCATATCATCCATATAGTAAGCCCCTGTTCCAACCACAGTTGTGACTCAGTAGGGCCTTCCTAGTTTAGAGCGAGCTTTCCCGCATTCTGGTCTTTCATACTCTCCACCGCTTTCCGCAAAACCAGAACTCCTGCCACAAACTCTTTGGGCTTTACATTCTTATTGTACTCCTAAGCCAACTTCTGCTGGTAATTAGCAAGCCGAACGGACGCCATGTCTTGTCTCTCTTCCAAGAAGTCTAAATTCTTGAACATTTGTGCGTTATTGCTGCCTAGAGAGAAACTAGCGATCTTCATACTTGAAATGCTTATCTCCACTAGGATGACTACTTTTGCCCCGTACATCATGGAAAAGTGAGTTTCACCGGTTGACCTCCTCAGTGTGGTTTGATAGGCTCATAAAATGCTCGGCAACTTCAAAATTAGTGTTGAGGGTACCCCAAACCTTGTGACGATATTCTTCCATACAAATCTCTTCACATCGACATCCCTAATGTTCTCGAAAGCTTCGGCTTCCACTCACTTTGTAAAATAATCGGTGGCAACCAAGACAAACTTTCTATTTCTCGTTGCCTGAGGAAGTGGCCCAATAATGTCCAAATCCTATTGCGCAAAGGGCCAAGAGTTGGTGATGGTTCAAGTTTCCAGCTAGTTAATGTAAGTTTGTGGCGTGTTTCTGGCATTGATCACACTTCTTGACATATTCAGCTGCATCTTGTTGCATGTTTGGCCATTAGAACCCCTGGGTCATAGCTCGGTGGGATAAAGACCTTTCCCCTAAGCGTCCACTACAAATCCCTTCATACAACTCAGCTAGGAGTTCAACAACATCATTTGGGTGAAGACATAACAGATATGGACCTCCAAAAAATTGTCAATACAACTTCTTATCCTTGGATAACCAGAAATGAGTCGACATTCTCCGTACTTTCTTTGTCTCTTTTACATCAGTCAGTAAAGATCAATTAGTCAAAAAGGAAACATTGTGGTCCATCCAACTTAGTTCAAACGATGAGGCCGAGGCTATGACTGGGCGATGCTCTATGCTCGATTGCTTTAACAACTCTACAAAAATCTTTCGTGGAACACATTCATCCGACAATGAGGCCAAAGTGGCCAATGAGTCAGTGTAACCATTCTGACTTCTTGGTACTCTGGTCACACTTACCTTTTGGAAACATGCTCGCAGTGTCCCGAACAACTTCAAGTACTGCAACATATGGGAGTTCTTCACTTAAAGCTTCCTTTTACTTGGCTTACCACTAGTCTTGAATTCGAGAATATTTCTACCTCCTCGGCACCCAACTTCTGGCCTACCCTAAGACCAGCAATAAGTGCTTCATATTCAGCTTCGTTGTTGGAAGCTCGAAATCCAATCTTAATTATTTTTCCAATCTTAACCCCTTAGGGGACATCATTACGATCTCGACCTCAGATCCTCTTGCATTAGACGCACCGTCTACAAACACTCGCCACGGTCTAACTAAAACTTGGCATACCCATATGGAGACCCCTATTGCTGGTGTGAATTTGACCACGAAGTTTGTTAATACTTGGCCCTTAATGAAGTTTCTCGGTTTGTACCATATATCAAATGTCCCAAGCCTTGTTCTCCATTTGGCTATTTTCCCGGTGAAATCTGATCTTAAGAGTGAGTGCAAGGGATATTCGGTTAGCACTCAAACCATATTGGCTTGGAAGTAATGAGGTAATTGTAAGTGCACAATTGCACCTGGACCCAAAGACAACTACGGGCTCAGGCCCAATGAACCTTAGACAAAAAAATTTGTAGAGCGTGGGCTTGAAACCTAGATTAGAAGTGCTGAGAACTTGATAATGGACTAAGAGTTACAAACACATGTAAATAACAAAAGATAATTGTAAATAGGCCTCCTCGGACGTAAGCCGAGGACTACTTCTGTATTATTTCTATTTCTTACTTACAAGTTACAATTCTTAGTTTCTTTCTTTGTTGCCGATCCCCCTTCTCTCTGACCTCTACCCCCCTTAAATACTTCCTCCCCTAATACTTTTTGGACAGTGACTAGAAGTTTCAGCCCTACTGTTCAAGGGTCACTTCCCCATCAATGCGGCCAGGGAGGTAGGTGCAGAGCCTTTAATGCGGAGGTGGCAGCCTTTGCCCTTGATATTTTCTTTAACACTGGTGCATCTAGAAGGTTCAGGGTGTCTCCCTTTAACCATTAGTCTTTCCAGAGTTGTGCCTTGACCTTCATAATGAAGTCTTGAGTTCTCTCGGATCTGTCCGAGGAGAAGCTCGCCCTCGGCTGTACCCTCGGATCCTCGGCGTATGGGCCAATTCGTAGAGTTTAATTCTGGAGCAGGTCGGCCCTCCATGCTACAGTCCAAAGGCCCATATGCCCATTTGGGTCCTTTTACTCCCCACAATAGCCCCTCAAAACTCTATTTTTCCTCATCCGAGGAGAAAAATAGGGTTTTGATCCAACGAAAACTTTCCCCACACGTTCTGTAAATAACTACATGTGTGAAGACCGTTTCGCGTTCCAGAGGATGCCACCTGCGGTTTTATTTTCAAAAACGCGCGCATTTATTACCGTAAGTTATACCTTGTCCCCCACGTTCAACGGTGAGATGAGCATCCAACGGTCCTTGTTACTCCATGAAAATTTGGGCGGGACAAATACAATTTCGAGGCCGCTTCCCGCACGTCGTGACGCTTCGGGAACCTCCGCCTTCATTTATTTCTCCAAAGGCTAATCCCATCAAAACATCAGCAATCACCTTTTGTCTGCAGAAATCCGTGGAAATTTGCACAACTTGAAATTTGTAAGTTCTCATTTCTTTTCTCTTAACCTTTTCTCCTCGGACCCTGTCCTCGGCTCCCCTTATAACAGTTCTCCCTCTTAGAACTTAGTTTTTCGTTCCTTTCTGATGGGAAAGTTTAAATGTCTAGTTGATACCACCGCTGGGATGGAAGGCTTTAGAGCCAAGTATCGTATTCCCAGCGACGTAGGTTTAGAATACTGCCCGGCGGAAGCCGTGGCCGGTTCTAGGAAGGCTGGAGAGGTTATCATCCCAATGGTAGCCTTCGTAGAAGGTGGGATGACCCTTCCAATGAAGCCTGTAACCAGGGAGTACCTCCGGCAACCACCGGTTGTGTCCCGATCAATGCGCCCCAAACGTTTTTAGAGTTTTGGGTAGCGTTGACGCTCTAAACGAGCAAATGGACCTGAACCTCACCTGGCATGATGTCGTCTTTATGTACGAATGCCACAAACTCACTGGAGTAGGTTACTACATCAAATCCCGCTCCAGCGTAGTTAGGTTGATCTCCTGTTTGCCCAAATCCAATAAAGGCATGAAGGATGACTACCTCATCGTCTCTGGCAACTGGCACGACGGCCCCTACTGCCCAGTTGAGTGGGAAGATCCAAGTGCGACACCTTTAGGATTTAACTTCCCATCCCCTATCTCCCTAAATCATCTAGGAATGTGTATTCGCATTTACTTGAGCGTTTACCTTTAATTCATTATATGTTCTACGCATCTAACCGTGTTTGTTTATCTGGATGTTTTTCTTTGTAGATAAGCAAAACGTACGTCCACGCTTGAGCCACTGCAACGTTGCAGATTTGAATAGAGTGCTATGCTCTGAGGTGTTCGTCAGCAGAGACTTACAACTTAGGGCGGCCCACTTGATTCTGGGGTACGATCCCGTCTCCTCGGACTTCCAGGAGATCGAGAACGCGATAATCGCGGGTGACCGAAGGCGTAGGAGAATCCACGTAGCCAGACCTCACTTTTTGGTCGATCACGACATCCCTGACGCCCCTCACACCGTATTGTACATACAGCCCATCGCGGCCATCCCACTCGCCGTGCACTCTCAGGCAATTGCTGTCCCAGAGGAGCGAGTGTCTTCTTCGAACATGTTGGACGAGGAGATAGACCAGTTTCGGCTCGAGGACTCCCCACGACCTCGCGGAAACCCGTTTGTTATCCTTTCCGACGAGGAAGAAGAAGCAGCTGAGGCCTCTAGGATCGAAGGTTTTGTGATTGCGCGTCCAGACGACAGCTCCCTTGAAGAAGAGATGGACGAGCTGAAGGGCCTTATGACAGCGAGAGGCGCAAGAGTGGAGAAAAAAGGGACGAGGGGGTCCCAAGTTCCTCCTGCCTTGCCACCACCTCCTCCTTCAGCCGAGCCCAAACCTCCCACCGACAATTCTAAGAAGAAAAGAAAGGTGGATGCCGAGGGGGCTGGTGGCGAGAAGCCAAAGAAGCTGAAACAGCAGCCACTGCCAGCCCAGCAGCAGAAGGCTGGACAAGGGTAAAGGGCGCGCTCGCTCAGTTGAAAGCGGGGAGATCAGGGACGTCGCCGAGGTGCGCCGAGCACCAGCTACCTGGTCCCCTGACTTGCGATTAGACGGCGCACCAGTTCCCTGCCACTCTAGCATCAGGGCAGTCCAACAAGGCCACGCCCACCATTTAGCTGAGGTGTTGGAGCGTCCTCTTCTGCTGCCCAAGGATATGAAATCCTTGGAGAAAATGGGCTAGCCGCAGTTGTTCCTTTCGTTAAAAAGGGGTTTAGCTCTGGTAAGTTCCCCCTTGCAATTGTACTTTATATTTAATTTGTAAACACTTTACCGTATTTAACCTCCTAACATTTTTGCAGTCCATCCAAGAAGTTTTCGCGGCCGAGAAGTTCGTGGATGATTCTCGGAAGCGCGCTGGGATGGAGCAAGAGCTAAGGCAAGAGGCAGAAAGGTCTCTAAGCCAGGCCCTAGCAGAGAATGGGAAACTCATGTCACAGCTGGCCGACTTGAAAAGAGAAAGAGATGGTGACAAGGCCAGCTTGAAGACGATGGAAACCCAAGTGGAGGGGCAGCGTAAGCTTCTCCGTCAAAAGGATGACGAGCTCACCCAAGTCCACCAGGCATGCTTTGACTTGGAAAAGGAGCTTACGCGGGCAAAGGAGGAGGCTCGCGCCCACAAGCACGGACTGGAGGCCGCGAAGAAGGCCAGCTATCAGGAGGGGGTGACCAGAACGCAAGAACAGCTGACAGAGGCTTTTGCGGCCTTGTGCCGAGAGTACTGTCAGCAGGTCTGGAGAGAGGCCATGAATGCAACTGGGGTTCCTTAAGCTTCCGAGCTGAGGAAGCCCGAGAACATTTGGCTTCTCCTAGACATACAGGAAATTGAAGACCCTCCTGTTGCTGCTTCTCCTGCCCTTCCTCCTGTGGTGCAAGAACTTGTACTTGATCCTACAGAACCTGAAGGTTCCTATAAAGAGAAGGACAAGTGTGATGGCGCCGAGAAGGAGCAAGTTCAAGACATAGAGCCCCTCGTTCCTTCAACAGACAAAGGGAAGCAAGTTTTGTCCACCTTTGAACTGGAGTTGTAGAGTACTGAGGTTGGCAGCAGCTCCCTCCAAGACCCCCCTGCACAAGCTTAAGGCCTAGGATAGAACCTTTTGTACTCCTCCCCCTTTTTTGTATATAATTAATGAAGAAAATTTTTATTCAACTTTTGTTCATGTTGTCTTTGTTTTACTTTATTCTTTTTGTACTTGCCATGAAAGTTTTCAATAACAAATAGTTAAAGGGAAAACAGAATAAATAAGTATAACTCCACCATGTAAACTATTATGACTTCAAAACAGCCACATAACTTAATTTAGATATTAAATAATGTCATAGTTAGACAACTCACATGATGGTTAAACCTTTGTAATCTGACATATTGCTTTCAGTAGGATGTAAGGTCCGAAGATCATTCCTTACAAAAATTTGTTTAACACTTAAAAATGAGGAACTTGAGATCCAAATTAATGAATGGTGAGATAATGATTTTCATAAAACGTGTAATAAGAATAAGAACGGTGACAAGATATTAAGAACAGTGACAAGGTTTGTGGTCCGAGGACTATACTTAACCAAGTTTCTGTTTGATTCTTAAGAATAGTAACTTCAAATGTTAATTTCCCCAAAGTAGGAGGTCCGAGGACCCGACATAACAAAGGTTCTGTTTAACAAATGATAAGATATCAATTTTCACAAGGTTTTTGGTCCGAGGACTACACTTAACCAAGTTTCTGTTTGATTCTTAAGAATAGTAACTTCAAATGTTAATTTCCCCAAAGTAGGAGGTCCGAGGACCCGACATAACTAAGGTTCTGTTTAACAAATGATAAGATATCAATTTCCACAAGGTTTGTGGTCCGAGGACTACACTTAACCAAGTTTCTGTTTGATTCTTAAGAATAGTAACTTCAAATGTTAATTTCCCCAAAGTAGGAGGTCCGAGGACCCGGCATAACTAAGGTTCTGTTTAACAAATGATAAGATATTAGTTTTCACAAGGTTTGTGGTCCGAGGACTACACTTAACCAAGTTTCTATTTGATTCTTAAGAATAGTAACTTCAAATGTTAATTTCCCCAAAGTAGGAGGTCCGAGGACCCGGCATAACTAAGGTTCTGTTTAACAAATGATAAGATATCAATTTTCACAAGGTTTGTGGTCCGAGGACTACACTTAACCAAGTTTCTGTTTGATTCTTAAGAATAGTAACTTCAAATGTTAATTTTCCCAAAGTAGGAGGTCCGAGGACCCGGCATAACTAAGGTTCTGTTTAACAAATGATAAGATATAAATTTCCACAAGGTTTGTGGTCCGAGGACTACACTTAACCAAGTTTCTGTTTGATTCTTAAGAATAGTAACTGCAAACGCCAGAGGTACTTATAACTTTGAAATGTTAACCAACAAAAGCACGTTTTATTAATAATAATACCTTCTAAGGTTATTTACATTCCATGGGCGTGGTATAATTCTTTCATCTAGGTCTGCTAGTCGATACGACCCTATGCCTGCTACTGAAACAATGCGATAGGGGCCTTCCCAGTTTGGTCCTAGCTTACCCCAAGCTGGGTTCTTAGAAGTGCCCACAACTTTTCTTAGTACAAGATCACCAGGCGCAAGCGGCCTTAGCTTCACGTGAGCATCATATCCCCGTTTTAGCTTTTGTAGGTAATAAGCCATTTGGATCATAGCTGCCTCGCGTCGTTCCTCAATTAAATCAAGACCTTTCTCCAGGAGTCCATCGTTATTCTCCGGGCTAAAAGAACTCGTCTTGAGAGTGGGAAAACCAGATTCTAGAGGTATCACTGCCTCGGCTCCATAAGTCATAGAGAATGGCGTTTCTCCCGTGGACCTGCGCGGTGTGGTCCGATAAGTCCACAGAACATGTGGGAGCTCTTCTACCCATCTGCCTTTCGCATCGTCCAACCTTTTCTTGAGCCCACTGACTATGACCTTGTTAATGGCCTCGGCTTGCCCATTTCCCTGAGGATAAGCTGGGGTGGAGTATCTATTTATGATGCCCATATCACCACAATACTTCCTAAAAGCCTTCTTGTCGGGCGAACGCCATTGTCTGAGACGAGTGTGTGTGGTATACCGAATCTAGTGACGATGTTTTTCCAGAAAAACTTCTTGGAGTCAACGTCTCTGATATTTGCTAAGGGTTCGGCCTCAACCCATTTAGTGAAATAGTCTGTCCCCACGAGAAGCCATCTTTTGTTTCCTGCAGCTCTCGGAAATGGCCCCACTATGTCTAATCCCCACTGCGTAAAAGGCCAAGGACTGGAGAGAGGGTTGAGAACCCCTCCAGGTTGATGAATATTAGGGGCGAACCTCTGGCATTGATCACATTTTCTGGCATAGTCCTGAGCCTCTCTCTGCATATTGGGCCACCAATAACCCTGAGTCAGGGCCCTATGGGCTAAGGACCTTCCCCCAGTGTGGCTTCCACAAATCCCTTCATGCAGTTCCTCTAGAAGTGCTTCCGTTGATTCAGGGTGCACACACAACAAGTACGGTCTTGAGAAGGATCGTTTGTACAGTTTCTGGTCCTCGGACAACCAAAAACGTGGCGCCTTTCGACGTATCTTATCTGCTTCAGACTTGTCTTCAGGAAGAATATCATTCCTAAGAAAAGATATGACCGAGTCAATCCAACTAGGTCCAGGCCTTATTAGATGGATGCGGGCCGCCTTGGCGGGGGTAAGAGTTGGCTCTAGCAAACCCTCCACAAGGATAATCCTGGGCAAACCCTGAGCCGAGGACGTTGCTAACGTAGCCAAAGAATCGGCATGGGTGTTTCCACTTCTAGAGATGTGAGCTAAGACGAAGGAGTCAAATTCTGCTTGCTGACGCTTGACCTGGGCCAAGTATTCCTGCATTCTTGGGTCCCTAGCCTCTATGGTCTCCGTGACCTGGCTGACCACTAACTGAGAGTCCAAGAACGTATGGACTTCCCTTCCACCCATCTTATGTAACATGTTCATGCCCACCAAGACTGCTTCATACTCGGCTTCATTATTAGTAGCCGAGAATGACAGCCTTAGAGATTTTTCGAAGATAATTCCCTCAGGGGATATCAGAACAAGTCCGACACCAGACCCTTTCTGATTAGCTGCCCCATCCACATACATTTTCCAAGTCGAAGGCACTGCGGCTGTGATCACACCAACTGATTTTCCATCCATTGGGATTCTTTTAGAGTTTCTTCTAGCAATGGTTCAGTAAACTCTGCCACCAAGTCAGCGAGGACCTGGCCCTTCATCGAGGTGCAAGGCTTGTATTTAACGTCAAAAGCTCCTAAAATGGTTCCCCACTTTGCCACCCTACCAGAGTAATCGGCGCTGCGTAACACCGCCTTAAGAGGCAATTGGGTCAGAACCACTACAGTGTGAGACTGGAAATAATGAGGAAGCTTGCGCGTGGCGTGAACTATGGCCAGAAGCGCTTTCTCCAAGAGCAGATAGCGCACCTCGGCCTCACTCAAAGACTTACTAACGTAGTAGACCGGTCTTTGCACCCCGCTTTCATTCCTTATAAGGACCAGGCTGACCGCGTGGACGGCCACTGCCAGATAAGCAAACAAGACCTCGTCCGCCTCGGGGCGAGACAAGATGGGTGGCCGAGAAAGATATTGCTTAAGCTGCTGGAAAGCTAACACACAGTCCTCGGTCCATTGAAACCCTTTCCATTTATTCAACAATTGGAAGAAAGGACGGCATCGGTCAGCTGACCGAGAGATAAACCTATTCAATGCAGCAATCATTCCGGTTAATTTCTGGATCTCTTTTGGGTTTCGAGGTGGCTGCAAATCCTGAATAGCCTTGACCTGCGCTGGGTTCACCTCTATGCCTCTGTGAGTAATCATGTATCCCAAAAACTTTCCGGACCCCACGCCAAAAGAGCACTTTGAGGCGTTAAGGCGCAGCTTGTACTTTCTTAGCACCTGGAAGGTATCGGCTAGATCTTTGACGTGTGAAGGTATTGTTTTGCTCTTCACCACCATATCATCTACATACACCTCAATGGTCTTCCCTAGTTGCTGTTCAAACATTCTAGTCATCATTCTTTGATAGGTAGCCCCAGCATTCTTCAAACCGAATGGCATGACCTTATAGTGGTAGTTCCCTGTTGGAGTAATGAAAGCAGTTTTCTCCTGATCCTCCAATGCTAGTGGAATCTGATGGTAACCCTGGAACGCGTCCAAAAAACTCATTCGAGGATGTCCGACAGTGGCATCCACCAGTTGATCAATACGCGGCATTGGGAACGAATCCTTGGGGCAGGCCTTGTTCAAATCTGTGAAGTCCACACATACTCTCCACGTTCCATTCTTCTTTTTAACCACAACCGTATGCCAACCATTCGGGGTAGAAAACTTCTTTAATAGCCCCGGCCCTCTTGAGTTTGAGCACCTCTTCCTTTACAGCCTCGACATGCTCTTTGGAAGAACGCCGAGGTGGCTGCCTTCTCGGCACAATGGCAGGGTTGACATTCAAACGATGACAAATGAAGTTCGGATCTACATCTGGAGCCTCATAAGGGTCCCACGCAAAAACATCAATATTGTCCTTCAAAAATTCCAACAACTCCATCTTCTCCTGGTGTGGCAAACGTATGCCGAGTTGGAAGAACCTCTTTGGATCATCGGCTATCAGAAACTTCTCTAACTCCTCACAATGAGCCTCCTCTCCTGTCACCATTCCAGGTGCATCAGGAGTTATTAACTGCTATAAGTCTTTGGTGATCAGAGCCAAAGACTCGGCTTCCGTCTGGTGCAGAACTGCAGCCGATATGCATTGCCTGGCCACCGATTGGCTACCGAGGACCTCTTCAACACATTCCCCCGAGGGGAACTTAACCTTAACATGCAAGGTAGAGGAGACAGCTCCAAGAGCGTGCAGCCATGGCCTGGCGAGGATGGCTGTATATGGGGAGTACGCGTCAACTACAATGAAATCCACCTCAACCGTTTCTGAGCCGGATTGAACCGGCAAACGGATCTGTCCCTTCGGCACAACAGCTCTCCCTTCGAAGCTTATAAGTGGTGAGTCATAAGGAGTAAGATCTTCCAGCTTCAATCTTAACCCTTTAAATAGATCAGGGTACATGATATCTGCACCGCTGCCCTGATCTATAATCACCCTCCTCACATCATAGTTCCCTATCCTAAGCGTAACTACAAGAGCATCGTCATGGGGTTGGATAGTCCCTACCTTATCCTCCTCGAAAAATCCCAAGATGGGCAAATTTAGCTTCAACCTCTTCGGCCTGCAGCCCGACTCCTCGGCCTGTGGATGTGAAACTGCCATCACCCTGGTGGGACCCGAGCCGGTCCTGCCAGGTGCAGCAAAAATAACATTAATTGTTCCTAACGCCGGCCGAGATGAATTATTCCTCTGATTATTTGAGACAGATTGACTACCCTGCCCGCTAGGTTGGCACAAGTGATGCTTCAGTTTTCCTTCACTGACAAGCTGCTCCAAGTGGTTCCAAATGGTCCGACAATTCTCGGTAGTGTGGCCCACATCCTGGTGGTACTGACAAAAGAGGTTCTGATTCCTCTTCGTAGGGTCTCCTGCCATCTTACCAGGCCATCTGAAGAAGGGCTCCTTACGAACTTTCTCCAACAACTGATGTACTGGTTCTCGGAACACAATGTTCACGGCCTGAGGTGCTGCCGAGCCGGATTGCCCAACATAATCTCTCCTCGGCTTGTTGTTGTGGTACCTGTCCGACTTGAAATCCCTTCTCTCCTGCGGGATAACCTTCTCTTTACCCTTTCCTTGCTGCTGGTCTTCCTCCACTCTCTTGTACGCGTCAATACGGTCCATGAGGCGACGTACGCTGCGGACAGGTTTTTTGGTCAAAGACTTTCTCAAGTCGTGATCAGTAGGAAGACCTACTTTAAAGGTATTGAGCGCCACCTCATCAAAATCACCATCTATTTCATTAAACATTTCCCAGTACCGGTCGGAATATGCTTTCAACGTCTCCCCTTCCCTCATGGTCATGGATAGCAGCGAGTCCAATGGTCGAGGCACTCTACTACACGTAATGAACCGCGAAGCGAATGCTCTTGTGAGCTCCCCAAACGAACCTATAGACCCTGATTTAAGGCCGTTGAACCACCTCATAGCAACGGGTCCCAAGCTAGAGGGGAAAACTTTACACATCAGGGTCTCGTTGTGAGAGTGCACCGCCATCCTCTGGTTAAAGTGACTCATGTGCTCCACTGGATCAGTCCGGCCATTGTAGATGGTGAAGGTGGGCTGGGTAAACCTCCTGGGGAGCCTCCCCTTCTCAATCCTCCGTGAGAATGGAGATTTGGAGAGTTGGTGCAACGCCCGACTCATAGCATCGTTCCCTAAGCCCCTAGAAGGAAGCTTCTTGCGTCTGCGAGATGGCTGGTCATCCTCCTCACCAGAGGACATTGCACTGGTGGGTGAGCATGACCTTGAGCTGTAGCTACCTCCCCGTACCTCCTCTGAGGAAGGATTAGATGAGGACGGTGAAGACCTACGTCTGGTGCGACGTAACTTTCTCTTCAAACGATTAATCTCCTTCTGCATGGCTTTAGCACCATCCTCATGGGTGGTGCTACCCCCACCATGAGTATGGCTAGCCCCGTGGTATTCTGTATGGACACTTCCTTCGCGATCCCTTTGACGCTCAAGACGCTCGAAAAGATCCTCCGGTTGTGATCCCTGTGACTCCGCATGGTGAGAACCCAGGCCTGCCATAGTATCCCAACTCCTTCTAGACTAGATTCCCACAGACGGTGCCAATTGTAAGTGCACAATTGCACCTAGACCCAAAGACAACTACGAGCTCAGGCCCAATGAGCCTTAGACAAAAAAATTTGTAGAACGTGAGCTTGAAACCTAGATTAGAAGTGCTGAGAACTTGATAACGGACTAAGAGTTGCAAACACATATAAATAACAAAAGATAATTGAAAATAGGCCTGCTCGGACGTAAGCCGAGGACTAATTCTGTATTATTTCTATTTCTTACTTAAAAGTTACAATTCTTAGTTTCTTTCTTTGTTGCTGATCCCCTTTCTCTCTGGCCTCCACCCCCCTTAAATACTTCCTCCCCTGATACTTTTTGGATAGTGACTAGAAGTTTCAACCCTACTGTTCAGGGGTCACTTCCCCATCAATGCGGCCAGGGAGGTAGGTGCAGAGCCTTTAATGCGGAGGTGGCAGCCTTTGCCCTTGATATTTTCTTTAACACTGGTGCATCTAGAAGGTTCAGGGTGTCCCCCTTTAACCATTAGTCTTTCCAGAGTTGTGCCTTGACCTTCATAATGAAGTCTTGAGTTCCCTTGGATCTATCCGAGGAGAAGCTCGCCCTCAGCTGTACCCTCGGATCCTCGGCGTATGGGCCAATTCGTAGAGTTTAATTCTGGAGCAGGTCGGCCCTCCATGCTACAGTCCAAAGGCCCATATGCCCATTTGGGTCCTTTTACTCCCCACAGTAATTTCCTCATCGCATGCACCAATGCTAGCACCATCTTCTCTAGTGGCAAGTACCGAGTCTCCGCATCCACCAGCGTTTTGCTAATGTAATACACCAGTCTCTGGATTCCATCTTGATGTCTTAGCAACACAACACTTATTGCATGGTCGGAGACTGCTAAATGCATATAAAAATCTTCCTTAGGCTCAGGTTGAGATAAAATAGGAGGGGTGGCCAAATAGCACTTCAAGTCTCTAAACATCGTGTCACACTCCTCAGTCCATTGAAAACCCTTCGACTTTTTCAACAACTGAAAGAACAGTTTACACCTATCCGTTGACCTTGAAACAAACCGATTCAGGGCGGAAATCATCTCGGTAAGTCTTTGCACTTCTTTGGGGTTACTGGGTAGGTTAAGCTGTTGAATTGCTGTAATTTGGTTAGGGTTAACCTCTATTCCTCAGGTAGTTATCATATAGCCAAGGAACTTACTTGACCCCACACGAAAGGCACATGTGCTTGCATTTAGGCGCAACTTGTGTTGTCTCAATATTTTTAACACCTCGACCATATTCAGTACATGCTCTTCACTCTTCTTGCTCTTAACCACCATGTCATCAATATAAACTTCCACTGTGTCCCCGATCTAATCTTTAAATATTCGAGTGACCATTCCTTGATACATAGCTCTCGCATTCTTTAGCCCAAAAGGCATCACTGTGTAATGATAATTACCTTCGGGCGATATGAAAGAGGTTTTCTCCCAATCCTCTGGTGCCAGGAAAATCTAATGATAAACTTGAAATGTGTTATGGTCATATGTTATTGTAATTGACTAATCTTTTGAAAAAATGCACTTTACTTATAATTGGGTAGATCTAAGATGAGTTTAGTACTTCAAGAAACATGTTGTTCAAGTCAAGTATTAAAGACATGAAGATTGGTCTAAGAAACAAGTGAAGAAAATCTATTCATTAAGTCTCGACAGATAGGTCGACAGATGCCTACTATCGAGATTTAATGTGAAGCTCGATAGATAGCTCGACAGCAACTCGATCTATCGAGATTTATGATTTTCAGTTTTCCATATTTGAATTTCGGCCCAGCCTTTTGTATTTGTTTAGGGTTTCTTTTCTCATAACCCTAAATATATATAAGGCTTATTTTAAGAGCTGTCACATATGAATACATAAACCAAGAGACTTATTTTCTTTGCGAGAAGCTACTATGTTTGTATGCCATAGGGTTTTGTAACTAATTGCTTTCTGATCTTCATTGTTGATCAAGTGAAAAACTTTGCAGCTAACAACATTTGTTCAAGTTGTTGGATTTAGTCACATACTGGGATCCTTGCAAAAAGGTTAGTCACAGATTGGAGATTTGTGCATCAAGGGAAAGAAGGCTACTACAAGATCAAGTCCAATTGGGTATTGGAGAAAAGGTTCAATTGTAAGTTGGTATTTCGAGATAAGCCTGGGTAGTTTCTAAGATTCCTTAACCTTGTAACCGCTTGACTGTTGATTAGTGGATTTTTGGGAGTGGTGACCTTAAAATCACCCGGTGGAATTTTTTGCCTTGCAAGGTTTTTCCCATTTGTCAAAAAATCACCGTGTCAATTTATTTTCTGTTGCAGTTAGTTTCTTTGGTAATTTGTATGTGTCTTCACGATTTACATGAAATTGAACCTAATTAATCAACTTGGGTAATTGAATTAATTAAGCGGGGTTAAGCTATTTTAACCCAACAAATGGTATCAAAGCAGGTATATTCTGATTAGGTTTTAATTTTTACTGTGTGATCCATTGACCCTTATTGTTATGGATCATGGGCAATCCTTGATTATTCCTCCTTTATTTGATGGTACTAACTATGCATACTGGAAAGTACGCATACTGGAAAGTACGCATAAGAGCCTTTTTGTAATCTTTAGGTGAGAAAGTATGGCTTGCAGTTGAAGTAGGCTGGATGAAGCCTGAAGAGCCACTAGCCACATGGGATGATATGAAGATCAAAGTAGCAAATTTTAACAGTGGAGCACTAAATGCTCTATTTAGTGCTGTGACCAATGAAGAATTCAAGAAGATCTCTTTCACTGACAATGAGAAGGAATCATGGACTATTCTTCAGAATATCTACGAGGGCACAAAAGCTGTTAAAAACTCCAAGCTTCAAAGGCTTACTACCAATTTTGAGGACATAAGGATGGATGAGGATGAGTTTTTTGATGAATTCTATGCCACGCTCAAGAACTTGGGAACTTGTAAACCTATGAACTAGGATTAGCAAGGGTTGGCAAGGGTAGCAAAGGCAAGAACATGGCCTTGAAGGTTAAGAATGATGATAACAATGAGTCGTTTGAAGATGAATATACCAAGTTAAAATCTTACATTACCAAAAAATTCAAGAAGTTTATCAAAAATGTGAATGTCAAAGCAAGTGACAAGGATCGTAAACAGTCTGCATTCTCTCAATTCAAGTCCCAAGACAAAGGCAAGGGAGAATTCAAGGATGCTAGTCAAGGCAACAGTGTTCCTACTGGGCCAAAGTGCTATGGGTGTCAAGGATTTGGACACAAGAAGCAAGAGTCTCCCACATATCTCAAATATATTGGCAAAAGCAAAGCCCTAGCTGCCACTTTGAGTAATACAGAACCAAAAGTTGATTTTGATGAAAGTGACCAAGAAGGGATAATGAGTGCTTTCATAGCTATTGTTGAGTCCTTTGAGGAAGTAGTAGACCCAATTGATGAGGAAGAAGAGTTGATAGAATCAAAATTTGAGAAGATGGATGATTAGGATGACATCCACACTGCTTACACAAAGTTGTACAAGGTATTTGAGAAGCATGAGAAGCTTTACAGGTTGGCCACAAGAAAGCTCAGTGAAGTGGAGTTAGAACGTGAGGAACTCTCCACCAAGGTTGATGAAGCTAATCTGACCATTAGAACATTCAGGTTTGAGAACAACTGAATGTTGAATTGTTTTAAGTTAGAGCATAACTGGAAAGAACTTCAAGTGCCAAGTTGAATGAAATGCTAAACATCTAGAAGTCTGCGTTTGACAGAATAGGTCTCGGGTATGATCACTCTCTCTCCTCCTGTAGTACCTCTTCTAATGCTTTAAATAGAGTTATTTTTAATCCATCTGCTAATAATGATAGCTCTATGGTAACTGAACCTAAAACTGAAAATGTGAGTGAAGGTAAAAGTGATAAGGGAAAATCCATTCTAGGAGCACCCCTTAAGGTTGGTAAGAAAGAGACTAAACAGAATAATTATCGCTCCACCAACAAGAAGTCTCAACCAAAGAAGTCTCACTTTTGTCACTACTGTGGAGCATTTGGGCACACTAGTCTAAATTACTATAAGTGGTCAGCCACCCAAAAAAGCAATGGTGTGTCATCTCTGGGGAACCAAAATCAACTCCAAATCTTTTTAGCCCCTCTTGGAGAACTTCTTAAGGCGGTCATGCTTCTCTCAAACTTCAATGGTTTCAACTCTTCTCCTTATCCATCTGTACAAAGGTTCATGTAAAAGAAAGGATCCCCATCTAGGTCTCCTGTCTGGAAGAAAAAGGATTCTAAGTGATTTCTTCTCTTTTCTGATCCCTTGTATAGTTCATGTTGTGGCTTGAGTCAATCTAGTTTTGATGCTTTGTTTGTTTGTTTGTTTGCTTTTTTTTTTTTACTTTGTTTTAAGTTTTTTTTTTTTTTAAAAAGGGAAAAATCAGAAAAATACAAAAATAGTGTGTGTTTGTGTATATTGGTACTTGTGTTCCTTGGATGGCCTTTGAAACAAAGTTTCTCAACTTTGTATCATTTGTAACTTAGACGAGCAACTTCATGCATAACTAAGCAATGTCAGCTTTGTGACTCCTTCATGTGATTTGAATAATTTGGTTGATCTCTTATCTTTCATATCTTAAATCACTCTTTTTGACGGGAAGGACTAGAAAATCCTAAGAGAAAAACATAAATAACCATCTCACCACTAAAACTCATCAATCATAAAATATCTGTGTTCAATTCATAAAAGCCGTACTCTGTAAGGTGTAGCACTTGCATAGCAAAAGCAAGATGTTTAGCGTATATAATTGGGTATTTTCTTTTTTCTCTTATATACCCATGCATAATATGCTTAAAAGAAAAATATGCAAAGAACATGAAAAAAGAAAAAAGAATCAAAATGCTTTTAATATGGTTGCAAGCGTGTTTCTAGGGTAGGTGAGAGTTATATGATATACCTCAAAGGTGATGGTCTCTATTAAACAGTTATGATTGTGTGTGATTGTATTTGATCCTCCTATATCATTACTTTTCATACAATGGTTTACTTATGCTCTCTTGCAAAAGTTTCATACACAACACGCATACTCTTTGCTACTTTTGATATTATTGTATGGATACAATGTGATTTGGTCATCACAAAGAATACATGTGGTAGTATATGCTCTCTAAACTATCTAAACATGTTTTGAAATAAAATTAGTAAGACTTGTTTAGTGTGTTTTTTATCTAGGAATGCTTTGCATCTAGACTTGAGGTTGTGTTTTGAAATGAAATTGAATTTTTCAATCAATACCAAATGCAACCCTAGTATCTCGTGTCTTGTATGGAAGTCCAGTATCTCGTCTTGAAGCAAAAGCAGTCTAATTAAGATACAAAAGGTAAATATTTATATTCGACTTTATCATGGATGAGACTTACAAGATTAGGAATCATACCATCCTTGGTCAAAAGAAATAACTAAATTCGACAATGCATAGATAATATAAAAAGTGTAAATATATAATGGAGTTAGGATTTATTTGATTTAAGATAAAAATGTCTAAAATGGAAAAACACGCGCGCACACACACACAATATGTTGCACAAGAGGAAAGCTGATCATCAGTTATCTTTCCAAACAGAGTAAAAATAATAATTTCTAACATCACTCTAAACCACAAATAACTTACAACGACCCATGCTTCGGTTTCCGGTCTAAGATTCTTGGTCCATAGGTTGAGTTGACCATGTCAATGAGAAGGCGAAATTCCATCCATGAAAATAGTGCAACTGGAACACTAGCAAGGCAAATGACTGGAATGACCATCCATGATTTTCCTTGTAGAATAATAAAAAGAGAAGCACAAAAGGTTATCATCATGGTTGCTATGGAGAAGATAAGGGTGGAAAGGCCTATCATCATCTTTATGGGTAAGGATCTAAGGAAATCTTCCTCTGCATAACGTGATGTGAGGACGCCAAGAAACATCAACAATGAAGTTGAGGCAGAAACTAAAGACAGAGCATCACATATTATAAAGACCAAAAACACCTTCTCATGTAAGAAAATTGGCAAGCCTAAATCTTGATTGTTGCCACCCGGAACAGTAATTACTGCTGCAAACATAATGGTAACAATTAGAGCGCCTACCAATGTACAAGAAGATGACGTCTCCTTCATCCATTTTTCTCCTTCTTTCACCAACTCTTTATGGCTTTCTGTAAACAATTCTCGTGCTGTTTGACCATTTGTGTTTATGGAGTCTAATACGGAAGGATGGACAACACTCCCCACCTCCTGCATTTATTATACAGAACCTCATAAAGATTATAGTTTAAGATATACAAAACCTCATTTGCCAAGCAATGGCGGAGCCAAAAAATTTTCTTAAGGGGATTCAAGATAAATGTATCATTGTATTCCAACATCCTTAATTCTCTTAAAATAAATCCATATGACTTTATTTTGGGAAAAAAAAATTTGGTAAAATTATTCACTTATATATTCTTATAAACCTATGCTTTAAATACACCTAAAATTAATGACTTATTTATGACAAAAAGTAGGGATGACAATTTTGTCCTGTCTCACGAAGGTTTTCCCTGCCTCACAAAGGAGTGCGGTGGGGATGGGTTTAGATATTTTAGCCCCACCTCATTCCCGCCCCGCATTGATAATGGCTATAATTGTAAATTTTCCATACCTAAAACCCATACTATTTGAACAAACAAATAAACACTAGCTTATTTAAATGCCTTGATATTAATGTTTTTGTTTTTAATATTGTCCTGTTATAGACTTGGACAATATTATTCCATTCTTTAGTTTTATTTGATGAAATAAATTTAGTTATAGTCTCAAGTATATTTATATTAATGAAATAAGCTTTATAAAAAAAAAAAAAATCTAATAGTTATGTGGCAAATTAACAAGAAGTAGAATTTTACAAGGTTGGGTGGGGTCTGTGAGGCCGTAAGGGGCGGAGATAGGGCAAGAAAGTTTTCCCCATCGTATGGGGTAGGCCAGGCTGGGGTAAGACAAAACCATGCGAGGCAGGGGTGAAAATCTCATCCTTCGCCCCGCCCGCCCCCCCCCCCCCCCCCGCCATTGCTATCCCTAACGAATAGTCAATGTTAAAAGGAAAATGAATGAGACAACAATTAATTAAAGAATATTTATAATTAAAAAAAATGAAGGGGGTCATTACCTAAAATTTATTCAAAATTTTGATATTAAAATAAAGGGGGAGGGGCATTTTTGGAGAAGCCAGGGGGACCTTGGCCCATGCACAAAGTACTTGACAATCTAGGGGAAATGGTTCAATCTGTGAAGCAGTATATTATAACTATCTTAAAAAAAAACCTTATAACTTATTGTCTCTTTCCCGTTATTTTAAAGAATGATTCGATCTATTGTGAATGAAAGGTTTTAGGATTAAAACGCAAGAAAGATTAAATGCCCAAAAATTTGTCAATTATAGATATGTATGTGAAATAGTAGAGGTAGACGAGTGTGAAAGAATAATTTTCCCTATTATATAGGAGCATTAAATAATACAAAAATACATAGGTATGCAAGTGCAAAAAGTACTAATTTTGTAAGGATAATAAAGTGTAGTGATGCACTGAATCATGACAGTTACATCTTGGCCTTCGGCTCTTGGGCCTATTTGATCTAGTGTATTGGATTTTTCTTAGAGATTATTATAGTATATAAGATAAATTATAATAATATCCAAGAATTTTGTAACTCAATTGGTCGTCATTTTGATGTGTTTATGACATCTAGGATTCAAATCACACCTCTCCCTTTGTAACTATTGAATTAATAATAATAATAATAATAATAATAATAATAATAATGCAGTTTAGAGGTTTTATCTATTTTAATTCATAGGTGAAATTACATAAAAAGGATTAGAGTCTACACACTATTTTAGATTAGGTCTTAGTTTTTTAATTTCGTCAATAAAAGTCATAAACTTGGGAAATTATTTCAATTTGAATCCTGCATCTACATACTTTATTTGTATATGATATACCTTATTCTGAGTAGTAATAGAGCAGAGAAAAAGGGAAGCCGTTTATAAAATGTTACATTTTACCTAAGGAATCAATTTCTATTTTTTGCCCATCACTTTATAACTCTAAGTGAAATTTCCCTCTCCAAACAGATCTTTCTCACTTTATTCTTTCTATTTAATAATTCCAAAATTGATTTATGAACTAATCTTAGGTGAAATGCAGAGTTTAATCAATGGTTTTCCATTTCAATATAATATATTGCTGCCCAAAATAATAAAGAAAAACAAAGACCTTAAATTGAAACAAACTTATAAATTTGAGACTTTAATTTTCAAAAATTAAAATTTTAAGACCCAATATAGAATATGGTACAAATTTTACACCTATTTATATGACCATCTAATTTATATTAGTTGCTTCTTCTTCATAGATTGTGTCTTTTAAGCTTTATGAGATAATAAATTGAGTAATTTGTATCAATCATATTTTTCCAACAAAAAATAGACACAATGTTTTTAATCATTTAAATACTATCACCGTTTAGTATGAAACAATACGAATCTCAATAAAATATTTAATGTTAGGTTCTATATGTATACGATAATTGGCAAATACATGAATACAAACTTGTGTAGGTATAGATCATAATGTCTATAAATTTGATTAAACAATACTTGAGATGCTACAAGTCAAAGTGCAAGAACATGCAAGCTGTTGTTTTGAAAGAATCTGATTTTAGCAGATACGATTGATCGAAGATGCGGTTTGATCGATCAAAGCACGATTCTATAGATTTTAAATTCAGCCTATTAAGCCCATCAAGTGATTAGGGTTTTAGTCCAATTTCACTAGGTATATAAAGAAAATTCTAATTCACGCTATTCTTTTAAAATTTGAGAGGTTATGTGCTTTTTACTCTTTCAAGCATCTACCGAAGATCACACTCATACTTTTAGTGAGTTCTAGTTAGATGAAATAAATATGATAATAAAAAGCACAATGATCAGGAATGAGCGCTATAAATTTAAACTCATATATATATATATATATATATATATATATAAAACTTTAATTAATTCTAACAATTTAATGCCTTAAAAAAACGAATTAGAATGTGAAATCACCAATTTTTTAGTCTCTTTCATTTAACTTCCATTTCGTGTTTGTCATTTTATGAATTTTTTTTTTTATTATCTCATTTCTGTTCATTTTCCTTACCGTATTGGTAGGATATTGAAGTCGTACTTCTCCAGTACTAGATCACTCACATTCTGACATTTATGTGGATCTTTATTCACCTAAACACTCACGCATTCTCACCTTTTAGTGGCTCTTTTATGCTTTTAGTCAACCAGTTTAGAATAGAGTTTTCAAAGAGTGTCAGATAATTAATCATAAAACCAAGAGAGAACTGAAAACAAGTCATCATTGAAATTATTTAAAAAATATATAAAGTGAGAGATATTACCTTATACCATTGTACTTCTCTTTGCATTAGAAAAGCTGCGCCTGGAACGGTATTACGTTTAGCGGAAGGTTCGAACATCGCTGCAATATGTAATATGCTGTTTGAATCTTTATCTGCTCCTGCAAGTTTTGAGTTCTTTGCAGCAGATTTGCATATGAGTCGAAATACTTCATCCTGACGATGAAGAACGGCAAGCATAAATATGTTTCGTTCCGTGGAGTTTTCAACACACCATACAAGTTTAGGACATGCGTTCAGTATAGCAGTGACAAACTCAACTCTCCCTTTCTTGACAGCTTTGATGGTGGCTTTAATAACCATACCAATTTCTAGTTGTTGAAAACTCGAACTTGGTAACACTTCGCACATGCGAAGTAAAAGTTTATCGGATTGGTGGTGAAGAAGCTTCAATTCATATATTTGATTGATTTCTGAGTCAATAATCAAAACAATGTTTAGTCAACTAGATAATAATAAAAAATGAAAAAAAAAAGAAAAAGAAAAAAGAAGAAGAAGAAGAAGAAAGAAGTTGACCACAATGATCAATGAGCAAGATATGAAATTAATTGAATAATGTATCATACCCAGGAATTTAAGGAGATTCCAAACAGATCCTTGAGCTGCAAAGTGAAAAGAGAAAAATGAAAAAAAAAAAAAAAATGAAATACGCTTACTTAAAAAGAATAGGGAGCAGTTAGTTAGGGTTTACGCTTTTGCTACCAAGATTTGTTATGTAGATGCAGATTCGTAATGTATTTATAGTTAGAAGCTTTTTATAGACTAGAGGAAGCTACAGACGTGCGTAACAGTTTAAATAGATCACTGTAACTAAAATCCTTCCAGAGTAGAGATCTACATTCTAGTGAAGTTTTCTCTCTAAAGTTTTTTTTTTTAACATTTCTCTCATTTTTTCTATGTTTCTTGAATTCTCAATCTTCATGGTATCAGAGACTTGAAGATAATCCATTTTTTCAACCAATCAGCTATGAATAAGTTTAATCTTACAAGTTCTCTCCACCATAAACATCATTTTATTCTATCCATGCACATTTCAAATCTTATCTCTGTCAAGCTCGATAGCTCTAACTATGTGCTTCGGAAGTACACAACTAAATCCTGAAAAGTCAAAATAGTATCTCCTAGATAAGAGTGGTACAACATCAACAAGTGAGAATCCACTCTATCAACAATGTAAGGCATGAGATTAAGTGCTTAAAACTCTAATCAAAGCAACTCTTTCACCCTCAGCATTGTCTCTGGTAGTGGAACAAGAAATTGCGCAAGGAGTTTGGAAGGTCCTTAAACGGTGATATACCTGTATCTCATGCGCACGTGCTCAATCTGAAAATGGAGTTGAACAACGTGAACAAGAATAACGAGACAGTGAATAACTTTCAGCGAAATATTCTGGAAGTTAAAAATAAGTGTGCTTCTGTGGGAGTTCATGTGGTTGACAAAGAAATTCTCCACGCAGGGGGTGTTTGGTTGGCCATAATTGTTAAGTTGTGATTTTTCTATGTTAGTTTTTGTTGGCTTTATTTGTATGTGCATAATCTTATTGTGGTTGAATCAAAAATATTTTTGTTTGCCTTTGGAGGTGTTTTTCAATAACCTTGATTTTATCTCTCATGAATTTGAGTTTTGTATTTTGTGTTGTTTTTCGAAAAAAATCTTGAAAATTTGGTTTTGAAAAACAAAGGGTCAAAGTCACTTGTGAGTGCTTCACAAGTAACTTGTGAGTTGATCAAGCTGCTATTTAGTTTTCTCAAAATTCATGTTGGGGCAATGGCACTCGCAGCTGGCTTGCAAGTTGGCCTGCCTACGATTTTCCTATATTAGTTTTTAAATGGGCATTTCATGAGTTTTGTGTTTTAACTTCGTATATCTCTCTCTTGCGACTGTCTCATCCCTAAACCTCATTTTTTTAGTCTACTACATCAAAACCTAACCAAAATCAATTGCATCTCAGTTCTCAAACATCTCTAAGGTAATTTTTATCTTTTTCCTTTGATTTCAATCCTTAGATTTTGTTTTTGGGGGAGGTTTTGAGTTTATGGTTGGAATTCTCACAATGGGAGTTGGAAAAAACTTAATTTTTGTCTAATATTTTTTATTGAATTATGTTGACTTCGATGCTGTGTTTGATGTTGTGCCTTTGTGACATAATTTTCCTAAATTAAGGCTAGTTGTGCACATGTTCGTTCATTGTTCATATGTTGTTTTTTCATTTGCACACTGGGTGTTCGATGAAATGTCCAAGTGACATCTTCATCCATGTTTGGGCTCTAATGAGCGCCTAACCTTGGGGATAAGTTTTTTATGGATAGTAAACCATGTCCATGCATTCATTCATTTTGACATTTTTTGTACTTATGCACTTTTGCCTCTATGTCTACGCCATAACCCATGTGTGTCGTTTGTATGAGTGCATGTGTTTTTCGATTATGTGTGAATGCTTGTGATTCTATCTCATACATCTTGTGGTCTTTCATGAAATTCATTCATGCACTCATTCTTGTTTGATCTTCATTTCTCATATAGAGATATTTTTCAAGTTAGATTTTTATCAATCCAAAGAAAAAACCACCCCTTCCTATTTGTTTGTCTAGTGAGATAGTAGAAAGAAATTTAGACCCCTAAGAGCCCTCCTTTACCACTTAAGTGGAACTTGAGAGTTGGGAGTGAACAAGCATTTACATACAAAGAAATGCTAGTGATACAAACTTTTTTACAAAAAAAGAAAAAATTACAAAATATTGATATAGTGAATAATTATTGATAAATGAAAAAATGATATTAGTAGTGAGCCTAGATGAAAATCAATAAAAAGTTGACCATAATAACAGTTTGCAAAATATTGTAAAATAGTTTATATATATAGCATTACTCCGACATACAACTAAGACAAAGTCCTGTTTGTCAAATATCACTAAAGATTAGTAGTTTTTTGTTTTTGTTTTTGTTTTGTTTTTATTTTTTTATTTTTATACAAGATTGAAATTCTACTTTAGTTTAATCTAAGTGTATATGTATGTAAAGTTCCCTCCTCAATACTTGAATCTTGGTCCTTGCCCATTTCTTCCCCCCTTCTCACACCTTACAAGCACATATACTTGTGGAGTGACCATCGCACTAAGAGTGTACGGTGGTCAAAAGATTAGTAGTTACAACTCCTAGATTTGTGCAATTCTGTAACATAGGTTCCTATAATAGAGCTTCCCTTTTCGGTTTGATATATATATTTTTTCTCCTTTAGCATTTTGCATCTAGTATTAGAATATAGTGGTAGTTTATTAGTTTCTCCATTTCCTTTGTCCTGAAAAATATGGAAAATTATTTTACCACTATTATCTATATTTAAATGAAAATAATGCTATTGCAATTTATTAGTTTCTCCATTTCTTTTCTCACACCTTACAAGCACTAATACTTGTGGAGTGACCATTGCACCAAGAGTGTGTGGTAGTCAAAAGATTAGTAGTTACAACTCCTAGATTTGTGCAATTCTACAACTTAGGTTCCTATTATAGAGCTTCCCTTTTCTGTTTGATATTTTATCTCTTTCTTCTTTTTTCTCCTTTAGCATTTTGCATCTAGTATTAGTATATAGTGGTAGTTTATTAGTTTCTCCATTTCCTTTGTCCTAAAAATATGGAAAATTATTTTACCACTATTATCTATATTTAAATGAAAATAATGCTATTGCTATTTATTAGGTGAGCAAAATTGAACTTTTTCCAAAATATTATTTTCATTGTGACAAATAAAAGATCCTATGAAAAGTTGAGTATTGATAACAATTTACCTGATCTGACATTTCTTGCTTGACCACTTTTTTCCTTCTCTGATTTTTGGATGCTTATAGGAATTTGGTTGGCGGCATGAGTGGGTGGAATGCATATACCTTGCAGCAGAATTGACCAATGAATCTTGAGTAAAAGAAACAATGATGATGAAAAATAAAATAGGAGGACTTCAATTTTTCTTAATTTCTAATGATATTAAATAAGTTTTTTAGATCTCACATGCATCCATCTGTGTCGAAATCATAATATTTATTTTTTAATTATATTTTAGATTTTAGAAGCATAACAAGTTTAGCCTTCATATAATTTCTTTATACAAATTATCTTATTTAATTTCTTGCAACATTCCTAGTTCTACTGATATGGGCTATTTCCCACGAGTTGAATTGACTCTTTCCCATTTGCAGTCCTTCAACAACCTTTTGGATAGAAGTTGGACTTGGAACTTTGCCTTGCAGAGCACTGACCACTACTTGTGCATCACTTTCAAGTGTAACATCCTTAAGCATGAGGTCCCATGCCAGCTGAAACCCTTCTTCTGCTGCTCTAGCTTCAGTTTCTAGTGCACCCCACAGCCATTCGAACCTCTTGCTCATTGCCCCCATTAGCTGCCCCCATTCATTTCTAATCACAACTCCAACCCCACAGCCCCTTCCATCCTTGAATACTGCACCATCTACATTGATTTTATAGCAGCCCGGTCTAGGGGGGTCCAATGGGGCTTTGCAGCAGGTGGAGGTCTAGCTGAAACTTGCTGAACCTATCTTACTTCCTTAGCATATTCCTCGGCTTCCTTCACGATCCCCTCAACACCCTATTTTTCCCTCCATGTCTTATATTATTTTTGTTGTTCGACAATTTCCAGGCTGTAATTGCAAACAGTTCCCAGTCCACCCTCGGGCACCTCTCCCTAATTTCCCACATTATGTCCAAAAACTCCATATGAGATTTAGGAAGAAAAGGCAGCTTCAGCTTTGTTGCACCCCACACCTCTTTTGCTGTTTTGCAACCCCACAGTACATGACCTAATGTTTCATTTTCTCCACACGCATCACAGCTGACCCCTTCCCCTATTCCCCTTGCCTTCAATCTCCACTTAGTTGGCAGGATATTTTTGCTGGCCCTCCACATAAAATGTTTGACCTTATTCAGGCAATCCAAATTCCAGATTAACTGCCATAAAGCTTTTAGTCTAGACCCATCAGAGCTTTCACCCCTCTCTGCTTGGCATCTGCTCTGTTGCACACATCTTTGGGCTACTCTATATGCACTTTTGACAGAAAATCGTCCATTTGGAGTCCAAGCCCAGATCAAAGAGTCTTTAGGCAGCCTAGGAGTTATTGGAATTCCCAATATTACTTGTGCTTCAAAGGGCAGGAAGGTGTTATTTACCTTTGCAATATCCCAGCTTCTTCTGTCCATATCAATGAGACTTGAGACCATCACCCTTTCACTAGAAAGGTTCCTCGGGCTGACCACCTTAAAGGAGTTCAGTGTTAGAATCCATCTATCTTCCCAAATGTGTACCCTTTTCTCGTTGCCAATTACCCATCTGGCTCCCTTTTCAACAATATCCTTCACCGTCATGATGCTCCTCCACACATAGGATGGTCTACTCCCCAATTGTGCCTCCCTAAAAGAGTATCCTGCAAATTATTTCGCCTTGAAAACCTTGTGGACCGTGGAGCTTGGGTTTTGCTGAATCCTCCATGCTTGTTTGCAAGGAGGGAGAGGTTGAAGGCTTTTAAATCCCTAAATCCCATTCCCCCTTCTATTTTTGGAGTGCACAATTTGTCCCAGGCTATCTAGGCCATTTTTCTCTCCTTATCTTTCTGCCCTCACTAAAATTTACTCATCATAGAATTTAGCTCCTTGCATAAAGACTCCAAAAGTTTGAAGCAACTCATTGTGTAGGTAGGAGTGGTTTGGGCCACGACTTTGATGAGAATCTCTCTACCCGCATTAGAGAGAAGTTTTCCTTTCCACCTGAAAATTTTTCTACCCACAAGGTCTTTTATGAGATTAAATGCTTTCCTTATACCCTTTCCCACTAGTGGCGGCAACCCAAGGTACTTCTCATGATATTTTATGATTTGAGCTCCAAACTGACTTTTCACTTGTTCTTGGACATCTTCACAAGTATTTTTTCTGAAGAAGAGAGAAGTCTTCTCCTTATTAAGTTTTTGACTCGAGTAAGCTTCTTAATCCTCAAGCACCTTTAGCACCCTTCAGCCCTCTTCAACTGTAGCTTGACAAAAAACTATGCCATCGTCCGCAAACAATAGATGGGAAATTCTTGGGGCTCCCCTACAAACTGCGATTCCTTTTATATGCCCTGCTACCTCCTCCTTCTTTAACATGACTGTCAAACCCTCCGCACAAAGTAGGAAGAGGTAAGGTGAGATTGGATCACCTTGCCGAAGCCCCCTTGATGGTGTAATTCTACCTTTGGGTTCCCCGTTGATTAGTACCGAGTATGACACTGTGGTCACACACGCCATCACGAGGGAAATCCAATTATCATGGAAGCCCATCTTTTTCATCATTGCTTTTAGATAAACCCATTCTACCATGTCGTAGGCCTTGCTTATGTCAAGCTTAATGGCCATGAGAGCTTCCTTTCCCTTTTTCCTTTGATTGATACTGTGCATCGTTTCAAACGCCACAAGCACATATCTATTATGAGCCTTCCTAGAACAAAAGCACTTTGTGCTTCATCAATCACTACTACAAGGACTTTTTTCAGACGGTTAGCAAGGACTTTTGATATAATTTTGTAGATCACATGAAACAAGCTAATCGATCATTCAGTAATCTTTTGGGGATTCTTAACTTTTGGAATAAGGCATATATAAGTTTCATTAATAAAACTAGGTAGAACAGCAGCATTCAAAGCATCCAAGACACAATCTGTTACATCACAACCCACAATGTCCCAATATTTCTAATAAAAGATACGAGACATACTGTCTAAGCCCGGTGCTTTTGTGGGATGCATTTGTTTGAGTGCTCTTTCTACTTCATCACCCTTGAATTCCGCTAGTGGCTTTGTAGTGACCCAAAATGGGGTTTTGCAATCCATGGAATCCCACATTGCCCTAGAGGATGTGCTTATAAGGAGTGACCTTCCTTTAATGTGTAGAGGCATTTTCCCCCATTGCTGTGTGCTTTGAGGGAGAACAAAACCGTGAGGGGCATGGGCCACAAAAAGGACAATATCTACACAGTTGGGGAGGGGTCGTTACAAGCTCATCATTCATATCCGGTGTGAGCCGAGTGTTGATTGCACTCAAACTGGCTTCAAAGTTAGTGGAGCGGTTTGACCTGAAGATGGCAGCAAAATACTCCAATATAATGTTCTCAATCCTTCCCTGATCTTCCTGCCACACCTCTTCCATGTTTTCCAGCGCCACAATCCTATTTTTCTGCCATCTTTGGCTAGCCGTGGCATGAAAAAACTTTGTATTCCGGTCTCCCCATTTGATCCATAGTGCTCTCGACCTTTGATTCCACATTATTTCCTCTCTAAGCAGCACCTCATTTATTTCCTCCTTCAGGTTTCGAATCTCCTCCACCTTCTCATTGGTGCTTTCCGTGCCTTCTAGTTGTTGAAGATAGGATTGTTTTTGCCTTAGTACTTTGTTTATGTTTCCAAATTCCCTCCAATTCCATCTCTGCAATTGATCTTAACTCCGCTTCAGTTTGTTCGTAATAGAGGACTCTATGTAATTTCTGACTGGATCCCAAGCCGATTCTACCACCTCCTTGCACCCTTCCTCCCTTGTCCACATAGCTTCGAACATGAAACACTTCTTTGGTGGCTTTCTTGGTTAGGTGCATTTGAGCACAAGGGCCAAAAGACAATGATCAGATATTGACATCGAAAAATGATAGACACTTGCCTCAAGAAACATCGTCATCCACCCATCGTTTGCTACCATCCTATCTAATTGAAGCTTTGTTCTTTGATTCCCAAAACGCTAGTTGCACCAAGTGAAGAGCTGCCCCACAAAACCCAAATCCACTAATCCACACCGCTCCAAACAAACTCTAAAACCTTCCATCTGTTTTACTTCTCTTTCCAACCCACCCGATTTTTCAAAGTGATGCAATATCTCGTTGAAGTCTCCAAATACAATCCACGGCATGTCGCATTGTGAACTCAAGGCTTCCAGCAATTGCCACAAGATGAATCTCTTCTCCGTCTCGGGTTGGCCGTAGAAGCCAGTTGCACGCCATGGTCTCGATGAAGAATCTTCTCAGACAACCAACTAACATTGGCACCTTCTTTCCACAGTAAAGCAAGTCTGCTGCTTCTACTGTCGCTTGGAACAACAATACCCTGTGTGAAATCAAGCTTTGACTGAATCCCCTTAATCTGACCCGCACTGGCCTTTGTTTCTGCAAGGAAAACCAGCAAAGGATCTCTAGCTCTTACCTCATCGGGGAGGGTTCAAACCACCGGGGTAGACCCCAACCCTCGGCAGTTCCAAGCAATGATACTCATTGGGCTCGGCGGTGCTGCGTCACAGTCACCACCTCATTGCCATCCATCTGCTCCTCATCTCCTAAGGAAGGTTTGGTCTATTTCTTACCTTTTCTTCTTTTTTGGTCGACTAAATTTGGGTCTAGTTCTTTAAGTGGAGTTAGGCCTTCACGTTCCTAGGTTATTGGAGACTTGGAGTTAAGCCCACCTGCATTGGTTCATTCTTTCCTTCCCTCGCCAAACGTTTCTAGTGCCCACTCTTTGGGCAATGCTTTTCAGAAGTCCATCCCATTTTCGAATCAAACAGCATGGAAATTGGGCTTTGTTCATCATTAAATTGGTTTGGGCTTGGCTCTTGCTTCCTTATGGACCGGTTTGGTACCAACTCAAATTTAAACTTTGGCTCGATCCCTTGACATGTTGCTTTCTCCCACTACATCCCTTATTGTTCCCTCTACTTTTTCGTCCCCCATGTTACCTTTACCTTCTTCATGTAACTCCCTTTTCTGGTTGGGTGGGGAATCATGTTCTGCTGCTTCCCATGCAGGGCTAGTGTCACCCTTAGTGTCCAGCCTAGGCACGTGATCTCTGCCACCTCCTTCCTTCTTCCTAACCACATGGATTTTCATCACCCTTTCCTATGTTCTCTCTCCAGCAACCCAGCTTCTTCCTTCGTCTTCACCACCCGTGCCTAGTTTGAACGAGTCCTTGAATCCTCTTCTTATTGGTTCTCCCTTTAGCCAAGCCCCATATTGTAAGTCGCCATTTTTCTGTTGAGGGTTTTCGGAGCTACTCAGATAGTCCTTTAGAGCATGACTGAGCATCCCACAATTGTAGCAGAAGTTAGGGAGCCTTTCATACTTGAAGTTGATCCACTTGCTCTCTCCCCCTTCTATGGTGACCCTTTTACCTCAAACCAGACGTTTTGTCACGTCTATACGGACCTTCACCCGAAGGCATTTCGCCCATTGAACCCCTGAGTTCGAGACATCCATATCCAGTACCTCCCCTAGCTTGGACCGAATCACCACCCCTGTTTCCCTCGTTCTGCTCATTAGTGGAAGATGAACATCTAGACCTAGAACAGAGCCCATTTAAGTTCTATCTCCCTTGGGATTAGTTCTGGCTCAAATTTTTGGATTAGCACTAATTGTTTTTCATAGCTCCATGGACACATATCAAGGACTTTTTTCTTATCCCGTCCATCCCCAAATTCTACCACAAACAGATCCTCTTCTGTCTCTGAAATTTGAACTCCCTTATTCAATTTCCACAACATCCTCATATTCTTTCTTAGGGAGTCCAAGCTAATGCTTCTGTGTGATAACACCTTTAGGATTACATAGTTTTGCCCCCTTTCCTTAGCTGCTTTTGTACTTCCACTCCCCAACTCTATGTCTTTATCCTCCTCCTCTGTGAAAGATAATTCCTTCCATAGCTCTTCTAGCTCCTCAGCCATGGTTGTCCCACTGGTTGTTGACCTGGACGAGAAGTGCTACACAAGAGAAGGCCAGTAACCCAACACCCAAACAATGACCTCACCCAAGGAAGGTCCAGCTAACTCTCACAAATAGAGGTGAGACACTTACCTGCTTCTACAAGCCAAGGGCTAGAGAGCACCCATGGGCATGATACTAGTATGATTCTTTGACTATTTTGGTTTTTAAAAACTGTGGTTTTAATAATAAAAAGATGAAGTGCCTATTGTTACATGTGGTGGTATACCCTGACACCCACCCAAGTGAACTCTAATAATCCAAAGTTGCAAACATCTCTTTTTATATATTTATTAGAACTCAAATTTCAAATTGTTTTTTTATATACACATATAATTTGCCATCTATCAAATCTCCACTACCATCATCATCATTATTATTTCTATGAAAATAAATAGTTTACACAAGATTAAAGAAGAGAAAAAAATTAGACATAATGAATTTACATGATTCGCTAATATGTCTACATCTACAGGTAGCAACAAACAAAGTTCCACTATAAAATAAGGAGATTACAATAGTAGCAAATATAACTCTCATAAGACTCAAACCTGGTAAATATAAAAAGAGATCCAAAAAATGGTGCTAGTCATTTTCTGCCACAAGATCCCCCTCCCCTCTACATTATGAAAAACTTTCATATGTGCCAGACGTATGAGACATGTGTCTCATTGACACATTGGCCTCACAGGTGTGTTTTTGTTGAATAGCGTATCATTCCTAAGTCCTTACTTCCTTATCTAAGATTCTCCTATTATGAATTCTTTCAAGTGAAAACTTTAAAAGTTTTTGTAGTATAAAAGGTCCTATAAATATCATAACATGCCATAAATGTTAGTATTACGAATTATTTTACGTTAAAACTTTAGAAGCTTCTGTAGTTTAAAAAGTACTATAAATATCATAAGTAACATACCACGGACGAACAGTGTCTCCAAATTAAGGCATCTAGACCACAGGTCCTTGGCATGTAGATGTGGCTTGAGCCATAAAAGGTCTAAGTTATGATATATTAATTCTTTATGATGTAGATATTAAACTTGGGCGACGCGTGGTGATTGCGGGAGACACACTCTGACATTCGGAAGATCTATGTTACTCCTTATGTGAGATCCGAATCCTCTTCATTTCATTTTGAAATGGAGCCTCTACACTTCGTGGCTAGGATCTATTTTAAATAGATCAACGGCTTAAAACAACCCAGATAAATAAAATAAAATAAAGGAAAGAAGAACAAGAACAAGATTAAGGGTTGGAGGAGAGTAGAGTAGAAAAAGAATAAGACCTAGATACTTATTAAATTTTCAAGGGCAAGAATTTGCTGCAACCTTGATTGCTGCAAATCCTACATAAAACTGATAAAAGTGGATATAGTAATATGTTAAAATGACACATGTCCAGTTAGTGTCTCTCTCTCTCTCTCTCTCTCTCATTACGTAGGACTTGCTGCAACCAAGGTTGGAGTTGGTTGCAGCAACTCCTTGCCCAAATCTTAAATCAAACCATTTGGTAACTATTTAGAAAAGAAAGAATAAAAAAGGAGGAAAAGGGGCAACGCTACAGGAAGACAAAAAAAGATTGATAAGTTCTTGCTAATTATGGCCAAAATGTCACCATAGCATTATTTACCAAAATATATATCAATCTACCATTATTTCGAAAATATGTAGGAATCTACCACTTTTTGGGTACTCGAATATGGGGAACTCAAGTTTTTTATGGTATTCGAGTTCTATCAAAAAAATTTCGAAGAACTCAAGTTTATAAAACTTGAGTTACTCGGCAAACTTGAGTTTTAAAAAGGTGGTAGCCCCTTACATATTTCCGAAAGAATGATAGATTAATATATATTTAAGTAAATAGTAGTATTTGGCCATTTTAGCTTGCTAATTATTATAAAAACAGTGATGAGAATGAATGTAGTTCTTCAAAGGAACTAGCCGTCTTAGAATGGAAATATAGAAAAAGAGAGAGAAAGAGAACAATAGAGAAGAGAGTCAATTTACTTAACATTTCACAGACGCCAATTTCATTCCCTTACAAATGTTTATATGCAATTACCAATCGATACAATCTGTTATTCCCCTAACTAACTCAACTTCATTCACTTGTGCTAACTAACTCAACTACCTCTTCCTCCACTCGTGTTAACTAACTGCTTCCACATCAAAGCCACATCAGCACTTCTTCTAATGAACGCAACAGACGGCAACTACAACTGCAATGTAGCTCCTATCAAAGGCATGTTGGGTGCACGTGACACCCTTGGATTCCAGCACACACATTTGTCAAAGCTCATTTATGAGCTTGTTCCAAAAAACTTCAAAGCTAGCTCTTTCATTTATTGAGAAATGACCAAAGCATGGGAGATGTCTGACTTCTCTTAATGAGAAGTGATGCAAGGCATGTGGGACACGGTGAAGAAAGAGAAAAGCGAAAGTTCAAATAACGTATAAAACACCAATGAATGTTTAGATCCCCAATTACAAAAATACCAACACAAGTTTATAATCAAACAGTATATGTGTGGAATATGAAATATAAACTATAACCAAATTGGTAACACACTCTAAACCATAATTAATTACAAACACAGCAGCAATCAAAAGGTAAAGAGAAACGAAAAAGAGATGTAAACACAAAGATAACACGCCAATGTGTTATCGAAGAGGAAACCGAAGTACTCGGCGAAAAGCCTCTCCACCGCCCTCCAAGTGGTCAATAATCCACTAGAGAATGGAGTTGGGATACATGAATAGCAAAAGATTCTCCAAGCCTAATCTATCCAGTGCACCTAAGCCCTCCAAACTTCTTGCTCCAATAGGGTTACGCCAAATCTTGTATTTTCTAGCTTACTGGATCCCGCAATAAGCCCATTGCATCAACCAAATGAATTGGTCCTCTCTAAACTGCTTCCCAAGCACCAAAACACCTCCTCACTGATATGGGTATGGTGAGATAATGATTTGGCTAATGTACCTCTCAAGGATATGTCAATAGAGAGGGTGAGAGTAGAGGAATTTGGAGAATCAAATGATAAAAATTGTGGATGAGTCAGTCTTGTTTTTCTCTCGGGTTTCTCTCTCAAAATTCTCTCTAGAAACTTTCTACATTTCGTAGGTATAAGAGTATTTATAATAGGGTGTATGAGGAATACGAAAAGTCAATTTTCATCAAATAGGACATTCTAGCGACTCAACCTTGCGACTGGAATGAGTTGTGAGTTTGAGTCGCGAGCTAACTACCTGGTTAGACTGGAAGTTTTGTCCTGTAGTGCTCCAGCTATCATGACCCTTCAACTCCCCTGCATGCTCCACATGTGTACCATTTTGGCGACTTGCCAGTCGCGAGACCCCTTTGAATTGCACACATCTTGAGTTTTTCTTCACACTCTCTCACACACAACTCTTACATAAATCCCACCTAAATACAGGGTATCTAATTGATAAATTACAAGAAAATTTGGCACGAAATAAAGCCAACATATGATTGAATAAATTCAACCTTACAAAAAGAAAGAAGCAAAGGTCATTCGGCCTATTGGGAAGCTGAAGAAAACAGAGAGTCATTTTTGGCCATTTTGTGTGAATCTAAAGTAAGCAAGACACAGAGAAAGAGAAAGTTTCAGCTTGAGTGGTGCAGTCTGAATGAAGAGATAGAGAGAAACACAGTGAGAGTGTGAGAGAGTGAAAAATAAAAACGAGATATTTTTCTTTGCTCAAGTTACACAAAAGGAAGATAAATTAGTAGAGTTCTCATGGAGTTTTTGAGTGCTACAACCATGGAGAGTTGGAGTATTCAAAGGCAGATTTTGCTACTGGTTTTGTGGTGAGATTGTATTTACTCCTTGAAATTTATTTGTTGTATATCTAATTTATTGTGGACTCAAGTTTAGGATAAAGTTGATAGTTGTAATCTCTATTTCATAGTGGATATTTTTTGAAGCTGCCCTATGGTTTTTCCCTCTACATTGGAGGGTTTTCCACGTATGATTTGATATTCTTGTGTGGCTATGTTTATGTGGTGCTTGTTGGAATTTTTTTGTGTCCATAATATTGCTATTACTTGGTAGTTATATATTTTATTTCATACATAGACATTGAGGGGATTGAGATTTTTTCCCAACAAGTGGTATCAGAGCTTTTGGTTGCCTGGGTTGGACTGTCTTGTCTTGGATTAAATGGAGAATATGGCTATGAATACTATGGTTAAACTCTCGGCGTCGAATTATTCGATATGGAAGCCGATGATGGAGGTTGTCCTTTATTGCAAGGATTTACATGACCCTATTGAGGGTGATAGTGTCAAGCCTAGTAATATGTCAGATAGAGGCTGGGAGAAATCAAATAGAAAATCTGTTGGGTGTATTAGACAATACATCAATGTCAGTGTTTTTCACCATGTGTCTCAGGAAACAAATGCAGAGGCTCTTTGGGAAAAATTAAGGAGTATTTATGAAAGAAAGACAGCTCAAAATAAAGCTTTTATTGCTAGGAAGCTTGTGAATTTGAAGCTTAAGGAGGGTAAGTCCATTGCCAAGCATCTTAGTGAGTTCCAAGACTTGGTTAATCAAATGGTTACAATGAAGCTAGTAATAGATGATGAGTTGTAAACTTTATTGCTTCTGACTTACCTGACAGTTGGGAGACTTTAGTAGTGTCACTTAGTAATTCTACTCCGAATGGTGTGTTACAACTTGTCATGGTTAAAGATAGTTTGCTTAATGAAGAAACCAGAAGAAAGGATATGGGTAAGGATATTGCACAAGCTTTTGTCATAGAGAACAGGGGGAGGAGTAAGAGTAGAAATTCTAAGAGGTGAGGTAAATCCAGAAGTCGGTCAAAGTCAAAAGGAAAATTCAAGTGTTTTTACTGTGATAATGAAGGTCACATAAAAAGAAACTGTAAGGCTTGGAAGAACAAACAGAAATAGGATAAAAATTAGAAAAAGGCGAATGATGAGAACACTGCTGCTATTATAGTGTTGGAAGATGAGGTCCTAGCCATAGGACAAGATGATTGTTGTACAATTTCAGATCCTTATGTTGAATGGGTGATTGATTCAGCTGCTTCCTGCCATGTCACTATAAGAAAGGAGTTATTCACTTCATACAAAGCGGGAAACTTTAGGAGAGTGAAGATGGACAATGATAGTTATACGTACATTGTGGGAATTGGTGATATATGTGTTAGGGCTAACATTAGATACATCCTGATTTTGAAGGATGTGAGACATGTTCCGGATATTCGTCTAAATTTGATTTCCACTCATGTTCTTGATAAAAAAGGTTATGACAATTATTTCTGTGATGTAAATGGAGGCTTAACAAAGGATCATTGGTGTTTGCTAGAGGGAAAATTTGTTGTACACTTTACAAGACACAAGTAAAGTTGTGCAAGGATGTTGTTAGTGCAGCTCAAGAGGATTCTTCGTCTGACTTGTGGCATAGGCGGTTGGCTCAAATGTGTGAAAAGGGATTGCAGATTTTGGCAAAGAAGTCTCTCATTCCCTTTGCCAAAGGTACGTCACTAAATCCTTGTGACTTTTGTTTATTTGGTAAACAACATAAAGTTTCATTTAATATACCATCTACTAGAAAACCCAATGTATTAGATCTTGTTTATTCTGATGTATGTGGTCCCATTGATGTTGAGACTTTAGGTGGCAATAAATATTTTGTTACATTTATTGATGATGCTTCACGAAATGTGTGAGTTTATGTTTTAAAAATAAAAGACCAAGTATTTGAGCACTTCAAGAAATTACATGCCATGGTGGAAAGAGAGAAAGGGAAGCTTTTGAAGTGTGTCCGTAGTGATAACGAAGGTGAATACACATCTAATGAATTGAAGAGTTACTGCTTCGAGAAAGGTCTTAGATATGAGAAGACAGTTCCTAGTACCTCACAGCAAAATGGTGTGGCAGAAAGGATGAACCGCACTATTGTTGCAAAGATCAAATGTATGTTGAGAATGGCTAATCTGCCTAAGTCATTCTGGGGTGAAGCTGTTGTGACTGCATGCTACCTAATTAATTGATCTCCATCAGTTCCTTTGGATTTTGATATTTCAGAAAGAGTATAGACAGAGAAAGATGTTTCTTACTCTCACTTGAAGGTATTCAAGTGCAAGGCATTTGTTCACGTGCCTAAGGAACAAAGATTGAAACTTGATAGCAAATCCACTCCTTGTATATTCATTGGATATGGAGATGCAGAATTTGGCTACAAGCTATGGGATCTAAAAGAAAAGAAGATGATCAGAAGTCGAGATGTAGTTTTTCATGAGAATGAAAACTTGGCAGACTTAGAGAAAACTGAGAAGCCTAAAGTTACAATTGAAGGTGTTCTTGATCTACACCTACCTCTTCTTCCTTAGATAATGCCACAAATAGGGAAGAGGTACAAGATAAGAATTATGGTGATGAACCGACTGAATTTGATGCTGATGAGCCAGCAGGTGGTGATGGTGATGATGTGACAGATACAGATGGTGTTGAGCAGGGGGAGTAGCCTCCTCCACTAGAGATCGTCATCCATCGACTAGATACCCCACTTTTGAGTATACTATGATTACTAAAAAGGGGGAGCCGGAAAGTTTTCAGGAAATACACTCTCATAAGGATAAGCAAAGTTGGTTGAAGGCTATGTATGAAGAGATGAATTCTTAAAACTAGAATAAGACTTATGACTTGGTGAAACTTCCTAAAGGCAAGAAGGTATTGAAAAATAAATGGGTGTTCAAGCTAAGGAAAGATGGTGACAAGTTAGTGAAGTATAAAGCTCGATTGGTGGTCAAGGGTTTCAATCAGAAACAAGGGATTTTGATGAGATATTCTCTCCAATAGTCAAGATGAGTTCCATTCGGGTAGTTCTAGGATTAGTAGCTAGCTTGGATCTTAAGCTTGAGCAACTTGATGTGAAGACAGCTTTTCTTCATGGTGATTTGAAAGAAGTAATCTACATGGATCAATCAGAGGGATTCAAAGTAAAAGGGAAAGAATATATAGTTTGCAAGTTAAAAAAGAGTTTGTATGGCTTGAAGCAAGCTCCAAGATAGTGGTACAAGAAGTTTGACTCATTAATGGTGGGTCACAAGTACACAAGGACAAATGCAAATCATTGTGTGTATGTCAAAAAATTTCCCAATGGTAAACTTATTATTCTTTTGGTATATGTAGATGATATGTTAATAGTAGGATAAGATGCAAGCGTGATTGGAAATTTGAAGAAGGACACATTCAAGTCATTTGATATGAAGGACTTGGGTTCAGCAAGACAAATTTTGGGTATGCAAATTCTTCGTGACAGGAAAGCTAAAAAGCTATGGTTATCACAAGAGAAATATTTTGAGTGGGATCTTGAAAAGTTCAATATGAAGCATGCCAAGCCAGTCAGTACACCTCCTGGTTCTCATTTCAAGTTAAGAAAGAGATCTTGTTCTTCATCAAAGAAAGATAAGGGAGACATAGCATCAACTATTTATTCCTCAGCAGTTAGGAGTTTAATGTATGCTATGGTTTGCATATGACCAGATATTGCTCATGTAGTTGGTATTGTCAGTAGGTTCATAGTAAATCCTGACAAAGATCACTGAAAAGCAGTGAAGTGGATCTTTAGATATTTGAGAGGTAGCTCTAAATTGTGCTTGACTTTTGGTGATTCTAAACCATTTTTGGAGGGTTATGTAGATCCGGATTGGACAGGTGACCTTGATGGTAGGAAATTTACATCGGGGTATTTATTTACTTTTGCAGGGGGAGTTGTATCATGGCAGTCAAGATTGCAAAAGTGTGTTGCCTTATCTACAACTGAAGCTAAGTATATTGTAGCTAATGAAGCAGGTAAAGAGATGCTTTGGTTGAAACAATTTCTCCAAGAATTGGGTTTGAAGCAAGATGGGTATGTAGTTAATTGTGATAGTCAGAGTGCTATAGACTTGAGCAAGAATTCTATGTACCATTCATGCTCGAAGCACATTGAGGAGAGATACCATTGGTTAAGACTAGTTGTTGAACAACAATCATTTAAATTAGTGAAGATTCACACAGATGAAAATCCAGCTGACATGTTAACCAAGGTTGTGTCTAGAGAAAAGCTAAAGCTTTGTGTTGGGTTGGCCGGCATGAGTTTTGATTGAAGACTTTTATTGAAGATCTCCTTCTTTAGTGTGCTGGAGGGGGAGATTGTTGGGTGCACGTGACACCCTTGGATTCCAGCACACACATTTGTCAAAACTCATTTATGAGCTTGTTTCAAAAGTCTTCAAAGCTAGCTTTTTCATTTATTGAGAAATGACCAAAGCATGGGAGAGGTCTAACTTCTCTTAATGAGAAGTGATGCAAGGCGTGTGGGACATGCTGAAGAAAAAGAAAAGAAAGAAGCGAAGGCCATTCAGCCTTGTGGGAAGCTGAAGAAAACAGAGAGTCATTTTTTGCCATTTTGTGTGAGTTCTAGAGTGAGCAAGACACAGAGAAAGAAAGAGCTTCAGCTTGAGTGGTGCAGTCCGAATGAAGAGATAGAGAGAAACACAGTGAGAGTGTGAGAGAGTGAAAAAGAAAAATGAGACATTTTTCTTTGCTCAAGTTACACACAAGGAAGATAAATTGGTGGAGTTCTTATAGAGTTTTTGAGTTAGAGTATTCAAAGGAAGATTTTGCTACTGGCTTTATGGTGAGATTGTATTTACTCCTTGAGATTTATTTGTTGTATATACAATTTATTGTGGACTCAAGTTTAGTATAAACTTGATAGTTGTAATCTCTATTTCATAGTGAATATTTTTTGGAACTGCCTCGTAGTTTTTTCCTCTACACTGGAGGATTTTCCACATAAAATTTGGTGTTATTGTGTGGTTGTGTTTATGTGGTGCTTGTTGGAATTTTTTTGTTTTCATAATATTGCTATTACTTGGTAGTTATATATTTTAATTCATATAGAGACATTGAGGGGATTAGGATTTTTTTCCCAACAAGGCAAGATTCTCAAACCCATTCTACAGGAAGAGTGAAAAAAAAAAAAAAAAAAAAAAAAAAAAAAAAAAAAAAAAAAAAAAAAAACCACTTCTCAAACCCATTCGTTGACTATAGAGAAAAGGGAAGAAAAAGAATAAGAGTTTTGATCACTTCATCTGTTTTAGTAATATAAAGAACCCAGATTGGCTGTAATCTGTTACAGGAAGATAAAGAATCTAGATTTGCTGTTAGTCTCCTACATAACAATTTTCACTCAAAATTAGCGAGTATTCTCACTTTTTGCCACACCACGGCCGCCATCAGACCATCATCGGTAGTAGATCTACTGTCACCCAACATTTGCTTGTTTTGTTCTCAAAGCCATTCGATCTTCTTTCTATTTTGTGTTTATATATATATATATATATATATATATATATATATATATATATATAAGTTTTTTTTTTATTTCTTAGTTGGACTAACTTAAACTCCATATCTATTACTTCTATTGCTGTTTTTAAATGAGGTGGCACATATAAGCCATTGATCTAATTTAAATAGATCCTAGCCATAATTTGGACAATTATAATCCATTTAGATTATTGTATCCTAATTCACCCTTTTTTTCCTAGGGGGTCGATTTTTGAAGCTACTACCTCTTTGGGATCATATGCTTGACAAAGCATATTGAAGGCTAGGAAGGTCATATCGGTTGGGATGAGGTAGAGAATAGGGGATAGGAAGAGTATAAAGATCTATGACGATAGATGGATTCCAAGTACTGAAACAACAAAGATTTTATCACCTCGAGTTCTTGCCTTGGAGGATGCTACAGTCGACTGCTTGATGAACTTCGACTCGGGTTAATGGAACACTTTGGTGATTGATCAACATTTATTTTGCTTTGAAGTCCAACGAAAAAAAGTTATTCATCTGTGTGTGTCCAGACAGGTGGATTGTGTTATTTGGCAACGATGCAAGAATGGAGAGTATTCGGTGAAGACTGGATATCAGCTGCTGTGCGAGGATGAAATTTTTTGGTCTTGCATTCGGAAGCTTAGATTGCCGAATAAAATTATAACTTTTCTCTGGCGGGTGTGTTCTGAGGCTCTACCTATCAAAGAAAATCTGAAGAAGAGGAAAGTCTTGGAGGATACAAGGTGTAGCCTATGTTCCTCAACACAGAAATCTACATTCCATGCTTTATGGGGTTGCACAGATCTTTACCAGATTTGGGAGTCAACCTTTAGTTGGATTCGTAAAGTTTTTTTTGGCATTCATACTTTCCATGACTTGATAAACTTGGTTGGCCAGCAACCCCGAAGGCTAGAGCTTTTTGCCGCAGGTGAGTGGTTTATTTGGTTTTGCAGAAACAAGTTGAGGCTCAATGAATCTGGTTTACCTTCTCACAGAATCTTTGATGCAGCATCCACCTCTCTTTCCGAGTTCTAGTAGAGATTTTTGGTGCACAGAGCCCAACACGTGTCAACTGTAACTAAATGGAGACCTCTAGTGGTTGACAGCTTCAAAACGAATTATAATGGGGCAGTCTTGAAGATACAAATAAAGCAGGAGTCAGAGTAGTAGTCCGCAATGCCAAAGGGGAGGTTCTAACGACATTATTTGAAAAAATTCCCCTCCCCTCTTCAGTGGAGGTCTTGGAGGTACTAGCAGCACGAAGGGCAACTCTATGCATTGTGGAATTAGGCATTCGACAATCTGTATTTGAAGGGTATTCGGAGGTGGTGTGCAAAGCTCTAACAGTAGCTGATTTTTTTCATTCTGCTATTGGTCATATTATTAAAGATGTAGTGTCTATTGAGAGTTCTCTTGGAACTCACGCTTCCTCTCATACTAGGTGGCAGAATAATTCTGTAGTTCATGCCTTATTCAAGAGAGCGAAGTTATCTTTTCTTTTGTTAGTTTGGATAATACATGTTCTACCTGACATTTTAAACTTGTTTTTGATTTTCTAGTTACTTAAATAATATTGCTTGGTATTTTTCCTCAAAGAAAAAAGAATAATTCATCCTTTTCTTCACCACAAATGCACAATTAATCCAAAGTTAAGGTGTACATTTATTGAGAACAAGCCTCAATATAGATGTGAAGTTGCCACAATATGAGTTTAAAAAAAAAACTGTGATAATTTTTTTAAAAAAAAAATACTAATATTTTGGACTGTTTTTTTTACTTTGAAATTCAAAAAAGAAATTACTAGAATTTTGGAGATGTACCCGTGAAGTAAGGAAACCGAAAGAAAAACCATTTAATAAAAAGAGAAATTTCGTTATTGTTTTCTTTTGGCATCAATTCTATTCTAGCGACGTCGGAGGTGCAGTAGGCGTAGCCGTCTTTCCTATTAGATTTTTCCTTTAATTTCTGCACGTTTTCATCATTTCAACTCGCTGTTCCACACTCCTTTGCATGTGTGAGGCGTGTCCTCTTTCGCTCTTAGTCAACCATTATCATCACCTTATTCCTCACATTTAACCCAAATCCTAGAACAAACATCCCTTTCAACTTTACAACCTTCTGTCTTCTCCTTCTTCTTCTGTCCTTTTCCTTTACTTTTCAGCTTTGTCTTCTTTCCTCAAATACTTCTGTGTCTTGCTTTTTTTTGTTCACCAGTGGTCCCTAAGTTTGTCTAGTTAGTGTAGCACTGCACTGTCCTGTTAGTGCAATCACCATATTCCCTTTCTCTCGTACTACCACCTATGGATGACCACATAGAAGCTAGAGAATATGGATGGACAGCTAGTAGTGACTCTAACAACAGTGCTGAGCTGTTTGCAGAATAACTAGAGTCAGATCTTCTTTCTAGTGACGATGATGAGATAACTTTTGCTCAACATGGCTCCATTGTTGAACCTGATCCTGATAAGATAGCCATCCAGCGAGATTTTTGGAATTTATGTGCGATTGGCTTTATTCTGGATGATAGAAAATTCTCAGTACATCATCTTCAACACATTATCAACGATGCGTGGAAAATCAGAGAGTCAATCTCCATTGTGGGTAGGGAATCCTATTTCTACATCTTTCACTTTGAATATGTAGAAGACCTCATACACATCTGTACTGAAGGATCATGGGCTGTAGATGGTGCCCTTCTAGTGCTTGAAAGGTGTAGGCCAAATTTGGTGCTTAGCCACCTCCAACTCAATTATATCTCAGTATGGGTTCAACTTCACGGATTTCCTTTGGAATACCAGTATCCTGAACTTGCTAAAAGAATGGGACAGTTAATGGGTTTAATGGAAAGGGTTGACTGGGAAGTCAAGATACCCAGGATCATCTGTTTCATGCGCATAAAAGTTCGTATGGATCCTTGGCTTCCAGTTATCGTTCGCTTCATGCTCAGATTAGATAATGGATGTAAAGTATGGCTTCAGTAGATATGAAACGGTTCATAAACTGTGCATCAGATGTGGACTGATTGGTCACACCCGAAGATATTGCACACATTGCATGGAAGATATCGAGCTGATGCCTTTTCGACAGAGGCAGAGAATCCAGGAGCTTCATCAGCTTCAGTATAGATTCGGTGCTCTACAGTCACAATTCACAAATGAACTTAAGAGTATTTCACAATCGCAAAAGAAGATGGACCACTAGGATTTGCTTTGGGCGGATACTCCATACTTCAGAACATGCAGCTCCTTACCCTCCAAGCCCTGACCACCCTGACCCCAGTACTCCAAGCTCACCACACTCAACATGCAGCCACAACCTCCTCTAACCACCATCCCAACAACAATAAAGCTAAACTCCAATCTGCCATCAACTTGGTAAACCTCAATAATCCAATCCCAGCCACTCAACTTCCAGATGTTTCCATCCCAAATAACACCCCTGACCTTGTTGATACATATATACTTCCTGTGACACAAACAGTTCCCCAAACTCTAGCTAACTCCTTGGTCTCAACCAATTCTAACTCCACTAATCCGGGATCAGAGGAAACAGCCAACAACTTGCATGTGGACAATCCACCCTCACACCCAATTAATTTGGGCAATGGTATAAACTCTACTTCTTTCTCCATAAGATCATCCTGGCTTCCTCCCACAGAATCAAACCTCAAATGGACTTGGATATAGGGTAATGGTCCTTTTATTACAAATGGGCTAAGCCAACATCCCCAATGATAGGCCAAAAACGTATTGAGCCCTTGTGATGGATTAATTGATTAATTAGTAAAGTTCAATTAATTAACCAATTTAGCATGCAAACGCATGGTAGCACAAACAAATCACCAATAAACTAAAGTGCAGCGGAAAATAAATTTGACACGGTGATTTATTTACGAATGGAGAAAACTTCCAAGGCAAAAACCCCACCGGGTGATTTTAAGGTCACCACTCTCGAGAATCCATATTATCAAAACAAGCGGTTACAAGTAAAGGAATCTCAGTACCTTTTACCAACCTATAGTTGAACCCTTACCCCAATAACTAATTGGACTTGTTCTATAGTGACAATCTTTCCTCTTGATGCACAGCTCCCAGTACGTGACTAACCAATTGCGCGGATCCTAGTACGCGACTTCAATCACCAACTTGAGAAAGATGCTGGCTGCAAAGTTCTTCAGTTCATCCTCACAATGAAGAACATGAAGATGCTTGGTTACAAAATCCTATGGTGCACAGACACAGCAGCTTCTTCACAAAAAGATGAACTAGGACAAACTTTGTCTCTGGTCACAAATTGCTTGAACAGACTTTGCTCAATGCTTGTGAAACTTTTGTCTTCTTTGACGGCCCTTAAAATAATCATTTTATATGTCTAGGGTTGTGAAAAAAGAAAGCCCAAAGACATATCCACGGATCGGAATCAAAACAGATCTGAAAAACTGTTTTTCTTAAATCTCGACAGCTAGAGGTGTCGAGATGCTGTAGAGCCTCAAGGCTGGAACAGCTTATTAAAACTCGATAGATGAAGCCATCGAGCCAGCTGTCAAGCTTTAATGACTGACACTTCTTCAGCTTGTTTCTTGGACAGACTTGCATGGTTTTAACACTTGATCTTGAAACAAAGTTTCTTGATGCATTAAACACATCCTAAATCTATCCAAATACAAGTAATGTGCGTTTTGCCAAAGGATTAGCCAATTACATAAAAGAACGACATATGTTCTTAACAAGTGAACTACATATGTCCTAACACCCAATTTGAGGACTCAGAATCAAAAAGTGATACCATGACGATCATGTTCAACCTTGATAGCTTGAATGAAGACAAACCAGAAACCATGCAAGGCCATGGTTGGGAGAAAGGTTGTATACCAAAGTCTCTTGATTCTTTTATAGAGTCACTGGTGCAACGAGTTAATAGGGGAAGATTTAGATTTGAATTGGGAGACTCAATTAGTGGCCAAGACTGCTTGATTCTCAAAATGGCGGCTTCTACAATGAGTTACTTCAGTCAGAACAACATGCAAGCCCAACAGGTGACATCCACCCAATAACATTGAATCCACTGTAAGAGATCTATGCCCATTTGAACTCCTTACCCTTGGCCCGCCCTTTTTCCCCTATACTGTCCCTATCCTCCACTCTACATTATGGCATAAGGAAAATTGGGAAACAACCACAGAGATTGACATCCCTAAAGTGAGCTCGAGAAAACGAATCAGGAAGGAGAGAAAAATTTGAAAGGAACATTAGGCAGAGGCTATTCTGTGGCTTTTTGACAAAGAAGGGCCTCAAATTCAAACAACTACTGATTAGGAGGATAATATTGATGCACTCATCATTGTTCATCATGCAAAAATAGATGCAGGGCTTCAAGAAGCTGGCCTTCAATAGCTTCCCCATCAACCATGAGGACTTTGAGCTGGAATTATAGAGGGCTGGTCACCCCTTCTGTAGTTCTACAATGACAAAAATAGGCCCAAGAATATAAGCCGGATATCGTTGTTTTGATGGAAACATGGCTAGCAGAAGACAAGGGTAAAGGAATTTCGGAACAATGTGAATTTTGGAATGGATGGGAGTTCCTTCGTGAAGGCCTCAGCGGTGGTTTACTAGTAATTAGGGTGGATGCCAAATCAAAACCTCATCATATAGTATGGTTCCAAGCACCTGGTGCACATTGATCTCCATGACAACAAAGGTAATCCTCTTACTATTACTTTTTTATATGGACAACCTGACCATGCCAAAAGGGAAGAAGTTCAGTTGGAGTTAAAGCTTATTAGGAACAATGCTCAGTCAAATTGGTTATGCATTGGGGACTATGACAAAGTTTTGTCACATGAAGATAACTTCCTTTTTAACAATAGGACAATTGTGGGAGCTGAATTGTTTTAGCAAACTCTGTATGAGTTAGAACTCTGTGAACTTGAGGCCAAAGGTCAAAGATACACATGGATGAATAGAAGAGAGGATGAATATTTTGTAATGGAAAGACCTGATAGAGCCTTTGCCTCTATAGAATGGATAAATTCATATCCACTTTATGCTCTTCAGAACCAACCTATTTTAAGGTTAGACCACGGCTCTATTATCTTGGATTTTGAAAGGCAACAACCATTTAGAAGAAGGCCTTTTAGATTTGAGAGAATGTGGCTTACCCATTCTGAGTGTAAGAACATGGTTCAAAGAGCTTGGAATATTCAAACTCAGGGGTCTCGAGCTTTCAAATTGCATCAAAAGATTTCTAATGTAAAGAGATAATTTACAGATTAGAACAATAAGGTTTTTGGAAAGGTTGAGAAGGAAATCAAGGAAAAACAATAGAATCTCTAAGATATTCAGGATTCTATCCAATCTATTTCTAATGCAAAGAAAGAAAGAAAGAAAGAAAGAGATCTTCGAGAAGAGATAGAGAATTTGATGATTAGAGAGGAAATCATGTGGGCACAAAAGGCTAGAAGTGATTGGATTGTTCAAGGAGACAGAAATACTAGGTACTTCCAAACTGTGGTGAAACAAAGAAGAGTTAGAAGTAGAATCCTACAACTTAAAGTCGATGAAGGGAGTACAATTGAAGGCTTGAAGGATATTGAGAGCACTCTAGTGGAGCATTTCAAAAGCAGTTTACATAAACAGACCCCAAATATGTACAAACCTTGCTGGAAAAGCTAGCAATCCTAACTATCCCAAAAATTGATCAACATCAGAAAGACTACCTAGACAGCCTAGTGACAAATGTAGAGATTGAGTGGGTAGTTTATCAATTGGGTCCACATAAGGCTTCTAGCCCAGATGGGATACCAGCCTTCTTTTATCAGGAATATTGGAGCATTGTCAAGCAAGATATTCTCAACTTTGTGCATGCCTTCTTCCATTAAGGTTCTCTCCTTAAATTCCTCAACCAAACCTTTCTTACTCTTATACCTAAGTCAATTTTCCTAAGGATGTATCTCATTATAGACCTATTAGTCTCTGCAATGTCATTTACAAAATCATTTCTGAAATTTTGGTATCTAGATTAAAACTTTTCATGGACATGCTCATAACATCTTACCAGAATGGTTTTATACAAGGCAGAAACATCATAGATAACATTCTCTTAGCTCATGAGATTTTTGATACCCTAAGGAAAAAGAAAGGAAGAAAGAAAGGTTTTAGAAATTTAAAAATTGATGTGTAAGGCTTATGATAGAGTTAATTGGAACCTTCTCAAGGCTGTCTTACTCTCTATGAACTTTAGTAACACCTAGGTCAATTGGATTATGGAATGTGTTTCTTCTGTACAATACATGCTACTTGATAATGGTAGTCCTACACAGCCTTTTAGCCCTTCTAGAGGTCTACGACAAAGTGACCCTATCTCCCCTTACCAATTCTTATTTTGTGCAAACATTCTCTCTAATGCTCTCACAAAAGAAGAGAACCAGAAGAAATTAAAAGGAATCATAGTGGGAAGGAGAGGTGTTTCTTTCACACATCTCTTTTTGCAGATGATTCATTGTTTTTCTTTCAGAATGATAAATGATCCCTTTCTAATCTCAAAAAAAAAAAAAAAAATTCTATGGTATTGCTGAATCTAAGGACAAATCATCAATTTTAATAAGACTAACCTCTTCTGTTCTCCTAATATACCTCTTGATATACAAGAATCCCTATCCCTTACTCTTCAAGTAAACCTTGTTCAAAACCCTAGTAGGTACCTAGGTATCAATTTTAAACTTAGAGGGAGGAGAGTGGTGGATTTTCAAGACCTTATAGATAAAGTCCAGACAAAACTTCAGGGATGGAAAGCCAAACTTCTGTCCTAAGCTGGCAGAACTACCTTAATTGCTTCAGTTCTACAGGCCATGCCCCTTTATACATTCTCCTACTTTAGAGTCCCTGGGACAGTTTGTAACAAATTGGATGCTATCACTAGTCTTTTAGTGGGGACATGATCATGGAGTTAGGAAATTGCATCTCGCTAAGTGGGATACAATTTGTCAACCAAAGAGTATGGGTGGTCGTGGACTCAAAAAATTCAGTCTTGTTAATCAAGCTATCATTTCTAAGCAATTTTGGAGAATCCACAAGTTTCCCAATTCCTTGCAAGCTAAGACCTCAAAGCTAAGTACTTCCCTAGACCTTCTTTGTAGGACTATAAACCAAAATCCCATCACTTTTGGATTTGGAAAAATATTTGTAACGTCCCAGTCAGCCCCAAAATAAAAAAAAAAAATAAAAAAATAAAAAAAGAGAAAGGTCGGATTTTTTTAGTTCCCACGTGCTCCACCTAACCCCCTTCCTCACCACTCATTTTCACCCATCTCTCTCCTCTCTTTTGGCCGGCTCTCTCTTTTCTTTCTTTCATTTTCTTTCTTTTCTCTCTACTTAAACACACACACTCACTTCCACACTCACCCACTGGACTCTACTCCAAACCACACCATTTCACCATCATTTTTCTGGCAAGATCACTGAAAAAATCCTTCGGAACCCCTAAGCATCTTCATCCTTTTATTTGAGGTAAAAATTTCTAATCTTTTTGGTGGGTTTTGTATTGATGGAATTATTTGATGAGTGGGTATATAATTTGTGCTAATGATGACTACTTAAGGTTTATGTATGGTGGAAAATTTAGGGGTTTTAAGTTATAACATGTGATGGTTGGTAAATTTAATTTTTCCATTGTCATTGGGTTTATTTGGAGTTACCTGAAGTTCTAAATTTCTTATCTTGGAGGATATTTTTATTTTGCTTTCATGGGTCTCTTAATGATGTTGTGTAAATTTTATGGAAGCTAGTCATGATGTTGGAGACGATATTAAATGGGTTAACTTTATAAATTGGAGTATATGCCTTGTGAATCAATTTGTTGAGAAACTTTGGAAGTGGAATATATTATTATTGATGAGGTTAAATACTAGGCTTGCCTAATTAAGTACTTATTCGGCAATTCCTAAATTGTAGCAAGATGATATTTCTAGCTCTATGCTTATTGTGATAGGTTTACTTGATATTGTTTAGGTTCTAGCTAATCTCTTTGGAGATTGGAGAATTAGAATTTTGGAGTTGCGAGGTAAGTAGGTTTTTAATGGGATTTTTGAAAAATAACAATGTTGCATAATTGTTGTTTCTGGATTAGACATGCTTTTGGAAACTACCTATGGAAACTATATTTTCCTAAAAACTATTGTGTCATAACCTTAATGTGTGTGTGTATATATATATATATATATATATATATATATATATATATATATATATATATATATATGAAAATGCATCATATTTGGTATTGCATTTGGGGAAATGCATGAATTGTTGATGTGGAAAAATGAGCATCTTTTATTTATCTTTGATAGGGAAATCATGGATTTTATGGTATATTAGAAAATTTTAAAGATGTTTATCTTGTGTTATTATGTAGGAAATTGATAGAAAATCTTTTAACAAGAATGAAGTCGAAAATATTACAAACTTTGTAAAAATTAGATTATTTAAGGTTTTTCTGAAACTACCTAGATATAAACTATGTTTCAAAGTAATGTAACTTGTGAGCTTCATGTAGTTTTAACACCATGTCATGTGTGATTTCTCGGTGATAACCCGGGTTAGGTTTTCGTAGTCTTTCACTTTGGATGACGCGTTCTTTCCTCCTGCCCATGGGAGGAAGAGTTTCTTGATTGTGTGTGGGTGAGGCTGCTGCCTATGGGACCAAGAGACCATATGCAAGAGAGTCCTATTTGACGCGCTCTCTCTGCTGCCTATGGGGAGAGAGAAAAACCTTGAGGGTATGGGTGAGGTTGCTGTCCAAGGGGCCAGGAGTCTGCATACCATAGAGGACAATATCATACCAGTTGTGAATGGGTAGATCCCCTGACCAGTCTATGTGGTAGTGTGGTATATTTGTGATAAACTATCATATGTTAGATTTTATGGTTTTGGAAATTATATTATTAGTGCTCACAGATTATAGTATATAGTTTTAAGGTATTTACTTTGAGAAACTTTGTGTTTCATTACTTAATCATTCTTGTCATATTATTATTATTAAAGATGAAACTTGCATTTCCCCCACTCCCATTAATTATGCCACTTACTGGGCTCTGTCTTATTCCATTATTTTATAAACTTTTCAGAGTAGGCAACAATCTTTTGAGACAGCTCTTTTTGGTGGCTAATAGCAGTTAGACTAACTACTGATGGAGGCTGAACTTTTTAAATTGAGATATTAAATGATGTACATCTTAGAATAGGCTTGACTCATTCTTTTGTATGTTATAGTGGTTGTGACTTTATTCCCACCGATGGGACAAGCTGTTGATATGTAATTGTTTATTTAGACCTCTATTCTTTTGTGGCCAATGGTCCTTGTAATTAATGCTTAGAGTTTTGACTTACTTTGAGAGTATATTCAGTGGAATTATTATGGTAATTCTTGATGTTGGTACTTGATATGATTTATGTGGATTGAATTGTCAAAAAAGAAAAATCTATAGTTACTTTGAGATGTCTTTCTCATGCTTTGGACCCTTTGGGGATTGGAGCGTAACAATATCTCTTTGCCACAAGTTCCTATCTTACATCACTGTCGTTGGTTGATAGGAAATGGCCAACAAATCCCTCTCACACACCTAGACTGGTTTCACTATCTAAACTAGGCCTTAATAGAGAACAATCTCCTTGAGGGATCTATGGCTGACCTTGTTGAGATGGATACAAAAACATGGAGATATGACCTAGTTAAAAAATTATACCAATTTCCCTCTTGTAAGGAAATCATGCAGCTTCCTCTCCCTAGAACAGAAGGCAACTGTGATAGACTCTTATGGAAACATTCCCACTTAGGAGAATACAAAGTGAATATAGCCTACTCTCTACTTCATCAAAATCATAAGTCCACTTACATGCTAAATCAGAGGCCATATAATATTCCTTAAGCTGTTTGAAGGTTGACTTGGAAAGTGAAATTACCTTTGATAACTCTCACGTTCAATTGAAAAATTTTGCATGATAGTCTTCCTGACTTTGCAATCTTAAATAGCAGAGGAATTCCAACTTGTGCAATGAAGAGGAGGAAACCATAACTCATCTTTTCCTGCACTGCCCATTTGCTAGATCTGTTTGGCATGGTTCTATATTGGAAATTAGAACTTCTAAATTACTCCATAGTTCAGCTAGACAATGGATAACAGATTTTATCCTCTCCAATAATCCCATGGAGCAAAACGGAAGGAGATTCCTACAATCCACCTTTACTATCCTCTGCTCAATTTGGAATCATAGAAATTTGGTACTTCACCAAGGGAAATTGCCTAACCCCATGGAAGTTATTCTTACATCTCAATCTCTCATTTGCAGGTACTAAGAAGCTTTTAGAGAAAATCAGGAACTGGAACACAAATCCAGTCAGAATTGTTAACAACTCCTCACTAACCAGGATTGGCAGATAATCATCAAGGTGGCAACTCATAAGAACAAAAGATCCAAAAGAAGTGGTTTTTCCCTTGAAGCAATAAAGCTGGAAGGGAGTACTCTATTCATAGGAGGAGTCAGCTGTGGAAGGAAACCTCACTATCTTGTGATACAGGATGCTTTTGGAGAGGCAATTCTCAAGGCTAAAAAGTTAGGCTTCAGCAGAATTTTAACCCTCAACAATAGTAGAAGACAAGAGCAGGTTTGCAAGCGGTCAAGAAATCTGTCATGGTAGGAACAGACTCTCATATCAGACCTTAATCATCTACAGCAACAGGGAATGGTCACACATATCTTTTTTGTACCTAAGACTGTGATTTCACATGTTTTAGATTTAGCCACTGTAACTACTAGCTTCCCTATTCACCATTGCAGGATAAGTGCAAACTCTATATAAGTTAGCTGGCTTTATTTTGTACTAATCCCTTATGATCAATGCATGTTTATTTGGTATTAAAAACTCTCTCTCTCTCTCTCTCTCTCTCTCTCTCTCTCTCTCTCCTCCATGGAATTCTTATATGGTTTTTAAGAATGCATAAGATGGATAGCTCTTTTTCATTGAAAATTGTTACTATTCCAAATCAATCCCACAAAATTCTACAAAACCGGTTCAACCGGACCAGTTACCGGTTTCTCTAGTTGAACCATTGGTTACCAATTTTATCCTCTTTATTTTTTTTTAATTTCTTATTTTTAACATAACTGGACCGGATTGGTGTCCAATTCCCCATTGAACCAGCCGGTTCAATCTGATTTTTAAAACCATGTTTGTGTTCTTCAATGGACCATAACTTATAAGTGAAACTACTTGTGCACAACTTATGCACACACCCGAAACTCTTACTTTTTTTATTTTTGAGAGAAAAGACTTCCAACTTTATTAAGATAGAATGACCTTATCAACCTAAAGTACAGGATAAACATGGGGTGGAACATCCTCCATCCACACAATATAGTCTAAAATAGACATTGCTAACCTAGCTAAACTATGCACGACTTATTTTCCTTCTCTTTTTGTGTGAGAGTAAGACAATTTAGAAAAAGAGGTATCATAGATACATGCATCTTCTATCAACAAACCAAAAGAAGCTAAACCTAAGTCTTTTGATACTAAGGCTTTTACTACAATCTTTAAATTACAATCTTTAAGAGTCTGTTTGGATAGAACTTATTGCTGAAAACTGAAAACACTGTACAAAAATAATTTTTTAATGTGTAAAAAGTACTGTTCATGCCAAAAAGTACTGTTCATTTGCCTAAAATCACTGTTCATGGCCAATGAACAGTGACAGATGCGCTTGGAAAAAAAAAAAACGGGCTGGACTAGACGTGGACGTGCTATCCAAACGTCCTCTAAATCACCCTCCATAATAGCTTGATCAATTCCAACCTCCAACCCAAACTCTAAAGGCTTGATTTGCTGCCAAGGCTTTGATATCTATAGCTTGGTATGCTCGAGGAATTTGCTGTGTTAAAGAGGCTATTACCAGTCCCTTATTATCTCTAATGATGACACCAATGCCTGATTGATCAGCCTCCTCAAAGACAATTCCATCATAATCTATTTTGAAGAAATCCGGAGGAAGGGGTGACTAGGACATGTGATGCTATTGCTGTCAAGGTTTTGAGGATGGCATGACAGCTTTGTATTCCTCAAATCTATCTTTTACTTGGCTATTGCATGATCAAGTGTAAAAGCATTCACATCGGTCCATCTAAATTTATGTCTATTTTAGCATAATAACCTTTTTTTTTTTTTTTCTATTTTACATGTTCACTTCTCAAAAACACCCACATCAGATTATCTATTCTACACTCTATTTTATCTAAATAATCATTTTCTCACTTTTTTATATTTATTTCTCTCAGCTACCCTCTTAACATTTTTGAACACACACACACACACACACACACTCTCTCTCTCTCTCTCTCTCTCTCTCTCTCTCTCTCTCTCTCTCTCTCTCTCTCTCCATTGCTAAACACACACCCAGATATCCTCTCTCTCTAATTGAGCCTCCATCTCTACCATAAGCACAGAGACTCATTCTAGTCGATCCACAAACACCGATCTCCACCACAAGCATCGAGATTTACTCCAATCGACCCCCAAGCACTGACCCACAACCACAAGTTTGTAACAATGCTCTCTTTGTCTCCGTTGGTGTGTTTATGTGTGGATATGTTTGATTTTTCGGTGATTTTGTGGTCAAATTATTATGTATTGTAGTGTTGTGGTGGTGCTAGGTTGAGGTGGGTTGATTTCTTCTTCTGTCCCCTTTTTATCATAGTTTTAAAAACCGGACCGGACCGGCCGGTTCGACCGGTTCAACCGGGAACTGGCCTTAAATCCAGTCCGGTTATGATATAAAACCGAAAATAATACAAAAAATGATGAACAGTGTGACCGGCCGGTTCAACCTTAAGAACCGCAAAACCGGCCGGTCGAACCGGGAACCGGTCATCAGGCAAAACTGTGTCGTTTTGCCCTAAAAAATTAACCCTAACTCCTAAGTTCCTAACCTATCAGATTTAGCTCTCTGCCTCTCTCACTTCTCCTCAGTCCTCACGCCTCCAGCCTTCTCATTCCTCAAGCTCTCAGCCTCTCACAGTCACACTCTCCCTCACGCCCTCAGCGCTCAGCCCCTCGCGCGCACGCATGCCCCAGCCCCTCGCTCAGCCCCTCGCGCGGGCGCATGCCCCAGCCCCTCGCCCCCTCGCGCGCGCCCCAACCCCAGCCCCTCACGGCCCCTCGCGCGCGCACGCCCAACCCCTCGCACGCGCACGCCCAGCCCCTCGCCCCCTCGCGCGCGCCCTAACCCCAGTCCCTCGTGCACGCCCCAGCCCCAGCCATAGCCCCTCGCCACCCTCGCAGCCCTCGCTCACGCCCCAGCCCCTCGCGCGCACACGCCCCAGCCCTAGCCCCAACCCCTCGCCCCAACCCCTCGCCACGCCCACCATCACTCTCTCTGCCTCCACACATAACGGCGTCTGCGACCTGATCGAAATTAAAAATGAGTATGGTTTAATTTAATTTTTCCCTTTGTTTTTTCATTTCAATTTCCCTTTCTTTCTTTTCATTTTTCTTTTCTTTTTTCACTTAAATTTCTCATTTCTATGCTTCAATTCTCGTTTGCAGGAGAAATTTATGGTTGTGATCGTGGACTCTGAAGTCTGAAGTCTGAAGTGCTGGGTTTTTTTTTCCTCTGAAGTGTTGCCCTCTGTTTCTCTGCTCAGCTTCATTAGGTAACATTCTTTCCTTTTGATTTTGCTTTTGATCATGTTGTGGATTCTCTGTATAGTGTGGATTTGTTATGGATTTGATTTACAGAGATTATTGTTTGTGAAATATTTTTTATAGAGAATTATACGATTGTTTATGTATGTCACTATGTTGATTGTTGGGTTGATGAATTTATTTGTTGATAAAATAGTTGCTGCAAGTCTGAGATTGTTGAGTGAAATGGAGTCTGCCTCTGTACCATCTAATGAACATGCTTCTACAACCGGGTCTAATGCTAATTCTTCATCTGTGAGAGCGAAATGTGATGAAGATGATGCTCCTCCCGGATTTAGAGATAAAAATCATCCTATTCCTATTGAAGATGAAGAAGATGAGAATGAGGATGATGATAATGATGTTAGTGGTGGAGCATTTGGTTCACATGATGATATTGATTTCAATTTTCTTCATAACAAATGATGCTTGAGTTTTCAAACTTATTAGTTGTTTGTTTGAAACTTTAAAACTTATTTGCTATTTGGATGTAATGAACTTATTTGTTATTTGCTATTTGGATGTAAATATAATGACTAATGAACTTATTTATTTGGTTTTGTTGAAAGTTTATTATGTTAAGCATGATTTTTTTGTAATGTTTTTATGTTAAATTCTTTAAAAAATGTTATATACTTCTTTAAAAAATTTATTAATTATTTATATAATTTAAATAAATAATAATTAAATTATTTATGACGTCACCGGTTCGACCATCGGTCGGACCCCGGTCCAACCTTAAAACCGGTAATTAACTGCTGTTCCGGTTCGTTCACCGTACCGGTTTTTAAAACCATGCTTTTTATTGATTGAAGAGAGTTAGGATTGGGTTGATTTCATCTTCTTCCGCCACCTCCTTCTTTTTTTGGATTAAAGAAAGCCAATGGAAGAAAAAGAGTTTGGCAAAGGTGAGAGAGGAGAGCAAAACTAGATTTAAATAATCAAATAAAAAGCTGAAATAATCGTGTAAATATACACGATTGTTGTAGTAATATTGTATAAGTACAGTGTTATAGATGGATTGATGTGGGTAGTTTTTGAGTAAAATTATGCAAAACTAACACCTTTTTCTATTTTGCAAAAGCTAGTGTGAGTGCTCTGATGCCCCTAAACAAGCTAGTATCTAACCTGCCATATAATAAACCACCTTATCTCTATAGCATATTGCATGCTCAAGAATAATGAGATCTCAATTATGGTCTAAACTAATAATTCACCTTAATTCTATCAACAACACTAGAATTTCTTATTTATTATACCATGACTCACTAAAATCCCCAAAAATAATAAACAATATTTTTCTAACTTTTATAAAAATGAGATTGAGGTTGTAATAACCGCTAATTTCTTTATAAAAAAAAAAATAGTGTCAGTGTTGCATGCATCACTCTTGATGCAATTACAAATTTATTGCAACTTTCGCCTTCATGCATGAAGGCTAATAGTTTGATTTATTAGACATTAAACCATTCACATGATAGATTGTTAAACTACAGTAAGTATTGCATGATGGAAGTTGTGAGATGCCTAACATTTTCCCCATAAATATCCTAATTCTTGAATCCATTTTAATGGCTCAAGACCTGATTTTATGCATCAATAGACTAGTGGACTCAGAATGTCGTTGACCCATGATTAATAATTAATAAAAAAGAAATAGTTAACTAATCACATCTTAGAATCCCATTAATTGGCGGTGACTCTCTTCCTTTTTTTCCTTCCACGTGAATTTAAGAAGTATGTATGGAACACAAGTCACACACATTGTCTGCCTGGGGGGATTGTGAATAATTTTAAAGAGGAATACAATTAATTGTATAAGGATAAATAAAGATGTTCTTTTTTAACGTAATGGCCTAAAGATATATATATATATATATATATATGTTTTTTTTTTTTGCTTCAAATCACCATTTCTGCAACGTGAACGACAAGGTTCCCCGGATCAGTTTATTTTGTTTTAAAAATAAATTGGGTGAAAGTATAATTATACTTTTAAAAGGACTAGGTTTCAAAAAAACTAAATATAAAACCAACATTCAAACATACTCTGCAAGGTGTGTGTGCAAAATAGCAAATAATTTAATGGAAGGTTCAAGAAAGGGTGCGATACTCACTGTCGTAGATAAATTGTTTCCAAAATATGAGCCGATTTCCACTCGGATAAGCAAAGGACAATCTAGCCAATGCCTCCACAGGAGACATCCCGAAAGCATCCAATGCAATAGCCAACTTAGGGTAACGTTGGAGCAAATCCAAAGCCAAATCTATTGAGTTGCAAACATAAGCAATTAATTGAAAGGGAATCCTGGCGCGGGTTTCAAAGTATAGACATGACAACGAGAGTATATACTTAAATTTTAAGTTCTTACCAAAAGCTTTGGAATACATAGCCCGGGTAATAAACGTAGCACCATTGATGCTCTTTCCTGGCATTAGATCTTCTTGAGGAGTTTCAGAATAGAGATAGCGAGCAATATCTATTCTATTGGAGTTATACGTAAGAGCCACCACGACTGGAATGAATTCTTCGCATCCATTTCCAATGCTAAGTAAGGCCCGACTCTTTCCAGTGATACATTTTACCATCTGAATGTCTCCAACAAGAGCACAATTACCTAGAACCGTATAACGTTCTTCATCTTTAATTTTTAAGTTTTCTTCGGACATTATTTTCACCAACTCCTCCACAATATGCATATGTCCAGCAAAGATAGCAATGTGTAGAGCCTTACTTCTCCAAAGTGAAATTTTTTCACACTGCCTCTGACGGATGGGAGGTAAGGAACTGATTAGCAGCGTCCCAATTACCTTTGTGAATATGTTTTTCAAAGGATAGATACTGGCAGAAGGCACTGTTCTCATTGTTCTCCATCTCTGCCAAGTTTTTCATACTTTTACAACAGAAATAAAAAGATTTGAAGTATCTAATAGCAATTAATTACTAAATGATTATTCATTTTGAATCTTAGATTTCAGCATTGAATAATTTTATTTGCACGAGTTGTGCCCCGATTCAACTAAAATATACAGAGAATGCAATCAGAGAAGGCGTAGTACCAACTAGAAGAATGCGATGGGCCTGTGTCATCCTTGAAACATATGAAAACAAAACTTATAACAAAAAGAGATTCTCCAAGAATGAAAAATGTCATTTTGTACTAAAAGTTTTGCTATGTTAATAACTAAATGCGTGCGCACACACTCTCTCTTATGCATCATTTTTTTAGTACTACAAGTGAATTTAGAAGCCGTAATTATATTTTAGAAATCACAAACATTTTATTTAGGGTATCATACTTACATGAATGGATCCAGAATTTCAAGATAAAGGAGGCTGGAGTGTAAGGAAAAATATCATGAAATTTCAAATAATCATCTATTTAGTATTAACAACTCAACAAAGAAAAATACAAAAAAAAAATAATTATTATTTCGTAATACATTATGATGCAATCATGTAATAACAAAGACAAAAACACAAAACACAAAACACAATTGTTTCTTACTACATTAAAGCATTTGCATCAACTCATGTAAATAATTCTGTCTATTTTAGCATAATAACCTATTCTTTTATATATATATATATACTCACTTTCTAAAATACCCCACATCATATTATGTATTTTACACTACATTTCAGCATAACACTATATATTTCCTTATCAATTTTTTATTATTATCTCAAATCTCTCTTCCTCAATAAAAAACAAACGCCCTCAATCTAAATAATTTATAAAACATTCATTTGCATAGCAATAGAAATTGTGTAAATTTTCCCAATCAACCAAAACTACGCCCACATCAATCTATGTATCATTGTAAAAAAAAATACATTTGTGTTATAGTAATTGTGTATATTTGCAAAAATACAATTGCACTACAGTAATTGAGTAAATTTGCACAGTTATTGTAGCACAAATGTATTTTTGCATAATGATACATAGACTAATGTGTATGTATTTTGGGGTAGATTGGACAAATTTGGGGTCTTATGCTATTTTACAACTAATGCAAATGTTATTACAATAAAATCCACGTAAAATTGTAGAGGAGAGAGCCTAAATATAAAATTGTAAAAAATATAACTATATATATATATATATATATATATATATATATATTCTTAAGACTAGGGAGGCACAGGTCCCACCTAGTTCCTTCCCTGCATACCTACCATGTCATGTTATAATTTTTCAAAATTTGTTCATGTCGTTATGTCATATACAAATAAACATTATGGCTATTGAGACTTTATGGTCCAATGGCCCCTGCCCCTTCTGCAGTGTTTAATGTGGTGTACTGAAAGAATTATATCATATACAACTCACTGGTTTAGCCACAACAAAATAAAAAAAAGGTACAGCTCACTGGAGATTAACATCCAAGTTATCCTCACCTATTCTTGGAATTCTACATTTGGTTAGAGATTAGTTTGTTAGAGATGCTATTGAGGTTTTTTTTTTTTCCCCCCTCTTTGGTACTTATTTATTCAAATAATCAGTTTAAGAGAGTATATAGTTTGTTACATAGCACTTTTTGAGAATGCCCATTTGACAAACATTCCTGAAATACTTTTCATACACAAACTCAGGCAAGACTCATACAACATCATAATAAACTCAAGATGCTATTGAGTTTGTTATGATGTTATAGTACAGATAAGTTATGCAGTTATAGAACTTTATAGTACACATGTATTATTTAGATCATAAAATCTTATTACACATTTGGAAGAGTGGACCCAGGGGCAAGTGCCCCTTACTCTTAAAAGTCTTTTAAATGCTTACCAATGGTCAGCAAGTTAAGGTCTTGACCCTCCTAACATGAGGAAAAAAAAAACAAAAACAAAAAGGCCATTCATACTATAACCAAACCGCTTCACTAGAAGGAAAAAAAGCCAAAAACCTATCCTCCTAAGAGCATTAGCATCCAATTTCTTAGAAATATCACATTTTACCATCTTAAAAGCTACTTTATCTATTATACTAAATCATTTTACAATATATCCATTATCCTGGTTTCCATTTTACCATTCAACTCATTAAAATAATATATATTACCCAATAAAATAATATAATATATTACCATACAACTCTCCCCCTCTATTCTCCCCCATCTCTCTGTTTCTCTTCCTTGATGTCTCTTTCTTTGAACCACCAACCACCCGAAGTCAAATGGCTCATCCACTGGCCAACAACAACCAGCAACCAGCCACTAGCCACCACCCAAACCCATACTCAGCTCAATCCACCATTGCCACCACCTAACCACTGAAACTCAGTTACCACCACCAACAACCACCACAATCAACCACCACCACTAGCCACAAAAACCACAGTCACCACCACCACGCCACACACCAACCACCAAAAGCCATTAAATCAGAAAACCAACAAAACCATTAAATCAAAAAACCAACAAACCTATTATTTCGGAACCCATGCGATCAAAACCCAATCAAAATGGAATCCACGAGATCAAAACCCGATCTCCACGCACACCAATCAAAACCCCGATCTCCCACCCAATCTCCACGGAACCCACGTCGATCAAAACCCCATGGAACCCACCTGAGCTCCACCTTGCCATGCCAATGTCCAGGCATGACCTCGCCACGACTCACACACCCCACAATGAACTCCATGCAAAATGGTTGAAGCAGCTCCGATAGCAAGTCTTGAACAAGAGAGATGTGAGAGAGGGAGTGAGGATAGAGTGGCGCAAAGAGAGACAGAGTGGGAGAAGAAGAGAGAGTGAAAGAGGGAGAGAGAATAATGTAATAAAAAAAAAAAAGGCAAGCCCGCTACAATAACGCCTTACATCTAAGACATTACTGTAGCACTATTGTAAAGTTTTTTACAATTGGAAGCTCAAGTAATACATACTTTTTGTGCTTTTATACTGAAATTTAGTATATTTTAAGTTAATAAGATCGGGTACTGATGCTCTAAAATCCTACTTTAAACAACCATCCTGGCACCTAGAAAAAAAGGTACCAATCTCTCACTTTATTTTAGCCACTGTCATGTTTTTGTTGGAACTTAAGAAAATTGGACAGCTTGTCCAATTTGCAAATGTCAGCCTTTTAGTATGATTGCGGCCTTTAGCAGAAATTTTATCAAGCCTTCAAATCACCACAACATCTCCCAATCAAATGTAATACTCCCTTACTGGGTACTACTATGTATACATGTAACCATTACAAAGTACTTTGTAAAAAAATCCAACTTGTATATAATGTATATGATAGATCTTCAAAAGCTGTTGTTGTTAGGTTCCTCATTTCGCTAGGGCATTGGCACATCCGTTGGCTTCATAATAGATGTGGCATACCCAAATCTCCCACTCCCGCCCCATAAGGCTCCTGCAATCACACTAGTAAAATCTTCGGCGGCTTCCATTCCTATCTATGCCATGCAAACTACGATGCTCCCCTAGAAAGTAAGTAGACAATTAGACAAATTGAGTTGTCAGTTCTTATGGGGCGACAAGAGTTAGTAGCAAAGATGTCACATGGTAAGTTGGGAAACTATAACCCTCCCAAAAGATGCGGGTGGATTGGGGACACGATTGATTCGTCATCAAAATAGGGCCATTCTTAAGAACTAAGCCTAGCATCTTTACCATTAGCCCAATATGCTTTGGGCCCAAGTCTTAAAAGCCAAATACTTCCCACACATGACCACGTTTGAGAGCGTCTGACAATCTAGAAACTCCCATAGTTGGAAAGCCCTATATGACAGGATGAAATGGTTACAAGAGGGTATGCAATGGATACTTAGGTATGGACAAACTATAAGAGTGTGGGCGGATAATTGGATGCCTGGAGGCACCCTCCAGAATAGTATTGAAGGACCGCTAATGCTTAATGAAGAAAACCGGCGAGTTAGCTCATTACACCATAATCATACTTGGAACCTTGACTCCCTCCAAGTGCATCTCCCACCATCTATTGCACAGCTTATTAGCGGTATTTCGGTGGCCCAGCTAACCCAAATCCCAGATTCCTTTGTCTTGTCACTTAATAATGGTATTTGCTTAGTTAGGTCAGCCTCACAACTTCTATACCAACAACAACAGGTGCCTCTAAATAAACAGTTGTGGAATTGGATATGGAAAGTGAATTACCCCAAAAGATTCAACTTTTTCTTTGGAAAGCCATGAGAAACCGAATTTCCACTAGACAATATTTAGCTTTTTCTCAATCACAGGTTAATGTACAGTGTCCTAGATGTAATAATCTGAAAACAACAATTCACATCTTACGGGATTGTCCCTGGGCCAAGGAGGTTTGGTATCAATCCTCAGGTATCCTGCCACTCTCTTTCTTTCACGAGCCCTTGCAAGTTTGGTTTCAGAATAATGCTACTATAGACAGAGTTATTTTGCACCAACAACTCCCTTGGAATATTTATTTTCCCTTTCTATGTTGAAAATTATGGCTAGCCAGAAATGAGCATATATTTACAAACCAATCTCGTTTCCAACATTGTATAGTATACACAATAGTGTAAGCTGCTCCATAATATTTTTTCTTAACTAGTTCTGATAGACCAATTAATGTTAAGACCCCGCAACTTATTAAATGGCAAGTACCAAAGGAACCCTATATAAAACTTAACACGAATGGAAGTTCTCTAGGTAACCCAAGAATGGCTGGTGCAGGTGGTATAATATGCAATAGCTCTGGGGAATGGATTTCTAGATTTTCTCTGAACATGGGGTTTATAACTAATAATATTGTAGAATTGGGTGCAGTTAGTCAGGGACTGCTGTTGGCGTGGGACTTGGGGTTCAAATATATCCAGCTGGTGATTGATTCAGCAATAGTTTCATTTGAAAACCTTACAACTAGGGGTGTTCGCGGTGTGTTTTTGAGCCATTTTTAGCACCGTATTTTGCGGTGCAGTTTAGCTAAAACCATAACTACACCGCACCATATTTTTGTGGTTACATATGAGGTGCGATGCGGTGAGGTGAAGTTTAAAGTTTAGCCAAAACCATAACTGCACCGCACCTCATTTTTGCGATCATATGTGCAGTATGGTGTATAAGATGCGGTTTGAATTGTTTGAAGTTGGTATATTTTTCAAATTTTGGGCTTTTCCTACCCAACCCAAAACTAATTTTTCTCTTTATTTTGGTCCAAGTTTTAAACTATTGAGCTAATTTTTCTTTATTATGGAATGCCTTTCCTAATCAACACTTGCTAGGGTTATCAAACTTTTTTTTTTAAACTAGGGTTATTAAACTATTAATAATATATTTAATATTAAAAATAATTAAATATATTAATATATAGAGAGGGTGTGATGCGGTGCAGTTTGTGCGGTTTTCTTATTGTAAAACCGCAAACCGCACTGCATCATGCGGTGTGGTGCAGTCCGGTGCACTATTACTTGCGGTGCGGTGTGGTTATGCCATTATGTGGGCAATTTTGGTGCGGTTTGGTGAACACCTCTACTTACAACAGCACAGCCAATCCCGAATTATGACTCTAAAAGATAAGACAGGGTTATGGCTTTTTGGGGAAGTTTTAACCAATCATATTTATGATGTGTTTAAGAAGTTGTTTATGGCCATGCCGGCTCACATGTAGCCTAAGGGGAATTTAGGCCAGCAAAAAAGTCTCAATAGCCCATTTTTAGCTCATTATTAGTCGCTCTCAAGTATTCCTCAACCAGCAGAGATAACTAGGAATTTACTCTCTCTTCCTCCCCTGAAGGCCCCAAGGTCGGATGGCTATCATGCTTTCTTTTTTTAGAAGAATTGGCACATTCTTGGGCCAAGTGTGATTCAAGTTATTCAAGAGCTCTTTGAAAAGTTAACTATCTCGCCTAAGTGGGGAATAACCAATCTGGTCCTCATTTTGAAAGTAACACATCCTGAACAGATTACCCAGTTTTGACCGAGCGACAATATTATCCTTGTACAGATTTCAATCCATCGAAATTCAGATTTCGAAAAATGTTCGATCAAATTTTTGATTGATTGAAAATCATGGATACAATGATGTATTTTAATTCTGTAGTCGATACCTCGGATTTCATACCCTATCTGTGTCACATATATAAATGCTTGTTAAAGACTACTAAAGTACAACAAAGAGAGGTAGAAACCCTATGCTAAAGACAAAGAAAGGTACAGCCTCCATATGATAGCATGAGTATAGAAAGCGATAGTCTTTGATGGTGCAATCATAGCATGGTTAAAGAAATGATATTCTCTTTAGAAGTCTAAGGCTACGGCAAATCCCCCAAGAATAAGTGTCCATAGTAGTTGATTTAATTAAGTTTTCATATTTTATTTGGCTATTTTAGCGTCAGAGGTATTATAATAATTTTACAATTGTTGTGTATGGGCTATATTTATGGGCAATGAGTTTTATTTTATCTAAAGTTGATGCCTTGGATTCATACCCTACATGTGTCACATATATAAAGGCTTGTTAAACTCTATTGAAGTATAGCTGAGAGAGGTAGAAACCCGATGCTAAAAAGAAAGAGAAACATATAGCAACCATCATGTGATACGCATGAGTATAGAAAGAGATGCTCTTTGATGGTGCAATCATAGCATGGTTTTATAAAATATACACAGGAATAAGTGTCTATGGTAGTTAATTAGGTTTTTATATTTTATTTGGTTATCCTAGAAAAGGGTATTTTAGTAATTTTATAATTGTTGTATATGGGCCATAAGTTTTATTTTATTAATATCTTATTTAGTCATGGGTTTTTATGTACGGGTTTTGGTTTAATTCAATCAGGTTTTAGGTTGCTAGTCAAATTAGGAGTCCTAGTATTAGTAAGAATCCTAATACTACTTATATATATTATGCTTAAAGTATTCAAGAGATAGAGTTTTTTATTAATAAAATTATTGAGAATTTTAAGTAATAAGTTCTTTCTTCCTTCTCTCTTCTTTCTTTCTTTTCTTTGGTTACTATTCACAATACTGTTCTCGAGTAGTATTCATAGCACTATTTATAGATACTGTACACAGATTTCAAAATTCTTCTATTTACCTTTCTTTTCTTCCCTCTTCAACCATAAAATTAAATATTTTTTGGTTTAAACTTTGAAGCCTAAAGCTTCTTATTAAGGGATTCTAAATTAAAAATTCCCATAACTTTTTAAACCTGAACCCACAACAAACACATGTTGACAAATTCTCAATTTGTTCCACGTCACTCTTATCCCATGTGTATCCACACTGGTGATGAAAGATTTTGGAACCACATCCTAGCGAAGTTCAGTGTAGTAGAATCTAGAAGAAGTACCTTGGAGTCGGTTAGGGTTTTTGGTCACTAACACAGACGAATTGTTCATGAAGTGGTCCATGTATGGGAAATTCGAACATTCCAAAACTGTTGTGGCTTGCAATAATGAATTCATCTACTGGGATTGAAAATTTTAGATAATAAGGATTTTGTTCTAGATTTTAACTCTTTCTTATATAGTGGACTGCCTTATTTAGGGTGTGTCATCCTCAAATTTGTTTTCTCATGAAAGAAGTTCTCCAACTGTTTTTCACTTTATCACCTAATCTACACTTTTTTTTTTATTGTTTATTGTTGTACTTATTGATTTGGTGCTTGGTGGTATGTGGGGATTAATATTGAATTTGTGGATCACATTATTTGGTTAATTGGTAATTAATTGATATATATGCTTAATATTAGTTTGGGTCTAAACTGGTCTTCTCAACATCTTTCTTCACAATAATAGTAATAATAAAATTCACCTACCAATCATCTAAATTTCTAAGAAGAATAAATCCAAACTGGGTGGTGAACTTTGACTCTAATACTATCTTTTAGGAGAAATCATACAAATGCATACAAATGCTTTTAGGTTTTATTTAATTATTATCATTTTAAATAAGTTGATCACAGTCGTGCAGACTAAGGTTTAAGCTTAGTTTTGAATGTTTGAACATGTGCATTTTACAAGCTTAATTTTGAATTTTGCAAGTGCATTTTCCAGGGTGAAGAGAAATAAGTACCTGTGTTTGGGTTGTAGTTTTCAGCTAAAGTATCCCAAGCAATTTTGGCGGTAGGAATATTCTCTATAAGACAAAATCTGTCCGACCCGCACGTTTCCCTCATCATATATAAAGCGAAAGCATTCTTAAACTGGTTGAAAAAATATTCGTCACTTTCAGGTGCAGGAGGTTCCGCGGTTGCTTCGAAAATGTCCCAGATATGACCTAAAATTCTTTTCATAGCATTGCACCAAGCCGTATAACCGAATTCCTTAACAACTGAAACAACAGCAGCAAATAAATATATCATTCTCTCAACTCTCGCAAGATACTATCAAACTTTTTAAGATACATATATAAATAAATGAAAGAACAACATGGAAATGAATAGAAAATAAGCTCACGAATCACAATTAGCGACCCAAACAAAAATATAACCAGCATATTACAAACAACCCATTAAAAAAAAATGCTAAGTTATAAATTGCACTTTTTAGTTTTGTCTAAAATTCAGTTAAGTCTTATAACTTTACTTTCATTCAATTTACACATTTAATTTATAAGTTTATTCAATTTAGTCATTCTATTACTCTTAGCCAGGAAAGTGCTGTTAGTTACTCCAAAAAATCATTTCATTACTATTATTTGAAAAAAAAAAAAAGGAAACAATGATTTAAAATTTGCATGCTTTCAAATTTCCAAATAAAAAAATTAAAAATTGAAAAGAACCAAAAGATCTCTTCAATTTATAGAGTCATTTTAACTCTTTTTCTTAACTTTGTCATATGTATTAACAAAATCAATTAAAAAAAAAAAAAAAGAAGAAGAAGAAGAAAAAGAAGAAAAAGACTTTTCTTTGCATTAGGATCAAGTGCAATACCCTTGGTGCAATTGCCCCCATCCCCAGCTCACAAATTTTTTTTTTCTTTTTTGCCACTCGTGCTTTCTAACTTTTTTCTTTTTCTTTTTTTTAATTGTTAATATTAAAAGTTATTTTTTTCAACTCTCAATCTTAGTCATGGAGGTTATTGGGTATTGTGTCTCAATCCATTTTCTTTCCATGCTTCTTGACCGAATCAATTAAGGACAAAGAATCACTTGGTTCACTCTCAGGTTCTCAAAGCTTTTAATCTTTGAGGTTACACCAACTTACCCATATGCTAATTTCATATAAGAATAAGACTTCGGTGATTTCAAAATACCCAGTAAATTCAATCAAATATGAAACACAACTTCCCAGGGTTTAGAACAAACGAACTAAAAAAAAAGAACTCACTTTTGAGGAGAAGAACACAAGGGGAACAAAGGAAGCGTTAATGGTGTTGTAAACAAAAGAAGAATCCTGGAAGATACAAGAGGGTCTGAAGCTGAGGAAAGAGTGTCTGGCGATTAGCCGGTGCACAAGTTACTTATTTCTTCTTCTTTTTTTTTTTCAAATAATAATAAAAAATTGATTTTTGGTGTTTTAATTTAAAGAAAATTCTTCTAAAATGTAAAGAAAATCACCCCCTGAAAAAAAAAAAGAAAAAGGAATTACGTTGTTTTGAGAGTCACTAAGTGCGCGTTTGGGAAGTGTTATTTTGCTGCGTTTGTGTGTTTTGCTGAAAAAATGTGGGTCTCACTACACTATTTACAGATCAACAAAAGTTATTCAAATACAAATTTCAATATAAATTTGGGTCTCACATCACTATTCACATATTTAAAAATTATTTTCCTACAGTGTTTTTAGTTTTCAGCAAATAAGCGGTATCCAAATACATACTAAGGGTCTGTTTGGGATCTGCTTATTTTGCTGAAACTGAAAACTTTTTACTGAAAGTACTATAGATAAAGGTAAAAATTGGCTGAAATAATACAATGAGACCCATGAATAGTACTAAAAAGTGTAGTGGAACCCATAAATAGCAACAAAAATAAGCTGAATAGTAAAATAAGTTGACAAAAATAATTTTTGCCAAACTCAAACTAAGAGTGCATTTTTAACTGAGACTATCTGAAAAATTAAATTAAATAAATTTGAAATTTAAATAATGAAAAGAAAGTGAAGTTAAGGGATCGAATTAGAGTGTAATTTGTAATTTAGTAAAAATATTTATAATTGATAAAAGACCTAGTGATTAAAATGACATTGAACAGATGACGGGTTTTGACATTTGTTAAGAAAGAATAATAAGTATAAATGTTTGTGGGGTGTGAGGTGTAAGGGGCAAGGGCCGGGGTTTAAGTCTCATGGAGGGAGTTTCACACCCATATACACTTAGATTAGGTTAGAGTAGAATTCTATCTTGTAAAAAAAAAAAATAATAATAATAATAATAAATATGTTTTTTTGAAAAAAAAAAATAAGAAATTAGAAAGTTAATTTATAAAATTAAAGTCAATGTAGAAAAGGGGGAGAAGATGGGAAAACAGATAAGAATAGATTATAAAAAGTGAGACTATGAGGGAAAATATAATATAATAATAATTTTTTTTTAAAGTTTGTGGACACAATTTTTGCCATAATTTTGATGTGATTAGTTGTAAGTATTGAAAAAAAAAATTTGATCTATTCAAAAGTAACAAACAATTATTCACAGTAAAAAAGAAAAAAAAAAACGCATTAAAGTTGTGACACAAAAACACATATATAATCACAATGAATACCGACGCTTGACATTTTTTTCCAGAGCAATGAATGAGGCTATGAAAATGATAATCACAAAGTCCAGCCCAAAGACCCATAATTTGGTCCTTAAGTAATATAAGATATAGCAAGCACTGACCGTTTTAGGTCCACAGGGCCCAGTTCCGAAACGAACAAGTTAATGCTTTTTTCTCTCTTCCTTCTTGTGTGGACCAAGGCAGCAAATTAGGGTGAGAAGCCCAATAATGGGATAATGAGGAGATGTGTATTAGAGGGTAAGAGGGAATTTTGAACTAATCTTGGGCCCATTCAAGGTCTCTCTAGTGGGCTTGGGACACAAGAGAAACCGATGAGCCCATTATAAGTGCACTGTGCAAAATTAGTAACTCATGGAGAGCTTAAAAAACCTGCTAAAACCAATCCATATACCCGATACAAACTTTGATTTTTCAACAAAGAATTCGATCAACATTTAAATGATGATTGTCCTATATCCCTAAATTTAGCAGATTAGTCAAATCATACTCCTTTAAAAGAAACTATTTTCAAATTGCATAAAACTTTAACAAATTCAAGTAATATCTACCTTTAATTTTATCATGTTTGTTTTCAAATAAAATATTTTTAAATACAAAAATTTTTACATGAAAATAAAATATTTTCAAGTGTTAAGCATAATATATAAATTGTTTTAGGCAAATTACTAAGACCAATAACTCAATTATTGGAAACGTTGATACCAAAGGTTTGGCATCTGAATTACTAAAATCAGTAGCAAGAACGGTGCAATCGGAAGAGTTTCAGTTGTGAAGAGTTCCAATCTTCTATCTCACACTTCCTGGTCCACTATATACTTCACAATAAATACATGTCACATGTCCATCTATTTTATTAAATGCTAAAATTTATATCTTCTATTATTTCAATTAACTAAATATGATGGGTTATTTATTTATTTATTTTAGGAAATTGAAGTAATAGAATGTATAAATTTAGCATTTAATAAAATAGATGAACATGTGGCATGCTTTTATTTGTGGAGTATATAGTAAAGCAGGAAGAGTGACTTAAAAAAAAAAAAAAAAAAAAAAAAAAAAAAAAAAAAAAAAAAAAAAAAAGAAGAGTGAGATAGAAGATTTGAACTCATACACATCAATATTACTTTGTTGAAGTTGTTAGATTTTTGCTCCATATACATGTGTATGTCTCTAGCAGAGGGAGTGAGGTGCAACAAAAATGTGAGAGTGAATGACCTCTTTGAAGGGAGCTTTGTGGAGGAGGCTATCCAACAACTCCAGAGAGGGGAAATCTTCTCTACGTTTTAGGTACAGCCCCAACTTTGTATCAAGATTCAAGGCTCATACTTTGCATTTGAGAGATAGAACTTTTATTTTTGAGAGAAAATAATTTCGAATGTAGGGTTTGAGTTTTATGAGAGTGCCTATACACCATTTTCTTTTCTCTAAATTTATTAGTGAAATTTCTTCTTGTCATCGCCCGTGGATCTTCCCAAAAGTGAAACCACGTAAATCTTTAGTATTCTCTTGTGTACATACGTGTATATTTTTCTTTCCAATTGGTAATTAAGCCTTCTGCTATTACTACAAATTTGGTATTAGGGCTTCCACTTTTACAACAAAAGTAATTGGGTGGTCAATCATAAGTGTGTATTAGAGAGAGAGAGAGAGAGAGAGAGAGTTCATTTGTCTAAAGACTATTCAATATTAGCACTGATAACTATGTTAAATATTTTAGAATAGATGTAGAAGAGGAAGTTTAAAATAGATAACACAAGAACACGAGAGTTACATGATTCAGCCTAAAGGCCTACGTTCATAGAGGAACCCCTTAAGTGTTACATCATTAATATATAAGAGTATAATGCAAATTATTTGTTAAAAAGAACCTAACATGGGTATATATAGTAGGCTAAACCCTAGATTAACCATACATTAACTATGGTTAATAGATTATAATAGAAGACTTGGCTTGCACACAAAGTAGAATTGGGTTTGGGCCTATTACATTGGACTAATTATCTCTAACACCCCCTCTCAAAAGCTTGATGAAACCTTGAGGTTGTATAATCTTGAGAAGATCCCTTAAAGATGCCTTGAAAAAACTATGAAGATGACCACAAAGTTGCCTTGAGGAAGCCACAAATGAAGCCTGAGAAGGACCTCGAAAGAGATCGGAAGGATCGGGCATTATGGAGGAAAAAACAATGCACAACAAAGGACGTTTGAAAATGCTGAAGAAGGCTACCTTAACGATCAAGACAGGTTGCTTTGGCTGGAGAATGGCAACATTGAAGGTGAGAAGAAGATCGACGAAGAGGACATTGTGATGAAGAATGATTTGCGAGTCTTTGTACATAAAAGGGGCCCAAAAAAGTAATGACAAATAGGCCAATTAAGCAATTTAGGGGTTTTTTTTTTTTTATATATATGCAAATTTCAAATGTCTTCATTAAACTAGGACAAAATGTTCAAGGCAGTTACATCTTTGAACATTTGACATTCAATGATGGGTGGAGTATCCTCGACCCAAACTACACCATCATTCACAAATTTGGCATTTCTAGCCATCAGATGGGCAGCAATATTGCTAGTCTTACGCACATAATTGACCTTCCACGCGTGGACATTGAGCTTCCACCTCTTGAAGCCTTCTATGATCATTCGAATCGAGCTTGGGGGGGAGCTGCTACCTGCTAGTGCTTCTATCACCACTTTCACATCTCCTTCCAGCACAATATCCTTCAACCCAAGGTTTCCAACTAGCAATATCCTTCCTCAAAGGCCTTTGCTTCCACCTCCAATGCTCCTAATGGTAAATCCATCTTCTTGCTCATCGCTCCCATGATTTGACCCCTTTCATTTCTGATAACAATCCCTATTCCACAGTTGCCCGACTCTTTAAACACCGCCCCATCCACATTTACTTTATACCATCCTTCACGTGGAAGGGTCCAACCTTCTGTTCTCGGTGGTGCACTCTGTCTTGGGGCAGCATTCAGCTCCTTAAATTCCTCAACAAGAGCATTGACTTTCAACACTATCTCCTTCACTTGTTTGCACTTTCCTTCAAACTTTGCTGCATTTTTGTTCTTCCAAATACACCGTGATGTGCATGCCAGACGCTCCAACTCTATTTCCTTCCATTCCTCCCAAATTTTCCATATCATGTCGATAAATCCGCGATGAGGGTGACTCAACTTGGGCAATAACAACTTTGTTTCCTTCCAAAAAACGTCTGCCATCCAACAATCCCACAAGGCATGTCCCGATGATTCAATCTTCCCACACATCACACACTTATCTACCATGGACAACTTTCGACGACTAAGGCAATAATTTGTAGGAAGAATGTTCTTACAGGGCCTCCACATGAAATGTCTGACTTTGCTCAGGCAATTAAAATCCCAAATAGCCTTCCAAAATTCTTTTTTCCTTCTCGGGTTTGACTCCTCACCCCCTGCCCCTCTTCCTCTGTCTTCAGTCAGCCACTTATATGCTACCTGATATGCACTTTTCACCGTGAAGTCACCTTTTTTCGCCCAAGCCCAAATCAATGCATCCTCTAGAAAACTAGGACTAACTGGGATGCTTAAGATAGCCTCCGCTTCATAAAGTAAGAAAACACTCTTGACAGCACTAATATCCTAACCACCTAATTCTTGGTCTAGTAGGGTCTCCACTAGTTCACCTTCAAAGTTTTGGGGCCGCGGATTTGCTATCTTGAAAGAATTTGGGATTGGGATCCACCTATCTGCCCATATCCTAGTTCTTTGCCCATTCATATATTCCATCTTAAGCCTCGCCGAAGAACTTCTCTTGCAGCTACCAAGCTCCTCCATGTATACGATGGTTTCTTACCTAATTGAGCCTCCAAAAAATTAGACTCTGGGAAATACCTAGCTTTCAACACTCTATGGGTAAGGGAATCTGAGTTTTGGGTGATCTGCCACCCTTGTTTTGCAAGTAGCACTAAATTAAAGGCTTTGAGATCCTTGAAGCCCATCCCCCCTTCAGCTTTCGGTGTGCACATCTTCTCCCATGCTATCCATGCTAATTTCCTTTCCTTTTCTCGCTGACCCCACCAAAAATTCCTCATCAAAGAATTCTGTTCATTACACAACGAATCTGGGAGTTTGAAGCAATTCATTGTATACATAGGAGTAGCTTGGGCGACTGCCTTTATGAGGATTTCCCGACCAACCATTGTCAACAACTTTCCTTTCCAACCCACCACTTTTCGACCCACCTGATCCAGGATACGTTGGCAGGCTTTCTTCCCTCCCCACCAAAGGGGGCAGCCCCAAGCATGGCTCATGCTGGTGGATGATCTGGGCCCCAAACATGTCTCTCACTCATGTTGGTGGATGATCTGGCCCCGAATTCACACACATCATCATCAAGGAGATCCACCTTTCTCGAAAATTTAATCTGCGCATCATCGCCTCCAAATATGCCCATTCTACCAGATCATATGCCTTACTCATGTCCAACTTTAATTGCCATCAGCCCCTGTTTTCCTTTCCTTCTCTGATTTATACAGTGCATGACTACGAATGCCACCAAGATGTTGTCCGTGATTTGTCTCCCTGGTACAAATGCGCTTTAGGCGTCGCTAATGACTGCTAGAAGGACTTTCTTCAACCTATTAGCCAATACTTTTGATACCATTTTATATATAACATTACACAAGCAAATTGGATGAAAGTCCGTAATATTTTGAGGACAATTAACTTTGGGGATCAGGCATTTATATGTGTCATTAAAACCATTTGGCATAACACCTATTTTAAGAATCATGAGTACACAATCCAGTACTTGAGGGCCCACAACATCCCAATATTATTGATAGAATATAGGAGATATACCGACCTGGCCTGGAGACTTTGTTGGATGCATTTGCTTCAGGGCACGCCATACCTCCTCTCCTCTGAATTCCTTTAGGAGTTCGTCATTCATCTTATCTGAAACCCTCCTAACCACTACTCCAAGGATAATTCTGAAATCAGCTGGGTAGCTCGTAATATATATTTCCTTGAAGTAATCCAGGATTATACCTTCCACCTCTTCTCGGTCCTCCCTCCACCTACCCTCAGAGTCACATAAACCTTCAATCTTGTTTTTCCTATGTCTGTTTCTTACCGTTTCATGAAAGAACTTCGTGTTCCGGTCACCACACTTAACCCAGAGTGCCCTAGATCGCTGGTTCCACATCATTTCTTCCCAAAGCATTACTTCGTTTATCTCCTTTTTTAGAGCTTGAATTTCCTCCGCTGGCTTGTGTAGTGAATTCATCGCTTCCAATTGTTGTAAAAGATTCTGTTTCAGCTTCAAAATCTTATTTACATTTCCAAATACTCTACTGTTCCAGGTTTACAGGTGGGCTTGGCAGCACTTTAGTCTATCTTGGACTTGCAACTCCGGGTTATAGTTCAACGGGTCCTAGGCCTCTTCAATCACCTTTCTACAACCCTCCTCCCTAGTCCACCTTGCTTCAAACATGAACCGTTTTCTTCCACCCCTTCTACTTGCCCGCTGCCTTAGAGACAGATTAAGCAAGCAATGGTCTGACGCTGCCATTGCTCTATGATACACTTTTGCCTTCGTAAATATATTCAGCCACTTCTCATTAGCCATTATCCTGTCTAATCTAACCAGAGTGCGTTGCTCCCCAATTCTACCATTACACCAAGAATAGTGTTGCCCCACAAATCCCAAATCAAGAAGCCCACAATCATTCAGGCATTCTCTAAAAGCCTCCATCTGTCTAGCATCCCTATATGACCAACCTAGTTTCTCATCGGACTGAACAATTTCGTTAGAATCCCCAAAAAAAACCCACGGCAAATCACACTGCCTTTTAAGCGATTTAGGTAAACTCCAAGAAGTGAATCTCAGACCTGCATCAGGATGGCCATAAAATCTCGTTGCCCGCCATGGTTGACCTCCCTTTCCCTCACAAACCACCATGCCGATATGCGAATTGGAGTAACTTTTGAAACACACCTCAGCCCCTTCTTTCCATATCATCACCAGCCCTCCAGTTCTACTATCGCTTGGCACCGTGATTCCCTGGGTAAGATTAAGCTTCCTTTGTAGGCCTTTTATCCTATTTTGCTTTGCCTTAGTCTCCGCTAGGAACACCAAGATTGGGTCGGTCTCTTTCACCTCATCTGTGAGTGAATGCATCGCCGAAGCTAACCCAAGACCTCGCTAGTTCCATGCCAAGAGGCTCATTGGGCTCGGCGGTGCTGCTTAGCAACAACCGCCCTATCGCTAACCTTCTCATTTTCTTTCTCAACATCAATGCCTCCATTCTTTTCCACCTTCCTTCGTTTACTCTCCAGCACATTCTGGTCTAACTCGCCTAATGGGATTGTAACCCCTCTTTTCTTCTATATTGGGCTAGCTGCCTTCTCTTTTCCTTTTGCCTGGCTAGCCCGGGCCCTTCTTTTCCAATGACCACTAGTTGGGTCTAGTTTCTCTACAACCCAGCCCATATCTATCTCATAAGTCATAGCCATTGGGCCCTTCCCTTCACTTGTCGTATTTGAGCACACATGGTCCACAACTAGCCTATCATTTGGCGCGGGCTCAAATTTAAATTTTGGGGCCTCCGTATTTTCTGTCTCCATTGCCCCACACTTACTTCCTCCTTTCACGTTGTTAGCTTGCTCTCTGTCCTCACAGTCTTTCACCAAAATGGCTAAGTTTTCTTTTGGGAGTTCTTTGAAGTTGTTGACCAAACCATTTTTCTTTCCACCTTGTTCCTCTCACCAACCTTTGAAGTCATTGTCATGTTCTCTACATTACTTTCCCCAAGGGACTACGCAACATGCATTCTTTTGTCAGGCACCACCGCTACGCTCCTCGACATCTGAGCCTTCGGCCCCCTGTCAGCATCGTTGGGCATCCTTCCTCGCATGTTTGCATATTTAGGTTCCCATCTTGTTCTTTTCACCGGTTCCCCTTTCAGCCATGCCCTGTATTGGAGGTCCCTTATTTCGCTGTTTCTATCTTCTCCTTTGCTCTATGGGCAATCTTTCAGATCATGCTCTAGTAGTCCACATCTATAACAAAAGTTAGGGAAGCGCTCATATTTGAAGAGCACCCATCAATCCACCCCTTCCTTTACATTTTTCTACCCCGTATTAACTTTCTTGCAACGTTCATTTTGACCTGAACTCGGAGACATTTCCCCCACTGTACCCCCGTGTCTGCCACATCCACCTCCATAACCTCCCCGAGGCTAGCACCAATGGTCATCCCTGTTTCCCTTGTCTTGTGTTTGAGGGGTAGGTTGTATATTTGAACCCAAAAAGGAGACCACCTGAATACAATGTCCTTTAGGCCTTGATCCCCTTCGAAATCTTGTAGCAGCACCAGTTGTTTCTCATAATGCCAAGGGCTTATCTCCATTACTCTCCTCTTATCTCTTTCGTCAAACTCCACTGGGAGCATCTCCTTTTCTATTACCGAGATCTGAATACTCTTATTTGGCTTCCATAACATCCTAATATTTTTCCTTAGGGCATCAAGCATAATACCTCTGCGAGAGAGCACCTTCATAACTAAACAGTTCTTGCCTCTTTCTTTAGCTGCTCTCGTGCATTCTCTTCCTAGGTTGACACTTACTTCCTCCTCTTCTGTGACCTTTAGCTTCTACCAGAGTATTTGCAACGCCTCTGCCATGTTTCAAAAACCATGCCTTGACCTCACCAACCAGAGATGGGGAAAGGTCACTTTACTCCCACAAGCATGAAACTATGGGACTCACATTGCTTCTACGTGCCTATGGCGCGAGAGCACGATTCAGATTTTTTCCAAAAAATAAATTGCAATTTAGGGGTTTCAAATGAAGAAACGCAGCCCAAAATCGGAATGTATGCAAAATACTGAATAAGATAGGTCCTATTGAAAATTTTTCACCTTTGGTCAAAGTCAACAATTAAAGGTTGACATGAGAAGTTAACGTGGCATGATGACATCGGCTAGGACTGATATGGAAGCTCATGTGAGGATGATGTCAGCATATGACATTATGATGATGTCAAAGAAAGTAGTCGGCGCGTGGAGGCGCATGAGAGGCTAGAGAGGCTAGTGGGACATGCGACAAAGATTAACAACCGGACGTCGATGATCTTGCAGTTCAGTGATCCATTGGAGTGGTGTGTGCGGCCAAAGGATGAGTTGAGTGTGAGATCCAAGAGAGACGCGTGGAATCTCCAACAAAGACAGAGGTCGTGCATGGCGGCACATGCAGCAAATATGGGTGATTGGTTTTTCGAGTTTTGGGCGTGCAATGCTAATAGGCACGTCTATGTGGTCTCTTTTGTGAGGCAAGGTTTGAAATTGCCCATATCTGAAAGGGAGAGGCATATCTTGCTTAAGAGGATCAAGGACACAACAACGCTATGGAGGTGATGAGGCAGGGGTGGTGGTTGCTGTGGATCTGTGGGAACAAGCTTGACAGAGAGATTATAGATTAAGGCCAAAAATGAAGTTTGACTCTAATACCATGTTGAATATTAGTACTAATATAACATGTTATATATGCTAAAATAGATGTGGAAGAGGAACAATAAAATAGAGAACACAAGAGCACGAATGTTACGTGGTTCAGCCTGATAACCTACGTTCATGGAGTAAACCTTTAAAAGCTACATCTTTAATATATAAAGTGTAGTACAAATCCAGTATTATAAGGAACCTAACATGGGTATATATTATAGGCTAAACTCTAAACTAACTATACATTAATTATGGCTAATAGATTTCTAGGACAAGTAGGAGACTTGAATTGCACACAAAGTAAAGATTGGGCTAGTGCCTATTACATTGAGCTAATATATCTCTAAAAAAAAGGTAGTTAAATAAATTGAAACCATGTCATGATTATATCTCTAGAGTGTCCTTGTTGTGTTTTTGACAAGTACTCGCTAAGGATATTGATGTTTGCTTGCTTGAGAGAGAGAGAGATATAAAGATGATGTGTTTGTTTTGATCGAAAACGTTCTCCATATTTGGTAATGAGAAAATGTTGGTCAATGTAAAAGCGAGGCCTGGTCAATAGAAAATAGGATTTTTTTTTTAATGGAAAATATTTTCCACTTTTTATTGGTGGAGAACTTAATACACACACATGCTCCAATGGTTTTTTTTGAGAGAGAGAGAGCTAGATCGCAAAACAATACCAATGGAAAAAAAAATTTCAAGCTCATTTTTATGCATGAAAACAACATTGGAGGGTGTAAACACCCCCAGTTGTTATTTTACAATCTAAGATGTCAAAAACTCACTCTATCCAGGTTTCTAAACTTAACAAAATTTGCAACCTTGCTACAATAAGGTTACCTTATTGTTTATAGGTTGTAAAGAAACAAAATAATATTTTAATCTTGTGGTAGTGTGTGAAGATAAAAAGAGAGTAGGAGGAAAGTACTTTTTATTATTTTATTAGTTTGTATGTAAAAGTAAAAACTGAAATGTAGAGTAAGTTGCAAAATGAATTGGTAAAATAAATAAAGTAGTGTTCCAGGAGGAAGTCTGGAGCAAGATAGCCTTTGGCTGAAGTATGGAGACAGAGAGAGCAAGTTGTTGGGGGGGGAGTGGAGTATAAATGCTGACCATGAGTTGACAATACATGCGCGTGGATTCCACTAACTTCATGTTTTTTACAAAAATGACACAGAATTCATTTTTGCTGTATCTAAAAACACTAAAAAATTGTTTTCATTTTTTGTCCTAAAACCCTCATGTTTTTTTTTTTAATCTTGTTTTTGAAAACCAAGAACAAAAAACACCCAAACATGTTTTTAATTAGGTGGTGAGACCTACAGAAAATAAGAAATGAAAGCAGAAAACATGGTGTTTTCACGGAACCAAACACAGCCTAAGATAGCTTGACTTTCTTAAAAAATAAATATATAAATAATAGACAACAGATTTATTTTTTTGGGAGCTAAATGCATAAAATTTTATAAGATAAATAGCAGGAAATTTGACCAAAAAGACCTTACTTTCTAGAATTATAGCATGAATTGTAGTTAAAGCATATTATAAGAACAAGAATAATAAGAGAATACTCAGGTTTTATAATTTAATTATATTTAAATAAAGAACCAAAAGAAATAGTATGAAGATGAAGAATCAAGTTTTAGGGTAGATAGCGGTTCTCATGAAGATGAAACGTGAACTCCAATAATGGCTTTGGCCCTCAGCATTATTCTCTAGCATGAGCCCCTCCCATAAACACTGCTGGTGTAGTAAGGTTGTGCACTCTATTTGTTTCAGCATTAATGTTTACTTGAAAAATTGGTCATTTCTCAAAGAACATTTTTTAAAAAACTATTTCATTTTTCAGTGTTTGGTAACAACCTTAAAAATGGGCTTGTGAATGTTTTCTAGTGTCGGGTAGTGTTGTACGGGTGGGCAGATGAGCAGGAAGAAAAACGTGATGAATTGATTCTGCATTTCATTTTTATTTCTTCCTTCCTTCTTGAGAGCAACTATTCACACAGTGTTTTAGGTTTATTTATTTCTTGTACGTTTATCATATCTTCCTGTTCCTGATCTTAGCCTGTTTTTTACGTATATAATGTTTGAGCATGTGCAGTTAAAAGAGAGAGAGATATATATACCAGTGAAACTACTTTTCGGTTTGCTGCATATTATTGCCAAAGTATCCCAAGCAATTTGGGCCGAAGTAATCTGACTAATCACAAAACACATCCGTGGCTCGCATGAAATCTGGATCACGTGTAAAGCCATGGCATTCTTCCTGGTCCAAGCCTTTAAAGCAGCTTCATCATTCTCTGGTTTAGGACTTTCGTCGGTTGCTTCAACAATTTCTGGTTTAGGGCTTTCATCGGTTGCTTCAACAAATTTTGGTTCAGGACGTTTGTCGGTTCCTTCAACAATGTCCCAAAGATCTTGAGCCATCAAATAGCTTTTCACTTGAACACTCCAAACCAAATAATTGTCTACGTTAAGAACTTCACTAACAGCTGCACTCCTTGAAGCAGATCTTGTTTCCATCTTTAATCTGTCAATATAACTACATGGTGTCAATCAATTTGGCAATCAAATTGGATTGGACGATTTCATATATATAATTCGATCAGGTACTGTTAGAACATGCATGTTCTCTCTCTCTCTCTCTCTCTCTCTCTCTCTCTCTCTCTCTCTCTCTCTCTCTCTCTCTCTCTATATATATATATATATATATATAACATTTTTAGTCTTTTACGCGCAGGTCAGTCAATCTGTTAGAACATGTATTTCTTTCGCATGGAAACAATTTTTTTTTTTTTTAATGTAATCTTTAACTTGTTTTTTCATCTTTCATTTTTAAAAAATAAAATAATAAAGAAAAGAGTAAAAGAGAATAGTTTAATAATACATAAATCCTTAATCTTAGTCTGAAATTTGTTTTTAATACTCTACTAATCTAGTAATGGAACACACACACAATATGCGCACACTTGTCATATATAAAACATGAAAAATTAAGCTTTTTTTTTTTTTTTGTTTTTTGAGAGGGTTTTTGGTGTGGCGGGGGATTGAACCCCAAAACTCTTATATACCATTAGAAACTTTACCAATTGAGCTAACTAGAACTCATAAATTAAGTTACTTTTAAAAATAATTTAAAATCTAAAAATTTTAAATATATAAAATTTTAGGGGAAAGTACAATAAACCTTATAGTTTTATCATTAAGACACATTAAAGCCTATACTTTAAAATGGGACAATTTAAACCGCAGACTTTCATAGATGTACCCAAAAATAACTCAAACAAATTCCACCCAGTGTTATAAATGATATATATATATAGACACACACTGAGAGTTTAATTAAAACGTCTCATTTAAAATTTGTGGTTTAGTGTGTCTTAATGATAAAATTATAGGATTTTTATATACTTTTTCCAAAAATTTAAGAATGAAAGAAACATACTAGATAATAAAAAAATAATACATTTTAAAGAAAATATATAATTAAATTATAGAAAGTGCTCAATATTAATAGTAGATTTGACTTTAGAAATAATTATATTTAATAATTTCAGATTGTAGAGTAATATCTTTAATATTTTCATATAAAATATATAAAAAAATTAAAAAGAAATTGTAGAGTAAATCATTAATTTTTACGTATAAAAAATAATGACTTTAGCATACCATATATAAAATATAAATGAGTTATAATACCTTAAAATTTAAGATTTTGCACCCTAGACTTAGCAAACGGTCAAGTTGAAACTGCATCTGACCCGATAAGGTCAGATCAAAATTGGATATGGGTAAAAATTGATTTGGTCTAAAAAATTGTTGTTCTTATTAGGCAAAAATATACTTTACAACCTATAACTTTGATCAATTATCATTTTATTTAACTAAATTTAAAATTTGTCATTTTAGTTCATTAACTTTGAAAAATTGTAATTCTAGTTTGCTAATTTCAAAATTCCTCTTTTTAGGAAAAAAAAATTGATAAAACAATCTCTAAATTATTTGTTAAGATCAAAGTAAGGGTCATCAATGAGCCGGGTCAGCCCATTTTTACTTTGTCTATTGGCACAATGGGCTAGATATAGTGGGCTATTAACTATTTAACGAGCTGAGTCGGGCTGGGCCGAAAGAGAAAACTCCGGCCCATGATCAATCTTGCCCATAGGCAATGACCATTTTGTCTTTAGCGGACTGGGCTACCAAGTTGGGTTTAATGGGCTATCCATGAGTTTGTGTTAGTATCTTATTTTATTATTTTTTATAATGAAAGAATCAATTTTTTATAAGTGAATAATTAATCTATTTTTTTAAAAGGAAATGATCAACGAATTTAATGCTTAATTAAAAAAAATTACAGTAAAATCTATTTAATTTTTTGTTTTGTTGATGGAAACCTATTTAATTTTTTATTAAGGCTCTAAATGGTTTTTTATGTTTATATTTTAATAAAAAAATGTCAAATGGTTAATTCAAAGCTGCTCGACTACTGGAAAAATATATATTTAGTAAACTAAGTTTAAAACAATCACTTCAAGTATCTTAGTGGCTGGGGGAGTTTTCTTAAGAAATTCCTCTATAATGTCTCAAGATCAATCATTCATACTCCTCCTATATACTTTTGTTATGAAATCTAAGTTATTGAGCTGGGTAACGAATTGGCCCAAGGGGCTAGGCTATAGGGCTAGCCCATCGGTCGCCAATAGGTGTAAAAACTAGCACATGACCTGATCCATTGGGCTAGCGGGCTGCCCATGGGCCTTAATAGCAATGGGCCAGGCTGCCCATTAGCCTGGTGGGCTATCGGACTATCAGATCAGGTCATGGGCCATGAGCTATTTGATGACCCTCAAATCAAAGAATGTGAAACGACAATGTTTTAAAGAAGTTAACAAAAAGCTTTTTAATAACAATAGAAAGAAGGACTAAAGTGACCGCGTTATCAAAGTTAATGGACTAAAATAATATCTTAAACTAGGCATTATGGAGGTGGTTTCAAATTAAATATTATATTTTTCCTAGTTTTGAATTTAGTCCTATGCTTTTAAAAACTTTTCAATTTAAGTCATAAACCTATTTGCAATTAGATTTTACATGCTCTAATTTTGTCCAAAGTATCTTTATAATTTAAAATTAATTACTTCTAGTTTATTGAAAAGTATTTATTGAATAGTAAATTTCTTCTTACCTATTTAAAGTTATTTTAAATCCGTTTAAAACTAATTCAAATTTTCCTTCAGAAACCTTTTTTTAGCAACCAGAAACCTATTATTAATTCAAGTATAATTGTAAATGAAAATTTTACAATGTTTTAAAAAATTGATGGTTCCTTTTCAATACAATATTTTAGTAAATCAATTTCAAACTTATTTTCAAATTTAAAACATTGATCAATGCATTAAAATAACAAAATTTACTTCATGATTTTAAACCTAGGTACATAAATAGCTCAAAAATCTACCTTCTTAATCATCTTTGTCTTCTTTTCTTTCTTTTTTTTTTTTTTAAACTAAAAATTTAGCAATAAAGAATGAATAACTTACATATTATATCCTTAAGTAGTGCTAGGAGTACTATAGATTTTATTACATTGAGCTTACAAACTAATTAATGTGTCAAAAATCATAAAAAAAAAAAAAATTCAAATATTCCTTTATAAGGTGGTTGGTCTACCAATCACGTTCATTGTCATATTTGGTTTGTAAGATTTTATGTAGTAAGACTTGTAGTACCATTAGTATTTTTCTTTGTACTTACAAGTTTCTTCGAGAGTTGATGGACAATAAGAATTAATGCCAATCAATAGTGTGTGTATATATATATATGTATATGTATATATATATATATATATATATATATATATATATATTTCTCTTTTATGCTAATCGGTAGTATATTTTAAACATAGGTATAATAAATTAATAATAGCGTTTATTCTTAAATGTGTTCCTGTGGATATATTCCCCACCCCCCCCCCCCCAAGAAAAAGTTGCATTCCTACATATATAGGATGTTAGCTAGACATCAGTAACATAATTAAAGTGGAAGTAAAACAAAGGATTAGGTTAATCACTATATTTATTTCTCAAAAAAAAAAAAAAAAAAAAAACAAAAAGGTTAATCACTATATTTTATGTCTCAAAAGAAAAAAGGGCAAATACAACTTACTCACATGTGGTTTGGCCGAAATTTAAATTGCCTACTTGTAGTTTGAAATTTGACATTTTACCAACTTAAGGTTAATTTAGTTAGAATTTCGTAACTCACATCTTTAAAAAATATAGTTAAATATTTAATTTTGTTCAACTTTTATGTTTCTTTCCTTTCCTCCAAAAATAGAAAAAACATAAAAATACAAGATCAAATGAGATTAAAAAGAATTTAGCGAAATATTTGCATAATGAGATTTCAAACCACAAGTAGGCGATATAAATTTCGATCAAATCTCAAGTTAGTAAAATGTCAAATTTCAAACCAAAATATAATTTAAATGATCTAATCGAATTTTATGATAAATGTCTTTCCAATTTAAAACCAATTCATGCCCATTCCATAAAAGGAATAATAGAAATCCTCCATCTTTTTAATCAAGAATGATAAAATTGCATACATACAAAATAATATTTTTAAAAACTTTTTTCAATAACAAAAATTCAAAAATGAAATTCGATGGTATCAAACTTGTATGAATGTTTCACGTAGACTGCTAGTAATAATAAGTCGCAGACGAACCTGAACAGCTGAGCTGAGGCGTTCGAAGAGGACTGGATATTGACTGTGGTATATAAATATTATCTGGCCAACCAAAAGATAAAATGGGAGAACTGTTGTTGTCAAAAACCAATGAGAACTTTCAAATCGAGTGCATGTGTTTCCTGAGAAGATTTGGTGTAGCACCAAATCTTCTCACTTCAAGATGTTTATTAGAAAGTCTGTATAGAAAAAACGTGAATTAGTAACAATAGAGAAATAAACTAATAAAGTGATGGTTAAGTATTAATTGCACGCCTTTTTTAAGATTATTTTTTTCCAATATATTTTTAATGACAGAATATTTTGCATAACTAATATTTAACTGTTGTAATTGGCAGATTCTCAAAAAAAAAAAAAAAAAAAAACAGCTGTGATTAGTAAATAATAAAAGTAATTTTAATAATGAGATCATATAGATATGGTGTTATTCTAATCAAATATTGCTATATTGTTGTATAAAAAAAATAATATATATATATATTGCTATATTGACAAGTTATGAAAAAATGGTTAAAAGTACGTTTTGTATCTCTACCATTTATTTTTTTTTAAGCCAGCATCTCTTTTTAGTTGTCTATATAGGGATTTAATCGTTACCAAAAATTTTGATTCTTTCCTTGTCTTAGTTGGCTTGGACCAGTCTTTAAATTTTTTTATTAACTAAAGACTGATCCAAAGAAGATAGAGTGACTCTTCGTTCAGTCTTTAGTTAATAAAAAAATAAAAGTTTAAAGGCTGGTCCACTAAAGTCACTCTTTTATTCTTTGTGTCAGTCTTTATTTAATAAAAAAAATTAAAGACGGGTCCAAGCCTGCTAAGACAAGTAAAGAATCAAGTCTTTAATCTTTAATGTTTCTCAAAAAAAAAAAAAAAAAAAAAAAATCTTTAGTCTTTAATTACTTGAATGGACTTATACTTTGCCAAAAAGTAATATTTTCATGCGTTTTCTATATTGGGGAAGGTATGTTAATACATTATTATTACCATCTTCTTTTTTTATAATCCAATTTCTATATTATTGAAGAAGCTATATTGTCGTGCCTTTTATAACTAGCCGTTAACAACCTTGTAAAATTGTTACTAGAGTTAAATTATAAATTACACTCGTAAAATTTGAGAGTATTTGAATTTTATATTCAAAATTTAGATTTTACTCTTTGAACTTCTACTCTGTTTGCATCAATAACCCTTCATTCATATTTTCTATTAAGTGCCATATAAACATGTCACACGTGTTTAGATCATTCAATAGATATGAGATTATGTGACATTTAATAGGAAATATGGATGAGAGGTTGTCAATGCAAACAAAATAAAACTTCAGAGGATAAAATTCAAACTCTCAAACTTTATGTTGTGAAATTCAAACACCCTTAAACTTTACTGGTGTAATTTACAATTTACCATAATATTTAACTTCACTTGGAACAATCTTAGTTAGAGGAACTTATACTTGTGCCATTTAATAATAGTTTCCTGCGTTTTCCATATTGAGGAAGTAATATTCGTACTTTTCTATGTTTTTCTTAGGCAAAAATGCAAAACTGACCCTCTAACTTTTAATTTTGTCAATTCAGTCCTCTAACTTTCAATTTTTGTCAATGTAGAACTCCGTTATAACTCAATTAGTGGCTGCCGTTAGAACTCCTAAAAAGACTTTGTTTTGCATTTTTTTAATTCAGAATTAAAAGAAAGTAAGAAAAATCTGTTAGAAAGTGAAAATTTATATGTTATAATTTTTTTTATTCCCAAATTCAGCACAATAGAAGAAGTTCATAAAAAATTAAAGCCTTTTTATTTTATATAATAAATCTAAATATAGAAATAGAAAGCACACCCGCCCCCCAATGGAGAAATTATAAATTTATTCCAAGGACCAAGTTAAATTATTATCTTATATATATAATAGAAATAGGGAAAAATGCCAAGAGATCACCTGAACTTTGGGGTAGTGACCATTATACTTCCTAAACTTTTATTTTAGTCAATTTACTCCTTAAACTTAACACATGCGGCAAATAAAGACATCTGTTATTCTACCATTAATATACCAACGGAATACTCACATGACATGCACATGAACTCTAAAAACCAAATTCTATCATGAAACGCAGTGGAAAGAAGAAAAACCTAGGAGAGAGAGAGAGACGATTTGGGGTTGAAGTTCTTTGTTCCACCATTATCACTGTTGTTGTGTTGTGACATCCATCAAGTTCGAGGCTGATAATCAAAACAATGAGTTGAGTTTGTTCCCAGAGAAGGGTTTGTTCGTACAAGCTTATGACCTAATTACCATATTTTTTTTTCTTCATGCCCTTTGTGAAGTTCATAGTGGTGTCCTGTAATTGGTGCAAATGGCTAATGAGTTTTATTAGTTGAAGTTTCAATGATCTTTTCAATGCAGTTGGTATGTGGCTAGTCAATTATAGTGTATGGTTTTGTTTTTCTAGTAGGATTTGTTTGAACATAGGTATTTGAGATTGAAAGAGAAATCTTCGGTGGACCATGCGCTTTTGCAATTAAAGTTTGCTAGAAATAAATTGTTGTAATCGAATGAGTTTTCATTGGAGTTCCATGGCCTGGTTTAATTTTCAGGGTTGGGATTTATGTGAGCTTGTTTGTTTCATTCAAGTTAATGGAAATTGGTTACAAATTAGAAATTGGAGGTAAGAACAGTTTATATTTGGGTTTTGCGGGATTGAATTTGGTTTTTTAATTTTTAATTTTAAGTTCACATACTTTTCATGTGACACGCTCCGTTTGTTTCAATGGAAAACCTTATGTAAAGATAGTTTTCTTTGTTTTCCAGTGTTTGGTAACATAAAAAAATATGAGACAAAGAAAAACTATTTTTGGTCAACATAAAAAGTATTGCTTATTTTTGGAGATTGTTTTCCATTAAATATTTTTGGAAAACAACTCTATCTCACAGCAAGCTAAATAAGGGAAGTTATGAGGTTATTTTTTAACTCATTTAAAGTTGCTACCAAACATTGGAAAATGAGATAGTTTTATAGAAAATTTTTTTTAGAAAATAACTCATTTTCTAGAAAACATCATTGTTGAAACAAACAGAGCGTCCATTAGCATATTAACAACAAAATAACCACCGCACACCCTTGGTGCAATTATCACTCCACAAGTTTAAGTGCTTGTGGGGTGTGGGGACTAAGAGCCGGGGTTCAAGTCTCCAGGAGAGAGTTTTACACATATATACACTTAAATTATGCTAGAATAAAATTTCTATCTTGTATTTAAAAAAAAAAAAAAAAAAGCCAGAACAACATGTGCATCTATTTGACGGATGTGTGAAGTTTAGGGAGTAAATTGACCAAAATAAAAGTTCAGAGAGTCTCTTAACAATTTTTCCCATAAAAATATTTATATCAAGTTAGTCTTTACATTGGTCCAAAAAATAGTAGTATTTTTTTTATCCAGTCAATTTGTAAATTGTAACTCATGAATTATCTTTTAAATCATTACTAAAATCCTTAAAAAAACATTTTAAAACAAGTTTTTTTTTGTTAAATAAATTAGAGATTGCACAGTTAAGAGTATATTAATAGTTTTAAAAGCCCATGCTACTGATAGTCTGGTTTCTTAAAAAAAAAAAGTTTTAAAATTATGAAGCATATATAAATTCAATCAATTTGAAATAACTTAATAATAAACGTCACTTTACATGCTTAAACATATACCGGAAATATAAATCAACGGAAGAAAACCCATAATTTAATTTTCATATATAACAAGTGCAGTAAATATCTCTAGCCCTTAATAACAAAATCCATAATCTTCTTCTTCTAAAAATAAAAGAATAAAAGCATGTTATCTATATCTCTAATTCTCCAAACATAAATTTAATAATAATAAAAAAAAGCTTTTCTTTTTTAAAAATGAAAAATACTTCAATTGTGGAGATTTACTTATCTATTTTCTTTTTTTTTTGAGGAATTATCTTTTTTCATATAGGAACATATATTATTATATATTGAGTATACTTTGGTTTAATTAGTCAGAGACCTATGATGTAAGAGTAGTAGGAAGAAAAATTAATGCATTAATCATGGACACATAATTATCTATTTTAGGAACAAATTCTTCTAAAAAAACATAACAACAAAAAAAATTATACATATGGAAAAAAATACCTTAAGTTGGGATTTGGGTTTGGGCTTGCTTCTGGGTTTGGACTTTGGACCCTGGATTAGTGTGGGTTATGGGATTTGGATCGTATCAATGGGAGTCTGCCTGAAACTTGGGTGGGCTTTGAACAATGGGTGTCCTTTACGGGGTTGGGCTTGAGCTTTCAGGCTTCGGCCCAAACCCAAATTCTCTTTCAGTCGTCCTTTTCTCTCCCGTCTCCTTTTTGCTTTGTCTGGGAATTTCTGTAAGAGTGCGAGTGAAGTGTTGGGATGGTTCGTCCATGGTATATGCTTGTGTGGTTTGCTACCTGCTGGTGTGGTGTTCAAGTTGAAGTTGAGGTAGTGGTTTGGTTATTTGAGCTTCGAGTTTTGTGGCAGCGATTGATGATGTGTAGTGTGGTGTGATGCTGCTGGTGTTGTGTGCGTGTGTGATTTGTGGTGAGAGTACTCTGATGTGCCTTGAGTGGGTTTCTGTATTTGAAAGCAACGAAGATGAGGATGTGGAGTGGATGACTGGGTGAGTGGGAGCTCTAAGCCATTAATTATTGTGCAGAAGAAAGAGGGGAAAAGGAGAAAAAGTAATTTGATCACCGGCTAGTGATGATGAATCCGACACTGAAAAAGACTTTGCACTTCAAGCTAAAGCAAGAGCATAAACTTTTGAGTTGCCTTTTGACTGATCTACATATTGCAGCCCTTCTGGATGACTAATAAGCTGGTGTAGTTCCTCTTACTCATCCATGTAAAATGTTAATAAAAGAACTGAGCTGTGGTTACCCACACATGATTTCCTTTTTAAAAATATTTTATTTATAACAGTACTCTTGCTGAAAATGTGTTCTTGATTGCCTGGTCAAAAGACAAGTAGCGGGGTTTAATTAGTCAAAGTACTCTAAAGGGCTTAATGATGGTAAGCTACTACTTGACTATGGAAACATTGTACAATGTAGTAGTGATAATTTTCGATATTTGTAATGAAATCTCATGATAAGTTTATATAGATTTTGGAGAACTTGGAGGAACATGAACTTTAAAAAGTTGGTAAGTGTTGTTTGTACTTGGGGAGTGTTAGATATTATGAAATTATAGAAAAATAAAGTAGAGAGAGAATGCAATATTTATATGGTTCAACCTAAGGCAAGGTCTAGCGGGTGAGGTTGCATATCCTTTAGTTTACTCCATAGGAGTGGGTTCAAAAAGGTTTGCCTTGGTGAAGCTCTACGTCAAAAATAAATAAAGATTTCAGCATCTATATATTGGGTAGTGTATCAAGTAGCAGCTGTGCCAAAATGCTTTTTTTTTTTTTTTAAATAGAACTTTTATCTTCCCTTGCCAAAAATTATGCTGTAACAGATAGAATTAAATCATTTTCTAATTCACAGCCAAGTGCAAGGGACGATCTAAGCCTGAGGTCTTGGCAACGTAGTGAATTCTAAACCCTTATAACTCACGTATTGAAGCAATGTCAGCCCCTCAAACCCTTATAGAATGAAACTTGATACGCAAAAGGTTTTCAGCTGGGTCTTAAAACTTATAATAGTTGATATTATTAATCAATGTGTATCTTTAAAATTGGAAAATACAACTTTCTCTAAAAAAATAAATAATAATAATAATTATAATAATAAAATTAGAAAATACACTGACCAAAATAAAAAAAATCAGTGAAGCAATGGCAACTATAATTCCCTTTCTACCTTCTCTTTCCTGATTCTTTCAAGTTCAGGATTAGGCTGGTACTCTGGGCCATGAAAGGCCAATATTTGAACCCTTTTTGAATTCAATTGACAGAATTTAAGCCCAATTAACTATAAGAATTTTGCTTTGCCATTGTACAACTGTACAACAACATGTCTTCTCCATAAATATTTGTACAGTTTCCATTGCAAAAGCTGAACTTGAAAGTCAGAAATTTAAGTAATACAATTGGAGCATACAATCTCGGCTAATTGTTTAACTTGAATTTATGGTACCAGTAGCATATTTTTCAATATTCATAGGTATCAAGTGTCACCATAAACCAAATCAAGCTTATTCACATTGAAAGCATACCAACAAGAAAACTAAAAGCAAATAACCCAAAACTTAAAAATACTGATTGAGGAACTGACCAGTAAAAAACTGGGGAAACTTCACAGGCAGTATTACACATCCTCTTGCATTGCCTGTTTGGCACTCTCAAGTCCGGCCATGTCACTCCACTTCACAGAGTCAAGGCTAGCCCTAAGCTTTGCTTGCTCTGGGTCCTTCGAATCTTTCCCCACTCCTCCCTTCGACTTTGTCTTTGGTTGGCTAGCAATTGTTGCAACACCATTATTGGGGGCAGGCTCACTCCCCCCATTATCGTGAATGGCCCTTATCTCCTTTGCCCTCTTCAAATATTCCATACATTTTTGAGTAATCGCTTCATTAATCTTCAGATTCTACTCACACTTCAAATGAGACCTAAATTACTCTAATGCATTCATATAGAGCGGAAATGCCTTGCTATAGTTTCCGCTCACATACTCCTAAAGTCCTAAAGTATTTAATTATGTTTGTTTTACTGCTTGCTTCACATACTTTATCGCGTGCACCTTAAAATTGCTATACATCTTTTACTTACAATAAATGCATAGAAATCAAAGCCAACAAAAAGAATACTCAAACTAGTTTCAAACCACCACTCCTTCCCTCAAGAACCCAAAATTCAACACTGAGTTCGACACTCTAATGATTTATTTTTGTTAATGATATTATACATAGTCAAACTACTCTCTTATCACAATTCTTAAACTTGAATTCTCAGATAAGCAACTTATCCACAACCTTAGAACTTGCAACTAAAAACCCAATACTTAACACCTCAGATTTTCTATTAATATTTCCGATACTTCAAAATATAACCAAACCTGAATGTAAAGTAAAATAAACAATTAACTTCAAATCATTCAAAAATAAAGTAAAATAAATAGCCCCTTACTGTAGTTTCATTGCTTCATGTATTTATGATAAGCCATTTACAATTCTAGATTTTTTATTTCCAAAGCAAATTTGCAATCAAACCCTTAAATCTAGTTCAATAAGTAAAAAAACATAAAAACCCAATTCTTAGAATTCGTTTCTATGATGATAGTGATGTTACTCAAGATGCCATAACAAGTAAGCTTTACAGGTCGGAGTAGAAGAATCTAATAAACAGAAAATTTCGGTTATAGACCTAAAATTCAAGATTTACTTTCTCTCTGGTGCTTTGCATTTCAATAATGAAAATAAAATTTCAGAAACAGAGAGAGAACCACACTACAACAAAGTGTAGTTATTTCAACCCTTTTTTTATCGAGGGTTTACTAAAATCTGTCGATACAACCTATAAATAAAAATGCGGAGGGCTTTATTACTAAACTTTATTTCAAATGTTATTTGGTCCCTCAAAATAAGTTAAAGCACCCACGAAATAAATGTGAAAAAAAAAAATGCGCCAGTTTTTTCAGCCCACAACCCTTGGTAAAATGTTACAAATTTTTCAGCCTTTGAAAAAAGCCCACAACAGAATTTTCATCCCTTGCAAGAAGCCCACAACGAAATTTAAAACTATAGCCCAACGTAACTAACAAATACATAGAGCTCTTATCACTCTCAGAGCATAGAAATCTCACAGAGCATGGAAATCTCATAGCTCTACGATCATGGAGATCTCATAGCTCGACGATCATCGATTTGGTACTTATCGCATAGCTCCGATTAGGTACGAGTTCATCTCGGTTTTGTGACTTTTCATCTCTCTGCCGATTTAGACAATCACCGTTTCTCAGCTCCGATTAGGTACGAATCACAAACCCTAATTTCGTCTTTGATTTTTTTTTTTTTTTACCCACGCTTTTTCATCGATTTCCTCATGATTTTCGTTTCACATTTCTCAGAAAACTGAGCTCATCATCGATTTCCCTATTTCGATTTCTAATTGTTCGACTTTTGCGATCTCATTATTCGATTTCAAATCATAATCTCTGTTTCCTTTACAATTTTCATACAAATATTGATTGAGTTTTTTATTTTTTGATTGTGAGTACAGGCACAACGAGATTGCAAGGCTCAATCCAAGGCATTGCTAGTATTGGTTGTGTGGGAAATGTGCTTTTAGACACTTTGTAAGCCTTGATTTATTTCCTAATATAATTTGCACATTCAATAACTAGGAATTTAATTTTCATTTTGCTCTGTCAAGTGTGTTTGTGTATTCAAATTTAGTTTTCTTTCTCTCCGTGTGTGTTTATTTCAATCTGGATCGTCCAACTTGTTGGCTTTGGTGGGTGAGTGTTGACTTTGAACCGTACGGATCTACTGGGTATCATTGTTAGCTATTGGGAATTTGTGAATAGTAGTGCTTAAAGCTTACTTGGGTTTATAGTGAAATAGTAGTATTTTAAAATTTTCAGAGTGACTCAGAGGACCTTAATTAGTAATTTACTATCTTAAACATTGTGTTTGGGATGACGGGTTTATTGAAATGCTATCGGTTTTTCTTTTGATGGTAATTTGGAATGGACATAGGTTTTTGTTTAGATAACAAAATGATTGAGGCAAATTTAGTTTTCAAATTTAGTTTTATTTCTTGTTTATTTTTTTTTTTTCCAGTGCTTTGGTTCATATTTTATGGTTGAAAAGGATGGGCTCCAATAGAATTATAAATATTTCTGTTTGACAGACTATTCGGACGCTGATCTCAAAAGGTGCTGGATCTAGCTCCTATCTAGGTGGTTAATTGAGTGAGTTTTGTCTTGCTAATCCTCATTTCTTTTTTACTTAGCAAAAATAAAAGATTTATATTTTTTCTTGTCATTTATTAGGCCCCAATAAGTTGTTTCTATTGGTTAAGGCTCCCTGTTCTTTCAACCTGCCTCTGCATTTTCTTCCCAAACGTGATTTTAAATACAGCAAAAAGGTAACAGTTCCCCTTTATTTATTTATTTATTTATTTTGGGTTAAGTAAAAAGTGCAACAGCAAAGCTATATAAATAGCGTGCCTTTTTATCAAATTTTTTTTTTCTGTTGTATGGTGAGTCTGCTTGCTTTTATGTGCATAAGACAGTTGTATACCTGACATGATAGTGGATAGTCTTGATAAACTATTGTTCTCACTTTTCATTAATTGTAAATTTACTAGAGAGATTGCTATGGGTGCTTCTAGCCAAATTCACTTATAGATTGCAGTAGAGTGTCCTATTTGAAGTAGGAAATAGGACACTGTTATTGTCTCATATAAAATACTGTTTCTTTTACCCTCCTGGAATTATGATTGTGCTGTGGAATGGACTGAATAAATCTATAGAGTGGGTTAGACAGCAGATCCTCTTTCCAATAGAATTATAGATATTTCTGTTTGGTTTTTGTTGCACATGGTTCCACAATTTCTGTTCTAGAATGTCATTCATTTGCTAGACTTGATTACCAAAATGTTGCTGCTTATGTTGAAGCAATTCCATCTCATCTTGTTTTACTAGAAGCCAGGGTAAGAAAAACTGTCTGATGAATTGTGCTTCTTCTATGTTCTTTTAATACATGTTCTGAAGTAACTCATATCCAATAGGTGAAGTTTCATTCAATCCCCTTGAATTAGAAAATTTTCCTTCGTTTTTTGAGAAGAACCATCATTTTATTGTAACTGTAAAATGTGTAATTTTGATTTCATGGCCTGTCTATCAGAGAAATTTAGTAAGCTTCTTGTATTTTTCAGTTGTCATGTCTATGACCACAAGTTTCATCATTTGCACTGTATGTGTGTGCAGATTTTGTGTTTAATGTGTGGTGTGTGTGATTGTGTATTCAAATTTAGTTTTCATTCTTGCTGTGTCTAATGTGTATACAAGTGCCAGTGGTGTGGTGATGTATACACTTTTGCTTGAGAATTGAGATGGTGGTGTAGGTACTTTGTATGTGGAGGACAACATATGTGTGGTGGAATGGGAATCTGGGTTTATTAAAGTTTATGTATTTGATTGTGTGGTGGTGTAGATACTCTGTTTCTACTTTATGTGTAGGTACTTTATGTATATTTGTAGGTACTTTGTTTGTGTGGTGGTGTAGGTACTAAATCACAATAAGCTAGCAACAATAAGCTAAAAGTGAGACTTGCTATAGCATGGACATCCATTATATTTTTAGTTCTATATAGTCATCTACAGACCCAATAGCTTATATTGCCTACGAAACCTTAATTGAACTTTTTGAACCATAAAAATCCATTGGAAACATTTCTCCTTCCAACAATCAGCGAGGTCAACAAGTTTTTTTTTATTTTATATATATATTTTTTAATTGCTTCACAAGTTAATTGAGAAAGCTCACAAAATACAACATGCAATATTGACATTACTTTATTAATGTCAACTTCAAATACTTAGATTGATATTAAATATATAAGGCTAATTTATTATCTTAGGCTAATTTATTATCTTAGGCTTCGCATCATTTGGAAATATTAGTCTTTTACTAAAAAATTATACTAGGTAATTGATGTCGTACATTTGGTTCGTACCCATTCCCTCAGAATATAGTGTAATATTCCCAAAGAGTTGCATTCTCTAATAGGTAAAAGAGAACAACTCTCTTTTATGCTGAACCTTCATCAAATATGGAAAAGCTTAAATTCCCTAAATCCTACCAGACTCAACTTCAAACAAAGAATACAAGTAGTGTAGAACAGACACCAAAGTAAAAGGCCAATGTTGAATTTACTCTCTTGCTTGCTCTTTGTCCGTCAGTTGATTGCATATCTCTATCTATAGAATATGGGTGTTGGGACCTTGTGAAAAAATTTGTAGCTATTACCATTCAATTTGCTTTTATTTTGGTGGGTTAATTTTGAAAACTATTCTTACTGGATAAAACTGAATACCTTGATAAAAAAAAAATCTACCCCATTTATCAGTTATTACTAAGAACCTACTCTCCTAATCCAGGGGGTGTAACTAGAGACAAATCCTTTTTGGATGGGTTTATTAAATAAGTTAAAAATTCTTTGCTTATTATGTTCTGTGTATTGCTTCTGTAAATATTGATTCCAAACACTTATAACATGTCCTTGTTCTTGTTTATGTCTTTGTTCTTGTTCGCGTTCTTTGTTCTAATTTGCTGCATTAACACGTATATGCACTAAATAAATACACTTTCTAAAATGACCAAATAATTTTTTCACAAAAAAAAAAAAAAAACTGTTTCTAGTCATAGAAACAGTGGGCTAGTATAATGTTTCTAGTTCCTCTTTTATCAGATCCTTAGAGCTTAAGATCATCGAGTACTTTATTATATTTTGTGTATTTTATCTATTGTATTATATAATGTCTCAAACTCTACATTGAAATATTCTTTTATGCAGACTTTTCCACTGGATTTAGTACTCTTTTCCATTTGAGGACAACTTAAGGTGTGTCCCTCATTGAAGATTTTTTTTTTAAAATTTAATCCAACTTTAGATGGAATGGAATTGGGTAAAGCTCAGGAATAGAGCTCTTCCTGAGTATAGACAAGGAATTAAAGACTTCCTTAATTTTGCATTTGAGCATACAACAATGGGGGATAAAATTTATTGTCCGTGTAAGAAATGCAATAACTACTTTGCAAAGACTAGAGATGATGTTGAGGCTGATTTGCTTACTACTGGTATTCTCCCAAGTGATACTCGTTGGTTTAGACATGGTGAGGAGAGACATTTTCAAACATGTGATAGTTTAGATAGTGATGATGAATCAGAAGGGGATGGCTTGAGTGAGATGGTAGAAGATTATTGTGCAGCCTTTAATGCAACCAGTAATGTAGCTAGAGATTCGAGTGGTGATCGTACTCCTGAAGAGCCTAATGATGATGCGGCTAACTTTTTTCTAAAACTAGGGGATAACGAGCAGAAACTTTTTCAAGATTGCAAGTATACAAAACTGTCTTTCATTGTGAAGTTACTTCATATTAAATGCCTTAGTGGTTGGACAAACAAATTGTTTACTCTATTGCTTCAATTGTTGAATGATGCGCTTTCTAAAGTTATTGTAGAGTTGCCAAATTCATTATATAAGGCAAAGAAGATGATTCGGGATTTCGGTCTTGATTATGTGAAGATAGATGCTTGTGAAAGTAATTGTATGTTGTATTGGAAGGAAAATTCCAACAAAGTGAGTGTCAAGTTTGTGGCCTCTCAAGATGGAAATCAAGTGAAGGGAGCGTAAGGGGTAAAAAAGTCCCTCACAAGGTATTGCGTTATTTCCCAATAACACCAAGGCTCAAGAGTTTTTCTTGTCAAAAAAGACAGCCTCCTACATGACTTGGCATCATGATAAGCGTGTTGATGATGGTCTATTAAGACATCCAGCTGACTCTAAGGCATGGAAAATTTTTGATGAGATACACGAGTCATTTTCTTTTGAGAAGCGCAATGTTAGGTTGGGTTTAGCAAGTGATGGGTTTAATCCATATGGAAACATGAGCACCACTCATAGCACATGGCCCATTGTCCTTGTTCAGTATAATTTACCATCGTGGATGTGTATGAAGCAATCTTATTTTATGCTAGCATTGCTCATTCCAGGACCGAAAGGTCCGGGAATTAAAATTGATATTTATTTTCAACCATTAATTGATGAGCTGAAAAAATTATGGGAAGTTGGTGTTACTACTTTTGACTCCTCTAGAAATCAAAATTTCAATATGCGTGCAGCAGTTTTATGGACAATTAATGACTTCCCAACATATAGGATTCTTTCTGGTTGGAATACAACGGGTGCTTTGGCATGTCCTTCTTGTCATAATGAAACAAGTTCTTCCTATTTGCAAAATGGAAGAAAGTTTTGTTTCATGGGGCATTGACGCTTCTTGCCAATCAAGCATAGATGGAGATTGGAATCTAAGAAATTTGATGGTAAGAAAGAGATTGGTTTATCCCCTAAACAACTATCTGGAGATGATGTGCTTAGTCAATTATGTGATCTTGAATTCTTGATATTTAGGAACGGTGCGAAGAAGAGAAAACATGATGAGTTAAATGAAAAAGATAATTGGTTGAAGAAGAGTATATTTTTCAAATTACCATATTGGAGAACCTTATTTTTGAGAAATAATTTAGATGTTATGCACATTAAGAAGAATGTGTGTGATAGTATAATCGAGACATTGATGAGTACTAAGAAAAAAACAAAAGATAACTTGAATTCTCATCTTGATCTAAAAGCCATGGGCATTAGGGAGGAACTACATCCAATATCGTGTGGGGAATATTTAAAGCTCTCATCTGCATGTTATACTTTATCTGTCAACGAGCAAAGAGATTTTTGTGGATTCTTAAAGGAGGTAAAGTTTCCTGATGGTTATTCCTCAAACATTGCTAGATGTGTGAATCTAAAAGACCGAAAGATATCTGGACCTAAGAGCCATGATTGCCATATCTTATTAGAGACCTTACTTCTTTTAGCAATTGATGGATTGCTGCCAGAAGAAGTGTCTGCAAAAGTGTCTAAACCACTAATTGTGCTGAGTAATTTCTTTAAAGCACTTTGCTCAAAGGTGCTAAGTGTGGATGACTTGGAGAAAATGGAATCTCAAATTTCAATAGCACTTTGTCAATTGGAAATGATATTCCCTCCATTATTTTTTGATGTTATGATGCATTTACCTATTCACCTAGCTGGTGAGGCTATGATTGCTGGACCTGTCCAATATAGGTGGATGTACCCGATAGAAAGATACTTGCAAACACTAAAGAATTATGTTCGTAATTCTGCCTATCCAGAGGGTTCTATTGTAGAAGGGTATTTGATAGATGAATGCTTGACATTTTGCTCAAGATACTTTCATGGTATTGAGACTTGATTTAATCGAGTTGAATGAAATTGGGATGGAGATCATTTACAGTCATACGAAGGATTGCCCATTTTATCTCCAATTGGTTGTGGTTTAGGTAGGGGATATGTCTCACGTCAACTTAGTCAAGAAGACTGGATGCAAGCACATTTATATGTCTTGAAAAACTGCGATGAAGTGCTCCCATATATAAGTAATTTGAAATGTAGTTAATATTAATTTCTCATAGAGTTCACTTTCTTCTTAAACTTCTAAGTTGTTTACAATGTAATTGCATCTTGTGTTATCTAGGGAGCACAAGTACATGATTCAACAGGCAAGTGTTAAGAATGTAGAGAATCGACATAAAAAACAGTTTCGAGAGTGGTTTGAAAGTCACGTAAGTTCTATCTATATGGAAATTATTATAATTGTTCTATATGCTTAATTTGAGTCAATTATAATGATGTATCAATTTTGAACTTGTTTTGAATAGATTACTCAATTATATGATGAAAGGAAAGTGAGCAAGCAACTCTTTGATTTGGCTCGTGGACCGTTAGAAAAAGTTGTATGTTATAATGGGCATATTGGCAATGGTTTTAGATTTCAAAAAAATGAAGTCGATTGTAGTAGAAGAACTCAAAGTTATGGAGTCTTGGTAAAAGGAGATGCAAGTACGGGCAATTGTGATTATTACGGTGTTTTAATTGATATCATTGAGTTACACTACATGGGAGGCAATAAGATTGTAATGTTTAAATGTGAATGGAGGGATGTTGACCATTGTGGTAGAGGAATTATGGTTGACAAGTATGGCCGAACTCTTGTGAATGTAACACATTCATTAAAGAGTAATGAACCTTTCGTGTTAGCATGCCAAGCCGAGCAAGTATTTTATGTGAAAAGCATAAGGAATCCTCAGTGGCATTTTGTTATAAAAACAGAACCTCGAAATTATTACAATATGTCATCTCCAAAGGAGGAAAATGATAATGATGAAGAAGATGATGATCAAGAGCCATACCAACAGAATGATTCACATGGGCATCAAATGGGTTTCACAAGTACTGATGATCAAGATGATGCTATTATTTCATTAGATAGGGTGGACATACCTAGCAGACTTGTGGATATGGATGATGTTGATATGAATGATGTTGATATGAATTAATAAGATTAAATGTTTCAAAATGATTGTAATTTATTTACTTGAAAGTTATGTTCTTGACTTATCTAGATAGTTACATGTTCATTTGTTTTATATCGTGTATTTATGTATATGTTTCATTTATATGGTAATATGCGTGTATTGACTAAACTAATTAAATATGCACATGATAAATAGTGCTAACATATATTGGATTGATCAAAGTAAGGGGATTCTATTAATGGTAAACGAAGGTAGCAAAGGAGGCGTTGGCACAAGTGGTGCTAATGGAAGTAGAAATGATCTGACTCATCAAGGTAAGTTTTAAATTATGCTTTCAAGTTTTTTAATACTGTATTGAATATACTATTCTAGTAAGTTGAAGTGATCTTTATTTTTATTTTTCTCCCCATAGGGAAGAAGAAAGGGCGAGGGCCTACTCGGAATCTTAAACTGGCCAAAGAGTTCAAGGGAGGGGAAAGATATGAGATTGGTTGGTTGAATGGAAGACCTGTAGGGCCTCATTCTCGTGATTTAATAAATGAATGTACAACACTTGTTAGGGCACAACAAAACGTACCTCTAAAGTTCATAAATTGGAAAAAAGTACCATACATCAACAAAAGGAAGCTTTTTGATAAAGTATTGGTAAGTAGTACAATAAAATCTAGTAGCAGCTTCTATGATTTTTTTCTTATTTGTGTATTTATGTTTAATTCTATTGTAGGAGTATTTCTAAGTTGAGGGTCGAGAGCAAGAGGTTTGGCGACAAATGGGTAGCTCTTACTCAAATTATCGTGACTCCCTAAAAAAAAAGTGGTTTAAGCCATATGGTGAAGCAACAGAAGAGGCACGAGCAAACGTTCCACCCGGACTCGAGAAGGATGATTGGAATTGTCTCGTGGATTTGTGGAGCCCGAAAGATTATATGGTACCATTACAAAGAATTTTTTATCAAATTTATTCTTAACTATTATCTTGTGGATTTGTTGGTTTATGGGACTGACTTATCATTTTTAAATGTAGGACTTGTGTTTGAAAAACAAGGAAAATCGGGACAAAAACAATATTATCCACACTTCTAGTTCAAAAAGTTTCCAACAATGTAGAGCGGAAGAGGTATATCTAAGCAAAATACTTACTATCCACAATTCAAAATATAATTGTTAGTTTCATATATGGGGTGTGATTGTTGTTACTTTCATTAGTTAGCAAAGCCATTTTTATATAGTTATATTTAGTTTTTCTAGATTCTGTTGCGTTGAATGTGAATGGGCTGCCGGATGGGCAGTACATATAAAAGTATGCTATATGGTACTGATCAAATTTTCATTAGTTCTGTGAATGCTTTCCATTTGTTGTTATTTGACTTTATTTTGCTGAGTAATTGCATTATTCACCTTCAATACTTAATTACTATATACTTTCTATTTGTTTTGTCAAATGGTAGAAAGAGAAGACAGGTCATAGCCCTAATAGAATTGAATTATTTGACATCACCCATGTGCAAGCTAATGGGCAAGCAGTAAATGAATCAACACAAGATGCATTGGTATGAAATCTTCTAATTATATTAATATAGATAGTACATCTTTATGTGGTTTTGTTGCAAGTTACTTTTCTTTTTAGGTGGCATTGAGGAATCTTCCTACTCAAGTGAATGAGGGGGCATTGCAAATATCTCAAAATCAAATGTTTGTGGAGGTGTTTGGACCTGAGTGTCATGGACGAGTTCGTGGCTATGGGGCTGGAATTACTCCTACCATGTTATAGGGTTCCTCCTCATCTAGAATGTATGATCTTGAGAAGCGACTCCAAGAATCTGAACAAAAACGCTTAGAATCTGAGCACAAATGAATAGAGGCTGATGTAGAGTTGAAAGGAGAAGTAAAGCACCTCAAAAGCATGTTGAACAACAAGCTATTCAAATGGCAGAACAAAGAAGACATTTTGAGGAACAACAAGCTAGTCAAATGGCTGAACAAAGAGCACATTATGACAATATGATGATGCGGATGTTCAGTTATATCACCTCGTAATCAGCCCAATCTAGTAGTGATAACTAAGGTATGAAGATTAACTCAAGCTAGTGACTGTTTTAGTACTATTGGATAAATTTGGAATGACTTGTTGAGCTATTTACATATACAATTTTCCCCTATGAGATGTCGATGCACATGCTTGTAAAGTTCCATAATGTTCTGGAACAGTGCAAACAGTTGAAGCAACATCTGTTATTTTAAAACCTGTTATTCCCTCTGCTGTCCAGCCAGCTTTGGCATTCTTGTGATTACAAATTATCATTAAAACTTTAATGGTAGTAATGCTGCTTGTTGTGCTTTTGAGGGTTCAGAAATTATTTGTCTCTCAGTCAAAAAGAATTTATTTGTCTCAGAAGCTGCAGCTGAGATGTGTAGGGTAAACGTTTTAAAAATTATTATTAATAACAGCGGCAGCCACGGCTACAAAAATATCGTGGCAGCCGTGTTGGTCGAGATGGAAAGTGCTATTGTGAAGCAAGTACACGCGGCAAGGTTGCTGTTTTAGACCATCTCGCCTAAGTGTGAGTTTAAGGTTTTTCTTTGCGTTGGTGCTACTAAAAGGCCCTCTTCAATATGAAATATGTGTTGTTTTAAAAATTTATATTAATAACACTTTTTTTTTGTGCATTGGATGAATGGATTCCAGTAGTTTATTCTGTTGTTGCATAGTGAGTGAGTGAGAGATAGACAGCTACAGCTACAGCTTAGGCAAAAGCAAAAGCAAAAGCAAAAGCAGAAACAGTTATATGTGTTAACTATGAATATTGTCATGCAAATATTGTGTTGGGAAATTACTGAAGTCTGTATCAAAACTTGGAATCTGTTGCAAATATTATCGCAGCTACTTCATTTTCTTGTGATTGTTGTTAAATCAAATGCAGTAGCTATTATGTAAGCATGAAAAACTATTGGAGGAATTGGGCTGCTAGCATGGCCTTTTTTTGTAATTCAACTGGCTAACCTGTAATTCAACTTTCAAGCAATAATTATTATTGCTTTTGGCTCTCTGTACCTACTGCAGCTTCAATTGGTTTCAGTGTTTTGGCCTCCTCATAAGCACTAGCAACATCATCTGAGGCTTCTATTTTCTTTTCCTTAGATGTCCCATTGGCTCTCTACAGCTGGTGCAGGTTCAATTGCTTTCTTTGTTCCACTGGCAACATCTGGAGCTTCGGTTGGTGCAATTTCAATTTTTTCCTCTGTTTCAACTCAACAAGCAGCATTACAACATCTATTATGCTTGTAGCCGATTAGATTATTCTTGTGATTTTTCTGGTTTGGCTATTGTGACTGATGATGATCCGTCTAAAAAGGACTGCCAGTTCCCAGTGATGATTTCTCATGGTTCTCCATTGTTGTTGCATAGTGGACTTTCAGATACCTTTATAAGAATCATTGAGGGATTTGTGTTGTTTTTTATTCTACTAAACTGATAAGTGATAGGCCTAGACCTGTGTATCTATTAAAGCTATGGTATATTGAAATTTTCCTGGGGGATTTTATAGATGCTTCTCTCCCCTAATGATTGTTTGATCATACAGGATTGTTGATACTTTTCACTTTGTGTATTTGGGTTCTTGTGCAGTCATTTAATTTCTTGTTTTAAGCTATCTGAATCAATTGCCAGGTTTATGGTTGGCATCAATTCGCCATCACTTGCTACCATGTCTAACTTCTCTTCCCGTTGTTCTATTATCTTTTACTATGATATATGCTTTTTCAATATTATATATATATATATATAGTGCATGATTGTGGTTTTTTTTTTATAAATAAAATAAAATCTTATTTTGAGGGTCAAGAGACCCCTTAAATAACCTTATTTATCAAGAGTTGTAAATATAAATCTGTTAAACCTTGGTAAAAGGTTATTTAAGGGTCTCTTGACCCTCAAAATAAGATTAGAGCACTTGTTTTGAGGGGCACAAAGGCTCTCAAAATTTCCTTTTCGACGGTATATGTTTCAAAGGTTATCAAGGGTCAGTTGGACTCTTAAAATAACTTCTTTCAAGGTTTTTTAATACTTTTTTAGGGGTTTTGACCCTTGAAAAAAGTCTAATTTGTTGTAGTGCCAGGCAATAGGTGCAATTCAAGTCTGGACTTCTTTCACATTGAAACAAAGAGCGTTTAAACGTAGAAATTACACAACTTTGATCATAATTACGCTGTAAAAATAGAATAGCCGCCTCGGTGCTCAAGTCTTTTTACATTTTAATTAAAAATGATTGGAAAAGTTTTAACTTTTAAGTATTTTGGACTTATAAAAAAAACTTTTAACTAATTTTTGTTACAAGATTCTCTTAAATAAAATAAAAAACCATTTTAGTTACTTATGCCAAAGAAGAAAAAACCAGTTCCTCATAAGGGAAAAAAAAAGTAGAAAAAACCATTTTAGTTAGAGTAGTATTTTAATTTTTTTTTACTCTTTATTTTTTTAGTTTGGAGTAGTATTTTTAATATATAAAATACTTCTGTATCTTAAAGTAAAATATATTAATCATTTTGATATTTAGTCAACACAATTTTTTTAATATTTATATTTATTATAAATATTTTGGTGAGAATAAATAAAATACTGATTATTATATAATTTCACACTTATCATACTGTACTATAGTTCTTAACTTCTTATAATTGCACATCAAATATATATGTGTGGATTTTAGGCTTTTAGTCACAATTCATGCGACTTTTGGTTACTTTTAGTAAATTGTGGCACTAGTTAAACTTTTTAAAAATTGAAGATTTATTTTTTAAAATTTAAAACTAGAAAATGTATTTATAAAGAATCAGAGTCTACAATGGAGAGAATAAAAGAATGAATTTCCTTCAAGCCAAATCGAGGGCTCCTTGTCTCCTTAGCATATGTAACCAAAGCTAAAGCTATCTTAGAATAATTTGTAAAAGAAAAATGGTAGAATAAAAAATGTGTTTGTTCAAAGGATCAACATTCCGAGTAAAGAAAATTATATAATTTATTAAAGTTTTTAATATAGGGTAGCTAATTGGAGCAATGGGAGAATAGCCACTTGACACCACCATGATCTATTTCAATTTTTAGTTTACTTCCTAATCCCCTTCAATCATATTTCATAATAATGTAATAACTTATATTACCGCCAAATATATTTTATAAGATCAAAATTAAACTACGTTATAGTTCTAGAAATCAAAATAACATTCTTTATTTTGCTTGTCATGTTAACACTTCATCCTTTCCCATGATATTTGACCCAACTGACACATCCAAGACATTAAATCCTCTCAAAATATTTACCTGGTATGTTTCTCTTTAACAAGAATATTTTCATCTCTTTCTTACTCAAATGATTAACAGTATAATTCTACTATATATGCACATACTTGAACCTCTTGTTTTTTGGTCATCATATTGAGAGTGCACATCTTCTTTCCACGAGCCATGACCATGTTATATTTGGTGACTTTCTATTTAATTACCACCCGCAAAAGTACTTGCCTTTCTTATTAAGCTATCCAACAGAAATCAAATTTCTCTTCAAATCTGGGTTTGGCCTAACATTCTGCATTTTCCATAAAGCTCCACCAAATAGTATGATTCAAAAATCACCCTTGCCCATTACATCCAAAGGTTCATCATCAACTAGAAGAAATTTTCTGAAATCACCATTGACATAGTTCTCTATGAATTCTCGTTGTGCAACAAAAGGTGACCAATTACAACTAAAATTCTATGATGACGATCACTCCTAAAATGGAAAAATAAAATAGAGCACCTCCCTCTTGCACATAGGGATGGTCCTAAGAAAAAAAAACTTATATATATGTGTGTGTGTGTGTAGATAAAAAGGTATTTTCTTTACAATTTTATATTTGACCCCTTCTTCTACAATTTTACATTGATTTCATTGTAATAGCATTTGCACCAGTTGTAAAATAGCATAAGGCCCCAAATTTGTCCAATCAATTTCAAAATATACCTACATCAATCTATGTATTATTGTGTAAAAATACATTTGTGCTACAGTAACTATGTAAATTTACATAATTACTATAGTAAAAATGTATTTTTACAAATTTACACAATTATTATAACACAAATGTATTTTTGTACAATGATACATTGACTGATGTGGGTGTATTTTGGGGTTGATTGGAAAAATTTACACAATTACTGTAGCTATGCAAATGAATGTTTTAGAAATTATTTAGATTGAGAGAGAGAGAGATGATTTAATATAATAATAAAAAATTGATAAGGAAATACTATTTTGATGAAATGTATTGCAAAATAAATAATCTAATGTAGGGTATTTTGAAAAGTAAGTATATATTAAAAAAATGATTATTATGCTAAAATAGACATAAATATTTGCATGATCAGCTGATACAAATGCTCTAATGTAGTAAGAAACAATGATTTTTTTTTTTTTTGTCTTTGTCTTTGTTAGTAGATGATTTTGTGTATTTGTCTTTATTGATAGTTTGTGATGCTAAATAGATACTTATTTAAAATTTCATAATTTTTTCTAACTTATACTTTGGCCCACCTTAACTTGAAATTTTGGGTCCATCCTTATTTGCACATGTATCATCGCAAGTCTCACATACATCAAAACACATGTCACTAAGGCCCTAAATCAAAGGTGGGGTTTGTCCCAGAAATCCGTACTCAACAAATATTATACATTTGGTTCTTTTGTCCACTCTTGTTAAGTTTTAATTTAATGATATTTTGAGATAGAAATAAAACCTAACTATATCCTTTTTGTCCCTAAAGAATAGTTTAGAACTTTAAGTTCTTTTTTCACCCCTAAAATATGTATTTTATTTGGAGACATCGACCAAAGTGGAATTTCATGTATGAGAATAGAACTTTATATATATATAAAAGAACTAAAATAAAACATGTACCATATTTTAAAAAAAAAATTGTATATAAAATTATTTTATTCCTAAAATATTTTAGCTTTATGCTTGGTTATGTGATTTTTATTCCTAAAATAATTTAGTGCTCAAGTTAGTCTTTTTGTTTCTTTTCCATTATATTACTTGCTTACAAAATTCGATCCTGCAATCATCTCTCTCTCAATCTAAGACTAAAAGAGAGAAAGATTGATTGTTGTTGGAGATCAAAATTTCTCTAGTTGTTTGTTTTCTCAACGAATTATTAATTTCATTTTTAATTTTAATTTCTTATGCTTATGTTTTATTGGAAATATATAGAAGATTATCGTGGCTTTTGATTTTCATCGTGTCCATGCATTTTTTTTAAAAAAAGAGTCTTGCTCTTGTTTATGGGATACAAGTGTAGCACAAGAAAATTTTTTGCCCACATTTTTCCCTACCGTTTATGGTCAAAACCAAGTTAAAAAGAGGTTATATCTAGACATGGCAAAATGGGTTAGAATTTTCTGACCCGACCCGACCCGACCCATGTAGGGAATTAACACGAAATTTCCAACGTGTGAGAAACAAAAAAAAAAAAAAAAGAGAAAACACATGCCAAAGAAAAATAAATACACGCACGAGACAGTATTTACATGGTTTGACAATTTTCCTACGTCCACGGAGTTGTAGCGAATTCACTATTATCAGGGAAAAAGTACAAAGTGCGACTACAGTTTTTCACTCTCTCAAAAAACAAAAAAACAAAATCTTAATCACCAAAACAACGTTTTTCTATATCCTGTCGGCCCAATCCTTCGCTCCATGGACTAAGCCTCAGAAAAACTCCCATTAAAAACCACGAAACATTATTCGAGTCGGGTCGGGTCGGGTTGTCAACCGGATCAAACATAACTAGGCTCCATAAAGCCCAGCAAATCTCCCACTTGGAGACTAGTTCAATCACCAACATCAGCTGCTATCTTCCAAAAACAATCCCTCATCCCAACAACTCATCCTTCTGTCCTCAAGCTAGAAGACCAACTGAAGCTGCACACAGTTTTAGCTTCTCAATTGTAACACCCTTAGTCAACATGTCTGCCAGGCTCATGGATCCATAAATCTTCTCAAGTATTACCAACTTATCTTCAACAAGGTACCGGAAGAAGTGGTATTTTGTCTGTATATGTCACGACCCAAATCCATGAAACATGAATTTAGATGCGTGACTAACTTGCTAACCTTACCTAGCTCAATAAAAATAATTTATTTAAACATAGTTCCATAAATCTCCAAATAAACAATGCTACTGATAAATCTCTTACAATAATTAAAATCCACAATTTATAATAAACTCCAAAATACTGTGAAGTCTAAAGCGGAAATACAAAAATAACTAATAATCTTTTCAAAACTCCACAAATTGGAAACAATTTCCACTACATAAAACGTGAATTACCAAAACAAAGGTAGCTAAAATTCTATGAGTCTTCAAGTAATACTGAAGTCGCCTACAACTTCCACGCTCTACCTTGCACCTTACAAAGCGATCTAAGGGTTCTAATTCCCAACTACACTTTAATCTGAAAATATTAATTGATGGGGTGAGCCACACATCTAGTAAGTAATTATACAGAATACACAACGGAGTAGAGTCAAGCAAGGCACGAGTATTTTGATTTTTCACAAACTCATTCAATGATATTAAAAATAATTATTCCAAAACATATAATGCATCACTTAATACATATGTAATCAAATCTTAAAGTATTTCAAAAACACATACAAATAATTGATTAGAGCATAGTGTTACATATACACATCACATATTCTCACATATAATCCTATGAGTGGATACCAACATCTAACCCCTGCTGGTGAGGGATCAACACATACTCTCACATACAATCCTGTGAGCGGATTTACACATATATATTTGATCAATTCTAAAAATACTTAATTTGAGTTACATATCACAAAACAAAATATATACAAAATAGAATAATTTTCTTAATATTAACAATTATTCCAGAGATAGGGAAATATCAAATATCACAATATTGAATTGATACATAAATCAAAGGATGCTTGACTCCTCTAGGGAACAAATAGGAATTGAGGAATTTATACAAATATAATACAATTCTTGATTAAATCTAAAATTTCAATTTGCTAAAAGAAACATTTTAAATACCATTTGGAGACTAGGAATATGGCTTGAAATCACTTGGTTTTAACAAATTTAAAGAACAAGAATCTTTTTAGAATACTTACTTTGAAACTCAAGTATTTTCGGAAAATAATTTAGTTTAAAAACCATCTTTTAAATGGGATTTGGACATTCAAAATGTTATTTAAAATTCAAAATTTCTCTTAAAACATTATTTAAAAGCCAATTAAAATTTCTCTTTCAATAGTGTAAAAATGCTTTTTGATAAACTTTTGAAAACTTTTAACTTCTAAGAACCTAAAGGACAAAACTTGTGCATATTATGCATAATTACTTACAGCATTTGAATCACTCTGAAAGTCCAGCCGAAACAACCTCCAAAAAGCCTCAAAATACTCTTAAATAGGACCTATAATCAATCATGGAAATTACTTAATATCCTCCATAAAAAATAAATTTTACTAAACTATACAAACTGACTCACTAGTAAAATACTTTGCTGAACTAAATGATAGCACTAATGCCAAGTATCTCTACCCAAAAATGTGTTTTCCTTGAATTTATCAAAACTTAGAGGCAGCAGCTAATACTTTAGGGTTTAAGTTGATATACATAACCCCAAACACGTTAAAGCCACCCAATATATATATCCACCACAGAAAACCTTACAGCTATTCTAATACATATATATTATATGTACTAAATGGCCACATTCTTTGACTTCAATCTATGATTATATATATATATATCCTAATGAAAACGAAATTGTGATGCTTTTGTTCATAGATACACAGCAGCAATATCTATCCGTAAAAAATATGAATAGAGTTTTAGGACCAAAATCCAACTTTTGAACCATCTAACATCACAACTGATTTCCAAGTTAATCTTCCAAACTTTTAATTCTTTGTTTCTAACAAAAAGAATCGTACCTTGAAAAAAAATGTGATTGTCTCCTCACTTGAATGTGCTCCAAACTCCAAGGGAAAAACACCTCTTATCCTCTTTGGTGATGAAACCTTCTTATTAAAACCCTAATTCAACTTTTCCTCCACCTTTTATTTAACACATCAAAGATGTGGGCTTAGTGGGGTAGTGGGCAGTATTTTAAAACCCACTTAAACTTATCTTTTTAGTCTCCAAGAGGCCTAAACGTCTTCCTCTTTTATTTATTTATTTAATTATTTAAACTACCGCACTAAATTGTATGCATTACAACTTTAATCTTCTCACCTATTTTGTAACACCACAAAATTGTCTACTCTCATCTCACTATGCACACACAAAAAGTAACTCAACTCTATATTAATAATGACGATGACGGTGATGATCATAAAATCAAATCGGGTTATTACAGTATATGCTTCAACTTTGAATGAAAAGCTAAATTTTTAGCAAGAAAAATTGCACTCTGACTATCACTATGTAGAATGCCCATCTCTTGCTTCTTACCCAATTCATCTAAGAAGTCATGTAGCCAAATCATCTCCTTTCCAGCTTCAGTTAGTGCAACATACTCAACTTCTGTAGTAGACAAAGTAACAATCTTTTGTAAATTTGAAGCCCAAGATATAGCTATACCACCCAGGGTAAATATAAACTCAGTAGTACTCTTTCAACTATCAATATCACTAGCAAAATTAGCATCTACATAACCCTACAGTTTCAAACTTACACCTGTGAAGCAAAGACATGTATTTGATGAACCTCTCAGATATCTCAGAATCCACTTGATTGCCTCTCAATGCTGTTTTCCTGGCCTACTTATGAATCTGCTCACAACTCCTACTGTATGTGCAATGTCTGGCCTTGTACACACCATAACATACATTAAGCTGCCAATAGCTGAGGTTTAGGGCACCTTGCTCATATAGTCCCTGTAACACCTCGACCCAACTTTATAGTTAAACTATATGTTTAAGTGGTTAATTATTATTTTAAGCCACTTTTTTCTATAATTAATGGGTCGTGACAGTCCCTTTCTTCTTCTGTCTTTGGTGACTATTCTTTTCTTAGTTTGAAATGACTACCCAAGGGTGTGCTCACTAGTTTAGCCTCATTCATGTTGAATCTGCTGAGAAATTTCTTCATATACTCTAACTATGAAAGCTTCAATATATCATTAGCCTTATCTCTAATGATTCTCATACCAAGGATTTGTTTTGCAGCTCCCAAATCCTTCATTGCAAACTGTTTTGACAATTGCTTCTTTAGATTATTAATCTCCTCAATAAGCAAAATGATGTAAGAATTGTAAAAAAACTTAACATAGCAACAGTGATCAGCTTCACATCTCTTGAACCCAATTCTATGCATAAAACTATCAAATTTCTTGTACCATTGTCTAGGAGCTTGTTTTAGGCCATACAAGTTCTTTCTTAGTTTGCAGACTAGATTCTCTTGTCACTGAACAATGAACCCTTCTGGCTGAATCATGTAAATATCTTCCTCCAAGTCACCATGAAAGAATGTTGTCTTCACAGTTAATTGCTCAAGATGTAAATTTTCTGTAGCCACTATTCCCAGTACCAGTCTAATTGTTGACATTTTCACAACTGGAGAAAATATCTCTGAGTAGTCAATGCCCTTCTTCTGCTGGAACCCTTTAACAACTAATCTGGCCTTGTAATGTTTACTACCATCATGCTCATTCTTTATTTTGTATACCCACTTATTGTGCAAAGCCTTCTTTCCTACTGGCAATTCAGTCAATTCCCATGTCTGATTCCCCAATAAGGAATCCATCTCATCCTTTATGGCTAACCCTCACTTGCTTGAATTCTCATCTTACAAGGCTTCATCATAACACTCGGGCTCACCACCATCAGTCAACAGGAGGTAATTTAGAGTGGGTGAATAACACTGTGGAGGTCCAGTGGTCCTGGAAGATCTACAGACTTCAGTTACAGGTGTACTATGATCTACCTGTGAATCTACATTCTCCTTATATTCTTCACCCATGTGATTCGATGTTAGGAACATATGTCAACATTTTATGTATTGGCCAATCTTTTGACAAAATGCACTTTACTTCTAATTGGATAGATCTAGGATGTGTTTAATACTTCAAGGAACAAGAGTTCAAGTCCAAGTATTGAAGCCATGCAAGTTTGTCCAAGAAACAAGTGAAGAAATGCTGGATGTAAATCTCGACAGTTAGCTCGACAACTAGTAACTATCGAGCTTTAAAAGCTGTTGAAGCCCGTGGCTCGATAGCTAGCTCAATAGATGGCTATCTATCAAGGTTTATGAAACTTAGTTTTTCAGGACTGTTTTTCATCCAATCCGTGAGAATGTGTTTGAACTTTCTTTTCTCACAATTCTAAACATATATAAGGATTATTTCAAGGGTAGTCATAGGTGGCACAGTGAAGAGCACAATTGCATAAAAGCATAATTTCACAAGTGTGACTGGAAACCTAGTTCGCCCTAATTCATCTTGAAGAAGCTGCTCTGTTTGTACACCGAAGGGTTTTGTGCCCAAGCAATTTCATGATCTTCATCGTGTGATGAACTGAAGAACTTTGCAACCAACATCATTTTCAAGTTGGTGATCAAGTCGCGTACTAGGATCCGCTCATTTTTTGGTTACTCATGTATTGGGAACCGTGCAATACAAGGGGAGATTGTTACTATAGAACAAGTTCAATTGGGTATTGGAGTAAGGGTTCAACTGTAAGTTGGTATAAGGCACTGAGATTCCTTTACTTATAATCGCTTATTTTGATAATAGTGGATTCTCAGGAGTGGTGACCTTAAAATCACCTGGTGGAGTTTTTGCGGTATAGGTTTTCCCCATTCGTAAAAAAATTACCATGTCATTTAATTTCCGCTGCATATTTAGTTATTTGGTGATTTTTTTGTGCTACCACGCTCATTGCATATAATTGAACCTAATTAATTCACTTAGCTAAATAATTGATTAATTCACTAAAATGGGTCAATACATTTTTGGCCTATCAAGTGGTATCAGAGCAGGCATACTCTAATTAGGGTTTAATCCTTGTTATGAGATCCATTAACCCCTATTTGTCATGGATAGAGGACAGTCACTTATTGTACCTCCTTTATTTAATGAAACTAACTATGCATATTAGAAAGTACACATGAGAGCTTTCTTGCTGTCTTTAGATGAGAAAGTGTGGCAAGCTGTGGAGATAGGCTCGACCAAGCCGAAGGAAGTGCCAGCCAACTGGGATGATGCTAAGATCAAGGCGGCAAATTTCAACAGCAGGGCATTGAATGCTTTATTCAGTGCGGTCACAAATGAGGAGTTCAAGAAGATCTCCTTCACTGAAACTGCAAATGAGGCATAGACCATTCTCTAGAAAAACTATGAAGGAACCAAGGCTGTTAAGGATTCGAAGCTTTAGAGGCTCACTACTAGCTTTGAAGAAATCAAGATGAAGGAGGATGAGTCATTTGATGAGTTCTATGCCAGGCTCAAGGACATAGTGAACTCAGCCTTCAATCTTGGGAAAACTATTCTTAAACCCAAGATTGTGAGAAAGGTGCTTAGATCTCTGCCCGATAGATTCCATGCTAGGATCACCGTGATTGAGGAGTCAAAGGATATTGACAAGATTCCATTAACAGAGCTAGTTTGCAGACCTATGAGTTGGGTTTGTCTAGGATCGGGAAGTCAAGCAAGGGAAATAGCATGGAATTGAAGGCCAAGAGCAGCTACACTGATGAGTCTTCCGATGATGAAGATTCTAAAATGAAGTCATACGTCACCTAGTAGTTCAAGAGTTCATAAAGAATGCCAATGCAAAGGGTTTCAACAAGGACAGTAGGCAATCAAGTTCTTCTCAGTCTAAGAGCCAAGACAAAAGGAAGAAGGTTGCTAGGGATGGCAGTCAGTACACTATTCCTTCAGGACCCAAGTGTTTCGGATGTCAATGATTTGATCACATGAAACAAGAGTGCCCCACTTATCTCAAGTCTATTGGAAAAAGCAAGGCACTTGTTGCTACCTTGAGTGACACCGAACCTAAGGACGATTCTGATAATGAAGATGACGGAATCTTAAATGCCTTCACCGCTTGTGTCAATCCTACTGAGGGGATTGTTGAAGATGTGGATGAAGAAGAAAACTTGGTGGAGTCAAAATTTGAGAAGATGGATAAGCAAGATGACATCCACACAGCCTATGCAAAGCTATACAAGGTCTCTGAAAAACATGAAAAATTGTATAGGTTGGCCACCCAAAAGCTCAGTGATGTGGAGCTTGAATGAGAACAACTCTCCACAAAGTTTGATAAAGCAAATCAAACTTTTGGAGCACTGAGATTTAAAAACAATTTCTTGGCTGAGAGAACCAAGAAGCTTGAGGCGGAACTATTCCAAGTGAGAGCTCAGTTGGAGAGGACCTCAAGTACAAAGCTTGATGAGATGCTCAGCATGAAAAAATTTGCCTTCGATCGTTCTGGTTTAGGGTATGATTTTTCTTCTCCTAATATTGCTTCTCCTAGTACTACTATTTTTGTTTCTCCTACTAACAATATTAATTCTGAGAATAATGATGCTAAAAATGTGATAGTTAGTGAGAACATAGATAAGGATAAATCTATCTTAGGAGCACCCCCTAAGCTTGCTAAGAAAGAAACAAAAAATTCTAGGGCTAAGAAGAGTAATGCTCAAAAGTCTAAAGAGAAGAAGTAGCATCTCTGTCATCACTGTGACGCAGCTAGACACACTCAACGAAATTGCTACAAGTGGCAAGCCACTCAACAGAGCAACAACATGGTCTTAGCAGGAAACCTGAGTCAGTTTCCATCCTCTCTCGCTTCTCTTGGAGATTTACTCAAAGCCCTTATGTTCCTCACGAACTTGAACGGTTGCAACGTTTCTCCCTCTCCGCTAGTTCAAGGGTTCGCCAAAAGGAAAGGTTCTTCCAAGGTGTGGAAGGAAAAGGGTTCCAAGTGATTTAGTCACTTTTTATCTCTCTCTCTCTTGTTTTTGTTTTTGCATTACTTGTGTGTTTTGTTTTATTATTTTGTGACAATTTAGTTTTTATGCATTGCTTTATTTGACATGTTTTTGTTTAGTTGTTTTCATTTTTGCTTTTATTTTGTTTTCCTTCATAAAAAAAAAATATGAAAAATCATAAAAATACAAAAGCAGTGTGTGTTTGTGTACTTTGATACTTGTGTACCTTGTGTACTTGTGTACCTTGTATCTCTTGTAGCTTAGATGAGCATTTCTATGCACAACTAAGCAAGTGAGCCTTGTGGCTTTTGTTTGTGATGAATAAGGTTAAGTGATCTTTTGTACTTAACACTCGTATTACTCTTTTTAACAGAAAGGACTAGAAATCCTAAGAGAAAGGCATAAATAACCATCTTACCACTGTTGCCCACCAATCATGATATGACATCTGTATGCTTCGGCATAGTAAAAGTGTAATGTCAAAAAACTTAACATAATTGGGTATTTCTTTTCTCTCTCTTGTATGCCCATGCCTGATATGCTTAATAAAAGAAAAATATTCAAAGAAAAAAAAAGCAAAAAGATTAAAATGCTTTATATATGATTGCAAGCATGTATTCTAGGAGATGTGAGGGTTATAAGATGTACCTCGAAGGTGATAGTCTCCATCAAACAGTTATGATTGTGTGTGAGTTAAAGTGATTTTCTCATATCTCAAATCGTCATAAAATAGAGATACTTATGCAATCTTGTGATGTTTTCACACACAACAAGCAATACTCTTTGTTACTTTTGATATATGTGCAGGTTTAATGTGATTTGGTCATCATAAGGTTTACATGTGTTAATGTATGCTCACTAAACTGTCTTAACTTGCTTTGAAATATAAAATTGGTTAGACTTGTTTAGTGTGTGTGTGTGTTTTAAATCTAAATGCATGACATTTATCTTGATTGAGAGATGATTTTGAGAGCTTAAAATGCTGTTTGTATCCTTGTTTGAGTAGCATGCTTGATTGCATTCATATATGTGTTTTTCTTTTCCTTGAAAAACTATTTTTAAGCAATCTTGATAGCTCCTCGACACCTCTCAATAGCTAGGCTATCTATCGAGACCCTTTAGCTTTTCTTTATCTCAATCTCGATAGCTCTCGATAGCTAGCTCGATCAATTGAGAAACTTTCTGTCTCCTCGATAGCTTCTCGATAGCTACCTCGATCCATTGAGCTTCTTTGTTGAGAAAACCTCTCGTTAGATCCTCGATAGCTGGTTCAACAGCTGAGTAACGCCTCTTTAAAGCTCGATAGCTCTCAATCAATCGAGATTTATGGAGTTTCTATATAAAATGCATCGCAATTTCAGATCTCATTCCCTTGATCTCTCTCGATACTTTCAGCCTCTTCACCTCCCAAATCACTTCTCAAGCACTCCAATCTTCTTCCTCACTTCATTTTCGGTCTCAAGATCCTTGTTCCTCATCTGGTACGATACTTTCTTCATCTTTATCATGCATTTTCATGATATTTGGCCTAACTTTTGGGGTTTTTGAAATGGCTTGAGATTTTCCATAAATTTTGAGTTTTTGTTAAAATTTTGGGATGGGTTTTTGTTAAAATGATCTTTAAACTTCACGCATTGCATCACAAGTGCATTATAACAATGTTTCATGCATTTTAGATGTGTGTTTACTTTGTGCTACTTTGTGTGTTGGTAGGTTTGGATTGGGCTAAGCCCATGATGAATTTATATTAGCATGTCACATGTTCATGCATTCTATATATCTTGATATATGTGTTGCTTGGCACTTTTCTAATTGTCTCCCTCTCTTTCTCTCCCTCTTACGTTAGTTGCATCATGGTACCTAAGTGTAAATCCACTCCATCACGGAACCCTCTTCATTCCAAGGCATCTTCATCTTCTTTTCCTTCTGACCCTACTCCTTTTCACGTTCGATTCCATGATGAGAAGGCCAAATCGGACTGTCATCCACAGTAGGGGTTGGGAGTCACTATGTGGCATCCCAGTCATGTGCCCTTCCGTGATCATACAGGAGTTCTACTCCAACATGCACAAATTTGATTATTCTATACCCTAGTTTGTCACTCATGTTTGGGGTATACGCATGGTAGTTACTCCGGGTATTGTCTCTGAGGTACTACACATTCCTAGGGTAGCACATCTTGACTACCCTGGCCGTGAGCGTCTGAGGACAGTGTCCAAAGATGAACTCACATCTTAATTCTGTGAGACACCTTCTCCTTAGGTTGACTGTAAGTACACCTGTTGCTCGACCTTTGCTAAAGGTCCGAGGTTCATTAATATGGTAATAACCTTTGTTTTGAATCCTCTTTCTCACTATAACATTATCACTGAGCCTCGTGCTCGCTTTTTGCTTTCCCTCATTAAGGATCTTACCATAGATTTCCCTGCTCACTTCATACTCTCCCTCATAGATGTATATAGGGATACAACGACCCATGATAAGCTCATCTTCCTTTCAGCTATCACGTGGCTCCTTCGCCATTTTTCTGTCTCCTATTTTGAGTCTCCCCACTTCACATACATGTGTGGCATTGATACCGCTACCGTTAAGCAGAGTTTTGCACAGCTTCACTCGAGATGGACTCACCAAGACGGTTGCTCCTCTAGCATCTACAGCTCCATCCACCTCCACTCCTTCATCTTCAATGGGTAGAGTGACTTTTGAGGCCATCATGGCACAGTTTGTGCGCATGGATGCTCTCCTTGACACATTTAGTGATGAGTTATGTCAGGTGAACACCTGTGTAGGTTGTATTGCATGACGATAGGCTGTGATAGGCGGTTTCACAGTTGCTTCTTCTCCATCTCCTCCAGCATGTAAGGATGAGAGTGACGATGGCTTCGGCAGTGATGAGGATGATGATGCCGGCTCGCCTAGTGATAATGAGATGTCTACTTGATGTACTTACCCTTTGTCACTCGTGAAAAAAAGGGGAAGTAGTTTTGAGATGAGAGTAGTCATACTCATAGGGGGAGGGACAGGTTCGGATATAGGGGGAGTGTTCATATTTTTAAGGGATGTAGTGAGGATTCTGATGTATCTTTTTCTTTTCTCTTTATTTTAGATACATTGTTCATGTACCTTAGATCTTGTGATCATATTGTGATAGCAAACCTTGTATTTATTGATATATATATATATATATATATATATATACACACATTTGAATTTGTTATTACAGTTCTTTCACCTATCTTTACATGTGTTGTTTCTTTTCTCTCTTTATACACATGTTTCTTATTTATTGTATGCAATCTCCTAACTCTGTTTTACACAAAGATGCCTTGATGAGTTTTTGTTTAAGTGTTTTAGAAATACAGGTTGTCAAAGTCTTCCTTGCCATGAACTCTCTTCTTGCAAAGTTTTTCCAAAGTTTGTGTTAGGATTGATTTTATTGTACTTAACAAGTGAATATGAGTTGAGTGATTTATGACTTCTCTCATATGTTCATTTGGTTGTTGTGATTTTGTCACGGATTTCCAAAGAAAGAGATTTTTAGGACATATGTGATTTGATGTTAGGAACATATGTCAACATTTTATGTATTGGCTAATCCTTTGACAAAACGCACTTTACTTGTAATTGGGTAGATTTAGGATGTGTTTAATACTTCAAGGAACAAGAGTTCAAGTCCAAGTATTGAAGCCATGCAAGTTTGTCCAAAAAACAAGTGAAGAAGTGCTGGATTTTAAATCTCAACAGCTAGTATCTACTGAGGTTTAAAAGCTGCTGAAACCCGTGACTCGACAACTAGCTCGATAGATCGCTATTTATCGAGGTTTATGAAACTCAGTTTTTTAAGACTGTTTTTCATCTAATCCATGAGCATGTGTTTGGGCTTTCTTTTCTCACAATTCTAAACATATATAAGGATTATTTTAAGGGTCGTCACAGGTGGCACAGTGAAGAGCACAATTGCACAAGAGCATAATTCCACAAGTGTGACCAAAAACCTAGTTTGCCCTAGCTCATCTTGAAGAAGTTGCTGTGTTTGTACATCGTAGGGTTTTGTGACTAATCAACTTCATGATCTTCATCTTATAATAAAATGACTTTGCAGCCAATATTCTTCTCAAGTCAGTGATCAAGTCGCTTACTAGGATTCGAGCATCTTTTGGTTAGTCACGTACTAGGAGCCGTGCAATACAAGGAGAGATTGTCACTACAGAACAAGTCCAATTGGGTATTTGGGCAAGGGTTCAACTGTAGGTTGGTATAGGTATTGGAATTCCTTTACTTGTAATCGCTTGTTTTGATAATAGTGGATTCTCGGGAGTGGTGACCTTAAAATTACCCGGTGGGGTTTTCGCTGTGTAGGTTTTCCACATTCGTAAATAAATCACCTTGTCATTTAATTTCCACTGCATATTTAGTTATTTGTGATTTGTTTGTGCTACCATGCTCATTGCATGTAATTGAACCTAATTAATTTACTTGGCTAATTAATTGGTTAATTCATAACAATGGGTCAATACATTTTTGGCCTATCAGAATCAATATGAACATAAGAAACACAACCAAAAACTTTTAAATGGGAAAACTTTACCTCTTTACCACTCTAAACTTCCTCAGGAAGTCTAGACTCCATGGGAATTGATGGTCCTCGGTTTATCAGGTAAGCTGCAATTCTAACAACATCAGCCCAGAAAGTTTTTGGTAGTCTAGCATGCAACCTCATACTCCTAGCATGCTCATTGAGAGTTCTGTTCATGTGCTCAACCACACCATTCTACTATAGTGTCCCAAGAATGGTCTTCTCCATCCTAATTCCTTGTGCAACATAATACTCATTGAACCTTCCATCTATGTACTCTCCTCCATTATCTGAACTTAAATATTTTAATTTCAAACCTGTTTCTGTCTCAACCATGGCCTTCCACTTTTTAAAAAGTTTCAAATACATCAGATTTATTTTTCAGAAAATAAACCCATACCTTTCTGCTTGAGTCATCAATGAAAGTGATGTAGTACCTTGAACCTCTAAGGGATGCAACTGGAGAAGGCCCCCACAAATCAGTGTAGACAAACTCCAATTTCTTAGCCTTCGGTGTCTTGCTAGTTTTCAAGAAGCTCACATGTTTCTGCTTTCCTAAGATGCAACTTTCACACATGTCAAAATCAATGGACTTCAATTCTGGTAGTTTTCCTCTTGACAACAATATCTTTTTCCCTTTCTCACTCATGTGACCAAGTCTACGGTGTCATAGGCTTGTATCAGTAATTGTTTTAGCAACTGCAACTATGTCTCTTAGACTTGAGGTCATATAGAGAGTACCAGTCTTCTTTCCACAAGCCAATACTCTAACTCTCTTTGTAACCTTCCAAGTCCCACCAACAAATAGTATTGCATGCTTTTCATCATCAAGTTGTTCAACAGAAATCAAATCCTCCTCAAGTCAGGAATATGTTGAACCTTCTCTGGTAACCGAACAGACCCATTGGGAAAAATATCCGGACGTCTCCCATACCCACAACATCCATGGCTACACCATCAGCTAAATACACCTTACCAAAATCACCTGCAACATAATTCTGTATGATTTCTCGATGTGGAGTGGTGTGAAATGAAGCTCTTGAGTCCAAAACCCAATCATCAAGTGGACCATCTACTGCAAGAAGTAATGCATCTTGTACCTCTTCTGTTACAACATTAGTAGAATCATCTTCATTCTTCTTCTTAGGACTTTTGCATTGCCTTCTAAAGTGACCTATTTTTCCACAGTTCCAGCATTGTACTTGTTGACCTGATTTAGATTTACTTCTTTTCTGATTAGAATTTCTAAATTTTGATCTGCCCCGTTTGAATTTCTATCATTACCTTTGCCTCTTGACTTAAGGTTTGGGCAGAACCAAATCCTGAGGTTTCACCTGCATCTCTTCTGCGAATCTCCTCAGCCAGAATTAAATCTCGTATGTCATTGTACTTCAGTTTTTCTTTTCCTATGGAATTGCTTACTACCATCCTCATTGCCTCCCAATTGTTTGGAAAAGAAGCCAAAACGATCAGTGTACGAATCTCATCATCAAAATCAATTTCTATAGACAACAATTGATTTGTGATAGTGTTGAATTCATTAAGATGTTGTGCTACTGATGCGTTCTCTGCCATCTTCATATTGAACAGTTTCTTCATCAGATGCACCTTATTGTTTGCTGACGGCTTTTCATACATGCCAGACAAAGCCTTCATCAGATCTGCTGTGGTCTTCTCCTTTACAACATTGTGTGTAACAAACCTAGACGTCGTTAACCTAATAACTCCCAGTACCTATTTGTCAAGAAGAGTCCATTCTTCATCCTTCATAGTCAAAGGTTTTGTCCCCAAAAGAGGTAGATGCAATTTCTTCCCATAGAGATAATCTTCAATCTGCATCCTCCAATACGCAAAGTCTGTGCCATCAAAATTTTCTATTGTAGATGCCTTTTCTGCTTCCTCTGCCATTGCTCCCACTCAAACCTAACCCTAGGCTCTGATACCAATTGTAGGGAATTATCACAAAATTCCCAACCTGTGAGAAACAAAAGAAAAATACAGAAAACACATGCCAAAGAAAAATAATTACACGCACAAGATAGTATTTACATGGTTGGGCTTGTTGGCCCAAACCTTCGCTACATGGACGAAGCCTCAAAAAAACTCCCATTAAAAACCACGCAACATTATTCGGGTTGGGTCGGGTCGAGTCGTCAACCGAATCAAACACAACTAGGCTTCACAAAGTCCAGCAACCCGAACCCAATTTTTTTGACCCGAAGCAAAAATGGGTTGACTCGACCCATGTTTTTTGCGGGTCAACCTGACCCGACCTGATCCCGGACCATTTTTAAAACTTTTTTTTATAAAAAAAAAATTAAGACAATATTGGTTTAATTATTTATTGTGAGATTTAAGGAAACAATTGAGACATTTACATAACTGTATGCAAATTAATTGAAATATGAATGATTGAGCATTCTGTAATGAGTAAAGATTTTTAGATATCAAATAACAAAGTGCATGCTAAGATAATCTGGTTACAGTATAGTTAAAAACATAGATTTAAAATTTTAGACATGTGTGAGAAACATTCACAAGTGTGAAAATAGTGAAGCCAAAGTATCAAATTAATATAAATTATGAATGCTTAGACCTATTTTTTAATAATTTATGTCCAAAATAAACGGCTTTTCAAAATGAATTATCATATTTTCTAGAGTATGTGTTGTTTAACAATGATATAATATTCATAAAAGAGACCATATATAAATAAGTAAACATTCAAACTTTAATATATATCTCAAATTAAAATAAAGTGTCAACCACAACTAACAATAGATTATAAAATTAATTTTCAAGATTGTAAATTTCTTCTATGTTTTTATTCTTTGTCAAATGAATTATCCAATAAGTCATTTGTAATTTTGTTTTATATTTTGAGATGTTGATATTGTGTAGAAATAAAACTTGTGTATTTGGTTTACTTATCTTTGTGTTATTTTGTTTTATATAGCAATATTAGCATTTGTATAATTTTAAAATTATTGAATAAGTGTAATACATTCTTGATATAAGTGTTGAATTCAAAGTAATGCATTTTACATCAAGTAATTTGTTGCATGACTTTCCAAATGGCAAATAAATATTGTTTTCTTTAAATAAAAAAATTCATGTGAAAAATATGGGTCAACCCAATCCAACCCAACCCGACCCGTAACCAGATTAACCCGAACCCAATTTTTAACCCATTTAAAATGACCCATTTTGACCCGTAACTCGTTTGACCCAACCCGAACCCGACCCGCCCGTTTTGCCATGTCTATTTATATCAGCACTCCATTAGCCATGTGATAATGGGAAGGGAGCGAAAAGATAAATAAGTTATGCCTTTTTCTTTCTTTTTTTGGTAAAACAAAAAGGTATGTCTCTTATGTTATATTTTGAGGATTATAAGAAAAATAAAAATAAATTTCATGGAATAAAATAGAATCTCAACCAAAATTTAGGAAACACATGCATAATTTTGCACATAAAAAAAAAAAAAAAAAAAAAAAAAGGCATATAGGCCCTTCATTAGTCATATAAGCAATCCATATAAAGGAATAGGGGACTAAAATGGTATATGTTTTAAGATCTAAAAAAGACTATAAATCCATAATGAAATTTTGGGTTTGAAATCTGTTATTAGTATCTTGGGACCACTTCTTGGGATTCTTACCTGTAATAACTTGATGCACGTGAGACAAGGAAATTGTATATCCCCAAAGAAATAGTCGGATATTGAAAGAGATCTAGACACCCTCGTTTGTAAATAAAAAATAAAAACTATACTTTCTTTTGATTTTTATACAGACTAAAATGCTGAATATCACCATAACTTTGAATTCAGATATGAATTAATATAGTATAGAATAGTTTGCCCTTTATATTATCTAGTGATTGTAACACCCAAGCCTTTTTCTTAAGCAATTTTACATGTGAATAATATATCAAGTGAACTTTTTTTTTTTTTATTAAGGTGGTTAATTATTTTGCAGAGGCCTTTTGAATGTCTAAAGCTTGTAATGACAGTTATGTGATTTGTGGTAATGGGCTTGGTTAAAATTAAGGAAGTGAAGAAACTTAAGGGTAAAGTGGTAAATGCCTTCTCAAGATACTTGTAGTTAATAGTCCATAATTAGCATAGCCTCCTCCTTGGGTCCATACTGTTTTCTCCCTCTTCTTAGAGCATTGGCATCCGATTTCTAAAAAAAATTCAATTTTACGGTCTGAAAAGCTACTTTATCTATTATACCATACCATTTTACAATACATCAAACATCCTAACTTTTATTTTACCATGCAATACAATAAAACAATATATCTACACAATAAAATAATATAACCCAATACCCAAACAAAATTTAATACCTAAATAAAAAACCCAAAACCCAATAAAATATTATTTTTAAAAGATACACCCAAAACTCAATAAAATATTTTTTAAAAAAAATACCATCTTGCTACAGTACCATCATAAAAGGAAGATGGTACTGTAGCTCAATTTTTAAATTTTTTAGAATTGGAAGTGTGGGTAATGCAAGATTTATGGGGTTTGATGCTAAATTTTAGCATGCCGAATACTGATGCTCTTATGTTCTTCTTTAGCTTCTTCATCTCTTCTTGTTTTCTCCACCTCATGGTCGACCCATTGCAAGCCTCCTCTACTCACAACTACCCATTATTCACCACTTAAAGCAACCTAAACCACACCAGCACTGCTCCATTTTAATGGAGGTAGCAAGTGCTTTCTCCTTGAGTTGCTAAAACGGTGGTGTAAAGGTAAAATTTTCTTGGATCCACTTCCTTATTGTTTTGGTTATGGTCTAACACTTCTGTAGAGTCAATCTCTTGGGCAGGGATAATATTTTGATATGGGTATTTCTTCTTGAAGATGTTCCAAAAATGGGTAATGCAAGCTTTAGATTTTGGGTTGTGTGAGATGCTTCTTTTAGTTTTGTACGATTTATGGTTTTGTGTGAGTTCTACTAAACTTTGTTTTGTGGTCACTTGTTGTGTTAAGTTCTTAAAATTCTGGTGTTATGTATAGTACCAATGATATAAAGGTTTTTTGAGGATGAACATATGATATTTCTTGAAAGGGGATATGGAGTTTGGTGTTCAAAAAGACCATTTGACCACACTTAATACGCAATCTGTTTTTTGTAGAAACTCTGCACATGTTGTAGTCAAAAGTTCATAATAACCACCATAGATTGAATCTGGAAGCCTAAGGTGGCTATAATGAAAGATAATTCATATATCTTTTACTTGATTCAAGTCTCAAAGCATTTGGGCTAGTAGAATAATTATAATGATTCTTCTTTTGAGGCCCTAAACTTGTCAGGGACATATTTGAATCAGCCAGATTCAGTGAATTCTAGTAAATTATATAAAAATTGTTTTGAGCTGAAGTTTTTATTGTATATACTAAACATTTAAGATCTTATCCCTATTTATCTGATAACTTTTCAAGGATCAAACGATTTCCACAAAGTGGCTGGCTTGCTATATAATGAATCTGAAAGTGTGATGAAAACGCTAAGATTTTGTAGAATTTACTTCAAACCTTTGTTAAGTGGATTGGCTTGCAAATTCGTGCATTTTCTTTGACATTTGCCTTACTTAGTTAATTTCAATAATGATTTGGTTTAATCACTTGGTGCCCAAAAGGAAACTCTTGAGACATGCTACCTTTATTTTGAAGTGATTTTTTTAATTTAATTTAATTTAATTTATGTTATCTAATAAATGCACATCGTTTGCTGTAGTGTATTAAAATGCTTTGATTGTGTTATGGTCCTTTGGATCACTTGTATGCTTGCTTGATATCCTTTGGGAATAGGTGCCTTGGGATAGTCAAGTTAGGCTTTAGGCGATCGATTTGATTTTAGGGGACTACTTTCGATCTATGGAGAAAAGTTTGATGGTACTTTGCAATAGGCCTCGTTATTGATAGTCTTGATCATTGTGTTTCTAGGTTTCAAGAATCTTGGTGATGGACCTAGTGATTGGATTGCTTGATTAGGTGGTGCTCGGTTGAGGTGAAATTGGTTGGCTTCCCGAGGTAAGTGGCTTCTTAATGAGTTTATTTGTTTTTTAAATAAAAAGAATCATTATTGCACTCTAGAATTTTTATAGTTAAACCCATTTTGAAACATTTATCATGGTTTCCTAATGCGTACTATGTGTACTATTATTGTTAGTTAAGAAATTATGGAAAATGCATGAAGCCTTGAAGGTGCATCATAATTGTCAATGCATATTGGGAAATGCATGATTTGTTAGCATGGAAAAGATAAGTATCTTTTATAAGACTATTTATAGGTACCTAATGTTCATAGGAATTTAATTTATGCAACTTATTTAGGTAAGCATGGATATTGTGTTATCCTGAAAGACAATGTTGTAAAGAAGGATAAGATGTTTATATGTTCTGGCAATATTGTGGATGGTCTTTATATTTTAACTCCTAATAAGCATGAATTATACAATTCTGAATTAGATGATAACTCTCATGTGAAATCATTAAAGAGAAAGTTTCCTTCTTCTAATGATGCATATCTTTGGCACTTGCGTTTAGGTCATATTAATTTTAATAGGATTCAAAGATTGATCAAAGATGGACTCTTAGAGCCATTGGACTTTGATGATTTTCCAGTTTGTGAATCTTGTTTGAAGGATAAAATGACCAAACAACCTTTTAACTCAAAAGGTAGAAGAGCCCAAGAGTTGCTTGAATTAGTTCATACAAATGTATGTGGTCCTATGTCAACCCAAGCAAAAAGAGGCTATGAGTACTTCATCACTTTTACGGATGATTACTCAAGATATGGTTATGTGTGCCTAATGAGACGGAAGTCCGAAGCCTTTGAAAAGTTCAAAGAGTTTAGGGATGAAGTTGAGAATCAATTAGGTAAACACATAAAGGTCATTCAATCTGATTGAGGTGGCGAATACCTTCTTGGGGATTTCATGGATTACCTAATTCAAAATGGGATTGTATCCCAATTGACTGCACCTGGAACTCCCCAACAAAATGGTGTAGTGGAGAGAAGGAATAGGATTCTTTTAGAAATGGTTAGGTCCATGATGAGTTATTCAACTTTACCAGTTTCTTTTTGAGGATATGCATTAAAAAATGCAATGCATATTTTGAATTTAGTTCCATCAAAATCTGTTCCCAACACACTTAAGGAACTGTGGAGTGGGCGCAAGCCTAGTATGAAATATCTTCACATTTGGGGATGTCCAACACATGTGTTGAAAGGAAGCTTGATGAGTTGGAAGCAAAAAACGGAAGTATGCATGTTTTTGGGGTATTCAAAGGAAACTAAGGTTTATTTATTCTATAATCATAAGGGCAACAAAGTGTTTGTTAGTACCCATTCCATATTTTTGGACGATGATTATGTGAATAAGTTTAATCCTAGAAGTAAATTTGTGTTGGCTGAAATAGATGAACCTATAGTTAAACAACCAATGGATGAAACTAAGGATGATGTGGCTGTATTAGATACACCACAAGTTACTACTCATGAGATGTCTAGTACACAAGTGCCTTGTCGTAGTGGGAGAATTGTTCGGCCTTCTATAAGATTTATAGGTTTGGGAAAAACTTATGAAACTATCTCAGAAGAGGCTGAATCGGATCTCTACACTTATGAAGAGGCGATAAATGATATAGATGCACATCATTAGGTCCAAGCTATGAAATTGAATTAGATTCAATGTATTCCAATCAAGTTTGAGATCTTGTAAAGGTTCCTAACGACATTAAACTTGTTGGTTGCAAATGGGTTTACAAGAGGAAGAGAGGGATAGATGGCAAGGTTAGTGGCGAAAGGGTATACACAAAAAGAAGGTATTGATTATGATGAAACCTTTTCACCAGTAGCCATGCTTAAATCTATCAGAATTTTCTTATCTATTGCTGCTTATTATGATTATGAGATTTGGCAAATGGATGTTAAAACTGGATTTCTTAATGACAATCTAAGGAAGAAATCTATATGTTGCAACCGGAAGTTTTCATAGCAAAGAACCAAGAGTATATGGTATGCAAATTGAAAATGTCCATTTATGGACTTAAGCAAGCATCTAGGTCATGAAACATCAGATTTGATCAAGCAATCAAGTCATTTGGTTTTGAACAAAATCTTGATGAACCATGTGTGTACAAAAGACATCGAGACAAAGTAGTAATGTTCCTAGTGCTTTATGTTGATGATATTGTGCTCATTGGAAATTATGTAGGGGTGATGTCATCAGTAAAAGTTTGGTTGTCAAGTCAATTTGATATGAAGGACTTGGGTGAAGCTAACTATATTCTAGGGATCAAGCTTTGGCAAGATCACAAGAATAAGATGTTAGGTTTGTCACAAGTTGGATATATAGATAAGGTTCTAGAATGGTTTAGCATGCAAAACTATAAGAAATGATTACTTCCTTTCAGACATGGAGTTCCTCTGTCTGATGACAAAAGGCCGAAGACTCTTAAGGAAGAAAACATGATGAGACAAGTTCCCTATGCTTCTGCAGTGGGAAGTCTCATGTGTGCCATGCTTTGTACTAGACGGATATTTGTTATTCAGTTGGCATGGGCCAATATCAATCAAATCCAGGACTTAAACATTGGCAAGCTATAAAGCATATTCTTAAGTATCTAAGGAGAACGAGAAATTATATGCTTGTTTACCATAGTGAGGATTTGATTCCCATTGGTTATACAGATTCAGATTTTTAGTAAAATCTTGATTTAGAAAATCTACTTTAGGTTGTGTTTTCACCTTGGGAAGTGGAGCCATAAGTTGGAGGAGTGTTAAGCAATCTTGTATTGCCGACTTCACCATGGAAGCTGAATATGTTGCTGCTTGTAAAGCGGCAAAAGAAGCTGTTTGGCTCAAGAAATTCCTTTCTGATCTTGGTGTTATTAGAATTGAGCAAGTTCCTATCACATTGCTCCGCGACAATAGTGAAGCGGTTGCACAATCCAAGGATCCAAGGAATCACAAGAAAGGAAAGCACATTGAGAGAAAGTACCACATCATTCGAGACATTGTTGCTCGTGGAGATGTAGTAGTAGCAAAGATTGATGGGGCAAAAAGTATAGCAGATCCCTTTACCAAAGTCTTGCCCCAAAGGACTTTCGAGTGGCATTTAGAGGAGATGGGAGTTAGATTGGTGCACAATAGTCTTTAGGGCAAATGGGAGATTGTTAGAATGTGTGCTCTTAAATCCTATTATATGACACTATGTATGACATTATGTATGACTTAATGTTATAATTAATAAAGTTGTTTTATTATTATCTAAAAATAATGGTAATATGAATATTGGAGCATTATCATATAATCTATGAGATGCATAGTATGTGATCTATGTGATTTAGTCACGGAAAATATAGATCACAAGTTCTTTGTAAACTTAGAATTTTAGTTCGTAGTCGGTGATGAAATTGGGCATTTCATCTGTGAAGACTATAACATATCAACTAAGATGATTTGTCTTGATCATGGAAATGGAGATTTCTAATTGGTATGTTGATATTTTTTAAGAGTTAAGACATATTAAACTAGACCGCTGTAAGATTTATTATTCTCCTAACGACTATCAAATGAATAATAAATCTCACGACTTCTATTTACATGAACTCTTAATCTTGAGAGAATAATGGACTTGATTATGAAGTGTAGGTTGTTTTGATATATCAAGAGTGAGATCTAGAGTAACGATCAAAACCTCAGTATGTTGGGCAACCACATTTAATGTTAATGGAACATATATTCTTAAGATGAAATTCATAGTCTCTTAACGGAGATATGAAATATTCCCCTAAGATAAGTTTAATGGGTTTGGTTATTCAGAGCGTTAGGCCTAACCACTTTAGTAAGGAGTTACTAAAGTATATATTTATGGAATTGGATTTCATAAATATATGATGAATAACATTAAAAGGATTAAACCGGGTACTCAAGGAATTAAGATGTAGTAATTTTCAAAGTGGCAGTTTACATTCATGATTTTGTATTACTATGAATATTTTATGAAGTGGTTGCATGTACAATAAAATCTTGCGATATAATTTATAAATAAGGCCTAGAGTGCAACTATATTTATATAGTGGTATTAAATTTAGTTAATGGTAACTTTGGACTTGTCAAGAGTTGACAGAAAAGCCCAAGGCTCATTGGAGCTAGTGTCTTATTGGTCCATTTTGGTCCCACTCCAAGCCACATACTTAAGCCCAATTGGAAAGGTCCAAAAGGCCAGCCCAATTAGATAATCAGTTAGATATAAAGGGAGAAACATACAGAATTTTATATGTGTGAGACATTATTGTGAAATGGTGTGTATGTGAGTGAGAAAAAGCCTCTCTCTTATTCTCCCTTGAACTGATTGAGAGACCACACTTTTTGGGCGTTAGTGGAATTGGAGTGAAGATTGAAAGTGTTCCCAAGTGCTTCTGATCTTTGTTTTGAAATTCACCGCTTCAAGGTACGCTCTCTTATTCTTAATTTCTGAAACTTACATGGTGCTTGTTATCAATTACAAATGAAGTAAATCCGTTTATTTTTCGCTGCGTATGTCTTGTATGTGATACAAACATGTATTTTTTCAACAGTTTTATTGTCCAAACACCTAAAGTATTCACAAGTAGGTTCATCATCCTATAAACAAAATCCAATTAGGGTTTATTCATAAAGCCAACAAAACTAAAAACCAGAAAACCAACATACCAGAAAACCAACAAACCTGAAAACCAACTGTTACTCATCACATCATAATAGTAGCACCCATAAAACCTTCTCCCAAATTTGTTCAAGGTCAAAGATGTTCGTAGCTGACAATGATCAGCAGAACATGAATGATGACTGGAACCAAAGTAATAACTTGATGAAGACATGTTGAGATTTCATACACCTTGGAACCCTAAGTACAAACATCAAAAATTACACATTGAAAAGGAACCTTGAGGAGGTAAGGTTCAAACCCTGAAATTTGGTTTAATAAGTTAAAAAAAAAAATGAAAAACCCAATTCTCATAATTTGGTTTCTATGATGATAGTGATGTTGCTCAAGAAGCCATAACAGGTGATCTTTGCAGGTCAGAATAGAAGACTCTAATAAACAGAAAGTTTTTGTTATAGACCTGAAGCCATAACAGGTGCCTTGTGTTTTGATAATGAAAATGAAATTTCTAAGCGAGAGAGAATCAAAAAATAGGTGCAATGGAAGTCCGGACTTCATTCAGATTGAGACAAATAGCCTTTAATAGTAGAAATTACACAACTTAGATCATAATTACGCTATAGAAATAGAATATCCGCCTCGGTGGCTCTCAAGTTTTTTCACGTTTTAATTACAAACTATACATATATAAGGTAAAATTAAAAAAAATCATAATTATACGGTTCAAATCAAATATATATATATATATATATGTATATATATTTAGAAAAGGTTCAAATTATATTTTTCTTTTAGTAGAAGGTTCAAATTATATATGGTATTAGCTTACATTTTTTTATTCATACATTTCTAAATAATATAATGGTTTTTCATTATATATATATATATATATATAATTCAGAATTTAATTGGTTTTAGACTCTTAGATTTTTGTACCCAATAATTCACTTGCCACAAAAATTAAAAACATAGATAGACACATGACTGAAAATTAAACTCCAATTGAAATCCAATTTAGAATTTAATTAGATTTGAACTCTTCAATTTTTATGTTCAATAATTCAATTGGCGCAAAATTAAAAATTAAATGGAACTCGCGGCACAAAATTGAGAATCCAATTAAAATCTAATTGGATTTTCTCTAAACTTTGGTTATATATATATATATATATAAAATGATTGGAAAAGTTTTAACTTTGAATTATTTTGGATAATAAAAAAATAACTAATTTTACTTACTAGATTCTCAAAAAAAGAAAAGAAAACCATTTTAGTTACTTACGCCAAAGAAAGAAAAAACCAATTTTAGTTAGAGTGGTATATTAATTCTTTTTAACTCTTTAATTTTTATTTTGGTGTAGTATTTTAAATATGTAAATTACCACTGTATCTTAAAGTAAATTAGGTTAATCATTTTATATTTACTTAACAAAAAATAATTGTATTATTTATTAGAAATATTTCGGGGAGAATAAATAAATTACTTTTTTATAGATAATTTCAACATATGGTATCTGCTCTTGATAATAACTATTTATCATCAGACCAAGATACCAATCGGTTTTTAGTATAGGCGGAGATTGAACCTCAGGTCTCTTATTCAACCATTAGAGACTTTACCAATTGAGCTAACAAAAACCCACAATAAATGAATTAGTAATTATTATATAATTTCACAATTTCATATAATGTACTATAAGACTTACAATTGCATGCGCACACACACGATATGTAAGTGTGTGTGTGTGTGTGTGTGTGAGACTATGTTTTTTTTAGTATTTTAGCCAAAATTCATGTGAATTTTATTTACTTTTAGTTAATTGTGGCTCTTAAAGGCGTGAATTAAAATGATTGGATCAGTTCATAGCATTAATTAAAACTTCTAAAAATTTAAGAACTTTTTTTGAAAAGTTTAAAACAATAGAATATATTATAAAGAACTAGTTGCTAACTCGTGCGATGCGCGGGAAAGATATTGAAAAATAGATTTAATCTTTTTTTTATTCTATTATATGTCATGCATATATAAGTGTGTTTAGGTCTATTGATAGATAGCAATCATTGTGTAGCGTACTCCATAAATTAACATTATACTGAAATTAAAAATTAAAAAAAAAAAGAAAAAAAAAAGAGATATAACATCATTTTCAGTTGTAAATCTATAGTTTTATAATATTTTAAACTTTTTTTAATGATATAATGTGTTTGGGACCAAGTGTGTGTGTAAAACATCATATACCTATAATCATAAAAGCAAGCATTTCTCATAGCAAAATGTGAAAAATAACCAACAATTTTTTTAGGGGGCAAAAACCTATTGGGGAATGAGTCAGTTGCTGGTTTTAAGTAAAAGTCACATTTTGCACAAAATCTAAGCACCTAACTCATTAACTTGATGAAAGAAAAATCAAAACCTCAGCTGAAATTTTTTTATTGCAAAGAGACAATTACTTTTAGCTGAAAAAAGAAAAAAAAAAGAAAATGCAAGTCTAAAACTACATATGCAAGTCTGAACAACAAATGCAAGTCTGAAAATACATATACAAGATGAAGCACCTAGATACAATCTAAATCTCCACAACTCCAGAACAACAAAAAATCGCCCCCTATCAGCAAAAACTCCTATCTATATGTACTCCCCCTTTTTGTGACGAATTCCTAAAGGGCACTCACTCATCATCAAAAGGAGGTGGTGGAGTTGACCACCTAAAACTCGCCAAATCCACTCTCAAAGCCTAAAGCTCGATAAGCACGTCCACCAAAAGCTAACCATGAGCCACTTGAACGGTCATGACAGTATCCAAATCACGACGAATGCTCGAAACATCTGAAGTAGACTGTGGAGCAGCAGCCAGATCGACATAATCATCAGCAGCTGGATCACCTGTAGAAGAAGGAAGAGGAGAAGGATGAGGTGCACCAGAGGAAGACTCTACTCTAGGACGTTTAGAGCTAGCTCGCATATGAGCAGCCTTCTGCTTAAGAAAGGAGGCATCTATAGGAGCTATAATATGAACGGGCTCAGTCGCCGGAAACTCATCTAATCCTAGATGTAATAAAATCCGATGAATAAAAACGAGAACGAACAGACCATGAGAAACAGAACTACAACCTCAATCAAAGAACGAATGAAAAGATGAGGAAAACTCATAGAAGCATCTGTGACAAGTGCATACAAAAATGCACATCGCTCCAAAGGAATAGTGTGCAGATGAGAGATAGGCTAGATGGAATGACACAAAATCTGGAAAAAGAGATAATGAATCTCAGTCAACTCATTAGAAGTGATCCGAGGATCAGAACCCCACTGGATAGAAGACCAAGTAAGATATGACATAATGTCATCAATCGGTGGAGACTCATCGTAAGGATAAATAGGATGCTGAACCAAAGGCACCCTAAGAGCAGCAGCCACCACCGAAGGAGTGATGGTGTACTCTTCACCCTGTATCCAACTCCTCACCAGAGCGTTGGAATCATAGGAGTGGACAGAGAGGTTCAAGAAGAACTCTCTAATCAAGGTAGTAGGATGGGGATGTGAAATGTCTAGCAAAGGAAGCCAACCCCTACTCTCAAAATTTCTCTGAATCTCACCATTTAACTCATCTAACACTACTTTCTGCTCAGCCCACATAGACCTAAGATTGTTCAACTTCTCATACGTCTCTTGGTTTTTCTCACTCAGAAATCTCTTACTGTCAAAGGTGGGGAAAGAAGAAGAGAAGGATTTCCTATTTGCTCTAGTCTTCCTAGTCATGATGTTAAGGATCAAAAGGACAGACGCAAAAGAGACAGTGAGAAAGAAGAAAAAAAAAACCAAGGGCAAACTGCAAGTTAGCACAAAAATATAGAAAAATAATAATCTATATGATGCATGAACAATATCAACACATGATGCATGCTTTAATGCAGTGAGAATAAGTTCAATTTCAATTTAAAATCACAAAATTGGCTTGAGCATAGAGTTTTTATAAAAAAATTACAAAATTTTGAAAACCCACTTTCAAAAATCCCAACAAATTGATCAATTGATCATTACACAAGATAGATAACGGAATATAATGACCAAATCAATCAAGCAAACAAGCCAATTTCATCAATTTATGCTCAATTGAACAAAATCTCCAATTCAAGTAGTTTCAAGCCCTAGAAAATTCAATTTTTCCCAAATCAACAAATTGATCAAATTAAACCACAAAGATTAGTTTAACAACATCCCATAACAAAAACCCAATGATCAATTTTGAAAGAATTTATTGAAAACACCAAAAACCCCAATTTTCCATAGGTTCGAGATTCTCCCCAAAATGCATGAAACATGAAAATAAATGAAAAAGGAGGGGCAAAAGAGTCTTACCGGCCTTAGAGGACAAAAACCTTGCAAAAAGTTGGAGGGAAAACGAAAAAAATCCAACTTTGAATCTGGACCGATCGAAGAGAGAGAGAAAAGCTTTTGAAAGTTTTGAAAAAGTGAAGAACACGTGAAAAGCTAAAGTTTTTAAAAAACCTTCTGAACAATTTTTGATCTATCAAAAAATAGGTTCGATCGATTGAAAATTACATTCGATTGATCCAACAACAATCGAGCATCGATCGAAACAGACAGATTCAAACCAAAATTTTAATCGCATTTTTGATTGATAAAAAAACACACTCGATCGATCAAAAAACTGGAAAAAAACAAATTTTGTTTGAAAAACAGAGCATTTTAATACAGAAACTCCTCAAAGCATAGTATTTTATGAATAAAATGCATGAGCATGAGATGAAAAGTTTTTCAAAAACCCTTGAATTTAACCCTCATTATCCAAAAGTAAGATTTTCAATCAAATTTTCCTCAAAAACCCTTTAAACACATTTTGCATCAAAATCAAGGTTCTTTCAATCTAGGATGGCCACAACAAGATCACACACAATAACATGTACCAAGTTTAGCTAGGACTAACTTGTGAGATGTGTACAACTAGCAAAAGCTTGAGATACATGTGAGGTGATAAGTAGATAGTAATCAATCACAATTTCTACAAAATCCATCACATAAATTTAAAAGAGACTATCCCTTAAAGAGTTACATCATATAACTCCCACATCTCCTAGAATAAAAGCTTGTAATCGTGTAAGTTTCTTGAATTTGCCTCTTAATGTACACACCAATTTTATTTGATTTGAAACTTATTAAAATAGCCAAGATAATGTACACACCAATTTTATTTAATTGAGTTAATTATAGTCCAATAGTGTACACACCAATTTTTGCATTTAAACTGAGGCTACACCTTATGTTCTTTTTGTGCATGCGCTACACTTTCTCAAGCACAAAATCATATAATATGCACTAAGGTGCATATGATTGGCTAGTAAACAGTGGTGAGATGGTTATTTATGCCTTTCTCATTAAGTTCAAGTCGGACAATCAAAAGCATGTGATTTCAAGATCAAGATCATGCGATCAAAAACTATAAACATCTTCCCACACAACATGCACTACAAAGCTCAAACTGGTAAATGCAATAAAATAAGCTCATCTAAGCTAAACAAAGTACATGAACACGTTATACAAAGATAAATTGGCCAACCTTGATTTCAAATCCAAGAAAAATAATGCAAAACAAATTTTGCTTTCATTTCGTTTTTTTTTTTTTTTGAAAAGAAATAACAAAGACAATCCTATAATGAAATGCATGAATGTTATGCAATGCAAATCCTAGAAAAACAAAAAACAAAAAAATCAAAGAAGAATGGTCACAAAGAGTAGAGAGATGAAGCACAAGGACCATGTTAGAAAGACTCAATTAGATTGAGCCTTTTGCATCCAAAACTTTTTAGATGCAACTCTAGCATTGGAGTTATTATTCACTTTAGAATCCTGCGCAACTCCAGAATTGGAATAAAGGTTTAAAGCCTTTACCAGCTCACCAATAAGTACCATAAGATCTTGTGCTTGAGACACAGGTACTTTTGGCTTATTTGCTCGCTTAACAGCTAGCAACTTGAAACAGTTTGGACGAATATTCCCAGACTTTCCACAAATATGACAAACTCATACAGGTCTATCATGCAACTTGCCCTTAGAAGGGTTAGGAGTCTTAGATTTAGATTCTTGAAGATCAACCCTAATTTTCATAGAAGGTGTAACTTCTACAGATTTGACAACCTCACTCACAGGGGGGCTTAGAAAAAGGAACAAAGTTTGTGGAATGAGTTTCAGGCTTAGAGATGCTTTCTACAAAACCTAAACCAGTTTCGTCTGAGAGAGACTTTTGAACACTTAGCATGTGCTCAAGTTTGGAGCTTGCAGACCTATTAGTTTGTTGTCTAGCAACAGATAATTCAAGTTCCAAATTCTTAAGTTTATCAAGCAAAAGCATGTTCTTAGTCTTCACATTATTCAACAATTCATTAGCATCAAACAATTTCACAAGCAGATTTTTCTTATCAAATTCAAGAGAAGCAATTTTCTTTAAGCCTAAATTAACACTCATAGCGTCCTTTGCAACAACTTTGCAAAGTTTATTATAGGCTTCTTGCAAATCTGCATCCTTAGAGAGTTCCCATCAGAAGAGTTCTCCTCAACAGCAACACTTTCATCAACTACAGCAGTAGCAGTGAAAGCAATGAAGTTTCCATCCTCATCACTACTAGGCTCATTGTCAAAAACTTCATCATCCTAAGGATTATAGCCATAGCCTTACCCTTAAACCTCAAGAATGTTGGACATTCAGATTTAACATGATCGTACCCTTGAATCCAAAACATTATTGACCCATAGAATTAATAGAAGGTTGACCTACTTTCTCTTTAGTCAAGTGCTATTCACCTTAGTAGGATCATTTCTCCTAAAATTTCTAGGTTCAGCATTGTTTTTACCTCTTGCCCATCTGTTATTGTTCCTAAGAAAGTTTATAAAATTCTTGGCAAGATAGGCAATCTCTGTAATAGAGAGTTCATCATCAAATCCATTTACATCAACATCATCAATAGACTTAAGAGCCATTGATTTGGATTTGCTTGTCTTAGGTAGGTCCCACTCATAGGAAAGATCCTACAAGTTCATCAACAGGGATGGAGTCTACATTCTTGCTTTCAGTGATGGCAGTTACTTTGGGTCTAAAATTCTCAGTCAAAGATCTAAGTATTTTCCTAAAAATTTTAGGTTGATCATAAATTTCACCCAAATTTTAAGCAGAATTAACAATATCATTAAGCTTAGCATAGAATTCATCAAAACTTTCCTCATCAAACATCCTAATGCTTTCAAATCTAATTGTTAACTGTTGCAAGTTATTGATTTTAACTGCCTTTATGCCTTCATGCATAGTTTGGAGAATATTCTAAGCAGTATGAGCAACCTCAACATTTGTGATTCTCTTGAATTCCTCCACAAGAACAACATTAAAAATAGCATTCATAACTTTGCTATTAAACGCGGCTGCTTCTTTCTGAGAAGTTTGCCACTCACTAACTAGAGTAGTGGGCTCCTCCCATCCGTACTCAACGGAATTCCAAACTCTCTCATCAATAGATTTCAAGAATGTTTTCATCCTTACTTTCTAGTAGGCATAGTTGTTCCTATCAAAGTGAGGTGGGATCACAAGAGAGTGACCGTGTTTCATAACAACAGGGGTCAAGGACCAACTCTTAGATCAAAGGATCTAAACACAAAAGCTAACCCGTTCTGATACCACTTGTACGTTTTTAGACCCATTAAACACAACCAGATTCTAGTTATTTAGCCAAGTGATTAACTTAAGTAAATTATGCAAATTTAGATTAACACATATAAATCATATCATTAAAACAGTGCGGAAAATAAATAACACAACGATATGATAACCCAGCAAAACCAAACCGGTAAAAACCTGGGGAGGATTTAACCTAGCTATCCTCAAGGTAAAACAAATCCACTATGAAAGAATTGAAGTTTACACAATAGCAACTTAGACCACTAACATCCTATTGCTACCTCAAGTAGGAAACTTACTACCACGACCACATGACAGCTCCGAGTCCACAGACTACTTCTTTCTCAGATTCACAGCAAGTACAAGCATTCCTACTTGTGTATCTTTAAGCTCTTAATGCAACAATTGAATAATCACCAAGCTCTCAACATCAATCTTGATTCTTGATAACCCTAAGTATATGTGAAGGCAAGCACCTTTAGATCTCATAAGAGATTCATATACACAGCATAAACAACAACTGCAACAACCTCTAAAACGTGGCTAGGGTTTTCCCTTTTATTCCTAGGGCAAAACACAAAACCCTACACGTCAAACCGGACTTGGGTTAAGTTGGAAAAATATTGCAGAAAAACAATCTGCACAAGCTTTGATCAATCGAGTCCAATTTTCGATCGATCGAGCCAGGCAAATTTACACAGTCCTGCAGTGCACTCGATTCCAACTTTACACATAAACATACTTTGAGCAAGTTTAAAAATAAGACTAAACGTTTTGATCATGGTTTGCCAACATTACAAAATGAAGTTCTAATACATTTAAACCTAAAGTCTTAGAACCCAACATACTTTATAAAAATTTATAAGGTAGTTTGTCCGAAGGATCAACATTCTGAATAAAGAAAATTATATGATTTATTAAAGTGTTTAATAAAGGGTAGCTAATCGGAGTAAGGAGAGCTAGCCTCTTGACACCACCAATGACTTGTTTAAATTTTAATTTTGCATCCTAATTGCCTCCAATCATATTTCACAATCTGATAGCTTTTATTACCACCAAACATATTTTATAAGTTTAAAATTAAATTATGTTATAGTCCTAGAAATCAAAATAACATACTTTATTTTGCTTGTCATGTTAACATTTCATCCATTCCAATGATATTTGATCCAACTAACACATCCAAGCCATTAAATCCTCTCAAAATCTTTACCTGGTATGTTTTCTCTTCAACAAGAATATCTTCATCTCTTTCTTACTCACATGATTAAACGTCTAATCTTACTATGCACATACCTGAATCTCCACATACGACATCAGCTGCAATAGCTCCTTATTGTTGGTCATCATATTGAAAGTGCACATCTTCTTTCCACGAGCCATAACCATGTTTCATTTGGTGACTTTCAATTTACCACCCACAAAAGTACTTGCCTTTGGGAGTCACTTTGAATAGTTAATAATAATATATAGAAGCTGTGAGAGAACAAAGTCCAGCCCATACAAGACTTGGGCCATGGATCATTAGACATGGGCCCATCCCACCAACAAAAGGCCCAAGCTGAATTAGCATCTGAGCATACCCTATATGTCCCCCTAGAAGGGGAAGTAATGACATGGGGGAATTTTCTAGCTGAGCACAAGATTCGGCATTAGACATATGTTACTAGAAAATTATTTTAGTAGCAAAACTACAGGTTGCACTCCCTAATACAAGACAAGACACTCTAGAACAGTAGCCTAAACCTAGATGGCCACATGCATACAAAATATTCTCTCATCATGATAGGTCCACTACCAAAAGGGTATAAAAACGAAGGAGCAAGTCAAGGTTAAGGGTTGGAACATTTTGGAGGGAGAAGAAATACATGAGAGAAAGAAAGGCATTAATTGGGAGTTTAGGCCCAACAAGCCCAAAGTTGTTGTGGGTCATACAAGCATACAGCCATAGGGACACCATTTAATTCAAAAGACTTAGAATATTAGGTTTACACCCAACTATGTTACATTAACCACTGTCTCTTATCATACCTATTCCATGTGGGACTTTACTCACACATGTATTCTCAAAAAACTTCCCATCACATGTGAGTTGCCTCTCTCTAGACCTTGACTGAATTCTACTTGCTCCCTCTTGCCAATGAGCATTTTCCATTACTAGCACGCCGTCCATGGGCCTTTCATACACCATCCATGAGAACCACATGTCAACACCGCAAAATAATCCATGGGAGCCGGCCTATACATTCCCATCCATTGGAACCATGTGCTTCACCATGATCTAGCACCATTGGCAATACTTCTTTGTTGGGTTTTTCTCCAGAATCTTTTTCTGTGGGCCCTGTAAGCTTGCTTTGTCCCTTTTGAGAAGGGACCTTGAACACCTCGCCTCCTTTGCTGCACACCACCTTGAGCTTTGATGTCATTTGTTGGGGAGATAACATCTTTAAAAGTCTCCAACTGAGTAGTTAGTATAACATATAAGAATATCACTTGACTCGAAAGACTTAAAAGTCTATTAGGTTTGGTTTGTCTAGATTAAAAGTCCATTAAGTTGTCCATAATATTTAATCCAGAATTTATTTTAGACCTTAATGGTCCGTTTGGATTGAGAGGGGGGGAGGAGAAGTAGAGTGGAATTGGCTGAAAATAGGCTAATTTTAAACCATTAAGGTCTAAAATAAATTCTAGACTAAATATTACAAATGACTAAACATATATTTTTTGCCTTTAAAAAATTTACTTTCTTTGATTTTTATATATAGGATAAATTGTTGAACGTCACCATCACTTTGAATTCATACATGAATTAACATAGTATCGAATAGTTTGTCCTTTATATTATAGATTAGTTTCTTATTATTTATGGATGGATGCCGAATCACTAATACTTTTGCATCTTAATTAGTCTTCTTTTGCTTCAAACGTAAAGATCTATATTCGACTTATGGATCATGTGACTTACCGGATTAGGAATCATACTATCCTTGCTCAAAATAAATAACCTAAATTAGAAAATGAATAGATAATATAGAGAGTGAAAATATATAATGGAGTTGTAATTTATTTGGATTAAGATAAAAATTGTCTAAAATGGAAAAAACACACGATATGCATCACAAGAGGAAAGTTCATTCCATTAGTTATCTTTCCAAATTAACAAAGTAAAAATAATAATTTCTAGCATCATCCTGTACCACAAATAATTTATGACCCAGGCTTCTTGTCTAAGATCCTTGATCCATAAGTTGAAATGACCATGTCAATGAGAAGGCGAAATTGCATCAATGCAAATAGTGCGACTGGAACACTAGCTAAGCAAATGACAGGAATGACCACCCATGATTTTCCTTGTAGAATAATAAAAAGAGAAGCACAAAAGGTTATCATCATGGTTGCTATGGAGAAGATAAGTGTGGAAAGGCCAATTATCATCTTTTTGGGTAAGGATCTAAGGAAATCTTCCTCAGCATAACGTGATGTGAGGACACTGAGAAACATCAACAATGAAGTTGAGGCAGAAAGTAGAGAAAACGCATCAGATATTATAAAGAGCATAAACACCTTCTTGTCTAAGAACATTGGCAAGCCCGTATCTTGATTATTGCCACCTGGAACTGTAATTGCTGCTGCAAACATAATGGTCACAATTAAAGCAGCTACCACTGTACAAGAAGTTGCTGTCTCCTTCATCCATTTTTCTCCTTCTTTCACTAACTCTTTATGGCTCTCCGTAAACAATTCTCGAGGTATTTTACCATTTCTGTTTCCGGATTCTAATGCAGAAGGATGGACAACACTCTCTACCTCCTGCACTTATTATACAAAACCTCATAAAGAATATAGTTGAAGATATAAATAAAATATTAAAAAACTTGTAACTTAATTTCAAATTATGATTCAATCTATTGTGAATGAAAGGTTTATAGGATTAAGAAGGCGGAAAGATTGAATGACTGAAAGTTTGTGTGTTGACTGTGTAGAGTGTATAGCTTATATGGATTACTTTTATAAGGGTTTGCGTCTCTCTCTCTCTCTCTTCTTTCTATCAGGTTCAAAGTTCAAAGAATTGATTTCCGTATTTTTAAGCTCATGAGAGTTTTCCTTTAGTTTTTTTAGCACCAAACTAACAAAGGTATTAATTTAATTGGTAGGTGCATAAAATTAATGGAGTAAATTTGCAAAAGTAAAATTTTAGAGGGTGTCTGTTAGGAATATTACACAAAGTAATGATGGAAGAACAATGTCAATACAAAAGATAAACAGAAAATAGATAAATTTGAGGCACAATATCGTTCTCCTTAGACAATATTTGCCCCCACACTAATGTTGCTAAAGGGTTATCGCAACCTTGTCTTCAAGATATAACCAAGTTGTTGGGTTATACTCATAGGGTTATATTTCATCAAAAGGCACGTATGGAAAGTCAGAATGTTTCATAAAACCGTTCACAAGGCTTGAAGCCTCTTCAAACATTCAGAACAATTACCAAAAAATTCTGCAGAAAACTTAGTTTCACGAGTTTCGATCGGTCGAGAGTTCCTTTCGATCGATTGAATGCTCTTTTCAATCGATCGAATGCTCTTTTCAATAGATCGAATAGGAATTGAATAGCGATCGAATCATCCTATGACTCTAGGATTATTTTTCTTCATCATTTCGATTGATCAAGCAAAAGCTTCGATTGATCGAAAATCCTTAAATTTGAATTTCACTTAGAGAATTCAAGAACTTGAATCTTCACGTTATGAAACAATACTCTCCAAACGCAAACATCATTGTTACAACTTATCCATGTATATAGCTATATATACAACAGTGCCATTGCCACTATATTAAGGTTCAAGTAAGAGGGTGCCATGGTCACTATATTAAAGTTCAGTGTGGACATTTTTCCTGTTAGTTTTATATGGATTACAGTTTACACATTTTTTAAATTTTACTAATTAAATTCATAAACTTGTCAAATTATTTCAGTTTGAAGCTCCCATCCATATACTTTATTCATATACGTTATTTTGGGCCATAGTAGAGCAGAGAAAAAGGGGAAGCTATTTATAAAAGTATTTTACCTAAGAAAGCAATTTTGATTTTTTGACAACCACTTTCTCACTCTAAGTGAAACTTTCTCTCTCTAAAATAAATTTTCTTCACTCTACTCTTTTCATTAATAACTGCAAAATTGATTTATGAACAAATCTTATGCGAAACAGCTTTTTTTTTTCTTTTTTCTTTTTTTTTGAGAAGCTTATGTGAAACAGTTTAATCAATGGTTTTGCGCTATTTTTTGTTCTATTGCTGTCCAAAATAATAGAGACGAAAAAAGACTCAGACAATTTCTTAAATTTGAGACTTTAATTGAGAAAATTAAAAATTTAAGACTTAATATAGAATGTGGTATAAATTTTACACCTATTTATATGTTTCATTTAATGTATATTAGTTTTTTCTTTTTGGTTGATTCTACTAAATAGATTGTCTCTTTTAAAATTTTTGAGATAATTAATTGAAACATTTGAATCAAACATTTTCCCAACAAAAAAAAAGGACACAATGTTTTAGATCATGTAAATACTATTACCTTTCAATATGAAACATTTGGCTATACGAATCTAGATAAAATATATAAGATATTCAATTTTATAGTATATAAATTAATTTAAACAATTTGAATATTTAAATAATATTACGAATAGATCTCTGAAAATGGATGGAGCTCATCTGGAATTGAAAAAAAGGGTATATCACCCCAAAATACGTACAACCATATTAAAAAATAGTCTCCCCTCACTACAAGGTACTACTCCCCCCAAATCCAACCATATATAAGGGGCCTTTAGTAATATCACAGTAATCGAGTCTGGGTCCAAGTTCGGGTTTCGGGCCGGGTTTAATCAAAAACCCGGACCCGATCCAGACCTGCTTTGGGTTTTTTTTTTTTTTTTTTTTTTTAAACCCATACCCGACCCTATTCCTTATCGGGCTAGGTAAAATCTGGCTCATTAGGGTCCGGCCGGGCCAAGTACCCACAGGTCGGACAAAAATTGCCATCCCTATAAAATACTCCACAAACCTTAAAATTACCAAAATACCCCTGAAACTAAAAAATGACCAAAACACTCCCAAAACCTAAAAATTACCAAAATGCACCCTAAACCTAAAAAATAATCAAAATACTCCTGAAACCTATAAAATGACCAAAATACCCCCTAAACCAAAAAAATGACCAAAATACTCCCAAAACCTAAAAAATGACCAAAATACCCTCGAAACCTAAAAATTACCAAAATACCCCCTAAATCTAAAAGATTATCAAAATACCTCCAAAACATATAAAATGACCAAAATACCTCTAAAACCTTACCAAAATACACCATAAACCTAAAAAATGACCAAAATATCTTAGAAACTTATAAAATGACCCAAATACCCCCCCCCCCAAAACCTACAAAGTTACCAAAATACCCCCAAAACATTAAAAAAAAAATGACCGAGATACCCCCAAAACCTAAAAAATAATCAAAATGCCTCCGAAACTTAAAATGACCAAAATACCCCATAAACCTAAAAAATGTTCGAAATACCCCCAAAACCTAAAAAATGACCAAAATACCCCTAAAATCTATAAATTACCGAAATACCCTCAAAACCTAAAAATTGACCAAAATACCCTTAAACCAAAAAAATTACCTTTTCCTAGACCACTTGATCTTTCTTTACGAACAATTTAGAGTAGGCATCACGTAAGGGGCTGGTTATATTGCATTTTGGAAATACTTTTCTTCCTTTTGAGAGAGAGTAGTTAACTTTGTTTTAATGAAAAAAGGGAGGCATTATTAAAATGTTTTGTAATTGATGCCCATATAAGTGATTAGGGTCTTGTTGTGCCAATTTTAATGTAAAAAATGTGACCATGATATCTGTTTAACTGATTAAGATCTTGCTATGATGATTTCAATGTAAGAAATGTGACCACATTTGATCTATTCACACTCCCTATTTATAAATTATTAGACATTGCAATCAATTCAACTAAAAAAAACTTTATGTAAAATATTTGGACATAGCTACATAACTCTCTGTTGCCATTTTCCAAATTGGAGTTCTTAGATAGCCTTGAAAGATTGACCGGTATCATTCAGCACATAAATAATTTGATAATAAAAGATGCTTTTAAGTATCTAAATTTATTTAACAAAAAATTTTGTAAACAATCCAAACAATAAAAATAATTATTCAAAAAATATGAATTACAAGTAGCCAAGTTTTACATGCCAAAAAAAGAGTACAAGAAATTTTTTATGCATTTGTATTTCAATTGCCACGAATCTTAATACTATTCATATCATATAGATTAACAAAATAAAAGAAAAAGATGGAATCTGGATACTCCTCGGTTGGAGCAATTAGGGGTGTAAGGGCGCAGTTTGGTGCCTAAGCCCGAAGGGAAAATGATCTAAGCTCCAAGAGCTCAATACAATAAATTTATAGAGAGTGGACTGGAAAACTAGGCTCTAATGAGTGAGATAATAATTGTCATAAATCCAGATGACAAGAAAATAAGAATAAAATGGTTCTGCTTAAAGAAAATTTTCCTCAGCACTATTCGAGGAGACCAAGTCTTATATATATTTCTTTTGAATTTGATTGCCAGTACAGTTCTTGGTGCTACAATGTTCCCTCATTTTCCCCTTTTTTCCGAGTCCCTTTATAAGGGATTTCTTTCTTTATTATATACTCTGTTTTTCTTCATCTTCACCCTCTACGTGTAGGGCAAGCTTCTGGATTTTATCCTTGTCCCGTTAGCACTTTCTTGAAGTCTTTAGAAATAGTTGTAAGGTTGTTGGCTACTACTTAGGTATCACCTCCACATTAATGCAGCCAGAGGGTTAGCTACAGATCATTCAATGCGGTGGTAGAAGCTTTCCCTTTGATATTTCTCAGCTCTCCTTTGTCCTATGCTCCCCTAATACTCAACCTTACCAGTAGAATCTTCCATTAGGTTGCTCTTAATGGCAGATCGAACCCTTTGACCTCTGCCTTGATGGAGTCCCAGGCAGAAGGCCATGCACTAGAGAAGACTGCCCAAACTAAACCTTCCACCCTTCCATCTACCCAAGCCGAGCGACCCAACCCTGCTGATCTTAAAAGAAAGAGGGAACAGAGAGGTAAGGAGGTGGTGAAAGAAGGAAAGGCACATTCTTCCAAGGAGACCGAGCCTCAAAAGGGGGCCAAACAGGCTAGGCTAACGTAGACAGTGGTGGAGAAGAGAGGTGACCCTGAGTTAGCTGCCCCATTAGCTGCCCCAATTTGGTCTCTTGCCTTGGAATTGGACGGAGCTGCCCTGACCACTGACGCCTCCATCAAGGACTTCCAACAAGGGAGGGCTGGCTATATGGCTGACTCCGTGGAGCAGGCCTTATTGCTCCCCGGGAACATGGCCGACTTAAGGTTAATGAGAAAACACGAGGTGTTCCTCAGCTTGAAGAGGGACCTCGCTCTGGAAAGTCCACCAACTACTCCCTTTATTTTGTTATTACTATATTTATTTACTTCTTTTTTCTTTTTTATATTCGCACTTACACTTGACTTCTCCAACCTAGGTATTTTATATATATATATATATATATATATATATATATATATATATATATATATATTTGAAAGGCTGTCCAAGCTGCCTACAGAGCTGAGGAAATAGTCATGAGCTCCCACAAGTCAATGAAGGAGGAGGAGTCTAGCTCCTTTGTTCCCAAAGCTGACATTGCCTCCAAGGAGGTAGATATTGGCAAGGACAGCTCAGCTAAGGTCCTTCCTTCCTCTGACAGTCTGTCCAAGGAGGCCGAGCAGCCTGAGGTTATTAAAAAAAAAAAAAAAAGCTAGCACAACCAAGGAGGTGGCCCATTATGTTTCCCAGCCTCTAACTACTCCTAAGGACCCCTCCAAGGAGAAAGAGGCCCCCCACAATATGGAGCTCGTCCTCACCACTCTGCCTATGCCTACCAAGGAGGACCTCAAGGGTAAAGGCCCAGCTTCTTCAACAACAGCCCCTGCCCAGCCTACCAAGGCCTCAGCAAATGACAAACTTGTACTTAAACTTAAGATGTTTTTAGAGTAGTGGTTTTTTTTTTTTTTTTTTTTTTGGGTGTAATTGTTGTTTCTGGCCTCCCAAAGTAGTAATCAAATTGCCTTTTTTCAAGGCTTGGTTTAATGACAGTTATGAGCTTTTCTTTTATTCTTGTGATATTTATACAAGTCCTCACATAATTTCTATTGTACTTCACACTTAACTAGTATAAGAATGGAGGAAAAAATTATCTAACTTAACACCTGTCTATATATTTAGCTTGAGCATTTATTTATGCAAGTGACAAAATCAATGTTCTACTTTACATGGCTGATCACAGAATAAGTGAAGCTTTCCAAGTTTACATTTTTCAACAAGGAGTGACTTTAATTTAAAAAGGCATACCTTTAACACACAAACGAAGTATAGCTTAATTTAGTTACCTATATAAGTGATAATGTAGTAGCCACATCCCAAACAATCAGTAACAGATCTGGCAGAACCATCTAAGTTCATTGTATTAGTGCGATACACTATCAACTTCAAAGATACATCTTAAGCACAATTAATTTAAAGGACCCTGCATATCACTGGATCTTTTATCAATCTTAGAGGTTGGTGGAGCACTTATCCATCCAGAACTCTCTATAACCTTTTTGTGAGGAGCGCCTCAAGGGAACTATAGATGATGATTAATTTAGGAGTTGATCATGGATATGCTTGCAAATGATTTAAATGATACTCAAGTATCCCCTTTTCTTAGATTACCACAATGATGATTGTAGTTATCCAACATAGCTGAGCTGGTTACTAATTTGCCCAAGCCATGTGGTTGAAGGAACGTGACATGGCCGAGGTTTTGTTTAGTATTCTGGTAATCAAAAAGGTGTTAATCTACCCAAGGCGGGTGGTCCAAAGAACCCGACATAGCTGAGGTTTTGTTTAACACTTAATTAGATGCTTGGCAGTGCTAACTTACCCAAGGTAGGTGGTCTGAAGAACCAGACATAACTAAGTTTCTGTTTAACACTTAGATAAACAATGAAGAGTATTAATTTACCCAAAGTATGTGGTCCGACGAGCCAGGTATGACTAAAGTTTTATTTAATACTGAGACAGATAATAGGAAGTATTAATTTACCTAAGGTATGTGGCCCGAGGAACCAAGCATGACCAAGGTTTTGTTTGATACTTAGACAAATAATTAATGCAACAAATAATGTCATAAGTAAAATATGGCAGAAATGCTTTTTATTAATATTAGTACCTTCGCAAGTTATTTACATTCCATGGACATCATACAACTTTTTTATCTAAATCTTCCAGGAAATATGCTCCTATACCAACTACCGAGGTGATATGGTATGGTCCTTCTCAATTGGGCCGTAACTTCCCCCATGCTTGGTTCTTTGCAGTACCCAAAATCTTCCGCAATACCAAGTCTCCAGGAGCTAATGATCTTAACTTCACATTTGAGTCGTACCCCTACTTGAGTTTTTGCTGATAATATGTCAACTGAACCATGGAATTTTCTCTTCACTCCTCAATCAAATCCAAGCTCTTCTCTAATAGCCCGTCATTGCTATCCGGAGTAAACAAGCTTGTTCTTAGCGTTGGGAATCCAGTTTCCAGAGAAATTACATACTTGGCCTAATAAGTCAAAGAGAAAGGAGTCTCGCCCGTAGATTTACGAGGGGTAGTTCTATATGTCCAAAGAACATGTGACAGCTCTTCCACCCATATACCCTTGGCATCATCCAACCTCTTTTTGAGCCTATTAACTATGACTTTATTCACAACCTCAGCCTGCCCATTTCCCTAGGAATAGGCTGGAGTTGAATATCTGTTCTTAATGCCTATTTCGCAACAGTACCTCCTGAAAGCCTTGCTATCAAACTGAAGCCCATTTTCCAAGATGAGGGTGTGAGGAATCCCAAACTAAGTGACAATATTTCTCCACACAAATCTCTTAGCATCCATATCTCTGATGTTTACTAAGGGCTCAACTTCAACCCATTTAGTAAAGTAGTCAGTGCCGACCAAAAGCCACCTTCTATTCCTTGCTACTATAGGGAAGGGCCCTTCTATATCCAATCTCCATTGGGCAAAAGGCCAAGAATTGGACAAAGGATTAAGGACACACCGAGGCCGATGAATGTTTGGAGCGAATCGTTGACACTAATCACATTTCTTCATGTACTCTTGTGCTTCCTTTTGCATGCCTGGCCACCAATACGCCTAAGTGATTGCCTTGTGAGACAGTGACCTACCCACCATATGGCTCCCACAAATCCCTTCATGTAACTCTTCGAAGGGGGTTCCACTACCTCAGAATGTATACACAGCAAGTACGGTCCAATGAAAGACCGCTTATACAATTTTTGGTCCTCGAATAGCCAAAATCGAGGAGCCTTCCTTCGCACCTTATATGCTTCCCCCTTTTCCTCGGGCAAAATGTCACTCTTAACGAACAGAACTATGGGATCCATCCAAATAGGTCCCACTCTAATTTGTTGAACCCGGGCCTTCTTTCCTTTCTCCTCAACCAGTTTAAATAAATCTTCAACCAGGATGACCCAAGGTAAATCCTGAGCTGAGGAGTTTGCTAGCGTGGCTAGAGAATCAGCATGTGTATTCTTGCTTCTAGGGATTTCTGTAAAGTGAAAGACTCAAACCTTGATTGTAAATGTTTGACCTGACTTAAGTACTCTTGTATCCTTGGTTCCCTGGCTTCCAATTCACCCTTTACCTGCCCAACAACCAGCCTGGAATCTGAAAGCACTTCCAATGCCTTTCCTTCCATATTCTAAACCAGAGTCATTCCCACCAACAAAGACTTGTAGTCAGCCTCGTTATTCGTGGCTGAGAAACCCAGCCTCAAGGATTTCTTAATAACAATCCCCTCAGGAGATACCATAACTAGCCCCATTCCGGATCCTCTTTGATTAGTAGCGCTATCAACGTACACCCTTCAGGATAGAGGTTCTTCTAAAGAGACCACTCCAATTGATTTTCCATCCATGTTTTGCTTTTTTTCCTTCTTTTTCAATAAAAGGTTCAACAAATTTAGCCACTAGGTCCGCAAGGACTTGGCCCCTAATAGAGGTGCGAGGTATATACTTGATATCGAAAACCCCTAGAATCGTACCCCATTTAGCAATCCTCCCATTGTAATCAGCTTTTTAAAGTAGGGATTGAAGAGGAAGTTGAGTTAATACCACCACCTTGTGAGCTTGAAAGCAATAGGGGAGTTTACGTGTTGCATGCACTACAACTAATATGGCATTCTCTAATGGTAGGTACCAAACCTCTGCTTTATATAAGAATTTGCTCACATAATAGACTGACTTCTGCACCCCATCATCAATCCATATCAAAACCAAACTAACTGCATGGGATGCCGCTACAATGTAAGCAAACAGGACCTCATCCTCCTCGGGCATGGACATGATGGATGGTCAAGAAAGGTACTCCTTCAGTCAAGAAAGGCTAGGGCGCACTCCTCAGTCCACTCAAACCCTTTCCACTTATTCAACAACTGGAAGAAAGGTCTGCACCTATCTGTTGACCGAGAGATAAATCGCTTCAAGGCAGCAATCATCCTCGTTAACCTCTGGACCTCCTTAGGGTTCCGAGTAGGCTGCAAACTATTAATTTCCCTAATTTGATCAGGATTGACTTCAATTCCATGGTGAGTGGCCATGTAACCTAAAAACTTTCATGAACCAACACCAAAAGAGCATTTAGAAGCATTAAGGCGCAGCTTGTGTTTCCTCAATATTCCACAGATGTTTCCGAGGTCACTAACGTGCTTGGATTCTAACTTGCTCTTCACCACCATATCATCTATATAAATCTTAATATTTTTTCCTAGTTGTAACTCAAACATCCTGGTCATCATTCTCTGATAGGTGGATCTTGCAATTTTTTAACCAAAGGGCATTACCTTGTAATGGTAATTTCCAGTAAAAGTTTTAAAAAAAAAATTTGTTTCCTCTTTATCATCCAAAGCTAAAGGTATTTGATGATACCCTTGGAAAACATCTAAAAAGCTCATTTAAGGATGACCTACAGTGGCATCAACCAATTGATTTATACAAGGCATGGGAAAGGGGTCCTTGGGGCAAGCCTTGTTCAAATCTGTGAAATATACACATACTCGCCATTTTCCATTCATCTTCTTCACCATCACTATGTTGGCCAACCAATCAGGGTAAAAAACCTTTTTAATAGCCTCAGCCTGCTTGAGCTTGATCACCTCGTTCTTGACAGCATCGGGATGCTCTTTAGACGAGTACCGAGATGGTTGCTTCCTGGGGATGACCGTCGGGTTGACATTTAAATGGTGGCAAATGAAGTTCGGGTCCACCCTAAGAGCCTCATAAGCACTCCATGCAAACACATCAACATTCTCTCTAAGAAATACTATCAGGTCTTCCTTCTCCCAAGGAGGCAGCTGAGCTCCGACCTAGAAGAAATTTTCCCCATCATCACCTATTACAACCTTTTCTAATTCCTCACACTTTGCCTCTTCTACCATATATGTAAATAATACTGGCTCCCTTGATTACTATAAGCCCTGCTTGGCAGAGGCCAAGGGTTCACCTTCAGCCTGATGCCTAATAGCAGAAACTAAACACTACCTAGCCATAGACTGGCTCCCAACCAATTCTTCAACTTGGTCACCGGATAGATATTTCACCTTCAACTGTAAGGTGGAAGTGACGGCCCCGATGGCATGTAGCCAGAGTCTTGCCATGATGGCAGTGTAGGGAGAGTAAGCATCCCCTACAATGAAGTCCACCTCTACTTCCTCTGGCCCTACCTATACTAGTAGTTTGATCTGACCCTTTGGTATAACCACCTTCCCATCAAAACCTACCAAGGGTGAATCATAACCAATTAAATCCTCTGGTTTCAGCTTTAGCCCCTTATACAAATTAGGGTACATAATCTCTGTCCCACTGCCTTGGTCAACCAACACTTGCCTCACATCATACCCCCCTATCTTGAGGGTAACTACCAATGCATCATCATGTGGCTGCAAGATACCAACCTCATCCTTATCAGAGAAACTTAGAGCTGGTCGGACTTCCATCCTACTTCTCTTCAGCTCAGGGGAAGAGTCCTATGCGGGTGGCTGAACTATGAATAGTACCCTAGAGGGGTGAGAACCAATCCTTCCTGGAGCGGCAAGAATAAGGCTGATTGTGCCCAGAGGTGGCTTTGAAGAAGCATTTCTCTAAGATCCTGGCCCTACCTAGCCTCCCTATTCATTGGGGTGATATAAAAATTGCTTTAACTTACCACCTTGGACTAGCTGCTCTAGGTGATTCCATAAAGTTCTACAGTTCCTCGTGGTATGCCCTCGTTCCTGGTGGTACTAGCAATAAAAGCTTTGGTTGCGCCTCGTGGGATCCCCTCCCATCATTTTTGGCCATTGAAAAAATGGTTCATTCTTAATTTTTTCTATGATTTGATGTATTGGTTCTCTAAATACCGTGTTGACCACTTGAGCAGCAGTAGCCCCAGATTGTCCAGAAAAATTCCGCCGAGGACGATTATTATTATACTTGTCTGATCTAAAGTCCCTCCTATCCTAAAGGACCACCTTAACCTTGCCTTTACCTAGTTGTTGGTCCTCCTCGGCCCGATTATACTTATCAATGCGGTCCATGAGCTGACATACATTACTAACTGGCTTCCCTGTCAATGATTTCCTTAAACCATGCTCGATAGGCAAGCCGACCTTAAACGTTCTTATAGCTATGTCATCAAAATTTTCATCAATCTCATTAAGCATCTACTAGTATCAGTCATAGTACGTCTTTAAGGTTTCTCCCTCTCGCATAGTCATAGACAATAAGGAATCCAAAGGCCGAGAAACCCTACTACAAGTTACAAACTGAGAACCAAATGCCCTCGTAAGCTCCTTAAAGGAGTTAATAGAACCCTCCTTCAGGCCATCAAACCACCTCATCACCATAGGCCTTAAACTAGATGGAAATACCTTACACATCAAAGTCTTATTCTTAGAGTGAATAGCCATTCTCTGGTTGAAATGGCTCACATACTCCACAAGGTCCATCCTACCATTGTACATGGTAAATGTTGGCTGAGTAAACTGCCAAGGAAGCCTTCCTTAATTCTTCGGGTAAAAGTTGACTTGGAGATCTGATTCAGAGCCTTACTCATGGCATTGTTGCCCAAGCCTTTATGTGTCGGACTTCTCCTCCCCCGCCTATCACGACTTTCCTCGTCGCTCAAAAAAGACTCGCTAGGAGGAGTCCTTGACCTGTGCCAGTAGTTATGATTATTATCACCATCAGACGAATGGTTAGAACTTGAAGGAGTTCCTCTACGTCGCTCTCGACGCAACTTTCTTCTTAAACAATCAATTTCTAATTGCATGCTTCTAGTAGTTGCCTCATGAGAGACATGGCTCCCACTCCTGGATTGGCTCCTACTGTTATGTGTGGTATGCACACTAGCTTCTCGTTCCTTCCTTTGCTCAAGGTTGAGAAACTGATCTTGATGCTGGGACCAAACAGACTACTCTCGATTTGGTCCTGAGCCCACCATAATTATATGTTGCTTTCACTAAAGCTCAAGTAATCCCCACAAACGACGCCAATTGTAAGGACGTAGTTTGGTGCCTAAGCCCGAAGGGAAAAGGATCTAGGCCCAAAGAGCCCAATACAATGAATTTGTAGAGAGTGAGCTGAAAAAATAGGCTCTAATGAGTGAGATAATAATTGTCGTAAACCCAGATGACCAGAAAACAAGAATAAAATGATTCTGCTTAAAGAAAATCGTCCTCAGCACTATTCGAGGAGACCAAGTCTTATATATATTTCTTTTAAATTTGATTGCAAGTACAGTTCTTGGTGCTACAATGTTCACCCTTTTTTTCGGATCCCTTCATAAGGGACTTCTTTCTCTATCATATACTCTATTTTTCTTCATCTTCACCCTCCATGTGTAGGCCAAGCTACTGGATTTTATCCTTGTCCCATCAACACCTTCTTGAAGTCTTTGGAAATAGCTATAAGGTTGTTGGCTATTGCTCAGGTTTCACCTCCACATAAATGCAGCCAGAAGGTTAGCTGCAGAGCATTCAATGTGGTGGTAGCAGCTTTTCCTTTGATATTTCTCAACTCTCCTTTGTCCTATGCTCCCTTGATGCTCATCCTTACCAATATAGTCTTCTGGAAGGTTGCTCTTAATGGTAGATCGAACCCTCTGACCTCTGCCTTGATTAGCCGAGGAGGCATTCCTCCTCAGGCTACCTCCCCAAGCTTTCCCACTCATAGTTTGTCTGTGGTGCTTTGATTTACACTTTTTCCCCGTTATCTTTTGATCCTCGGACTAATAGACGTCCTCAGACAAGGCCCACGGCCCAATATACAATTATGGGCCCTTTATCCCTACAAGGGGTATTTTGGTCATTTTTTAAAGTTTCAAAGGTATTTCAGTTATTTTTTAGGTTTTAGAAGTATTTTGATCATTTTCTAGGTTTAGGGGGTATTTTATTAATTTTCAGGTTTTTGGGGTATTTTGGTAAGTTTTGGGGGTATTTCGATCATTTTTTAGGTTTCAGTAGTATTTTAGTTATTTTTTAGGTTTTGGGGTATTTTAGCCATTTTTTAGGTTTATGGTGTATTTTGGTAATTTTATAGGTTTTCGGGGGGTATTTCGGTCATTTTTAGGTTTAGGGGGTTTTTTCGTAATTTTTTAGGTTTCAAGTGTATTTTGGTCATATTTTAGGTTTTAGGGGTATTTTGGTCATATTTTAGGTTTCAATGGTATTTTGATCATTTTTTAGGTTTAGGGGGTATTTTTTTTAATTTTTAGGAGTATTTTGGTCATTTTTTAAGTTTCGGGAGTATTTTGGTCATTTTTTAGGTTTCGGGGCTATTTCGATCATTTTAGAGGCTTTGAGGGGATATTTTGCTCATTTTTGAGATTTTGGGGGTATTTTGGTCATTTTAGTGGTTATTGAGCATATTTGGTGATTTTTGAGATATCGGGGGTATTTTGGTCATTTTAGAGGTTTCATAGGTATTTTGCTCATTTTAGAGATTTTGGGGATATTTTGATCATTTTAGTGGTTTTTGAGCATATTTGGTGATTTTAAAGATATCGGGGGTATTTTAGTTATTTTAGAGGTTTCATGGGTATTTTGCTCATTTTGGAGATTTTTGGGCATTTTAGTGGCTTTTGAACATATTTGGTGATTTTAGAGATATTGAAGGTATTTTGGCGATATTTTGCTCATTTTAGAAATTTTGGGAATAACTTTGGATGTTCAAGGGTATATTGGTAATTTTGGATGTGTAGGGGTATATGGATCATTTTAGGTATTTAAGGGTATTTTGGTAATTTTGGAAGTCAAGAGGGTATTCAAGTAGTTTTAGAGGTATGTGGGTCATATTGGGTTAAATTGGTGAGTTACTAATTAAATTGATTGAGTTGTTAACGAGTAATTAATTTATATATAAACTGGTCATAAATGGATAAATAAGTAATTACACACCCAACCTATTTATGACCCATTTGCCACTTCTAGTTTCAACTAAATAAACTATTCCTAAATGAATACTAAATAAACTATACTCCACTGTCTTAAAAAATAAGTGGCAGTTTTTGCTTTCTTGCTCCAAAGTGTGTGTCTATATATATATATATATAAAAGTACGAAGTAGGAAACTTCTGTACTCAGTATGGCCTACCATCCATAGCACCCTCCAAGAGAAAACCTAGGGACAAAGAATACCCTAGAAAAAGAACAGCCACTAAGTATCATAGAAGCCATAAGAAGTCCAATAACTTCAGTAGAAATGATTTCTATAAGAAAAGTAAGAAATCCAGAGATTACTATAAGGTCAATGGTAAAAGGAAGGACCCTGCACAAAGAGCATTCAACAAGAAGAATGGTGAATGCTACAAGTGTGGCAAGAAAGTTCATTTTAGATCAGAGTGTAGATCCAAAACCAAAGCTTTAATCAACACCCTTCGAGGTGGGCAAAACCTAGCAAAATAGAAGGTAGGATAGATAACAAGGTCATCCCTTAGTCAGGTAACCTTGTCAAACCCATCTCGTCTCTAGAAAAACCCCTTGTCAAGCTGCTAGTCGCCCGTCAAGCTAGTCTTAGGTCTAAGGACAAAACAACCTTAGAAATTGTCAACCCAAAGTTAGAGGAATTAGTCAAGAAGGAACCAGTAACCATAATTTAAGGAAAAAGATGATTAGGTTTTAATTGTTTAATTTAGACTTTTAGTCTAGAATGATGAATATATTGTTTAGAAGTAACTCTTCTACCAGCTCTAGATCATCCATCCCAGAGATTCCAAAGGAAATTGGAATTCTCAATTCAAAATCATATGATTTATCATACATGGATTTAAAATTAGGATTATATGTATATGTATATAATTTTTTTTTCAACGCAACCCAGACCCAACCCTTGAAATAAATATCTAAAAAAGAGTACACCCTTGAGATAGAGAGGTATAAACTATAAACACGCATTTTCGTTCCAGGCTGGTTCTCAGGTGATTGGCAATCTCATCTTTGGCGATCCCTTTAGCTAAAAAGATTTTTAGCTATTCCCTTCGCCAATTGTTCTCAGGCGAAAATTCGTTCAAACTCTTTCCATATCGTTTCCAAACAAATCTTTAAATTCTTAGCATTTCTAATCCTCTGTCTTAGCTCTTCAATTTCTTTGATCTAATATGTTTCTGGACTTCAATTTCTAGGGTTTGGTGTTTGCAATTTTGATCTCTATCACGTGTTTGGTACTGACTGGGTTTAATAATTTGTTTTTCCAACAAATCTCCTATAGTCTTTAGGGTTTCTAATCCACTGTTTTAGCTCTTCAATTTCTTTGGTCTAATTCGTTTCTAGACTTTAATTTCTAGGGCTTGGTATTTGCAATTCAATTTCTGTTACATGTTTGGTACTAACTAGGTTTAACGATTTTAATTTAGATTACTGGAAAATACGATCATGGCTTATCAAGTTATTTAAGTAACATAACAGGAATAGAAAATCCCAAGTACACAGGAAGTATACAATGGGCACACAATCTAAGTTCTCAAAGTACAGAGGTCAATGCAATCGGAGGAGGATGCTACGCGTTTAGACTTGGCCGAAGATGATGTCCAAGGATCATCATCATGAACAAAGAAGCAATGCATTCTGCATGGTAGAAGTAAGCTATTTCTGGAAAAATCTTATTGTTTACTTCTTTTAATTTATAATCTGATTATTTTTAATCTTATTGCTATAGTACATGCATGGCATTGGATGAAAGTTTTATATTGCATGCCTTTTGATCTTACACTATTGTTTGGGTTAAGAGAGAGTTAAACAATGATATGGCTAAGTGTGCTGCTGTCTATATTTCCGTTGTACAGATCCTCTCGTCCCCTGTAAAGATCCTTTCACATTTCTCAGAAAACTAACAGATCCTAACTCTGTTTGTTTACAGGCCCTCTCTCTCTCTCTCTCTAACTCTTTTTCCCAAAAAAAAAAAGTGAATGCTGTGTTTTGATTTTTGTTTTGTGTATTGTGGTATCTAAAGTTTTGAATTCTTCAAAATTGATGTTTCTCAATTTATTTTATGAGTTAGTATTAATGCTGATTTATTTGAGTGAGCGGTGACCTGAAGAAAAGTCATTTTAGATCAATGGTAAAAAAGTTTGTCTTTTTTCTTCTTCCAAGTTGATATCTTCTTTGTCTGATTCTCTGTCTGTCTATCTGTCTCTCTCTCACGGGTTAGTAGCTTCCAACTGATTTGCATTTGTGTTTACTGTTATGTTTGGCTTTTAGAGAACTCTTTAGTTTACAAATCAGAAGAGAGGTTAACTTTTTTTTATGTATTTCTAAGTATTTCATTTATGAAGTACTCACAACATCATAGACAAGGCAATCATAAAAATCAAAGGGTGATTTTTGTGATTCTAGATTTTCGCTGAGGACTTTTTTTTTTTTTTGTCGGTAATATTCTTTTCTAAGTTGTTTTAACTTCCACTCATCAAGTTGAGTTTTTTTCCTGTAAAATTTGAGTTCCAAGGGAAACAGGAAATGATATTGGACAAATGCTATCACCTCGCAATCCAAAATCAGGTATGTGCAACAAGATTCATTAAGTCTTCTCCCTCTCCCTGCTCTTATTATCAGTTTTTAAGTTAACTAATTTTTTAACATATTCTAATCTCTATTTGTATTAGGTATTGTTGATATGCATTATGTGTTTATCATTTCCTAATCTGATTTGCACAGTGATAATCTTCTAGGTTTTGTATTGGTTATTGAATGCCAACTGTTTTTTTTTTTCTTTTTTCTTTTAAACCTTACTGGCAGCAATATTCCTTTGAAATCAATTCAAGAGGGAGATGATCCAGGGAAGTTCAGGCAATTGGATGAGATATTCTTCATTAGCAACTATCCTGGATATTTACTTTTATTGTCTATCACAGAGGATTCTAGTTAAAATACTAAGTTCCTTTAACTTAATGTGAAAGCGTCTCCATTGACTTCAAGAATTAAGGATTTAGTGACTTGGAAAGCTAATTTAATTTAATTTTTTTTTTCATATTTGTATTTTGGTATAATATAGGATTTGTAATATGTGGTTCTTTAAAGTCTTTGCATGGTTGTGGTTTTGTTTATTATTAAAGAGAAAAACCTTATTTTGAGGGTTGGGACTTGGGAGACCCTCAAAAAAAGGTTATTATACTTTCTATTTATTTTTAAAATTTTCAAGGGTTGAGGGTATGAGGTTTAGGGCTTGAGCAAAGAAAGAGAGCCACCAACAGCAGTACCAATGACCCACCATAGCCACAGCAACACCACAGCCAAGCCACAACCACCACAACAACTCATGCCACACTCCTCAAAACCCAAACCCAAAGCAGCAGTGCTCCTCGTCCAAAAATCAAAACTCAAACCCATACAATCCTGTGCTCCATTGTCGCTACCGTTGCCCAAACCTATAGCCGTTCTGAACCGAAGTGAGAGAGAGAGAGAGAGAGAGATTAATGAAATTAATGTAGTATTTTAATATTATATAATTAAAAGATATAAGAGTTAATATGAAAGATAAGGAGTTAGTAAAATGTTTAATCCTACATTAAAAAAGAGAGAAACTCTCCTCTATTGTTTTTAAGTGTGGTGATTATTGAGCTAATATGTATCGGACATATTGGGTCAGACACTTGCGCAAGAGAAGAGGAAGGGAGGAGGTGTCATAGTTATCTCATATGTTGTTTTCATTATTATTGTGTTTGCAACAACAAAAATCAAATAAGAAGAAATGATGGATGGAGTTGAAAGTAAGTAAATTTTGCCTTTGACATTTTTTAAACTATGGGTATACAAAGTGACTTTGGGCCAAATTAAAAATATATATAAAGTGAGAGATATTACCTTGTACCATTGTACTTCTCTTTGCATAAGAAAAGCTGCGCCTGGAACAGTATTACGTCTAGCAGAAGGTTCGAACATCGCTGCAATATGTAATATGCTATTTGAATCTCCATCTGCTCTACTAAATATTGAGTTCTTTGCAGAATATTTACATAGGTGGCGAAATACTTCATCCTGACGATGAAGAACGGCAAGCATAAATATGTTTTGGTTGCTTGGTGCTTCAGCACACCATATAAGTTCAGGACATACGTTCAGTACAGCACTAACAAACTCAACATGCCCTTGCTTGACAGCTTTGATGATGGCTATAGTAACCATACCATTTGTTAGTTGTTCCCAACTCAAACCTGGTAACACTTCGCACATGTGAAGTAAAAGTTTATTGGATTGATGGTGAAGAAGCTTCAATTCATATATTTGATCGATTTCTGAGTCAATAATCAAAACAATGTTTAGTCAACAAGACGAGGGGAAATAAAAAGAATAAAATGAAGTTGACCACAATGATCAATGAGTAAGATATGAAATTAATTGACTAAATGTATCATACCCAGGAATTTAAGGAGATTCCAAATAGATCCTCGCGCTGCAAAGTAAAAAGAGAAAAATAAAAAATGAAATACGCTTACTTAAAAAGAATAGAGAGCAGTTATGCTGATGCAGATTCGTAATGTATTTATTTGGGTTGTCAGAAGTTTGTTAGAGCCTAGAGGAAGCTATCCACGTGCATAACAGTATAATGGTAGTGTTAATGGGCAGGAGAAGGTGCCCGTTAATAACAATTTTTTTCAACTTATTGGCAGCTTTTTGCAGTCATTAACATTTTTTTATTTTTTTTAGTAATATTTTTTATAACTTTTTTACTTTTTGTAAGTAAAACTCATAAAAGGAAACATTAACAAGCACCATCCGATTCTTGTTAACATTTCCCATATATTAAATATGACTGTAAAATCCACATGCAGAGTAGAGAATCAAATTTGCATTGTACTGAAACTTTCTCTCCCTCTCTCTCTATATATATTTTTTACATTTCTCTTGTTTTCTTCTATATTTCTCGAATTCATCATCTTCTTCATCCCATCAGAACCTTGAAGAACCAGATATTGTTTCCATTGCTTCAATTGATCACTAGCCGGCCCTAGACCCCGGCAACTTAGGCCAAATGTGGGCGCCAATAAGTGCTTATATATATATAAAGTGAGCCCTTTTAGGAATGTCCTTTTTTTTATATTGATGTTGAAAATACTACAAATTTTATTGTATAGGTCTTACAAATTGTTATGCTACCTATTATTAGAACTAATTCTTTTATTCATTTATTATTTTGTTGAGATACCACCAATTACATTTTTTTCACATCATTTTACAAGATTTTTGTAATAAAATTTGTAGTAGTTTTAACATTTTTTCTAAAACAAAAGTTATAGATTAATATAAATCCAACAAAATACCATTAAGTAAATGGAAAAGGCTAGAACTATTACATAAAAATTGTTTTGAAAAAAATACTTACAAAATGATGTGACAAAAATAGATTGGTACCACGTTTAAACAACATAATAAATAAAAGTTGGTGACGCATCAATTTATAAAGCCTATGTGACAAAATTTGCAGTATCCAAGCATTTTCTTAAGTGAATTACTTAGTCGTATAAAAAAGTAAGAGTAATGGATTTTGATGATGCACAAAAATTGTCAGTGAATTGATTGTTCACACACATGCCAATGGATGTACTTGAAGAACAAAAGAGAAGAACCAAACAGAGAGCATCGGTGGGGTGTCAGCCAAAGACCTCTGAAGGTTAAGTCAGTGATGGAAGAATCTCCAAGAACTCAAGAGTACAAGAGGTAGGGAGAATTCAAGTACCTCAAGAAGGTTAGGGTTTGTGGTTTATATAGTAGCAGGGAGCTGACTTGAATTTCTTGATATGTGAGAATTTCCTTATAGGGAGAAGGATCCCAAGATATTAGGGATCACTTTCCCATACATAGGAGATCTAATTATGCGGTAGGATCTTTGGTCGTGATGTGCAAGTCATTTCCATGTAGGGACATACAAGTAGACCCCACACAAGTTCAATGAGAAACCCTAGGGCAATGGGTCATCGGGATTGGGGGTTAGATCGTCGTCTGACCTAACCCGACGACCCACAAGGTCAGTAATCCCCTTAGGATCGATTTGGGTGTAAGGCCAATGATCGAATGAGGAAGGTTCAGCACCCTGTGTCGATCAATCAAAAATTATCCTATCATAATTAATTGTGAGTAGTGAAGAAAAAAAATAGTTGGTTTATTTGAAAGTAACAAACAATTATTCGCCTTATTAAAGTTGTGGTACAAAAACATGTGGTCATAAATTACCAACGGTTAAGGACATTTTTTTCCAGAGCAATGAATGTGGCTATGAAAATGGTAATCACAAAGTCCAACCCAAAGACCCATGATTTTGGTCCTTAAGTAGTATAAGATATAGCAAGTAAAGTGACCATGTTTGGCCCACAAGGCCCACTTATGTAACGAACAAATTTTGGCTAAATTTACAAGTTCAAGAATGCTTTTTTTCTTTCTTCCTTCTTGTGTGGACCAAGGCAGCAAATTAGGGAGTGAAGCCCAATAATGGGATAATGAGGAGATGTGTATTAGAGGGTAAGAGGGCATTGCGAACTAATCTTGGGCCCATTCAAGGAATCTTCTCGGACCCTTGGTCCGGAGGTGATTGAGCTGAAGGCCAAACTCAGTGGGGTGACTCACCAAGCCGACGAACTGATGAAGGAGAATGCCAACCAAAAGTTCGAGGTCACCACGCTTCACGAGTACATGGATAAGGTGAAAGAGGAGGAGGAGGCCATTGAGGAGTTCCAAGTGTCTCAACCTTATTTCAACAAGATGGGAGGTTATTATGGGGTCGGCTTCAAGGACTTCCGCAAGCAAGCTGTCCTTATGTTCCCGAACTTGGATTTCTCCCAGATCCAGATCAAGCTCAGTGCCCCGACGACTCCAGCTGCCAAGCCTATTCCCGATGATGTGGAGACTGATGATGAGGTGCTAGTGACCGACGGACTGGGTTATGTTGCGGACAACCCCAAAAACCCTCAGGAGCAAGCCAATAACTCCCCTGCCGATCCTTAAAAGAATTTGCTTTCCTGTACCTTTCTTCCTTTTTAGTCTTTGGTTTGTAACTTAAAAACAATGATGGTGCCCTATTTTGGGCTTAAGTTACTTTTACCCTTTGTTTTAGGTGGATACTTGCATTTGTCAATAATTTTATAATGTTTTATATTTACTTTGTAGTAATTTTTTCTTTTGCGTTTTATACACAAGTGTTTGTGCTTGTCGGTTTGTCTTACATCAACTAGCTTTTGTTTAGTCGTCAATTTGGAGATATTGTCTTGGAGTGTTGGGCACCTATTGGCCCTTTGAAAGAGAGTTATGATTCGTCAATTCCCTCAACCCAACTCTCCTCTCTCTTTTTCTTTCAATCGTCGGTTTACCTTTCAAGTAGGGTTTTAGCACGTACATAGATCAGGTGTCTGAGGACTTTTTTGATCGTTTGTTTTACCCCTTGGGTAGGACTTTGGGTTTCAATAAGGATCAGATGCTTGAGAGCATCCTTGATCGTTGGTCCATCTCCTAGGTAGGACTTAGGATTTGACAAGGATCAGGTGCTTGAGGGCATCCTTAATCGTCGATCCATCCTGTAGGTAGGACTTAACATTTGATGAGGATCAGGTGCTTGTGGGCATCCTTGATCGTCAGTCCATCCATCCTGTAGGTAGGACTTAGGATTTCATAAGGATCAGTTGCTCATTGGCATCCTTGATTGTCAATCCATCCTATAGGTAGGACCTAACATTTGATGAGGATCAGGTGCTTGATGGTATCCTTGATCATTGGTCCATCCCGTAGGTAGGACTTAGGATTTGATAAGGATCAAGTGCTCGAGGACATTTTTGATCGTCAGTCCATCCTGTAGGTAGGACTTAACATTTGAGGAGGATTAGGTGCTCAAAAGCATCCTTGATCATCGGTCTGTCCTGTAGGTAGGACTTAAGATTGGGTAAGGATCAAGTGCTCGAGCGCATCCTTGATTGTCGGTTTACCCTTTAAGTAGGGCTTCGCTTTTATAAACCTTTCTTCATTGTAGATGATAATAATAATTCCATTTGAAAATAAATTGAATAAAAGGTTGATAACTTGTTGTTTGATTAGCCAAAAAACCGGTCTGTCAACTACTTAAACAAAGCAATAACATAAGCAATAACTACTGATAGTATCTTTTAAGGTGCTCGGCATTCCAAGGATGGTGCAAACTTTGCCTGTCAAGTTTTTCCAAGTAGTAGGTGCCCTTTCTATTGCAATCAATGATTCTGTATGGCCTTTCCCAGTTGGGTCCTAACTTCCCTTGTGTGGGATCTTTGGTGGCTGTGGTCACTTTCCTTAGGACAAAGTCCTTGATGCTGAAGTGTTGAGGTTTGACTTTGGTGTTGTAATGCTAAGCCATAAGGTCTTGGTACTGGGTCATCTATTGTTCAGCAGTCGCCCTAACCTCATTAGTAGATCCAAGTGCAGATGGATCCCTTCTTCATTCTTCCATTCATCAGGGTGAGCTATCTTGTAGCTTGTTATCCCTACTTCTGCTAGGATGACAGCATCACTCCCAAATGCTAAGTAAAACGGTGTTTCTCTTATGGGAGTTCGGGCAGTTGTCCTATATGCCCATACAGTGCTTGATAGCTCATCCAGCCGTATCCCCTTTGCCCCCTCAAGTTAAGTCTTGATAAGTTTGAGCAAGAATCAGTTTTTAACCTCAACCTGCCCATTGGCTTGTGGGTAGGTGAGCGAAGAGTAATGGTTCTTGATTCTCAAATTCTTGCAAAAGTCTTAGAATGCATCGTTGTCAAACTGCTTTCCATTATCAAAGCCAAAGACCTTAGGAATTCCGAATCGGCAGATGATGCTCCTCTAGACAAAGCTACGGACATTTTTCTCCACGATGGTTGCTAGTGGTTCTACTTCTACCCATTTGGTGAAGTAGTCGATCCCTACAACAAGGAACTTGAGTTGTCGCATTGTTATTGGAAAGGGTCCCATGATGTCTAGTCCTTATTAAGTGAAGGAACATAGGGTGTTCATCGAAGTGAGCAGTTCCGACGATCGCCTTATGACATTGCTAAAGCATTAGCACTTGTCACATGCCTTCAGGTAGGATTGGGCATCCTTCTGCATTGTAGGCCAAGAGTGCCCTGCTCGTATTAGCTTATGGACCAATGATCGCACCCCTGAGTGGTTCCCACACACGCCTTTATGGATTTCCCTCATGATGAAATCTGCTTTGTCAAGGATCAAACACCTTAGGTATGGATAGGAGAAACCTCTCTTGTATAACACATCCATTATCAGCACAAATCGTGATGCTCGAACCTTTGATCGTCGGGATTTGTCGTGATCTTTGGTTAGTGTCCCATCCTTGAGGTAGGAGATGATCGGAGTTGTCCAGTCAACGCCCTTTGGTATCATCAGTATCTCCAATTCCTCAATGGCAGGGATTTGCTGAGTAAAGGATAAGACCTGATGACCGATCATCATGTGTTCTGAAGATATGGCTTTGGCTAACTGATCAGCATGCTTATTTTCTTCCCTTGGGACTTGTATGAATTCTACTGCAAAGAATTAACTCATCCGTTCCCCCTTGGCTTCATAATCCCCATTGATGTGTCTGACGACAACCTAAGAGTCTCTATGGAGGACGAATGATGAAGCCCCAGTTGCATTGGCCAAATCGATCCCTACAAGAATGGCTTCATATTCGGCTTCATTGTTGGTCGTTAGGAACTAGAGTCGAATGGCACATTCTATGATGTCCCCTTCGGGAGATTAAAGGACCACCTAGATCCCTTTAGCATCTTTGTTAATTAACCTATCCATTTGAACCCTCCAAGGGGTTGCCCCACAATCGTTGGTTTCTCCCATTGTAAACTTTATGATGAAGTCAAAGGCTTGGGCCTTGATTGCGATCCTTGAGCGGTACTGTATGTCGAACTCACTCAGCTTTATTGCCCACAAGACCAATCGTCCAGCCGCCTCCAGATTATCCATTGTTTTTCGGGGGAGTTAGTCCGTCTGAACCATTATGGTGTGTGTTTAGAAGTATGGCCTGAGCTTGCAGGCTGCCATGATCAAAGCGAAGACTAACTTTTCCTAAGTGCTTGGCTGGGGTAGTACATGGGCAATTGCATGCGATCTTTCTCTCGGATCAGAGCTAAATTGACGGTTGTGAGGGATACGACCAAGTAGAGGGAAAGCCCTTCAACGGGTTTGGTTGGACTTAGGTGCGGTGGAGATGCCAAGTATGCCTTTAATTCCTTGAATGCCCTTTGACACTCGTTAGTCCATTCAAATGCTTTCTTCAGGATTTTAATGAATGGCAAGCATTTGTTCATTGACTGCGAGACGAATCTGTTGCCTGCCACGACCCTTTCGTTTAGGTTCTGTACCTCTTTGACGTTCTTCGAGGGGCTCAGCTTTAGGATTTCTTGGATTTATCAAGTTTGGCTTCAACACCCCGTTGGGATACCATAAAGTCAAGGAACTTCCCCGATGACACCTCGAACACACATTTGCTGGGATTGAGCTTCATACCTAAAGGCGAAGAGTTTCGAACATCTCCCTAAGATCTTTCAGGTGGTGTTCCTCTTCCTTTCTTTTCAGTAACATGTCATCCACGTATACCTCGACTTTTCATCCGATCTGTTGGGCAAACATCTTATTTACGAGCCTTTGGTACATCACCCCCGCATTCTTCAATCCGAATGGCATGACCTTATAGCAGAAAAGGACTTGGCTTGTGACGAACGACGTCTTCTCTTGATTAGAGACTCCTCAAGCTTGATCTGATTGTAACCAAAGAAAGCATCCCTAAAGCTTAACAATTGGTGTCCAGCCATTAAGCCTACAAGGAGGTCGATCCATGGGAGGGGGTAACTGTCCTTTGGATAGGCTTTGTTTAGGTCAGTGAAGTCCACACACATCCTCCACTTCCCATTTGTCTTCTTAACTATTACCATGTTGGTCAATCATTTAGGATAGTAGACTTCTCTAATGAAGCTAGCTTTCAGCAGCTTATGAACATTTTCAGCTAAAAACTTTTTCAGCTATGGCCTTGTCCTTTTCCTGTGCGAAAACCCTCTTTCTTTGTTGGACGGGTGGAAAGGATAGGGATATGTTGAGCTAATGGACCATGATCTTTGGGTCAATCCCGGGCATATCCTCATGGCTCCAGGCAAAGATATCCATGTTGTCCTTTAGGAAAAGCATCATCCCGTTTCGAACTAAAGGCCTGGCTTGCGTGTCGATGCAAGTGATCTTATCTAGGTGCTCTTCATCTAGGGAGATGGTTTCCAATTCCTCTATTGTTTCTACATTCACTCATCGTTCTTCAATGTTCATGGTAGTCATCTATTTGTCCATCTCTAGCATGGCCATGTAGCATTCTCGGGCTGCCATTTGAACTTTGCGAGCCTCTCCTACTCCACACTCCGTAGGGAACTTCAGTAGTAAGTGATATGTGGATGTGGCTACCCTCCACGTGTTGAGCATTGGTTGTCCGATGATGGCATCATAGGCCGACAAGCAATCCACTACCAAGAAGGTAATATCCTTGGTAATCTATTGGGGATAGGTGCTGATGGTGACCGGCAATGTGACGAATCTAACAGGCATGACCTTTGTTCCTCTGAAGCCCACCAAAGGGACGTCTGACGGCATGAGTCATTCTATACTGATCCTCATTCATTGAAAGGTTGGATAGTAGAAAATGGCTGCTGAGCTTCCATTGTGTACCAAGACCCATCGGGTATTGAAGTTTGCTATGGTCAGATTAATCACCAAAGCATCGTCATAGGGGTGATGGAGTCGTCAAGCATCTTCCTCGGTGAAGCTGATCACTGGGTCATCCATTTGAGTGAACTTGGGCAGACGACCGATGAGCTAGACATTTTTCACCATTCATAGGTAGGTCTTTCTGGCCTTCCTTGAGGATCCGACCATCGTGCTTCCCCTAACGATCACTCTTATTTCTACAACAGGGGGCTGGGTCGTTCTTCGACTCTTCGGTTTGGCCCTTGGTCCCTTGGTGGGTTATCTCCTACCCTTTCTCACCCTACCATTGCAATTTTCCTTGCTTAATGGGGCCTTTATATATTGCTTTAGGTCATAGCAATTGGAGGTGTCATGCCCACAGTCCCGATGGAAGCAACAGTACTTATTCCTCGGCCTTTTGTTTGGGTCGTCCTTTAACTTATCGAGCCACGTCAAGGCAAGGTCATCCCTAATTTGCATTAGGACTTGATCAAGCAAAGTGTTAAGTGGAATGAAGTTGGAGATTCGTCCTAGTGGGGGCCTTGACCTTCGTTCATCCCTCTTATTGCTCGTTTGGGCCGCCTTTCTTCCACTAACCAGATAGGGATCGTCACGCTTCTCTCGCTTTTTCAGCTCATCCCCTTTAGCGATCACGACATCCTCGGCATTCATGTACGTCGTGGCTTGGTATAGCATGTCATCCATGGACTTCGAATCGTTTTTGTAAACAGAGAATAAGAACTTTCTAAATCGGAGTCCATTGGTAAAGGCTGTGACTAGGACTTTATCGAGGGCTTCGTCGATTAGTAGTGCCTCCTTGTTGAACCGAGTGACGTACGACCTCAGGCTCTCGTCATCCCATTGTTTGATGTTCAAAAGGCTTGCTGAAAACGTCTTGTATCACTAACCCCTAATCCCAATGAAATGTGTGACAAAGAGCCAACTTAGTTCCTTGAAAGTTGAGACAAAATTAGGGGCTATCTTACTGAACCATACTCGGGCTGGTCCTTTGAGTGTGGTGGGGAAGGCTCTGCACATTACTCATCCAAGACCCCTTGTAGGTGTATGAGATTTTTGAACGACTCTAGGTGGTCGAGGGGGTCCTTCGATCCGTCATATGTTTCCACTTATGGCATCCTGAACTTGGTTAGAAGGGGGAAGGATGTGACCGGTGTGGTGAAGTGGGAGTTGGTATGATGGACTAGTTCGTCCAAACTAGAAGACACCCAATCGTTTAGGGCATTCATCATCATATCCATCTTCTTTTTCATTGTCTGCATCTCTTGCGCCATGTGCAACGCGCTAACTTCCAGCTCAAAGGGACGACTAGTATCATGCTGGTCTCGTCTACTAATGACATTGCTTTCCTCTTGGTTATCCCTCTCTTGTTCATCCCTCTCTTGGTGATCATTAGTCGGAGGACGACTATTGTTGCGTTCGTCCCTATCCTGCCCATTATTCTGATCATTTGACTCCTAATAATTCCTCTGCTCCAACTATCGTTTCAACACGTGGTTCCTTTGGGTGAGCTGTTCAACCGCTGCAACAAGGCTTTGCACCTACCTTGCCAACACACTAGGCGGGTTCCTGGTCTCTTGGTTGGTGGTGGACATTAATCGTGTTAGGACCACACAACTCTGTCTTTGAATCGGCGATACAGCTTATCACTGTTTTCCCACAAACGGCGCCAACTGATGATGCACAAAAATCATCAGTGAATTGATCCTTCACACGTGCTGATAGGTGTACCTGAAGAACAAAAGAGAAGAACCAAACAGAGAGCACCGGTAGGATGCCAATTAAAAACCCTCTAAAGGTTAAGTCAATGATGGAAGAATCTCCAAGAAATCAAGAATGCAAGAGTTAGGGAGAATTCACGTACCTCAAAAAGGTTAGGGTTTGTGGTTTATATGGTAGCGGGGAGCTAACTCAAACCCCTTGATATGGGGAGAATTTTCTTATAGGGAGAAGGATCCCATAATATTAGGGATCACCTTCCCATATATAGGAGATCTGATTGTGCGGTAGGATCTTTAGTCATGATGTGCAAGTCATTTCCATGTAGGGATATATAAGTGGACCCCACGCAAGTTTTATGAGAAACCCTAAGGTGATGGGTCGTTGGGATTGGGGGTTGGATCATCATCTGACCTAACCTGATGACCCATGGGGTCAGTCATCCTCTTAGGATCGGTTTTAGGTGTAAGGCCGATGATTGGATGAAGAAGGTTTAGCACCCCGTGTCGATCAATCAAAAATTATCTTCATTAGATTTTAAATAAAAAATTATAAAGCTTAACATTAACTAAATTAATGTTTAATAAATAAATATTATTTAAGTGATATTTAAATACACAAAGAGTCATTTAAAACTCTAGTTACTATAATTGTCTCTAGCAATGGAACAAGAAATTGCGCAAGGAGTTTGGAATGTTCTTGAAGGATAATGTTTATATTATTTAGCTAATTTTAAGACCAAGATATGGTTATTAATTTAATCTATAATTATCTGTTGGCATAAAGCCACATGTAGTGCTAGAAAGAGTGAGAAAGGTACTTGGTAGCCATAACATGTGGAAGTTTATTAACCATCGCATGTGTGTCTTGGTAACAAATATTATTTGCAAGACTCTTGTCAAGAAGATTACAAACAAGAAGACATTTGTCACATTGCAAGGAAGATGGAGAAGTTAATTCCTACAAATAAACACCTCCTCCTTTACTTTGTGGGTAGTTATGGGTTGAAAATAACTTTCATCCACATATCGTTTAAATAAAACTAAAATGGAGTACATGGAAGGTAACTTTAATAAAGTAGAAACGGAGAAAAAGGGGTAGTAAGACTTGATGATTAAGAGATACTGTTGGGTTATAGATTGACTCAATTAATTAATTCAATTACCCAAGTTGATTAATTAAGTCAAATTTCTTGCAAATCATGGAGGCATGATTAAATCACCAAACAAACCTAATATGTAGTGGAAAAATAAATTTAATACGGTGATTTGTTAACTAATGGGAAAAACCTATCAAAAGGCAAAAACCCTACCAGGTTATTTTTAGGTCATCGAATCCACTAATCAAGAATCAAGCAGAAAAAAGCATAAAGAATTTTAGCACTATCTTGGACTATTCCAAAATACAAATCTACAGTTGAACCTTTACACCAATCCCCAACTGGACTTGATCTTGTAGAAACTGCTTCCTTTGAATTGATCCCGATACATGACTAACTCCCAGTAACTGATTTTTGTTGTTGAATGCAAAGTTCATCACTTTAATACACTTCGAAGAGATATAACACTTGGTTACAAGCTAGGGTTTCGTTCACTAAACCCTAGAGAGGTGTCATGCTTATATCGAGGTTGTTCATTAATTCTCAATAGATAGCTTGTATCAAGCTAATGTTGAGGTTCACATTTTAAGCTTCTTTTTTTTTTAAACTTGTTTATTGTTGCAGTCTTCATGTCTTCAATAATATCACTTGATAAAGTCCTAAGACATACTTCATGATATTCTAGAAACCACTTAGAACTACCCAATTACAAGTAAAGTGTATTTTGTCAAAGGATATGCCAACACATAAAAAATATGACCCTAATAGATACTAAAGAGCGAGAACTTTCATTATGATTAATTATTCACAAAGATAGAGAGATTGAGGAGGATGTCAATCATAGGATAAAACCAGTGTGGATGAATTGGAGAAGTGTATCAAGAGTATTGTCTGATCATAGAATGTCTTTAAGTTGAAGTGAAAAGTTTATTAGATTTCTATATGATGAGCTGTGCTTTATGGTATCAATTGCTTGGAAGTTAAGAAGCAACGTATCCATAAAATGAGAGTGGGGGAAGTGAGAATTTTAAGATGGATAAGTGGGAATAAACAAAAAGATTAAAACAAGGAAATCCAGTTAAAAATAGAAGTGACCCCTATTGATGAAAAGATGAGAGATAGTTGCTTAGGAATGTTTGATCATATTCAAAAGAGAGCAAGTTAAAAACTAGTAAGGAGTGGGTTATTCCAAGTTGAAGGAACAAAAAATGATAGAGGAAAGTAAAAAATAACATTAGTAGGAGTAACAAAAGGGAAATGCCAATAAGGGAAGTAACGGAGATCATTACTTTAGATATGACCTAGGATTTATAGCCCACCTCAAAATATTTTTTGTTTTTAATAAAAAATAAGGCTATTATTATATATTAGGGGAGAAAAATTAAAGTTTTCCGTAATATTATTTTCATTGTGACAGACCAAAAATCCTATGGAATATATATATATATATATATATATATATATATATATATATATATATATATTGACAACAATTTACCTGATCTGATATTTCCTGCTTGACCGCTTTTTTCCGTCTCTGATTTTTGGAGGCTTATAGGAATTTGGCTGGTGGCATGAGCTGGTGAAATGCATATACCTTGCAGCAGTAGTGGCGATGAATCTTAAGTAAAAAGAAAAAGAAACAAAGATGACAAAATTACGTTAATTGAACTTTAGACAAACTAATTAAATCTCATGAAATTTTGTTATACACATTTTCTTTGAAATTTTATTTGTTAATGCTTATTATTTATCATAATATATATATATATGTTTCTTAGCTTTTTCGTGCATTGCACAATTTACAACTTGTCTATATAATTTTTAAAAATATGATAAAACTTGAAGTTCAATAGAGGATCAAGCAATCCCACTCTAAGAGCACTCTCATCAGGTGTGCCAAATGCCAAATATTTGGCATTTGGCACACCAAACACCAAAAACAAAACATCATGAGGTGTGTTAAATGTGTAAAATTTTTGAGATATGCTACAATACGCTTCTATCTATAGCATAGTACGGACATATGTGTTATATATTTTTATTATTATTTTGTTCAGCTTTCTCTCTTCTCTCACCATGCCAAGCAAATTCACTCTTTCATCCTCTCTTCCTCTCCATCAATCCTCCCAACCTCTGATTCACTCTCTCAGCCTCTCATCTTCTCCATCAATCCTTCCAATCGGTGGTTCATCCCTCAAATGCCTCAAACCCAAACCCAATCTAAGCCTACCTTGCCTTCTTCCTAGACCTCGGTTTCAACGGAATCAGAGCATCATCCAAGCTCCATCGTGACACCCACAAACCACCACCACTCCTCTACTCTCTACGTCTCGGTCTAACCGGGACCCAACACACGCCTCTCTAAATCAAGAACCAAAACCACGCCAGCATCCAATCAAGCTCTGCCACTGTCCTTCGTACTCGTCCCCTAAAGTCCAATCTCTCCTCTGAACTTACCGCCGATTACTCCTTTGGTCTCACCAGTGTCGCTGTCGATCTCGCTAGTCCTCGCCGTGATCTCGCTAGTCCTCGCCGCTAATCTCTCTAGTCCTTGCCGCTGATCTCACTAGTCCTCGCCGCCGATCTCCACAGCCGTCACCGATCATTGGTTGAGTTTGGGTCAGCGTTTTATTCTCTATTTTTTTGGTTGGTTGAGTTATTTTATTTTATTTTTCTCTTTTGTTGAGATTTTTGGATTTGGAATTTATTAGAGGATTCGGTGATTGTGGGTGTAGTTTGTGGCGGTTGATTTGCTATTGGTGGTGGTTGTAGCGATGGTTATTGGTTGGTTAGTGGCAACTCGCACTGAGTTGGGTGATTGTATATTGGCTGGGATTTGAGATAATATATTATTTAATGTGTAGTATATATTATTTGAATGTATAGAATTGAAGGGTAAAACATCTGATAAATGGGATACTGTAAAATGATGTGGTAAAATGATAAAGTACGTGTTTGGTGTGTCAAAATTGTATATTTTTTTTTTGGTGAAACATCTGATAAGAATGCTCTAAGAGCATTAGCATTGAGGGTGTAAACACCCCCAATTGCTATTTTGCCCACCAACAAGCCAAAACACCAGCTCCATCTAGGTATGCATTTCTAAAATAATTTGTAAGCTTTGCACAATGGTTCTTAGAGCATCCGCAGCAGATGTGTTAAATGTGCCAAATGCCAAATATTTGGCACATTTGGCACACCAAACACAAAAACGGAGCATTAGCAGATGTGTTAACTGTGTCAAATTTTTGCAACATTGAACAGTAGAGTTGCAATCTGTCACGGTACGGACAAGAATGGCAAAACGCGTTTATTTTTTCTTATTCGACTTTTCTCTCTCCTCTCACTTCTTTAATTGATTTTTTTCTCTCTTCTCACAATCTGTCTCTCTCCCAATTGGTGTTCTTTCCTCTTCAGATTAGATTCCCAGCTCCTCCCTCAACCTCAAACGTCTTTCTCTCTCTTTGCACCTCAAATCAAACCCAAAAATCTTCCCTGCCGGTCTCGATCTCGCCGATCTCGATCTCGATCTCGCCTTTGTTGCTATCTCGCCATCCAGGTCTCTCTAATCTCGCTCGCCACCATCTTGCCATCCAAGTCATCTAGGTCTCTCCGATCTTCCCCTCCACCATCTCGCACACTGCCGGATCTCTCTTCTTTCTCTTGTGGTGGTTGTGGTGGTGTTTTTTAGGGTGGTTGGTGTGGGTTGTGTTTGGTGGTTTTGTGTTGTTGGATGGTTATAGTGGGTTGTGTTTGGTTAATTTGAGTCGTGGTTAGCTAATTTGAGTGGTGGTCGGTTGATTTTGGGATGGTGTTGTGGATTTGAGATTTAGGATGGTGCCGATGGGTTTGAGATTTGTGGTTGTGTTGATCTCTCTGGTTGTGTTTTTTTTTTTTTTAAGGTGACGTTGGTGGATATGGGTTTGTGCCGGTGGTAGCTGGTCGATGTTGTTGCTGTTGGTGGCCGTTGTTGCAGCAATGGTGGATATACCGTTATTGTTGATGGTGATGACAGAGATGAGATAATATATTATTATAATGTGTAGTAAATATTATTTTAATGTATAGAATTGAATGATAAAACATCTGATAAATGGGATGTTGTAAAATGATGTGGTAAAATAATAAAGTAGACTTTTGGTGTGGTAAAATGACATTTTTTTTACAACATCTGCTACGAATGCTCTTAAATATAGAACCTACTATAGCTTTGGAGGTAAAAGAAATAATAATATTTTATTCTCACATTCTCTCTCCAAATAAATAAAAATCTCTTCTCTCTCTTGATTTTCTATCTCATCCCTCTCTCTCTCTCTCTTCAGCCACCACCGTTTTCCCTTTCTCCCTCTCTTAGACCTTGCCCTCTCACTCAAACTGGTGTAGATTGGTGGTGGCTAAGCACGGTTTGGGTCCGTGGAGGTGGCCAAGTTTGGGTCCATGTAGATTGGCGGTGCTGTGGTTTGGGTCCGTGGTTAGCTGGTGGGTGGGTGAATGGTGCGGCGGTGGTGGGTCGTGGATTTGATGTTTGATTTTGGGGCAATGGGTCGTTGGTGGGCTGGGTTTTTTTCGTCATGGGTCGTGCGCTGGGCTTTGCCGTCAGGGGTTGTGAGCCGTGGCCCGTGGGTCTTGGTTTTGCCGTCATGGGCATGGTTTTGTTGAATCAATGTTTAAGGCTTTAGTTTGAATGTGTTGTGGGTCTTAGGTTTGATGGTCAGTGTTTGCGGGTTGTTTGGGTGGCTTTGGATGTTGGTTTGGTGGCTATTTTAGGTGTTGTTTTGGTGGCTGTTTGGATGGTTTGGATTGGTTGGGGCAGTGGATTCGAAGGTGTTGGTTTGGATTGGTTCTTGGCCAGATTGATGGTAATGGCAGCGATTTGGACTTTTGGAGGGGGTTCAGGTAGCTATGGGTAGTGATTTGAAGGCAGTGGGTTTCAATTTTGGGTCAGCCAGTTGGGATTGGGTAGGAGTGGTTGGTTGGTTGCTGCTGGTGGTGGGTTTGCTAGATTTGGTGGTTGCTACTGGGTTTGCTTGAGAGAGACAGACGTGTGGGTTTGATGAGGAAAGAGAGAGAATTGTTTATATTGTAGTTTATATTATTTTAATAAGTTGTGATAATAATAAAAACTGAGATGTTGTGTTAGTTGTAAAATAAGATAGGAAAATAAATAAAGTAGGTTTTTAGGGTGTAAAATAGATATTTTTTGGCATTTCGATGCTAGTGTTCTAGTATTCATAAATAAAAATTTGATTAAGTTAACCAACTCTAAGAATTTATAAATAAAAAGTTCAATTAAGCTAATTGGCTATAATTGCAAATAGTCCAAAATTAGTTTTCAAACCGTGAGAAAATGAAACTAAAAAAAATTCGGCCCTAACTAGTGGGAATTTTCGTTGAACTTTGTTTTTACTCATGAATATATATAGCACAGAGTAGCAGTTTTTTTTTTTTTTGGGGGGGGGGGGGGGGGGGGGGGGGGGGGGCGGCTATTTCTGGTTTGGATATTTACTTGATTTGTGGCCAATGTGATTTAAGTTTTGGTAACTGTTTTACTTAAATAAAAATCAAATGCAACCATTTCAATGAAAAATAAATCCACTGCAAAACGGCTATATTGAGATTTTTTTTTTAATACAAATTTGTATTGTGTTTGGTTGCCAAGAAAAGAAGTGCGATTCTTACAGATTTTTTAATTCATTTCATTTATTATTATTTTTCTTTAAAAAATTGTAATAATTTCATATAAATGTTGATGTGGCAATTTTTTTTTTATGTTCATCAAAAAATTAAACATCATTTTATAAGCCTTGTAGGCCTGAACTGTGCCAACAATGCACATTATTTGCCCCGTAACATTTTCCGTTAGTAGTTAACGGTAGGGACTAAATTGATTGAAAGTTGAAAATAAGAATGACCAAATTAACTACTACCAAAATATAAAGACTAAATTGACCGCAATCCTAAAATGTAAAGACCAAAATGGTATTTTCTTCTTCTTCTAATTATTATTATTTTTTTTTGTTGTTGGAAATTCGTAGCTATCTATACATGACTCTATGAGTCTAATCTCTTTCTAGATTGGATCTATTTTTTGTGGTTGAGTTTTTTTTTTTTTTTTTTTTGGGTGGTACGGTGACGGTGGTTTAGTGGAAGACAGCGGGATTGACTAGCTTGGTGTGGGTAGTGTGGACCTAATGGTTGTGAGTGACTAGGGTTGGTGACGTAGGTGGTGAAGTTGTTATGTTTTTTAATTTCTTTTAGAAAACTAAATTAAGAATTGCATAAAATTAAAATTTAATTAAATAGGTAGACATGTGACAAATTTTTACTTTTTATTAATGAAGTATGAAGTGGAATAAAGAAAGTAAGACACAAAAGATTTGGATTTGTATAAAGATAAATGAAGACATATATATATTTACCCCGATATGAATCAATTCACAACTTTATGCAACATTACGTGAACAACAAAGTAAATTGATTTCCATAGATTAGCTTATTTTGTTTTAAAAATTAATTGGGTAAAAGTATAAATGTATTTGGAAAAAAAAAAAATTTAAAATAACTATATATTAAACCAACGTTCATAACTCTCCAAGGTGTGAGCAAAATAGCAAGTAATTTAAAGGAATGATTCAGAAAAGAGGGTGATACTCACTGTCGTAGATCCATCGTTGCCAAAATATGAATCGACTTTCACTCCGATATGCAAAAGACATGCCAGCCAATATTTCCACAGGAGACTGCCCATGGCAATCCCGAGCGATAGCCAACTTGGGGTAATGTTGGAGTAAATCCATAGCCATATCTATTGAGTTGCAAACAGAAGCAATTAATTGAAAGGGAATCATGGCGAGTGTTTCAAATCATAGAATGATTATGAATATATAGTTCTTAAGTTCTTACCAAGAGCTTTGGAAAAAATAGCCCGGGTAATAAACGTAGCACCGTTGATGCCCTTCAGATGTTCTATAGGAGTTTCAGAATAGAGGTAGCGAGCAATTTCTATTCCATTGGAGTTATACGTAAGAGCCACTACGACTGGAATGAGGTCTTCGCTTCTATTTCCAATACTAAGTAAGGACCGACACTTTCCAATTATACATTTTGCCATCTGAATGTTTCCAACAAGAGCACAACAACCTAAAACAGTATAATCTCCTGTATCTTTTATTTTTAAGTTTTCTTCCAACATTATATTTACCAACTCCTCCACAATACTCGTACGTCCAGCAAAGATAGCAACGTGTAGAGCCGCACTTCCCTTAATTGTAATTCTTGCACTCATTGCCTCCGGATGGGAGTTAATGAACCCATTAGCAACATCCCAATTACCTTCGCGGATATGTTTTTCAAAAGAAAGATACTGACTGAAGCCACTGTTCTCATTGTTCTTCATCCCTGCCAAGTTTTTCGTACTTTCACTATAGAAATCAAAAGATTTGGAGTATCTAATAGCAATTACTAGATGATTATTCTATATATTTAGATTTCAGCATTGACTAAACGAATAAAATTATTTGCACAGAAGTTGTGCCTGAATTCAACCAGAATATAAATACAGTGCGATTAGAGAAGATATAGTTACAAGTAAAACACAAAAAGTGAGATAGGAATTTCTCATTTTTATTTATTTTTTATTATTATAATTTGTGAACATAAAGTAAAACATAAAAAATAAGACAGAGTTTGTAGCATGTATCCATAAATTTGCATTAATGTATATAGTATTTTTTTTCTTGGATTTAATGTATGAGCATAGTTAATGGGTGCTCTTAAAATATTTATTAATAGACTATATTAAGAAAGTTTTAATACTGCTTTTATAATAATAAAAAAAGGTATAAAAAATTGTAAAAAAAAATTCATAAAAATTTATTAAAAATAATTTCTAAACTAATATTTTTAAGACATCCGTTAACTTTTTCCTCAATTTATTTAAATGTAAAATGCTTAACATTTCCCTCTGTGATGGAGATTTTTTCTTAACCTTCTCCTCTGTGATGCAATTTGGATCAAACCAAAAAACGTTTTGCATCTTTTTTTTTTTTTTTTTTCAGTGATTGAAGAAGTGAGAAACTGAGAGTGAGAGGTTCTCATATTTCACTTCTCTTTTTTCGGTCCCCTTGCAAGCTAATAATGCATACAAAAGCTTTTAGGATTTTTATTTTTTATAAGGTAAAATTATAAATTATACATTTTAAGTTTGCTTAATTGTCATTTTGGTTTTATAAATTTTATTTTTATTATTTTTGTCCTCTAAGTTATTACTCCTGTTTACTACACGGTCAACAAAAATATAAACAAACAAGATCCCTAGATTTTCCCTGAAGAACACATTTGAAATACTTGAAACAATTATATTTAATACAAAACTAACTAGTGCTTTCCAACTAGATTAGCTCGAAGCATTGGTATAAATGAGCCCCTCAAGTTTCATGGCTACAAAATCACAAATTCATGAAACCATTTTATTTATTTTACATTCCTACTTAACAATAAATCCTACCTCTCAATTTTTTTTTTTTTTTACCTCTTACTCCATTAAAATAATACTAAACCCACACAACACCAACAATCAACACCACAAGAAGTGGCCAAACGACCCTAACCCAGCCAATAATACACCCAGCGACAACCACCACCGACTGTGGCCAAACCCAACCATGAAAACCCAAAACCAAACCCACCAATTGCAGCACCAACTACCTATGACAGCACTGCAACCAAAGCCAAAACTCTCAGATCGACCACCAACAAAACCCAAAACGCAACCCATTAACCCAAAACTCTCAAATGGACCATTATGCAATCCATAGACAACCGCCAAGCTTTGACATCACCTCATCTACAAAGACTTGGTGATAGGAGAGAGAGGGAGGAAGTTTGGGTTTTTCAGAGAGAGAGAGAGGGTGAATAAAATAAGTGAAGAAAATAAATAGGCAAAAATCTAAAACTGTCCCTCTAACTTTTAGCTTTTGTCATTTCAGTCCTTTTAAGTTTCAATTTTTGTCAATGTAGTCTTCCATTAGAATTCAGTTACCTTTTTTCGTTAAGTGGCTCTCTTTTTTTAATAATTTTCGTAATTAAAAGAAAATTTTTTAAAGCTGTTAAATAAAAAAATGTTAGAAATCAAAATCAAAATATACGAATGACGATGAAAATCAGAAATCGGTCTGAATCACATCTTTGGCTTTGGACCCCATCTCAGAGAGTAGAAAAATTGTAGCTTTCAACACCTGGGGATCAACTGAATTGAAAAGGATCTCCATAAACCCATTGATAACTGTATTTCCTGAAAGCATAGTTTTGATATCCACATCCATATATGCTTCATGCCAAAACCGCTTAATTTGGATGACAGCCATTTCAGACTCCTCTAGGACTTCTGACATACAAAGTTTGCTAATTGCATGTCTTAACTCACTAATTGCCCCATCAATGGTGGCTTTGCTTATGACACTATTAGGAGAAGTGGAAGGCCTTATTGACTTCATGATTGGCTCTACCTCCTGGGAGGATTATCATATTGGTTTGGAACTGAAATGGGATTCTGTTCTTGCCAGCTTGCAATTAGCATTTTAACCGATTTCTGATTTCCATCGTCATTCCTCGGTTTGGTTTTGATTTCTTAAATTGTTTTCTTCTTTTCTTTTTTCTTTTTTTACAGCTTTTTAAAAAAATTTTGATTACGAATTTTTTTTTTTTTTTAAGAACCAGAACGACGTCGTTTTGGTCACTTAACGAGAAAAGGTAACTGAGTTCTAACAGAAGGCTACATTGACAAAAATTGAAATTTAAAGAACTGAAATAACAAAACTGAAAATAAGAGGACTAAAATGACAAAAACTAAAAGTTAGAAGAACAATTTTGGATTTTTGCCAAATAAATAAATGCTGCTACAATGGGAATGCGTTTTTAGATCTTGGGATGTGGGGGCTATGTTTTACAGTTTTAGTGAACAGTATGAGCCAAAATAGATAAAATATGGAACCCGGGATGAGAATGCTCTGATTTGTACAAGCAGAACTTAAAAGGCATTTCTTTGCTGCACTCTCCTTATTGATCAAGAAAGTAGGGAGCTAGTGACATATTAAAGAAATCAAACTCATAATTCACAGTTATTTTGCATTTAGACATACATAGACCTTCCTCATCATCCATACCTTGCAGGTATCTCAAGCATCCATCCTCACCCCAACCAGCACCGCCTAAATTCTTAATAACCCAATAATTCGAACCGCCACCCATCTCTCTCTCTCTCTCTTTGCAAATTGACCCTATCAGTGACCAAATGTGCAAATTGACATCAAATACAGTGAAGAAATAACAGCAACCACTTCAGTGTTATTATTTTAATTAATGTTTATCATCGATTTGCAAACTTTAAGCTATTATTTTAGAATGTTAGAGCATGTGTATTTTCAGGAGAGAGATAGCTACCTGAGTCTGGGTCTGCAATCACTGGGCCAGTATCAGACTCGCTCATCTTTGCAAAGGCATCCCAAGCACTTTTAGCATCTTTAATCTTCTCTATCAAAGAAAATCTGCTCAACCCGCAGGATTCCCTGATCATATATAAAGCCATAGCATTCTTTTTGCTCCAAGCAGGTGTAGTAGGTTCGGTGGTTGTTTCAACAATGTTCCAAAGATCGTGACGCATTAAAATTGTTTTCATCCGATCGCTCCAAGCCACATAACTTTCTTCCTTTGGAACTGAAACACAAGCAACAATTTAATACATCATTCTCACATATAAAATTGTGACTCAGTGAAGATTCTATCAAACTTTTTTAGATATCCAAAATACCGTGGTGGGGTAATGGGTATATTACATTTCAACCATTCTTGCTTTACGTGTTTACCTGATATTAGCTTCTCTTCATTTTCCTTAAGAAAAAAAAAAAACCTTCTCATATTTGAGAAGGGCAATGATTTTCTCGTATTCCGACGAACACCTTGCATTCCAGACAATTTTTTACTAAGTGTGGATATCATGTATGCACATTTTTCCAAAAGGGAAATTTGCAGTGACTTCCCTGAGTCTTTTTGTTATTACACTCATCTCTTGAATGACTAAAAAAATACATTAAAAATCTTTGGGAAATTTAAAAAAAAAAAAAATTTTAAAAAAAACTCCAAGGTTCCTATTAGAGGAGTGTGAATCGCAATTTAAGTGAAGGGTAAAATGCAAATTTTAAGTTTTTTTAGAGCCTTCTTTCAGCCATTTGGATGAGGTTAGTGTAAATAGTTTGTATTATAAAGAAAGTGAGTGTCTTATTCCAAATTAGAGAGAAAGTCATTAGAATTTACTCATTTTCAAAGTGATGTCCGGTGTGTATAGAGAGTAAGGGTCCGTTTGAATAGAACTTATTGCTGAAAACTGAAAATTGAAAACACTGTAGCAAAATAATTTTTAAATGTGTAAATAGTGCTTTGGAACTCATTTTTAATGAAAAAGTTGCTGAAAAGTGAAATTTGTGGGTCCATAAACAGTGCACGGATGCACTGTTCATGAGGAATTAGTCAACAACTACGGCTGAAAAAAAAAAAAAAAAAAAAAAAGCTGAAACGCAGCCCGGATAAGTTGAATCCAAACGCCCTCTAAATATTGTATGAGATCTATTATAAAATAATTTAACAGCAAAAGATTAAAATCCTTAAAAAAAATTAGTAGCAGCGAGGGACTTTATGGCATTTTCTTAACTTGATTATATTTAACCTGTAATTGGGAAGATCTATATGAAAGAACAATTACAAAATGGATTGAAAGGAAGCTCATTACTACTCTACCAATACCAGCCATTTAAATAAAATAAAATTACAATAATTGAGAGCAGATCTTGGAGATCAAAATAAAGTTGGATAGATGAGGGGAAATTTTAACTAATGGGGAAAACAGAACATAATTACATTTTTTTGGATGAAGGACAAAAGTGAAATTCATTGATCAAATCTGATGAAGAAATTTGTAGCAAATGATTCTATTATATACGACCTGCAACTTAGACATCACAATAGTGAAACTTACAGGTAGCTTAGATATGTATTTATCCAAATCATAGTGAAAGTACACGTGTTATATTGTCATTGGTACCTAGAGTTGGTGGACCTTTCTGTTGTGTTAGTTATTAGTTGTTAATTAGTCAGAGTTTTAGTTTTTCTAATTTTTCTAGCTTTGTATTCTCTGCTTCTTGTATGTATGAGCAAAGATTGAGTTATCAATGATAAATCAGAGAAAATTATCACATTCTTGATCTCCAATCACAAATTTAACATGATATGAGAGCTAAATCAGCCCATTTTCCTTGGTTTCCTAGTCTGTCTTTCTTCTTTTTTGATTGAATGAGCATAGCAAATTGGTTCATTGTGGATCTCCTAATTCTATCTTGTTCATTCCTCAAAATTCTTTACTTTTCTTCGATTCAATCTTGATTGTCAGATTGATTGCCTTCAATGGCAGCTTCTTCAACATCTGCTCCAATACCTTCTCCAACCGAAGCTTCAACTGGAGAATATGCTTCAAACCCTTACTATTTGCATATTGGGGATAATCTAGGCACTATTCTTTGTCACTCAACTTTTCATGGACGACAATTACAACACCTAGCGTAGATCTTTTCTCATGGTATTGACTGCCAAAAAAAGATAGGTTCTGTAGATGGAAGAATCTTACAACCCTTGGATTCATTGAGCACAATGATTAATGCATGAAGGCATTGTAACACCATGTTTGTTTTTGAGTCAACCCCGAAACTTAACATTGACCTAAAGAAGACAATGGATACATCTACATTTTTAAAGCATACACAATAAACAAAGTCCAAAGTCCAAGAGAAAGACTATTAAGTTAGTAAAAAATTGAATCTACCCACCCTTGGATTACGAAGGGAGACTAGGCGTGTGGTGAAGGGAGAGATAATACATCCAGCCATGTGTAGAACTCGATCAAGCTTTTTCACCTAGTATGCACTTAGATGACTTCTCTCATGGTAATTGATGGACAGAGTAATTACCCTCGTCCAGGAAGAGCCAACCTGGACAAAGACAGGACACCATGAAAGCCACCATTCAATGCCTCGGTGGTTACATATCAGCAAGGAGATCGTTAGAGCCCTCATAAAGACCAAGTAAAGACTTGAGACGTTACCTAAGCAGGCTTTCATTCACCATTTAAGGAGAGCAACGGCTACTAAAGAAAGCCTATATATACAAACCTACAAAATCCCAAAAGAGGTACACGCATTCTACTCATTCTTACTTTGACCAATAAGTTCTCTCTATTATTCGAGATCCATTCATTGACTTTGTCATCGGAGACTTTGTGGCTAGCACCACACTAGTGACCAATCAGAGAGGACTTTATTCTTAACCCAATAGGAATGAGGACGAGCCCGTGCTAATCCATCTAGACGAACCAATTCAACTGACGATTTTGGCATCATTAGTTTGGTGCGGTCTGAAACGAAAATTTCGTACTTCGGTCCAAAAGTGCAGTTCCATTCAATCCTAAAGCTCAAATGGAGTCCAGCACGCCAAAATATTCTGCAGCACTAGCCCTACAAATCCAAACACTCACAGCCAACATAGAGGAGCTTACAAGATAGAACCGGGAGATGAGGTTGCAAATACAGCAAGAGGAGAATCGTTCTGGGACTAACTGGAATGACAATGAAGATAGCCACAGAAGGAACAATCACCAACGACTAAATACCCCTAAAGAAGCAAATTCAGACCTCTTTAGGGAAATGAGGAGAGAGATGGGCGAGTTGAGAAGTGCAATAAGGGAGAAAACGAATCAAAGCTTGGATGGAATGGTTAGAAGGACAGATTCGCCCTTCATAGTGAAGGTTTTGGAGTGCCCCATGCCCTCGAAGTTTCTTCTTCCACAGCTCGAGTCGTTCGATGGTCTGAAAGATCCGCTAGATCACATCACCACCTTCAAAACGACTTTGAGCCTGCAACAGCCCCCAGACGAGGTACTGTGCCACTCCTTCCCTACCACTCTCAAGGGAACAGCATGAGTGTGGTTTATTAAGCTAGCGACATCATCCATTGACAACTTCGAACAACTAAACAATTATTTTGTACGCCATTTTGTCGGTGGACAACACTCAAAAAGGCATGTGGGCCATCTACTCACCATCAAGCAAGGAGAAAAGGAGACCCTAAGGTCGTACGTGAAACGCTTTACAAGAGAAATCCTAGAGATTGACAAAGCAGACGACAAAGTGCAATTAACCACCTTCAAAACCAGATTAAAATCCAGAGAGTTCGTGGTTGCTCTCGCGAAAAGCCCTCCGAAGACGATGGTAGAAATGCTGTTGAAAGCTCAGAAGTACATGAATGGATGTAAATCACTGACGAAGCCAGGTGATAAAATTCCTTAGACGGATGTAAATCACTGATGAAGCCAGGTGATAAAATTCCTTAAATGGATGTAAATCACCAAAAAAATGCTAAGTGATAAAATTCCTTAGACGGATGTAAATCACTGACGAAGCCAAGTGATAAAATTCCTTAAAAGGATGTAAATCACCTAAAAAAATAAGGTTAAGTGATAAAATTTCTTAAATGGATGTAAATCACTGACGAAGTCAAGTGACGAAATTCCTTAAAAGGATGTAAGTCACAAAGGAAAAATAGTTAAGTGATAAGATTCCCTAGACGAATGTAAATCACTAAGGAAGCCAAGGGATAACATTTGTTCAAATGGATCTCCTAAATAGAAGTTAAGTGATAAAATCCCTCGATGAAAGCATATCATAAATGAAATTAAGCGAAAATCCCTGCGAAGGCACAAATCACACGTGGATCACCAAGAACGTCGAAACGACAACTAGGGAAGAATAAAAGAGAGATAGAGTAACCGCCAAAGGTAAGGGAAAACAAACTATAGCATAAATATGTAAAAAGGTTGGCCCATGATCAACGTTTAAAGCCCAAAAACATACTGGGCAAACAGATTGTCTTGAAAATAGAATATAAAGCCTAAAAGACACACTGGGCACCCAAAAAATAAATAAATAAAAGAGGAAGGCAACTTGATAAACTTGCACATGGCTAAGTAGCAGCTTTGTCACCACCAGTTGCAGGAGCTACAGGAGTACCCTCAAATCCACGACCAACTCCTCCTGTGCGCTCTCTTCGGGAACCACAACAATAACTCGGGAAGCTTCATCCATCTCCATCTCTCTATCAACCGCCTTGAAGTCTAAATTCTCCAAATCTACTCCAGAAAGGTGTTTGACAAAGTACCGCCAAAGGAGTTCGAAGCCCTTGTAATACCAACTGAAGAGCACAGTGTTGTACTCCTCAGTCTGTTGAAAGGCCTCAACAGCATTGGCAGCCACGGTTTTAACTTTCTGAGTTACAACCTGAAGTTGCTCGTCCTTCTCCATGGTCAGCTACTTCTCAACATTTAATTCATCAGCTAGAACATTAGCCTTCTCTTTGGCGATATTGTCTTCATCCATAGTAGAGATCAGATCCCTCCTCAGTTTGGCATTTTCAGCTTTCAAAGCCTCCACTTTGGACCCCGCCGATGCTGCCTTCGCATCGTGACCCAAATACTTGAATGTGATGTGAATTGTCTCCCCCAACACCTTAAAAGAAAAAAGTTATATGAGACACTGAACCTTCAAACAGTGTACTCTCAATAAAATGTGTATATATAAAATAAGGATAATGAGGGGTATAAGTACAACACCTAAATCAACTTGTGAATGTGGCGACTCATGATCTCGTTGGAAGGCATGCCCGAAAGCAACTTTAGATCCTTGGCAGTAAAGGCGTCCTGCGCCCTCGTCAAAGCCAGGCCAGTGTCATCCCAAACACTAGACGACCGAGAACCCACTTTCTCCTTGCCTTTTTCTGTGACCCGTTGCCTCTTCGGATGAGGAGTGATCTCCTCCACCGAAGTAGTAGGAGAAGCGGCCCTCGTAGTCTCAGGGATGGAGGTAACAGGGGTGATTGGAGTTCCCTTCTTGACCACCCGCACCACCTTCTTCCCAAGACTCGAGAGGGGCTCGTTCTTCCTAGACGAGAAAAAGCAGGATGGACGAGCCAAAAATATGACTTACTATTTTCTTCAATTTCAATGGCGCGTAGAACAAAAGAGGAAGGCTTTGGACCAAGGTAGTGATGAGCCAATGTTCTCGGGTTAACCCAGTCGTCAAAGTTGTCAATCGTCTTTATGTATTTGGTGTTAGCGTTGACACGCGCTTTGTATCTGCTCTTAAGCTTTGGACGCTTCTTAATTGCATAGACACAACAAATAAAAGGTTAGTAACAAACCAAGGAAAAAGAAGAAAAGGAAGGAACTAGCAAAAGAATAATCAGAAAGACAACGCACCTAGACTCGGGGCCTTCCAAAGACGAAGCAACCTAGGGACTTCGGCCCAAAAATCATCAGAAAGAGTCTCCCATCCGTCTCTAGACACGAAAAAGAATCGTGACTTCCAATACTGGAAAGACGAGGGAAGATTAGTAACGATCCAAGCCTTCCTGAGCCAAGGCACGAGTTCATAATACCTGTACTCCTTTAACTCCTTTAGACAATATAAGTGAATGAATTTGTCCAGCCTGATCATATCCCCCTCAGTGACGATCATCCAAATCTCCATACAGCTGACCACTATCCTCCACGAGTTCAGCATAAGTTGCCTAGGAGCGATGTTAAAATGGTTCAAAAGCTTCATGATAAAAGGGTGGATGGGAAACCTAAGGCCACACTGAAAAGTTGCCTCATAAAAGCACACCTCCCTATGTGAGAAGTGGCAAGCTCTTTCCCCTTCATGAGGAAGACGAATCCTAACCCCCTAGGGAAACTAAAACCTATCCCTGAACCTAAAAAGAGTTTCAACATCCAGAGCGCATTACTCACTAAGGGCATGGAAAGGCCTGACCTCCCTCCTACCAAAAGCAGCGGTATCTACCTCCACCTAAACAGGGTCATCACTGGTGGACAACCCAGTCTCCAATTCACTAGATCTCACCTCAGACATGACCCCTCGATCACCAACCAACTCCTCAAACCAATTAACAGACTGACATAGTAAAGGGAGCAAATCGGTGAACACTAAACCTAAGCCGTTGCCCCCAGACACAAACCCTTCAATTGAGAGGCAATAAGTACGGAAAGAACCTAAGGACGGCCCTAAGCGAACAAAGAAAAATTAAATAGAAGGACAAAGCCAGCTAACCTCAAAGCTCTCAACCATGAAAAAAAAAAAAGGAAAAATGGATGAAATTCCTATCCCAAAACGAAAAAGGAAAGACAAGCAATTTTCACTACAAAGAATAAAAACAAGGGAAAAGAAACCGTACCTCAAAAGAACAGTCCCAGAAATGAAAAAGGTGACGAAGACCTAAAAACTTGAAGAAGGAAGGAACAAAGCAATAATGGCGCAAAGAGAGAGAAAAAGTAAGGGAGAAAGAGAAAACCAAAGCGGTTTAAAAAGTTGGGCTCGAAAAACTGTAAAACGGTGAGAAACCCAAAGGTCCCTTGAATAAAGCATTGATATCCACCAATCAGAATGTGCCACGTGGCCATAACACGTACGACGCCGCCACTCCGCCTTATTCTTGAAGACAACAAAAATACCAAGAGTCTCTAACAAGTAAAAAGAGTTTTCATATTCTCAAGGTCATCATTACATGTAAGGACGACCTCGGAATAGGGGGACAACTAATGGACAAAATAATTACCCTCATCCAGGAAGAGCCAACTTGGACGAAAACAAGACACCATGAAAGCCACCATTCAATGCCCCGGCGGTTACATATCAGCAAGGAGACTGTTAGAGCCCCCATGAATACCAAGTAAAGACTTGAGACGTTACCTAAGTAGGCTTTAATTCACCATTTAAGGAGAGCAACGGCTACTAAAGAAAGCCTATATATATAGACCTACAAAATCCCAAAAGAGGTACACACATTCTACTCATTCTTACTCTTACCAATAAGTTCTCTCTGTTATTCGAGATCCCAAGATGTGAATGGAGAATAATATATATATATATATATATATATATATATATTTATTTATTCACACATTCTCTCCTTCCCAAATTGTTGCTATTGTTTAGAAAATTCAACTTTTTAAAGGAACGCCATTTAATATGTAGCCTTTTAATTAAAAATGTTCAAGTTTTCAAAACTACCCTCATTAATTTAAACTCAAGAGAAAAAATAGTATTGACTTTTTAAATAAAATAAGGAGTAAGATATGAAATATATTTGTTTACCTTTCAAAAATGACTACATTTTAGGACATCTCAAAATATAATAGAAAACCAACAATTCAAGGCGAGGGAATATATTTTTTACTTCTTTTTTTTTTTTTAATTATTAGTTTTTTGGATTTTTTTTTTTTAAATCAAAACTACACTTAACATAGAGCATCAAACATAACTTAATGGAATATATGAATTGAATAAACTTGAAAGTAAATAATTGAATTAAACAAAAGTGAAATTTAAGACTGAATTGAATTGAATTTTAGGTAAAATTAGAGTACGTAATTTGTAATTTAGCCAAAATTCACTACCAAAAAAAAAAAAACAGTGCTATAGCACTAGATTTGACCACAAAAAAACCTAACACTTTTTTTTTGGGACATAAAAACAGGCTGACTTTATAATTATAGCATAAAAGCATACTATAAGACCACGACTAATTATTATTTAAATCTAAATAAAATTGCTGTGGGGATGGGGTGTTTCTGCGGCAATATCAAAATGGGTCATTTTTGAATGCTTCAATCATGGATTTGGCACCCATCACATGTCCTCCGACATAAGGCCATTGCTGTTGTTCAAACGTTGGCTTTGCTTCTGTTAATACTGCTAGTGTATTATTAAGGTTGTAATCAGACGAGAAATAGTGGAGGAGGAAAAACGAGATGATTTTGTATTTCATTTTATTTCTTTCTTTTAGGATAGGTTTTTTTTTTGTGGGGGGGGGGGGGGTTAAGTTTATTATCCTATCTTGTAGACCTTAGGCCTATTTTGCACGTGCAGTATAGAGAGAGACATACCATCATAATCCCTTTTGTCGATTTTGCATATTGCTTTCAAAGTATCCCAAGCAATTTTGGCCGAACTAATCCGTCGAATCACAAAACATACGCGTGGCTCGCATGAAATTTGGATCACGTGTAAAGCCAGGGCATTCTTCTTGGTCCAAGCCTTGAAAGCAGCTTCATCATCTTCTTGTTTAGGACATTCGTCGGTTGCTTTAACAATGTCCCAAAGATCTTGAGCAATTAAATAGGTTCTCACTTGAACTTTCCAAACCAAATAATTGTTTACATTAAGAACTTCACTTACAGCTGCACTTGAGGCTGTCCTTGATTCCATCTTTAATCTGTCAATGTACCAACATGGTGTTAGGATCGGAAATTCAGAATACACTTTGGCAATCAAATCCAGTTAGAATATAATCCGATCAGGTACAGGTTTAGAATCGGGGCAACTAAAATTGTTGTCATTTTCTTTTAAACATTTGCAGCCTTTTATGGGTCGGATCAATTCAAGATGTTATGTCATAACTTTTGTCCAAATGGTTCCAAAAAATAATGTGAACACGTGTTATAGATAAAACATTAAAAAAAATGAAAATTAAATATCTCATAAACATAACTATATACTTAAACTTTAAGGATAGAATATAACCTAATGGATAAAGAGAAAATAAATAAATAAATAAATAATTGGAACAAAAAAAACTACAATAAATTTATATATATATATAAAAGACTACTCAATATTAGTAACAAATCTAAAATTAAAAATATTTATATTAGAGAATTGCACATCAAACTATTTGTCCGTTTAGAACCCCCTCTATCTAATTAGCCCTCTCTCACTATTCCCCCTCCCAAAAAAAAAAAAAAAAAAAAAAAAAAAACAAGAACAAAAACAAAACCAAAAAAACTTCCAAACTAACCATAAACTTGTATTTACACTGCCAAATAACTCAATAAATCGTTATTCTTTTTTCTTTAGGCGGATTTAAGAGGGTGAAGACACTTGCCCAAGTTTGAAGAAATAACCAAAGTCTAATTATTATGCCAGAGGTAAGACCATTTGGTGGGTTTGGGGTGGGGCTTGGGTTAGAATTTATAAATTGGTAAATAAATAAATAAAAAAGCAAGACCATTAATAAAAGGGTAAATTGCAAATTACATCTCTAAAGTTTGAGGTGTTTGGATTTTACACTCAGAGTATCAAAATTTGGATTTTACTCCCTAAAGTTTGGGAGTATTTGAGTTTTATACCCTAACATTTCAGAATTTGGATTTTACTACTTAAATTTTAGAGGTGTTTAGATTTTATACCCCTAAGTTTAAGGGTGTTTAGATTTTATATCTTAAAGTTTCAAATTTTGGGGGTGTAAAATCCAAACACCGCTAAACTTTAGAGGGTAAAATCCAAATTTTGAAATATCAGGGTATAAAATCCAAACATTCCCAAACTTTAGGGATAAAATCCAAATTCTAAAACTTTAGGGTATAAAATCCAAACACCTCCAAACTTTAGGGGTGTAATTTGCAATTTAAATCATCTGTTCTGTTTAACCCCCGAAAACTGTGATTTTGCTGTTTTTAGTCATTTTTGTTTCCTTAAAAACTTTTTTCTCAAAAGTCAGAATAAAATCTCACTTGTTTTGGGACGACTCTTAAGATCAGTAGTTTATGATTTTGCATTTAACTCAATTTTACCATTTTTGGTTAAATTCAGTACTTTGCCACTTAATCTCATAATTAGTGTGAATTAGAGTTTCAAACGTTTCCTAATCGTACTAGGGTTTTACTTTCTTGGTATTTATATGTTTTATAGTCTCCAAAGACAAATTAGATTATTATCAATAAATACAGACATTTTTTCAATTTCCTTCTCAGTAAATTCCAATTTATTATCTTGTGAACTCAAAGAACCTCTCGTAGATTTGAGGTTCACTATCGAAAATTAACAGTTTAGTTTCTATCCATTAAAAAGAGCATTATGTGTGCTTTCTTCAGGCTTCTGCCACATCACTTTGATAAGCTACTTTTTTTTTTCTTTTTTTGGTTGCGGAGTGACTTCCCTAAGCTACTTGCATTCTACTAACTAACGTTAATCATTTGGTACTCCTTTGAAAATGGAACATCCAAAGTATTGAGAGTTAGATAGATGTCTTTATGGGCCAAAATGGGGATATACCCCTTTCGCCCAAAAGTTCTAGCAAAATGTCTGCCCCCTTTTTGAAACTATCTAGTGATATGTCCCTATTTTGAAACTTGATTTTCTAAAAATCGAGTTTTAGGCTGCGTTTGTTTTAGTGTAAAATATCTTCCGAGTGTAAAATAATTTCAAGTGAAAATATTTTCTGGAAAGGAAAATATTTTCTGAAAACAATTATATTAGAAAACAATTTCCAATGTTTGGTAACATTCTGAAAATGCTATTTTCCTACAAATTTTTCACATTTTCTCAGCTTCCAAACACATTTTATAACAGAAAATTTTGAAATATACACTTAACACAACCAAAAATCCAAATAAAAAACATTTATTCACAACATATACATGATATACTGGTGAGAGGAGGAAGAAAGAGTAAGAGATTGAGGGAAAGAGAGATAGATCGGGTAAGAGAGAGATCGGGGTGGATGGAGGACAGTGGCGGCTAGATCGGATGGGTTTGGGGGTGGAGTGGAGATCAGAACAAAAAAAAATCGCCCCCTTCCTCAAACAAAACACTAGTTGTGAGAGAGGTGGAGAGAGATGGCTTGAGAGAAAGAGATGGGTAACGGCGGTTCGAGCTTGGGGCTTTGGGCAACGAGATCGGTAGTTTGATCTAGAGGTGGTAACGACGGCAGGGGTGGGTGGTGGGTTGTAGATCGGTGACATGTAGTTGAAGATTCGGCCTTGGTTGGTCAGAGGGAAAGAGAGAGAACGAGGGAGGAAGAGAAGAAGGACGATAGACGGAGCTTGCACGACGACCAAAGCTTGCACAGCGGTCTGATTCCTCTGGTGCTCTCTCTCTCTCTCTCTCTCTCTCTCTCTCTCTCTCTCTCTCTCTCTCTCTCTCTCTCTCTCTCTCTCTCTCTGGGTTGTTGAGTTCTGAGTGAGGCTAGAAAACAATTGAAGGTAAAATAACTATGGATTTGGTTTTACAGGGTTAGGGGCTCTATTTTCTGGTCAATTGAAATTTATTTTCAATTTGACTGAATTTTCATGCCTACCCAAACACCCTCAAGGGTGTAAAATATTTTTTGGATTTCCTTTACTGCCGAAACAAACGCAGCCTCAATGTAAAACTCGATTTTTAGAAAATCGAGTTATATGCAAATTGAACTAAAAAAAAAAAATTGTGTAACTCGAGTTCCAGTTCCTTACTAAAATTCGATTTTAAATAAATTGAATTTCAAAACAGAGACATATCGCTAGGTAGTTTTAAAAATGAGGCATTTTGTTAGAACTTTTAGACGAAAATGGTATATCCCATTTTGGCTAAAATGTACTAGTTTTGGGAAAGTGGTGTTTCTCTACGCAATGGTGTTTCTTCCCAGAGTTCTTTCCGATGCTTTTTAGCTGGCTATCAGGGAGGTTTTTTGTTTTGAGAAAAAGCTATCCGTGAGCTTAGATATTTTAAGTTGTATTTCCTGGTTGTATTAAATTCAAAAAAAAAAGGAAGAAGAAGTAAAAAGTCAGCATTATATTTTATGGTTCTTTATTATTATTATTATTATTATTATTATTATTATTATTATTATTATTATTTTAAAAAAACGCTATCACGTATCAACTCAAAAAATGCATCTACGCCTATAAATGCAAAAGCTCGTAGTTATAAGTCATCACGGCTGAGCTGAATTCCTGCTGCAAGAGGATTAGATAAAATAGGAAAACCTATATCTGGCCGAACTACCCAGGCAAACAATCCCATGACTTCTTTTTTTCTTTTTGGGACAAATTATATCTTTTTTTATTAATACAAATTATATTTTAAAACTACACAATTTAGAAGTGGTTTCAAATTAAATCTTATACTTTTACTAGCTTCGAATTTAATCCTACAATTCAATTTAAGTCTTTTTTTTATTTTTTTATGAACAATTCAATTTAAGTCATAGACCTATTTATAATTAGATTTTACCTGTTCTAATTTTGTGATAAGTACGGTTTAATTTAAAATTACTTCTAGCTTATTGAAATGTATTTGTTGACTATTTAGAGTCTGTTTGAATAGAACTTATTGTTGAAAACTGAAAACACTGTAGTAAAATAATTTTAAAATGTGTGAATAGTACCGCGGGACCTATTTTTAATGAAAAAGTTGCTGAAAAGTGAAATTTGTGGGTCCATGAACAGTGCACGGATGCACTGTTCACAAAAGACTGAGTCAACAACTGCAGCTGAAAAAAAAAAAAAAAAAAAAAAACTGAAAACGCTGAAACGCAAAACGCAGTTTCAGTGGAATCCAAACTCCCTCTTAAAATTACTTTTAACATATTTAAAATTTTGGTGCATTTTTTATCTCTACATTTTAGCCATATTTTCATTTTGACTATATTTCCATTTTGGTTTCTATTTTTTTTTCCTGTGTATAGTCCCTAATATTGAAAAGCATTATTGTTTTGGTTCATTCTGTTATTTCACCAATAAAAATAGGTTATGTGCAGAGTGTACTGTTGACCAGTAAAATAAAAAATATAACTTTTCACATCAATAATGATAAAATTTTTCACATCATCATCCACGTTAGCATCTAACTTAAAAAATTTATTTTATCAATTTTAACAAAATTTAAAAAAAAAAAAAAATGGAATTTAGATCTGGGTTCGTCTTGATTAAGAACAAACAATACCACAAAACCCAGATTTAAATGTAAACACAAGAATACAAACCCAAAAAATTCAAATTCAAAAACAAATCCCAATCCAAATAAAGACATAAACACAAACATAATATAATATTCACTTCATTCAAAATGTTCGTCATTTTCCATCTTTTTCTCAGTAGCCAAATAGGAAAGAACAAAATAAACAAAACTAGATCTACTGGTTTTACACCAAAAATAAAAAACAAAAAAGCAGAGAGAGAGAGAGAGAGAGGTGGGGGTGAATGGGTGAGGCTCAGATTCCTTGGTTTTATACTTGAAACTCTCTCCCTCTCTCTTCTCTCTGTCTCTACTAATCAAACACCTATGGGCCGATCTGATACACGTTACTTTTGCTCCCCTTGTGATGGCTGTGGATGAGCTAGTTCCTTTGCTGTTAGCTCCTCATAACAATTCCAATGATTTTGATCTGATTCATGGGTCCTAATCTAGTTGGTGGGCGATGGTGGTGTGTGGGTTTGGTTTGTGGCTGACAGTGGAGGTGATTTGGGTTTTGGTTGTATTTGATTACGTTGGTGTATGGTGTTTGCTTATGGCAGTTTTCGTTGATCTGGGTTTGTGTTTAGTTTGCTCATGGGAATTTTTATTGATCAGGGTTTGAGTTTGGAACTTTTGGGTTGGCATTTTGTTTGATCAGGAGATCTGAAATTGGGGAAGCTAGAAGAATAGGTCTGTAATTTGGATTTTTCTTTGAAACATAGGGTCCGTTTGGATAGAACTTATTGCTGAAAACTGAAAACTGAAAACTGAAAATACTGTAGCAAAATAATTTTAAAATGTGTGAATAGTACCGTGGGACCCATTTTTAATGAAAAAATTGCTGAAAAGTGAAATTTGTGGGTCCGTGAACAGTGCACGAATGCACTGTTCACAGAAAATTGGGTCAACACTTGCGGCTGGAGGAAGAAAAAAAAAAAAAAAAAAAAAAAAAAAAACCAAAACGCGGACGCAGAAACGCCTATCCAAACTCCACCATAGACACATACAAACACACGCACCATCAGAGAAGAAAAAGAAACATATACAAACACGAACATGTGCACTAACAGAGAAGTACACATGCACCAAGAGAGAGAGAGAGAGAGAGAGAGAGATGAGATTAATTTTCTTTTGATCCGTGTTTATATGGAAAGAAAGAAGAAAAAGAAACAAATACACACACCAACAAAGAGAGAAAGAAGGAGTGAGAGTGGGTTTGGGTCTTCTTGTTCTTCATCAACGTGAACTCATATCTAAATTCCAACATTTTTTTTGTTTTTTATTTATTTTATTTTTTTAAGTGATAAATTAATTTTTTAAGTTAGATGTGATGTGGATAATGATGTGACAATTTTTATTATTAATTTAATGGCCATATAGGTATTCTGTGCCAACAGTGCACTTTGGCTAAAAAGTAGGTTATTTCTGTTAGTTAAATCATGGGAGAGATCAGAATGACAAAGCTTTTCAATTTCAAGGACTACAGAAAATAAAAAAGTAAAAAGTAAAATGAAAATAAGGTCAAAATATAATAATTTGACATCAATTAAAAATTTTCCATGCTTAAAAAATTGCTGGCTCCTTTTCTATGCATTTTTATAATAACGCAAGTTTCAAAAATTATTTTTAAAATATAAATATTATATAAATTTAATTTATTACAATAATAATCATCAAATAGTGTCCTTGCATATGTAGGATTGATGTTTAAAACTAGTACCATAATTAAAGTGGAATTAAAATAGAAATTTATTGGTGTGATTTTTTTTTTCCATTTTAAATTTTAGTTATTTTATATAAAAAAAAACTTAATTTTTTTTTTAGAATCGGGACAAAGGAATTTTAATCATTTAGAACTACTTTTAGTCCAGTATAAGTATTTGAAAGTAATTCAACTTCTCTTACTAGCTATGTTCAAAATAAACTTCTCTTACTAGCTATAACTTTGTAACTCATATATGTAAACTTTAATGAAAATTTCCCATAATTTAAAACTAGTATTACCTTTTCAATAATTTTTTTCATAATGACTAAATTTCTTAACTTAGTTAAAACTTGAAGTACATGTTTTATTTTTTATAAAATGGACAACGGACATTTTTATTAAAAAACTTAAGAGGTGTTAATTGAACTATAAAGTAAATAATTTGCGTAATAAAAGTTAGCAAAATTCATTCTATAGCTTAAAATTTTAAGTTAAGAAGAAAATATCAAGTATATAAAAAAATAAATAAGATATTTTCAATGAATAAATTAAATTCAAAAGTGAAATTCGATGGTATCATAATGAATGTTTCACACGTGTTCAGTTATAGCTAATTTTAAATGCATTTGAGCATATAGAGGTGATTAAAAGCTAGTAATACAAAGTCAGCAAACTAACCTGAAAAGCTGAGCTGAGTTCCTGGTCCAAGAGGACTGGATTGATTGTGGTGAAGAAATATTTTCTGGCCAACGCCGAAAGATAAAATGGGAAAATTGTGGTTGTCAAAAGCCCATTAGAACTTTCAAATGGACTGCATGTGTTTCAAGACAAGATTTGGTGTTGCACCGACCTCTTCTCACTTCAGAATCGATGCTTAGAAAGTCGGTCTAGAAAAACGTGAATTTAATAGCAAAAAAAAGGAAAAGAAGTGATGGTTAAGTATGTTGTAAATAATAAAATAATGTTAATATGTGTAAATAAGAATGTGATGTTGCTCCAATCAAATATGGCCAAATTGACAATTTGTCAAAAACATGGTTACGAGTTTTGTATCTTTGGCATCTCTTTTTAGTTGGCAATAGGTTACCAAATATCTTGATTCATTATTTGTCTGAGTAGGCTTGGATCGGTCTTTATTCTTTAGAGGATTTTATTATTATTAACTAATGAATAAAGACAGATCTAAAGAAAAAGAGGTCCTAGCCTACTCAGACAAATAAAGAATCAAGTCTGTAGTCTTTAGTTGAAGTAAGGTATGTTCCATCTTCTATGGTGGATTCGCAGATTGGGATTCATCATCAGAGTGTTTTTACCTTTTAGGATTTTTACTCATGTTGTCTTTATTATACACAAATCATTGTGATTTAAACTAGTCTTGGTTCCATGAATTTTGTTTAGGGAGTCATTAAAAAAGTTTTAATAAAAAAAGAACTTGAATATATATAATCATCAATAAAAAAAAAAAATAATACGTGAAGTTTTACAATTTTATTTTACAAAGTTTTCAAATTTTGAATGTTACATGATAATTCATTATGAGTATCTATTGCCAATGTACATAGCTATGAGCTTATGATCATTTTATTTTGTTAAGTTTATCTAGCATTTTTATCTTTATACAATTGTTATTATCTATTTGACTTTTTTTCATAATAAAAATACTTTAGATTAAATGACTAATCTCAACTCATTGATTCCGTATTAATTATTGACACACACAATCACACCTATTCATATTTCATACATAAAATTATACACTACGTGTCTATTTAACCAATCAAATGCTTGAATAATCATTAACTTTACTATTTTTCTCTTGAATTTTACTAACTTTATAACAAAAAGTTATTATAATATGATAACAATACATACACATGTAAAAAAAACCCTCTCTATTTCCTAATTATTAAATTATATAAAGTAATATTTATATTTATATTGTAGACGCAAACATCCATACACATCATAATTTACACAAATAACATTATAACAAAAAGTAATGTATACAATCGATATTAGACGCACTCATACACATATAATATAAATTTATAAAAATGAATTATACTTACAATTCACAAACACTTACTCTTTACTCTTATGTGGCGTTTGGTACGGGAAATCCACATTACTCCTGGCATCCAGATTCCTAGGAATGTGATTTCTAGGAATCACATTCCTAGGAATGTAGCTATTCCTATATTTGGTTTCATTGGGAGATTCCTAGGAATGTGAGATAATAATGTTTGGTGTATTCTTAGGAATCTTAAATGAATTATTTGTTTTTCTCATTTTGTCCTTAGATTTGAATGTGAAGTACTAAGCCCTTTAAAAAAAAAAAAAATCTTCCTTTAAATAAATAATGAAAAAATATATATAAACTATTAATTAGTCCTTAAAAAAAATATCTTACTCTAAATAGATAGATAAAAAACATTATATAAACTATTAATTAGCAACACATCATTAAAACTGTGATCTAACATTTCAAAATGACAAGAATAATACAAAAATAACTATTAGCAAAGTTATTTATCTTGTTTATGTTGTTTTGGCGGAAAAAGATAAAGAAAAGATAGAAGATATTGATAATTTGTTTTATAATTTATCTTAATTACTTAAATGATAAGGAAAAATGGTTAAAATTGTCAATTTATAAAAAATATAATTTTTTTAAGCTTGGGAATCTGGATTCCCACCTGTTTTAAAGGAAATCCACATTCCTACTGAGAGGGGTTTAAGGATTCCCCTGACATCTGATTCCCTAGCGTAATTTGCAAACAAACATAGGAATCTTTAAACATTCCTAGGAATCCTAAAACATTACTCCGTACCAAACGCCACCTTAGAGTCAAAAATACTTGTAATAAGAGTGTGCAAGATTTAAGTCAGGGTGTAAAAAAAAATATTTTTAAGAATAAATTATAGTTTAAACTAACAAAAAAAAATTTATATATATATATAACTTTTTTTTTTTTTTTAAGTCGGAGGGTTCATTTGAACCCCCTAAATAGGCTGTAGCACTACTCCTAATTTGAATCTTGATCAATTAACTACCTGATTAATATGTGAACCAATTGTTTAAAATAGGTAGTTAAGGCATTTAGGGATTTAAACCGTAACTTTCATAGTTGTTTGCTATGTATTGGTAAAAAATTACTTGAAGAATTTTATATATATATATATATATATATATATATATATATATATAAAATGATAGAATTTGAATTTATGACATCTGTTTTATGATAATTGTCATTTATCATTAAGACAACACACTTTGATTTTGAATTTATAAAAAAATTACCTGAAGAAAGTCGACGCTGCTTTTGCTATAACCTTTGCTATATAGGACTTCACTTCACCAAATGGACCATATAATGGTAAAGACATACCTACATGACATAATATCTTCATTATTGGTTTTTTTCTCTAAATTTTGCACAATTTAAGGAACTTGATAAAAAAAAATTAAAAGCCTTTTATTTTATATTATAGATCTAGATGTAGATAATCTAGAGATAAAAAGCAGACCTGCCATCTAGGGGCCGAGTTAAATCAAAAAAATAATCTTCTCTGTGTGTGTATATATATATATATATATTTATAACAAAAATATTTATATCATTGGTAAAAAAAATATTAAAATTTTTTTTCATCAAGTCAATTTGTAAGTAGTATCTTGTGAACTCTCTTTTAATCATATTAATCATAACTAATTTTCTTTAAACATTTCAGAATAAGAATTTTTTTGTTAAAGAAATTAGAGATTACACTGTTAAAGCGCGCTAATAGTTTTAAACTTTATGAAACATATATAAATATTATCAATTTGAAATAATTTAAATAACAAATAACACTTTAATCTTTACATACTTAAACCTATACCGGTAATAAGATAAGCCAAAGAAAACCCTTATTTTTCATTTTCATAGATAACAAATGGAATGAGGATCTCTAAAACTTAACCGCAAAATCCATAATCTTCATTTTTCTAAAAATACAAGAATAAAGTTTGGTGTCCGTATTATTAATTATCCCAACATAATAATAATAATAATAATAATAATAATAATAATAATAATAATAATAATAGCTCTTATTTTTAAAAAAATAAAGGGGGCTTCAATTAAAGAGGGAAGCATATTGAGTATACTTTGGTTGGATGAGTTATGCATAATGTAATAGTTATAGGAATAAAAAATAATGGTTTATAAAAAAAAGGAATAAAAAATAATGCATTAGCTGTTTACCATACTTAACTATTTTAGGAACATCTATACCTTAAGTTGGGAATTGGGTTTGGAATTTGGACCACTATCAGATCAGTGTGGGTTATGGAATTTCTATCGGATCAGGGCTCTTGTACACTTCTTGAAACTTGGGTCGGCTTTGAACAATGGATCTCACTTTCAGAGTTGGGCTTTGGCTTTCAGGCTTCAGCCGAAACCCAAATTGTCTGGGAATTGATGTAAGAGTGCGAGTGAAGTGAACTGCTTGTGAGTGTTGGAATGTTTCGTCCATGTTATATGCTTGTGCGGGTTGCTACCTGCTGGCGTGGTGTTCAAGTTGAAGGCGAGGTAGTGGTTTGATTATTTGACTTTCGAGTTTGTGGCAGCGATTGTTGATGGTATGTACTGTGATATAGGTTTCGAATAATGTGTGTGAATGTGATTTGTGGCTGAGAGTACTCTGCCATGCCTTGAGTGAGTTTTCTGTATCTGAGAGCAAGGAAGATGAGATGAGGATGTGGAGTGAATGACTGTGGGACTGGTAGCTTTAATCATTGTGCTGAAGAAAGAGGGGAAAAGGATAAAAGTAATTTGACCACTGGCTAGTGATGAATCCGACACTGAAAAGGACTCTGCACATGAAGCTAAAGCATTGGCAGCCTTGTTGCAATTTTCAACACCTTTTGCACTTATACATTGGCTGTGTTTAAAGTGGTAAGCCATATGAAATTAATTTGGACCCACATGTTAATTTGTAGTGGAAAAATATATCCAGTTCATGGACACTTTATTCTGGCTTCCAGTTTTTGATGATCATGTGAGATTTCTGAATGGACCATATGGTCTACGCTCATACACTGATACATTCTCTGTCTTGTTTGTCTCTATGTTTGAAACCCAATGACAACGACGTTTTGATCAACCTGACTGAATTACCTCGACGCCGATTCTGAATAGAAAGCCTTCAGCAATATTTCCTTCATTAGGTTTCTACTATAGCATTTTCCCAATAGAATCTTCCTTGCCCAGCTTATTAAACTTTGACTTGCCTTTACCATCATTATCAACTTCTAGCTCCAAATACTAATCCACATAATACAGCCCTTCTGGATGACAAAATAAGCTGGTCTAGTTCCTCTTATTACTCATCCATGTCATTATCGCTGTGACATATCTTCAACAGTAGGACAGATTTCTAAAAGTTGTAAAATGTTGATAAAAAGATCTGAGCTGCGGTTAGCCACCCATGATTAATTTGCCCATTTGGGTACACACTGCTGCCGAACATTGTCCACAAAGTAACACATGAATTTTGGGTGATGTATATTCTATCGAGTGGGGCTAATCACAAAAATAAGAAAGAGTGGACAACGCTAAATAGAGGGATTTGAAAATCTCATGCCAAATTGTATTGGATTTTGGGTTAATTACCTTAAATCCAACTGCAAAGACAAGTAATAGGGGGCCCGTCCGGGCGAGAAAGTTGATTATTGGGATAGCCATTGGAGAATTATTTATTTTATTCATTGGCTGTAGATAAGTAATTTGATCACATGGCTAACCATGACAAATGATGACACCACTAGGTTAGCTTGACCTGCCATTCTAACATGACCCTATAAGCAATTAGATGTTGAAATTGTATCGACTGTTTAGTTTTCAAGTCATGTGTCATATAGAATTTATTTATTTATTTATAAATCTCACCTGAACACAAATTTTGTTGTCAAGCGAAAAGATAGAATTAAATCATTTTCTAAACACATAAAGGAGTGGTATGGTATGAGTATGAGGTCACATGACAAAGTAGTGAATGCTAAACTCTTGTACCTCACGTATGACTTCAAAGTTTATTAACTATTTAGCTGTTTTGGAAAATATTGTATTTATAACATAACTTGAAATAATAACTTTAGAGCCACAAAAATTTTAAAATATTTCATAGTTTTTAGGTGGCAAGTTGTTAAAAATATATAATAAAGTAATGTTAATAATGATGTTAGAAAAAAGTTTATTAAAACTTACTAACTCATCGTAAAATATATTTTATTTATAAAATTACTTTTGCTGAAAATGTGTGCTTGACTGTCTGGTCAAAAGGCAAGCAGTGGGGTCTAATTAGTCAAAGTACACTAAGGGCTTAATGATGGTATGCTTTTTTTGGTAGAATAATGATGGTAACCTACTACTTTACTATGGAAACATTGTACTCTGTGGTAGTGATAGTTTTCGTTATTTGTAATGAGCTCTCATTATAAAAGTTTATTTTAATTTTGGAGAACTTGGAGAGCTGGATGACTTCTGTACTTCATTTCATTTCTTTCTTTTAGGATTTTTTTGAGGTAAGTTTTGAAGAGGATAAAGTAAGAGACGGATTTCTCTTCGTAAAGCACGACGGAATGGTGTTGACATGATTAGGGTTGACGGATCAATACTACAAGGATACGTAGTGGACGGTTGTAACACTTGGTCTCCGTCGGTATTGATTAGGCTTCATGGATTCCTAATCAATATCAACTTGCATCTCGTGATAAGTTTGATATGGGTTTCCTTGATCTCCATACAAGCGTAAACAAAGGGAATTCTTGCGTTACACGTTTGGCCATAATCAAAAGACTCTTATATGGAAAAGAACTCTATAAGGAATGCAGAATCAAAAGAAGTATTATCCCAAAAGGAAAGGGCTTCCTGGCCAAGGCGTGGATGATAACCCTACACCAATATAAATACCCCAGAACCCTTGTAAATTAAGGTACGCATAATTAACTCGACTCTGGCACTCTAAGGTTGTAAAAAGACTCTAACTTGACATTCGGAGGGTTTTTGGCCGGCACCACACCGGTGCTCTCTGCTAGATCTTCTCTTTTCTTTTTGTAGGTGTTGTTTCGGATTGGGAGTGCTTGCAGCTTACTAGTGATTTTTTCGGCATCATCAGTTGGCATCGTTTGTGGGAAATTATTTAGCCTTTGCTCTATCCTTGAGACAAAAAGTTGCTTGGTACTTACTCGATCGATGGCAACAACCAACAATCAAGACAATGAACTGCACGCCACAACTCTAGAGAGGCAAGTCCAAACGCTTGTGGCGGCGGTTGAGCGCCTAACCAAGCAGAATCATGATTTAGAAGAGCAACTGCGGCAAAGGAATGCACACCCAAGCGCACCAGAGGAAGATCAGGAAGGTGCTAGTTTGGAGGGGAGGAACGCGGAAGGGTCTGAGGGTAGCAACGCTCCGACTAGACCGGAGCGGTAGGAGACCAACCAGCCATCCATCTCGGACACCTTACCAACTCACATAGCAGCTGAGATGCAAGAGATGAGGGAACGTATGGATGTGATGATGAACGTCTTTAGAGGACGAATCTCCAGCGACCTGGACGACCTAGTCCATAGAACAGATTCGCCTTTCACAGCGCTCGTGAGTTCTTGCCCCCTTCCCCCAAAGTTTTGCATGCCTCAGGTGGAGAATTACGACGGATCCAAAGACCCATTGGATCACTTGAAATCTTTCAAGACCCTAATGCATCTTTAGGGCGTACCGGATGAAATCATGTGTAGGGCTTTTCCCACCACGTTGAAAGGGCCTGCAAAGGACTGGTACAGTAGGTTGACACCTAATTCCATCAGCACTTTTAAGGAATTAGGCGCACAGTTCGTATCACATTTTATCGGGAGTCACCTGCATAAGAAGTCTACTGCGTGTCTGATGAACATTAGGCAACGAGAAGACGAGACTCTAAGATCATACATAGCTCACTTTAACAAGGAAGCCCTCTCGATAGACGAGGCAGATGACAAGATACTTGTAGTAGCGTTCACAAATGGGCTGCGAAAGGGTAAGTTCCTGTTTTCTCTGTACAAGAATGACCCAAAGACTATGTCCGAAGTATTTTACAGGGCAATAAAGTACATGAACGCAGAGGATGCCTTGCTGGCTCAAGAGGAAAAACCTAGGAAAAGGGAAAGGCAGGAAGACATACAATCGGACAAGGGACGGAAGATGGCTAGAACCGGAGAACGACGAGAAGATCGACGACCCAAACCGCCCACTGGAAGATTCACGAACTTCACCCCTCTCACAGCCCCAATCGACCAAGTGTTAATGCAGATCAAAGATGAAGGAATCCTGACGTTTCCCGGCAAGCTGAAGGGAGATCCGAACAAGAGGCCGAAAGACAGATACTGCCGTTTTCATGGTGATTATGGCCACGATACGACGAACTGTTATGACTTAAAACAGCAAATTGAAGCCCTTATTAGGCAAGGAAGGTTGCAGAAATTCATGAGGAAGGAGAGAACAGATCAACTCCAGGAACAAAATCAACAACGGGAGAATAAACGTCCCAGACCGCCCGTAGGAGACATACGGATGATTGTAGGGGGTACTACTTCAGCTGGGTTGTCCAAAAAGGCCAGAAAGACCCATTTGCGGATGGTTCAAAGTGTCCAATCGACAGGTTCCTCACTGAAAGAGTCACGACGAGACAACTCCAGCATCGAGTTTTCGGAAGAAGATGCGCAACGCCTTCACCACCCACATGACGACGCGCTCGTCGTCAGTATACGGGCAGGGGACTACAACATGCATCGAGTTTTGGTGGACAACGGAAGCCCAGTGGATATCCTCTACTACCCTGTGTTCTAGCAAATGGGGATTGGTAGAGAACGACTGGTCCCAGCAAATGCACCCCTTGTCGGTTTCGGAGGGACAAGGGTCTACCCTTTGGGCGTCGTCACGTTGTCTATGACGGTCGAGGATTACCCACAACAAATAACCAAGGATGTAGCTTTCCTGGTGGTCGACTGTTCTTCTGCTTATAATGCCATCCTCGGACGGCCCACTCTTAATGCATGGAAGGCTGTTACCTCTACCTACCATCTCATGGTCAAATTCCCCACCGAATACGGAGTTGGAGAGCTGCGCGGAAACCAGGTGGTTGCACGGGAATGTTACATTGCCATGATGGAAATGGATGACCATCTACAAGCAATGAGCATCGAGGAACAGAGGACGGTGGCAGAACTGGTGGAAAAGTTAGAAGAAGTACAACTGGATGATTCTAGGCCCGAACGAACCACAAGAATCGTCACCTTGGCCAACCAAATAGTCCGACAAGCGCTCGCATTATTCCTCAAAGAAAACCAAGATGTTTTTGCATGGAGTCACGAGGATATGCTGGGGATAGACCCAACGGTCATAGTTCACAGGTTGAACGTGTCACCCTCTTTCTCTCCTGTCTGACAGAAGAAACGAGTGTTTGCCCCCGAACGAGATCGAGCCATAGCAGAAGAGGTATGGAAGCTACAAGAAGTAGACTTTATACGCGAAGTGTACTACCCTGATTGGTTGGTAAATGTAGTAATGGTCAAGAAGGCTAACGAGAAGTGGAGAATGTGTGTTGACTTCACAGATCTGAATAGGGCCTACCCTAAGGATAGTTACCCACTCCCGCGTATTGACACCCTGGTAGACTCCACCGCAAGGCATGAACTTTTGAGCTTCATGGATGCCTTCTCCAGCTACAACCAAATCAAATTGGATAAGGCTGATCAGGAGAAAACCTCGTTTGTAACAAGTCAGGGGCTTTTCTGCTACAAGGTAATGCCTTTCGGCCTTAAAAACGCAGGAGCCACATATCAGAGATTGATGAATAAGATGTTCGCGCACCAAATTGGCAGAAACATGCTGGTCTACGTAGATGATATGTTGGTAAAAAACGTGCGTGTGTCTGATCACCTGAGGGACCTCTAGGAGACCTTCAATACTCTTTGGTCATACAGAATGAAGCTGAATTTGAACAAATGCGCATTCAAAGTAACCACAAGAAAATTCTTGGGATTTATGGTATCCTAGAGAGACATTGAAGTCAACCCAGAGAAAGTAGAGGCGATCATGGAATTATCTCCTCCAAGGACGGTAAAGGAAGTACAAAGCTTGACCGGGAAGATAGCAACCTTGAACAGGTTTGTATCAAGAGCGACAGGCAAATGCCTTCCATTCTTCCGCACACTAAAGAGATCATTCGAATGGACAGACGAGTGTTAAAAGGCATTTGAAGAGTTAAAGATGTATCTCTCCGCTCCGCCGTTGCTTAGCCCATCTATGCCGGGGGAAGAATTGTTCCTGTACCTTGTCGTCTCCTCAGCCGCGGTCAGTGCAGCTCTCATTAGAGAAGAAGGAAAGGTACAAAAGCCCGTGTACTTTATAAGCTAGGCGCTGAAAGGAGCAGAAGAAAGGTACCCTCAGATGGAAAAACTTGCGTTTGCTCTTGTGACCGCGGTTCGAAAGCTCAAACCATACTTTCAAGCGCATACCATAAATGTCCTGACAGATAAACCCTTATGAAGAGCAATGAGTAATCCCGAAGCTGCTGGACGGATGGCGCTATGGGCAATCGAGCTAAGTGAGTTCGATATCCGATATCAACCACGGGCAATAGTGAAAGGACAGATATTGGCAGACTTCGTTGCTGAATTCACTACTGTGAAGGATCAGGGGGCAGAAGAGACGCCCATATGGAGAGTTCATACAGACGGATCTTTCAACAAGCATGCTGGAGGTGTTGGAGTTGTACTCCACACCCCGGAAGGAGACAAGATCGAATGCATGATCCGTCTGGACTTCGCTACTACTAACAACGAAGCGGAGTACGAGGCCTTGGTAGCAGGACTGGGCCTTGCGATAGCGGTAGGAGCTAAGAGTGCAATCGTCTACTCCGATTCTCAAATCGTTGCCAGTCAGGTTAATGGGAGCTATGACTGCAAGAATGAAAGGATGAAAAGGTATCTTGAGGAAGTGAAGGGTCGAACGAATAACCTCTAATTCAAGATAATTCAAATCCCAAGGGAGGAGAACCAAGAAGCTGACCGACTCGCAAAGACAGCTTCGGCTGAACCCATGATCGTCCCTAAGCAGGTAATGTCCTTCGTCCAACTCTCATCGTTATTAGATGACATTAGCATGCAGGAAGTAAGCAATGAGCATTGTTGGATGGCTCCAATAATGGTGTATCTCAAGGAAGGCAAGCTACCCGACAATAAAGAGGACGCAAGGAAGTTGAAGGTTAAAGCTGCCCGGTTCGTCTTGATTAAAGACGTCCTGTACGAAAGAGGATTCTCCCGACCATATCTAAGATGTCTCGGCTGCGAAGAAGCGGACTATGTAATGAGAGAAATCTATGAAGGAGTTTGTGGAAACCATTCTGGATTAAGATCTTTAGTGCACAAGCTACTCCGAGTGGGATACTACTGACCAACAATGCAGAAGGATGCCCACACGTATGTTAAAGCTTGTGACAAGTGCCAACGATTTGGCAATTTCATAAGGCAACCAACGGAGGAACTTACCCCTATGATGGCCCCATGGCCGTTTGCACAATGGGGTTTAGACATCATGGGTCCGTTTCCAACAGCGGTGAGGCAGCTGAAGTTCTTGGTGGTTGGTATTGACTACTTCACCAAATGGGTAGAGGCAGAGGCTCTGGCCACTATCACGGAGAAGAACATCTGCAGTTTAGTATGGAGAAGTATTATTTGCAGGTATAGAATTCCAAGGGTGCTCGTTTCAGACAACGGGAAACAATTTGACAACGACGCATTCAGAGACTTTTACTCCCAGCTCGGGATCAAGAAGCACTACTCATCACCTACCCACCCGCAGGTCAACGGACAGGTTGAAGTCACGAACCGATCCCTGCTTAAAATTCTCAAAACTCGGCTCGAGTAAAGGGCATATGGCCGGACGAATTACCAAGTGTTTTATGGGCGTATAGGACAACGACGAGAACATCGACAAGGGAAACACCATTTCAATTAGCTTATGGTAGTGAGGCTCTCATACCGGCAAAGGTAGGGTTAACAAGCTACCGCGTGGAGAACTTCGATAAGAGCAGGAATGACGAAACTTTGCGTTTACAGCTCGACCTTGTGGACGAAGTCAGGGCCGCAGCTGCACAGAGATTAGCGCAATACCAAGACCTGATGACAAAACATTACAACTCCAAGGTTAGGCACAGGGATTTCCAGGTGGGAGATCTATTCCTAAGAAAAGTACTCGGCGCAACAAAGGATGTCTCCCAAGGAAAACTGGGTCCTAATTGGGAAGGACCATATAGGATCACCTCATGGCATAGGAAGGGAACATACTACTTAGAAACACTAGACGGAAGAAAGTTGAGTCATCCATGGAACACGGAGCATCTGAAAAAATACTACCAGTAAACAAAGGGCAAAAGACAACAGCAACATTTACCTCCTCATTTCCAGTTTGTTTAGTTATGATTTTTAATTCCTAAAGATAGTTTTATATATATATATATATATATATATATATTATTTTCCATGAACAATAGTCTACTAGCCCGTTATAATAAGAGGAATTTTATTCAGAAACGCATGTTTTGCTCACAATCTACTAAGTTCACACGGTGGACGGATCATCCAAAGATGATGAAAATAAGTTGTCCACACAGTGGACGGATCATCCAAAAAGGATGAAAATATGTTAAGTCCACACAGTGGACGATTCATCCAAAGAGGATGAAAATATGTTAAGTCCACACAATGGACGGTTCATCCGAAGAGGATGAAGATATGCTAAGTCCACACAGTGGATGGTTCATCCAAAGAGGATGAAAATATGTTAAGTCCACACAGTGGACGGATCATCCAAAGAAGATGAAAATATGTTGTCCACACAGTGGACGGATCATCCAAAAAGGATGATCCACATAGTGGACGGTTCATCCAAAAATGATGAAAATATGACCACACAGTGGACGAATCATCCAAAGAGGAAGAAAATATGTCCACACAGTAGACGAATCATCCAAAAAGGATGAAAATATGACCACACAGTGGACAATTCATCCAAAGAGGATGAAAATGTCTACACAGTGGACGGATCATCCAAAAAGGAAGAAAATATGTCCACACAGTGGACGATTCGTCCAAAACAGATGAAAATATGTCCACACAATGGACGGATCATCCAAAGAGGATGAAAATATGTTGTCCACATAGTGGACGGGTTATCCAAAAAGGATGAAAATATGTCAAGTCCACACAGTGGACGGTTCATCCAAAAAGGATGAAAATATGTCCACCCAATGGACGGATCATCCAAAAAGGATGAAAATATGTTGTCCACAGAGTGGACGGATAATCCAAAAGGACAAAAATGTGGTCCACATAGTAGACGGATCATCTTACAAGGATGAAAAATAGTCCACATTGTGGACGGATAATCTAATGAGAATAAAAGTAGTCCACATAGTGGATGGATAATCCAATAAGGATAAAACTATAAGGTGGACGGACCCCTGCGACATGATTAGATTATCTATTGTACAAGCAATAAATTAAAAATGAACGACAGATAAAAGCAAGCGAATAAGCTAGTTAAATTTTACAAGAAATATGCCCACAAACAAATTGTGACGGTTAACAAAATAAATTACAACAGTTAAAATTTTGTCCTTAACATTAAAAAAAAAAAAAAAAAAAAAAAAAAAAAAAAAAAAAAAAAAAAAAAACTACTACTACTACTACTACTGATAAGGCATGGGGGGAGTGCTTTCAAGATTCTGGTTGTCGTCTGGTTGATCAAGAGTCTGGCCTTCGTCCAACAGAGGAGCAGTGACGGCAAACACATCTTCTGTGCTCTCTAAATGGACGGAGTGAGCTAGTGTCTACCCTTGGGCGTCTATGGAGACATGGGACTCATCCAGATCCGGATATGAGGCCTTGACCTGACGGAGGGCATCATCAAATCCGTCAGCAAAGGAGCTCCCAAGCTCTGTTAAAAGAAGGTCGGAGTCACGATACTCCCAGATCGCCTCTTCTTTAGCATCACGAAGCTGATTCCTAGTGTCCGTCACCTCCTTTTCTTTATCCTTTAGAATGTGCGTCAGCTGCTCCGTCTACTTCTCTAGCTCTCCTCTAACCTGCTCCGAGCAGGTGAGTTTTCTCTCCATATTGATCTTCCAGGTCTTTAGATCATGAAGCTCGTCCTCCATTAGCTTATTCTTCTTCCTAAGACTGTCCAAAGTTGTCTCATGATTCAGACAACGACCCATCGGCCCCTTCATCATTAGCATGGCCTGAAAACAAAGTCCAAATAAATATCATGAAAACTACGGATAAATAAAGGATGGTTTCAAGATTGAGGATGGGTTTAAAATACCTAAGCAATAATGAAAAGGCCCGTCTCTCCCATCGCCTCTGTAGCGTGGTTGCCAAGGTCCTCATAATCATCAGCGGTAATGATAGATGAGAGTTTTTCCAAGGCATATTTAGAATCTTCTCGCAGGAGAACGGGTGGTTTCTCACCAGTAGGGGCTAGACCCTCCATCAAACCTTTACTTTTGCCATGCTCCATGGGAGTGACCGTTCTTTTGGTCTCGACCTCCAAAGCTACGACGAGTTCAAGGGTGGTCTTTTGCTTCTTTGGTTGACGGTCCATCTTCTTCGGTTGCTTCCGTTTGGACGGAGCTGATGAACCCGTCCCCTTAGCTTGTTGACTGGCCTCTTGTTTCTTCTTTGCTGCTTGTTGCTTGATGAAGGCTCTTCTTTTGGCAGCATCCATTTCTACAAAGAAGAGACAGATGTGTAGCATTAGAAAAGAATGAGTAAAAGAAACTGACAGTGTTTAATGACGGGCTTACGTTTGTGAACTCTACTATTGTAACGACGGGCGGCAAAAGTTGGTTCGGGGCCTTCACAATACCAGTGGAGTGTGTCAAGGGTGACTAATTGTGCCCACGTCCTCTCTTCGAGCTTCGTCTTATTAAAAATCCTCTCCAAGAAGCTCTACTTCTCCAAAGTAACTTGCGGACGGTCTCGAGCTGCAAAAGAAGACGATTAGAGTAACTTACAGAAAATAAAAGGTTTGAACACATGGGAACTAAAAACAATTGCATACTCGACGGAGGCATTATGCCCCATGTTGTGTCGACGGGCATATATGTGTTATCCCCGAGATGACACATCCACTCATCCCCTTCCATGAAAAAATACCTACTCTTCCAGTCCCTATTAGAGTCAGGTGTATCATGAACGAGCCTCAACAACGGGTCCTAGCCACAAAACTATACATACCCTTTGACTTTATGATCTCGGTAGGACGGTAATAGTGAAAAAATTCTTCCACCGTCAGCCTTCGCGCACCATCTGACATGGCCCCGTACAAGACCTCCACGCCTATGAAAACCCTTTAGGCGTTTGGGTGACGGATAGACCAAGGTACTGAAGTAGTTGACGGTGGTGAGAGCTTAGAGGAAATCTGAGCCCTACCTTTAGCGCTTACTCATAAATCCCGACACCGTCTACCCCCCTGTAGTAACATTTCTCGAATTTGTGGGGGAGACAGAGACGGACGTTGTCAGGAATTTGGTACTTAGCCCTAATTGTTTTGAAATGGGATTCTGTGACCGTGGACCTAAAATCATTAACCGTCCATAGGGGTAGCATAACGAACTCTCTAAGGACGTCAGGGCCGATCACAGACTGAACGGGGGGATCGACGCTGTCTAGGCCATCACTTGAAGACTCCTCTGATCTATCCGACTCCAAACCTTCGTCATCTAGGGAAGGAGAGGTAGCGGATGGATTCCTTTCTTCACTTGAAGTTTCAGTGTCTCTTTGACCTGACAGGAATCCCTCATTGTAGCCCGCCCCGTCGCGGCAGAAAAACGATTGATTACTCGACGCACTAGAAATTACCTACATATGATGGTAAAACCTAAAACACTGACGAATCTACAAAAAGTGCATAAAAAATTAAAAAAAATAAAAAAGAAAGAAAAAGTTCAGAGTACATACCGGATCGAGATCAAGCAATACGAGATGACGGAGATATTAGCTGGACGGTACAAGTGCGCAATGAAAACGACGGTGGTGCTCCAATTGCAAAATTTCTATAAAGAATGTGAGAATGAAGAAAGAGAAGGCAAGCTTTTATAGAGTGAAGGGCACAAAATATGAAGGGACACTTCGCTTAGGGTGAACATCTAATCAATAAAGGCCGTGTGTCCCTAGTAATAAATAAGCCTAGCCCGTCTATCTCAATAGGTTGCCATGAAAAGGGAAGACTGCCGCTCCATAAGTCCGTCTAGTTCGTAGTGACGGACTCTAGGAGTAAGGGGGCAACTGAAGAGGATAAAGTAGGAGACAAATTTCTCTTCGTAAAGCACGACAGAATGGTGTTGACATGATTTGGGTCGACGGATCAATACTACAAGGACACGTAGTGGACGGTTGTAACACTTGGTCTCCGTCGATATTGATTAGGCTTCATGGATTCCTAATCAATATCAACTTGCATCTTGTGATAAGTTTAATATGGCTTTGCTTGATCTCCACACAAGCGTAAATAAAGGGAATTCTTGCGTTACACTTTTGGCCATAATCAAAAGACTCTTATATGGAAAAGAACTCTATAAGGAATGCAGAATCAAAAGAAGTATTATCCCAAAAGGAAAGGGTTTCCTGGCCAAGGCGTGGATGATAACCCTACACCAATATAAATACCCCAGAACCCTTGTAAATTAAGGTGCGCATAATTAACTCGACTCTAGCACTCTAGGGTTGTAAGAAAACTCTAACTTGACATTTGGAGGGTTTTTGGCCGGCACCACACCGGTGCTCTCTGTTAGGTCTTCTCTTTTCTTTTTGTAGGTGTTGTTTCGGATTGGGAGTGCTTGTAGCTTACTGGTGATTTTTTCGGCATCATCAAGTTTATTATCATATCTTCTAGACCTTAGGCCTATTTTAGGTATAAAAAAAAATGTTTGAGCACGTGCACTATACTGAGAGACATACCAATATAATCACTTTTCTCGATGCTGCATATTTCTTCCAAAGTATCCCAAGCAATTTTGACCGAACCAATCTGACTAATCACAAAATATAGGCGTGGCTCGCATGAAGTTTGGATCACGTGTAAAGCCATGGCATTCTTCCTGGTCTAAGCCTTGGAAGCAGCTTCATCATCTTCTTGTCTAGGACATTCGTCGGTTGCTTCAACAATGTCCCAAAGATCTTGAGCAATTAAATAGGTTCTCACGTGAACTTTCCAAACCAAATAATTGTTTACATTAAGAACTTCACTTACAGCTACACTTGAGGCTGTCCTTGTTTCCATCTTTATATACTCTGTCAATACACCTACATGGTGTTAGGATCAGAGTAAACTTTGGCAATCAAGTCCGGTTAGAATATAATCCAATCAGGTACAGGTTTAGAATTAGGGTGACAAAAATTGTCTGTTTCTTTTTAAACATTTGTAGTCTTTTATGGGTCGGATCCATTCGAGATGTTATCACTTAACTTATGTCATAACTTTAGTCCAAATGGTTTAGAATTTTAATGTGTACACATTAAAATTATATATATATAGTGTGTGTAAAAATAGAAAAATGAAAATTAAATCGCTCATAAACGTAACTAAATACATAAACGTAACTAAATACATAAACTTTGAGGATAGAATATAACACATTGGATAAATAGAATAAATAAATAAATAATTGGAAAAAAAATTATAAAAAAACTACGCAATATTAGTAATAAATCTAAAATTAAAAATATTTATATTTTAGAATTGCATATCAAAGAATTGCATATATTTTAAGTAACGTTAATCATTTTCCTAAAAAATAAAATATAAAAAATAAAAAAACTAACATTAATTATTTTGTAGTCCTTATTTTTTCTCATGAAAAAAAAAGTCCCATAAAAAAGAAATGACCCGATTAATGGCTAACCTTATGACATTTGTTAACATACCATTTTACGAAATGAAACTAATAAACTAAACATGATAACATTATATTGGTGTAATTTGATTATATGAATAAAATATTACAAGTATCTAACATTATACTGCAATCTAATATCACACGAATCAAACACCATCTTAGATCAATGACTTTTTATTACTTCTTACAGAAGTAATGTAATTACTTACAAAAGTTAAGGGTTCTTTCTTCCAAAACTTCTGCCTGTAAGTGCCACTGTGCGGTAGCTCTCACTTGATGAAATGATTAGAGCATCCACAGCAGTGGAGCTAAAAATTTAGCAATTTAGCTCCACTAAAAGTTACTTTATCTATTTTACCTACACACATGCTGCAGCAGTAGATCTATTTTAGCTTTCAACACAATAAAATAATATAAACATCACAATAAAATAATATATCTACTACAATAAAATAATACATCTCACTACAATAAAAACACCACAAAAAAAAAGGTAATGTGAACACAAAATAAAAAATTAATTTTTTTTAGCTCTCATGAACAGTGCACATCTATCTATAAATGTGCACTGTAGCAATGAGCTAAAAAAATATAGATTTAGCTCCACTGCTGCATGCTTCTTTTTGATGTTTTGGTGGAGCTGCACTGTAGCAATGCTCTGTTTTAGTGAATATAGCCCAGTGGAACTCGAGTCTCTAAATTCGATTTTCACTGGGCAATTTTTTTTTCCCCAGCAGAAAATGCTCTGTTTCAGGCATAGTTTTACAATGTAAATGCACTCAAATCACAACAAAATTCATTCGCAATATATCACCATTCTAAACATGTCCAACCACGCTTAATTTGCAATTCTAACCATACTACTCAAATCACAATCTTCATAGAGGTACATTGGATAGAGAATTACAAGTACATTCAACAACAATCAAAAAGTTCACATAGAGCCAATACAACGTAGTTACTTTTCCTAAGATCAGCGGTCCGCATGACAAAAACGTCGTCCATGGAAGGATGCCTGAAAAACGTAGAGTATTTACGTTAGGAGACAAGATAGTAAACATTAGGTAAACATCGAATGAACAACAATTATTTAACCGATGCATAACTTTTTGCCAACCTACCTAGTGTGGAACATGGCTGCTTGTGGAAGCACCACTGATCGCGGACATTTTCTCGCGGTTATGCCCGAAGCATGACACAGCCCACATGTCCGTTGGGTTGACTCTCTATCAAATCTGCGTCCTCCCCTCCGCCATCCCGGTTCTTGATCCTTATTCCTCACTCCATCCATCTCATTCCTTATTCGTGACTTCACCGGTCGACCTTTGGCCCGCAACAATGCCGGATTAGGCAACCACTTTGGCCCCATGGGATCCCTCCATAATGATCGTGACTTAGGAACCACAAATGCATGCTCATAAGTGTTAAGGGCATGGTTCAAACCATAACATGGGTGAATATACGTGGTCGAATCAATATGTAAATAGTCACATACTCTAATTGCATGTGAACACGGGATCCCTATATTTTGCCATTTCCCACAACCGCATGTTTTTTCCCGTAACCGAACTTCGTAACCGTGGTTTCCCCCTCCGCGCTACACATGTTGAGTTGGGTAACTACTTGAAATATCAGCTCTTCATTGCTAAATGGCTTGAGATAGTGTTTCTCGCATTTACGCTTATTTCCATCCCACGTGGATAAGGCATATTCACTCCATTTCTTACCCTCTCGACAACTCATAATGGTATTCTTTGTGCCCTGGCCGTGGAAATATTGAACAAGTTTGTTCCAAGTGAACTCAACCAACGCGGCAATAGGAAGGCCCCATGCACCTTTCAAAGACAATTCATTGAAACACTCGATATATTGGTTGTCATTGCTCCAAAACGTCTCCCACCATCGTATGACCGGGTCCACATGTCCACATCCTCGCTCATTAGGTATGTGTATGGAAGATAATCTTGATTCTTTTCCTTACCATCCCTCCCCGTCACCTTCTTCTTCTTCCTAATGGCCTCAATTTCCACCTCGTTTAATGGAGTCCATTATGGTAGCAAATTTAACTACCCGACTAGCATATCCCGCTTTCAACGCCGCCTCGACTTTAGAGTCGAGTTCTGAAAATGGGTGTTGAAGTTGCTAGCAACATGTCGAAGACAATATCTATGAAATACCCCTCGCTTTTCCATCATCCCTTCTAGGCCAGTTTGCAATGGCGTTTTTGATACCGAGATGTCGGTCGTAAATTATGCAAATGCCGTCGTCGCATCGTGGCCAATCGTTTCTCCGAGGCATCGTAAAAACCACCTCCAACCGGACCTTAACTCACAATCCACAACAAGAAAGGCGAGAGGGAATACCTTGTTGTTAGCATCGGTTGCCATTGCGACCAACAACTTTCCCCGATATTTACCATACGTATGGGTCCCATCAATACCGATAACCGACTTGCGCATTTGAATCCCGATATGCATGGACCGAAAGACCAAAACACATAATGCAACAATACGGTGTGATCTTCATCGGTGGGTGTGACACGATAGCAAACCGGGATAGTCGGGTCCCGATCAATATACGCCATTAGCAACTTTTGCAGCCTTTGGTAAGATTCTTCCCAATCTCCAAACATAAGCGCAATCGCCTTTTGTTTCGCATCCCATACCTTGTAGTAAGAAGGCTTATGGCCATTATATTTCGCCTCTATCGAGATCCGAGATGCTTAATTTGAGTGGTGTGATCCTCATGTAACTTGTTATGGATTTCGTCGCAAATAAAATTACAACTCATTATTCTACCATCATTTCGCACCCCAGTCGGTATACACGTGTGAGGACCCACATACACGGTGACCATCCATAGATTTTGGAGCTCGGGCTTCATAACTGCATAGACATACCACTTGCATGACTCATGCACGCATTTCGCACAAAAATTTTTCCTCGTCGACCTAGTGATCTTAAAGTGTTTGTTTTCCTTGAGGGCACAAATTGTTAATCCGCGCTTCACCTCCACTTTACTGGCAAAAGTCAACCCTTTGCACAAATTCATCCCCTCTCTCCAAGTAGACACAAATGGCATCTGAATATGCGAAGGATCAACCATATTTTCCCAAGTATTTGCAGAGAATGACAACGCTGGAGGTGCGTAAGCAGGGATTGTGTTTGTAATGTTTTGGACACTAATAACATTGTCTGCATCAGGTTCACCATCGTCCAATGTCTCATCGTCATCAATGTCCCTCTCAAAGTCCCCAAAGTCCCGAAAGTCCCCTCTCTCAATCATGTCTTCATAGTCATCTTTATCGGCAAAATCTTCACCGTTAATGGCAAGATTCTCATCAACATAGTCGTCATCATCATCATCATCATCATTGTTAACGGCAGTAGTCTCATCAACATAGTCGTCGTCATCATCATCATCATCATCTCCATCGGCATGAACATCATCATCCTCTACATGTGTAGAATATTCATATTGAGCATCCGGAATCGCAACTTGTAAGCTTGTGGTTGTTTGTTGGATATCCTCTTGCCATATTGCACGCGGCTCCAACTGTATGTACAACTCAATGTTACTTACTTCAGCTATACTCTCCAACTTGTCAAACATGATCTTCACATGTTTGTCTTTTTCTATCAGCATATACTTGTAATTAATCCGGTGCTTCATGATTTCATTTGGCATACGATAAGTAATTTGCATGTTGTACGCATCAGGATTCTTACACAACTCTTCCATGACAAATATCTTCAATTCATCAAGGGTTTTCAACCTACGATCAACTTCGGCATAATAGGTTTTCATACCCGGCCCCTCAAATGGCAATCCCTTGTTCGCATTGGGATTCTTAAGCGGACCACCATGGTATATGATTATAACAATATCAGGCATTGTGAACCCGTTCAAGTCAAGTCCTATGTTAGTTAAATCACATAGTCGTAAAGTGAGGGAAAAAAGTAATGCAATCTTACCAATGAACATATTCAAGCCAGGTTATAGAGTGCCCATTAATATCTAAAGGCCAAGACGTAAACCTTCTAATCCTAGTGGATGGAGAGACGGAATTATCTATTACTCCATTGTGTGGTGACCTATAATGCCTAAAAGGGTTCTGAAAGAACTAGGTGGGTAGAGGAGCATGATTACATACCCATTCACTACATTCATTCACTACCCATTTCATACCCAAACCAATGATAAATAAAGTCAAAAAAACTTGAAAGATCATGATAAAAATAAAAGCCTAGAAATGATGAATAAAATTTTGATAATTACATACCCATTCCCATTCATTACATTCATTCACTACCCATTTCATACCCAAACCAATGATAAATAAAGTCAAAGAAATTTGTAAGATCATGATAAAAATAAAAACCTAGAAATGATGAATAAAATTTTGATAATTACATACCCATTCCCATTCATTACATTCATTCACTACCCATTTCATACCCAAACCAATGATAAATAAAGTCAAAGAAATTTGTAAGATCATGATAAAAATAAAATGATGAATAAAATTTTGATAACAAAAACTATACAAATAAATACTCAAAAAATTAACACTAACAAAACAAAGTTCTATAATTCACAATATTGATAAATTAACTAAGTTATGTTAACTATCTACAAAATAAATGGTAAAACTCTTTAACCCACACCCATAGACAACATACCCAACTACAATGACAATCAAATTATGCAAACCCTTACCTTAGATATGAATTTGCTGAGAGGGAAGAGCAGTGAGAGTGGACAATGTGGTTTTGTGAGAGTGAGTGGTGTGAGAGAGTTATGGTGTGAGAGAGTTATGGGTGAGTGAGAGTTAGTGAGGGTGAGAGAGTTAGTGAGGCTGAGAGCTCTGTTTTAGGTTTTCTCTGTGTGTTACTGAGGGTGTGAGTCTCTGTGAGAGTTAATGCCACAGGCTGAGTTTTAAATAAACAGTCCAGAGGAAATCGAGTCTATAAGACTCGATTTACTTCCATAAAACTCGAGTCTTTAAGACTCGAGTTCCATGCGTATAAAAAACATAACTTAAAATAAGATATAGTAAAACTCGAGTTTTATAAACTCGAGTTTAATAAGACTTAAAACGAGTTTTAGAAACTCAAGATCCAGGTGGCATTTTGTCCACCTCAGCAAGCCCAAAGCGAGCATAAAGCGAGTTTTTAAGACTCGATTTATTATGTAAATCTCGAGTTTCAAAAACTCAAGTTGCTATTTTCCTTTATAGTTTCAAACAATGCCTAACTTACTATATTCATGCCATCCACACCGCTAATCTGCACATTCCCCCTACAAACAGTCCAAGTGAATCAAGTTTCTCACAACAGGAGGAGTCACACCCCTCCACACCTGGTTTATATCATAGCATTTAGCATAATGGGCCAACTCATGTGCAACCCTGTTGAAATTCCTTTTCAGGTGCCGAACTTGCCAGCTGCTAAAATCTTCAAGGGAACTCCGGATGCCATGGACAATATGGCCTAGACCTCCACTGAAGTCCTTCGCCAAAATACGCTGAACAACTGAAAGAGAATCCGATTCCAATATAATTTGATGCAGGTCCAATTCTCTTGCAAGCAAGATCCCCACCTCGATAGCAAGCGCTTCAGTTTCATCTACCCAGAAGCACCCAGGGAGAACTCTACAGAGAGCAGCAACCGCCTCTCCCCTAGAGTCCCTTATTACCACTCCTATACTTGACTGCCTACCATCATCAGCCGTTGCCCCATCAGTATTTATCTTGAAAACTCCAGCTGGAGGCTTTTTCCAGCTAACCTCACAGGCCACAGGACCCAACATACAAAACTTCGCAGCTTCTTTATAATCCAAGAGCATACTAACTACATGGTTCCAGACTTGTTTAGCCCCCTGACAGACCGCCTCAAACACCCTCAAGTTTCTACTGCACCAAATTGCCCAAGCAACCACTACCAACAGCTCCATGTCTCTAGGAGTTCCAACATCTAACAACTTTAAAGCCAAATCAGAAAAGTCCACGTTTTCAGCCCCAATAACAATTGGACACTCCTTCCACAAGTCCCAAATTTTCTTTACACCATCGCATTTGAACAGAGCATGGTAAATAGATTCAACATCCAGCCCACACATGGGACACATTCCATCCGTATTCACCCCTCTTTTCCTTAAATTTAACGGAGTTGGTAAAGCGTTAACACAAGCCTTCCAAGAAAAGATTCTTATTTTGGAGGCATTTTTAGCTGCCAAATCCGCTTCCAGAGGAGAGTTCTAGGATCAACATAAGAGCTCTCACCACAATCTGATGAGTTAATCATAGTCAAGGCCACATAATATGCACTTTTCACTGAGAATTCCCCCCTTTTGTTCCCTACCCAAATTATTTTATCCTCTGGAAGGCTATAGCTTAGTGGAATATTAAGGATTGTTTTCAAAAAAGTTGAAGAAGACTGGAGCGAATAAAGGAATACTGTAGCTAGACATCCAATTAACTAACTTCATTTCCCCATTCAACCTCACACGATATAGATTTAATTATTTGTTTATGTACGTAACTGAAGCATCTAAATGACAAACTTAAAAGTTGACCAACTAAAGAAAGGGCTTCACAACATCTTAGAGCAACCACATCAGATTGTGCATAAATTTGCAAAATGAAAAAAGTAAATAATTTTACACATTTTGAGCAAAAAAACACCCACATCAATGGGTGTAAACTTAAGCATAAATATACAATTGCTACAGTAACTGTGCAAATATGCACCATTACTGTAGCATGTGCATTTAATATCTTAATAATTTTTTTTCTCTTCTCTTTGTACCTGACTCTCACCTCTCTCTCTTTTTCTCATTTCATCAGAGACTCTCTCAGGCACACAACTCTCTCTTTCTCTCATCTCATTAATCTTTCTTCCTCTAGCTTTCGCCGATAGCCACCACCGCCGATCACCATCGCCATCGCCATAGCTGATTGTTGCTCAGGGCATCAGTCTTGTTGTTTGATCGTCGATCTTGTTGCTCAGGGCGTCGATCTGTTTGCTCAAGGTGTCGATCTTGAAGAAAAGGAGAATCATTGGCTTGACTTCGTCTGATGTGGAACCCCACGACACTCGTTTATGCTTTGATTTGATGGAGAAGACAGTGAATTCCGACGGAATAATGAATGTCGGTGATTTGTGCACGAGCTTCTGTACGGATAGTTTCCTGTTTCTTGTTGCTCTAGCAATGAGTCCAATGATCTTGTATTTGGCTTATTCTCTTTGTAATTCCATCTGGGATTTGTTCTATTTGGTCTTTGGTCATTTAATGTGCACTTGTTGATTGTGGAGATGGGGGATTGTTCACGATGTGGGTGATTTTGGGTTTGTGATGGGTCTGTGAGAGGGTTCCAGAGAGGAGAGGGAAGGAAATAATAAAAAATTGTAAAATAATGAATATTTTATTGAATAAATATGTAGAATAGATAAACTGATGTGAGTGTTTTGTAAGAGTGGATGTGTAAAATAGAAAAAGTAGGTTTTCTTGCAAAATAGATAGAAAATTTATACGGACTGATACAGTAGCTCTAACGGTCTTAGGTATTTGCCCAAAGTTGCTTACTTGACTGAATGGTGAGAAAGCATGTTAGAGATCTCGGCAAAAGTAAACAAATCATGGAAATGAAATTGATTTGATCTTAGGTATTGGTTATATAGAGATAGAAAAAGACAAATATATTTAGATCATGTTTAACAGGAACAATAAAATAACCAAAGTAAATTAATGTTTGTGTACATCTGGAAAATTCAGTAATTTGTAGCCTTTATTTGCAATAAGCAGCAATTTCTTTTCTTTTCTTTTTCCAGTTTCCTATTTTTATTCGCTATGGATGTCTGAAAATAAAAGCAAGACTAAGACATCAATTTACCTTATAGATTTAATATTTTAGGAGTTTAAATTGAAATTTGATAATCTTTATCTCAAGAGTGTAACTATAGATGTCTTATTTAGAAGTGATATCAATTCATTTCTCCTCATGACATCAATTCACATCTTGTTAAAATTTCAGATAACATTCTGACTTTTCTTCGGGAGAAGCAAAAAAATCCAAATAATTTATTAAACATTTCTCCTCATTACAGTAACTTGCTTCTTTTTCATTTTCTGTTTTTTCTCAGTGTTAACGTATGTATTGTGGGCTTGGCCCAATTAGATTACTTACTTGTATAGCACATATTGTACTACTTGTACTGCACTCATATTTGCTTGTACAGCACTCATATGCCTCCTATATAAAGGCACTCATGTATATTATTTCAATCAGAAATACAATACAATTATTCAGTATTTCTAACATGGTATCAAAGCTTGAAAAACATATTGAGTATATTCAAGAGCATTATCGGAACGAAAATTTTTTATTTTTTTGGAGAATTGGGTTTCAACCATTTTTGCAAAGTTACTATATATTGGCAAAATTTCAGAATGAGATTTCATAAGAAATATCCAACTGTAACGAGAATAATCATCGATAAAAACAACAAAATATCGAGATCCACCAATACTAGCAACAGGAGAAGGTCCCCAAACATCCGAATAAATTAACTCAAAAATACTATTAGAAATAGAATCACTATTATTAAAAGGTAAAGCTGGCTGTTTTCCTAACTGGTATGAAGTACAATCAAAATTGTCTTTGGACACAGGACCTAACAGACCCTTAGAAGCTAACTGTTGTACCCGAGAAGAGGGTGCATGACCAAGATGAGAGTGCCAAAGTGAGAGAGAGAGTAAGGAAGACACCGCAGCGGCAGCAGCAGCAACAGACACCAGAGCAACAGGTGGAAGATGAAGATTGTCCACGGGAAACATACGCCCAACTCTAGGGTCAGTCCCAAGCTCTTGTCCCGTCCTCGGATCCTGCATAATACACCCAGAATAGTAAAAAATAAGGCGATAACCTAGTTCAGCTAATTGTCCCAAAGAACACAAATTATAGGATAGGTCAGGAACATGGTAGACCCTAGGAACAGAAAGGTTGGAGGTCGAAACAAAACCTAGACTATTCCCATGCATGGTGGAACCATCAGCTATGTGAATATTTAGGGGATGTAAAGTAGGGTCAAATTTGGAGAATAAGGACGAGTGAGGTGTCATGTGATTGCAACAGGCAGAATCAAAAAGGCAAGTTTGAGACTTACCAAGTAAAACTGAGAGAGCAGTGGAAAGAGATGCATTACCAGCCATACGAATAGCCTGAGCTATGATCTCCAGTAGTTTAGTGGGTGAGAGGTTGATAGTGGATCCAGAAGACTGGGATTCAGCTGAAATGGGAGGCATTGGAAGAGTAGACTCAGTATTTGCAACTATAGCAGTGGATTTGTTGTGACGGTAACAAGTCTCAATAGTGTGGCCAGGACGCTTGCAATAGTTGCAGAACTTTTTGTTGGTCTGTTTGTGACGATTGCTAGAGCCAGAGGGATCACCTGAGTGCTGAGGTTGCTCTATGGGTGGAGGAGAAGGAGTAAGGGCTAGAACATTAAACTTATCCTGGGCTCGAAGAGTTGCAAGGCGAGCTTCTTCTCTTACTAACTCGTTCACAACAGTATCAAGAGAGGGAGGAGGACAACGACTAAGAAGCTGACCTTGAATGGGCTCATAGTCCTTGTGGAGTGACATCAGGAACTCATAGAGACGAAATTCATCTCTAATAGCAGCATATTGTTGAGCATCTTTTGAGCATGCCCATGTTGGATCAGAAAGGTCAATTTGGTCCCAAATGAAGCGAAACTGATCATAGTAGTCATTGATGGACTACCCTAGTTCTTGCCTGAGTTGATGCAATTCAACCACTAATTGATATTTCATGGATTCGTGAGTAGTAGAGTATCTTTTGGCCAACATATCCCATGCTGATTTCACATCATCAAAGCTGCCCAACAAATTGGAGATTGAGGGAATGGAAGTGTTTTGAATCCATGTGAGGATCATGTGATTGTGACTATCCCATTCAATCATGCGACTGAGGAAGGCAGCATCTTCTTCACTTGCCCCCTTCACAGGAATAGTGATTGCACCAGTACAATAATGCCAGAGCATGCGACCCTTAAGAAAACTGCGCATAGCTTGAGACCAAGATAAGTAATTCCTAGTCCCTTCCAATACAGTATTGATGGGGCAAGGAAGAAAAACATCCTTTTTATCCATTTAGAGACACAATATGCAAAAATAGATTGCAAAAATGAAATCTACACGAAAAACTGAGTAAGGAGAACATAGACTGCAAAAAGTCAACTCTGGGAAAAAAATCAACGATCAACGGTCAATCAACGGTGACGTGGCGGGTGACGTCAACAGTGCGCTGGAGGATGACGTTAGCGATGACGTGGCAGTGATGACGTCACCTAGGGCTGACGTCAGCAGGAGCAGGTCTAGCGCGGGGTAGCGCGTGGAGGCGCGTGGCGGTGAGTGAGGAAGTGTTTCGACACGTGGCGACGCGTGGGCGCGTGATCTTCAGTGCAGAAGCTTTGGGCAACGCGTGAGGGCGCGTGGAGGCTCCGATGACTGTGAGGTTTTCACGTATAGGTAGATCGAAGCAAGACGATCTTCGTGGTACCTTCGAAAAATTTATCGGAGCAATATTCACGGCGGTGCCCGGAAAGGCAGTGGTCTTTGTAGTATTCAAACTCCTCAACGGCGGCTGCTTCAGGTCCGGAACCTGAGGACGATGTCTGTTACACTCCTATGGCATTATACATCATCTAACCTGTCCAGGTACCTCTCAGCAAAATGGTCGAGCTGAACGAAAACTTCGTCATATTCTTGACACTGTTCGTGCTCTTCTTCTATCTGCCAAGGTTCCTCCCCCATTCTGGGGTGAAGCTGCTCTTCATGCTGTTCACACTATTAACCGCATTCCAAGCACTAGCATCCATAATCAAACTTCGTATGAGCGCTTCTTTGGGTCATCCCCTGACTATCATCACCTTCGCTCATTTGGATCTGCTTGTTTTGTTCTTCTTCAGCCTCATGAGCACAACAAACTTGAGCCTCAATCTAGACTTTGATGTTTCCTTGGTTATGGCGAAACACAAAAGGGGTATCGATGTTATGATCCTATCTCTCATCGTCTTCGTGTTTCTCATAATGTTGTCTTTTGGGAACACCATTTGTTTGTTGAACTCTCTCATTTTCGTTCTTCCCTCACTACCTCATCTGTACTTGATGTCTTTCCAGAGGAGTCTCATGCTTCTTCTCCTAATCCTCTTGATCCTCCTTTGGACTTCTCTATTCAACCACCAGATCCTTTTGATGCCTATTCTGGACAGATCGAAGATGAACAGATTGATGACGAGCTACCCCACCTTGCGCTTGGGTCCCCCGCTCCTGCTCCGCTTGAAGATCCTCCATAAGACCTTTCACCTCTACCAGACATTCCACCTCGTCACTTAACCCGAGTAAGATCCATTCTTACACATTTACTTGATTATCATTGTTACACTGCATTTGCTACACTCCACAAGCCTCAAACCTATCGTGAGGCCTCCACTGACCCTTTATGGAAGATTGCAATTAAAGAGGAACTTGATGCATTAACCAAAAACCATATGTGGGACCTGGTTACTCTCCCTCCTAGACAGTCTGTGGTTGGTTGTAAGTGGATCTACAAGATTAAGACTCGCTCAAATGGGTCCATTGAGCGTTATAAGGCTCGTCTTGTTGCAAAAGGCTTTACACAGGAGTATGTGATTGATTATGAAGAGACCTTTGCTCCAGTTGCTCGCGTCTCATTTGTTTGTGCCCTCTTGGTTGTTGCTGCTGCTAGAAAATGGGATCTTTTTCAGATGGATGTTAAAAATGCATTCCTTAATGGGGATTTGAGTGAAGAAGTTTACATGCAACCTCCTCCAAGTCTCTCCATTGAATCAAACAAGGTTTGTCACCTTCGACGTGCACTGTATGGTCTTAAACAAGTTCCTCGAGCTTGGTTTGCAAAATTTAGCTCTACCATCTTTCACTTGGGTTACACTGCCAGTCCTTATGATGCTGCCTTATTTCTTCGTCGTACTGATAAAGGCACCATTTTACTTCTCTTCTATGTGGATGATATGATGATAACTGGTAATGACCTTAGTGGCATACATGAACTCAAGGATTTTCTCAGTCAGCAGTTTGAGATGAAAGATCTTGGACACCTTAGCTATTTCTTAGGTCTTGAAATCACTCATTCCTCAGATAGTCTTTATATTACTCAAGCCAAGTATGCCTCTGACCTTTTGTCTCATGCTGGACTCACTGACAGCAACACTGTTGACAACCCAGTTGAGCTTAATGCGCATCTAACTCCCTCGGGGGGGAAACCATTGTCTAATCCTTCTCTTTACAGACGATTGGTTGGCAGCCTAGTCTATCTCACAGTCACTCGTCCAGACATTTCCTATGCTGTTCATCAGGTCAGCCAGTATTTGTCTGCTCTACGGTCGACTCACTATGCTACTGTTCTGCGCATTCTTCGATACTTGAAGGGTACTCTCTTCCGTGGCCTTTTTTACTCAGCTCAGTCTCATCTTGTACTCCGTGCATTCTCTGATGCTGATTGGGCAAGAGATCCTACTGATCGTAGGTCCACCACTGGCTATTGTTTTCTCCTTAGCTCTTCCTTGATTTCTTGGCGAAGTAAGAAACAAACCTTTGTGGCCCGCTCCAGTACTGAAGCAGAATATCGTGCTCTTGCTGATACCACATCTGAGCTCATTTGGTTATGATGGATTTAGGTGTGTCTACATCCTCTGCTACTCCTCTTTACTGTGATAATCAGAGTGTCATTCACATTGCTCACAATGATGTCTTCCATGAACGAACTAAACATATCGAGATTGATTGTCATTTCATCCGTTATCATCTTGTTCATGGTGCTCTCAAGCTCTTCTCCGTCTCCTCCAAAGATCAACTTGCAGACATCTTCACTAAGTCTCATCCTAAGGGATGCCTTCGTGATTTAGTTGACAACCTCAAGCTGGTTTCTCATCCACCTTGAGGTTGAGGGGGGCTGTTAACATATGTATTGTGGGATTGGCCCAATTAGGTTACTTACTTGTATAGCACACATTGTACTACTTGTACTACACTCATATTTGCTTATACAACACTCATATGCCTCTTATATAAAGGCACTCATGTATATTATTTTAGTCAGAAATACAATACAATTATTCAGTATTTCTAACACTCAGAAACTTGCTTATTTAATAGAACCTTGAGAAATGCTCTGTATTGATGATAATAATCAAATACCAAAGTTTTAAGTTGAGGAAGACTTGAGCGAATAAAGCAATATTACTGTGGCAAAGAAATTAAGAATCAAAACGCCAGCTTATATATTTTGTTGGGTAGCTAGACATTCAATAAACTAACTTCATTTCCCCATTCAGCCTCGCGTGATATAGATTTAATTATTTGTTTAAGGATCTAAACGACAAACTTCAAGTTGACCACAGTAATTTAGAAAGGCCTTCACAACGTTGTGTCCTTGGCTGCATGGCAAGTGAGAAAGCGTGTAAGAGATCTCGGCAAAAGTAAACAAATCTTGAAAATGAAAGTCGGTCCTCATGGGGAATAAAAATATAGGGTGATGTTTTGATGGTTACGTTGCTGGTCACCTCCGGAATTCTGGATAGGGTCTTCCTTGAGCAATGTTACGGATAATTTTTTATTATAATTTTTTGACACAGTGCACATGGATTTTATGGGCAAATATTTAACAACCGGTAATAACCGGTAACAACCGGTAATAATCTCTATTGATAATTCAGCAAATAGTTGGAGTATACAGATTTAAATTCAGAATGTCTCTATTGTAAAAACTTGATTTCTCCTATCCATTTTCTTAAAAAAACTGGAGAAGAATGAAATAAATTTAGTAAATAGAAGAATATATATATATATATATATATATATATATATATATATATATATAATCACGTTAAAATGGAGGGATGATAAGAAAACAAAGATTCTTATGAAATTGAAGTAATTTTTCGAGGGAACTAGGCCTCCTTAGAATTAAGATGTAAGAACAGAGAAAGAGAAACCAAGAGAGAGAAGAGGAAGAGAGCAATTTTCTTAACATTTCTGATATGCCTCTTTGCAATGAGCTAGAGCTTCTTACAGTACAATTTCCTTCCCAAATACAATCTGTTACAACAAGTATTAACTAACTAATTTATCCTAACTGTCAAGCTCAACACAATGCCAGCTCAGCAGCCAACGCTAACCACTGTAACAAACTACCAGCACTTATCAATTCAGGAGAACAGCTACTATCAACGCACTACTCTTGTTTAGAAATCAAGGGAACCTATTTCACGGTTAAAATTTATTTTATAAATTTGACAGTGTACTGAATATCATATTATTTAAAATTTTAAATGAACTAACATTGGATAAATTTTAAATTTGTAATATTTAATCTAAATCATTAAATTAATCAATTTCAAAATAAAGATTACATTTGGCATTTATTTGATTTTTTGTGTGATTTACATAGAATTTTTTAAGATCATTGACTTTCTAAAAATACCGTGTCCATTCATTGTGGTTCTTACAGCATGCCAGAATGGTGTATCTTCAATCATGCGGTGGAGGATGCTCTTTGTAAATGTATGCATGGCAAGTGAATGCTGTAAGTGCATGTGCGAACACAAATGTTAAGACATTGGTCACATCATGCATTTTATGATGTTGAGTGAAGTAGTGTTGAAAGTATGGCACCTGATCAAGATGGCGGAATCTCCAAGTTCATGTAGGAGAATGATAAAATTAGGTAAGGAATTATCGACAACACATCTGAGAAAACCTTACGTGCTGCATTTGAAGGCTTTGGTGAGCTTGTTGAAGGTATGTTTGCATTTCCATGCCTCATAAATGACGTGTTTCATTAGTATGGGTATACCCGTGCTGATGCACTGCTTCCTCAACAGTTAAAATTATCATGGACAAAATTTCAAAAAGGTCCAAAGGTTATGCATTTATAGAGTACACTACAGAGGAGGCTGCTAGTGCAGCACTCAAAGAGATGAATGGAAAGGTAAGTTTTCTTTTATTACGAATCTTCCTTGAATTTTTCTTGTGCTTAATGTTCAAGCGCGGGTTTGTTTCCTTTAGCTTTGGTTCATAATTGTAGATAAAAAAAAATATAACACTTTGAGTAAGAGAAAGGGTAATCTCTCTATTTTGCTCCTGGTTCTTGCAGATTATTAATGGCTGGATGATAGTTGTTGATGTTGCCAAGACTAATCCACCAAGATACAGCAGGGGTCGCCCCAGATAGGAATTTTGACAAGAGAACGATTACTGATGCAGTGTCTTCAAGGTCAAGCAAGATATTCAGGCTACTGCTCTCAAGGTGTTGGACTATTCTCATACTGCCACCTAAATTTTGTTCGATGAGTACGTGCAAGAGGCAAGAGCCTTTATCAGCTCCAGATCTTCAAGTGAAGCAGTAGTCGTTCTATAATGTTGCATGCTCTTAGAATGAGGAAATGAAATGCTCTTTACTCGGAGACGAGGAATACACCAGTCTTGAATTTTACTAAAGCATTGAAGTAAATGTTTTTTAATCCTGCCACATTGGAGTTTGGAGAGATGACATTTCACCCCAAAATTTGAAAGGAAAAAATATTTTAAAACATACATAATTAAAAATAGGAGTAATTTTACTCCCTTTCCTTAAGTTTGGGGAGATGACGCTCTACCCAAATTTGAAGAGAAAAAATACTTCCCTTTTTTACATCTATTTGATAAATTTTTGTTAAATTAATATAAAAAATGTTATATACTAACTCACCCTTTGCTTAAGGCCATGTTTCCAAAGTTATCCTCTATTTAAAAATTAAATTCTTTGTTTTAGAATTTAAATTAAAGTACATTTTAAAATTTTAAGTATGATTTTTTTTTCAACGGGTTATATATGGAGAGATTTGTCATTGTAGGTGTTTTGGTGCTTAATAAATATTGCATTATTATTTTAAATTTACCATTTATATTTTTACTAACCATGATTAAAATTTTGTAAAGAGTTTCTTAAGAAAATTTAAAATATTTTATTACTAATATAAATAAAAGGGGTGTTAATTTCTTCAAATCTGAAGGAAGGAGAGTGTAATTACAAAAATAATTCTATCAATATTTGAATTTATTGGACTTTATATATATATATATATAATATTTTCCTAATCATGCATGTTTAAATATTCTATGGGGAACAAAGTTTCTCTCTAAATTAGTTTGGAGAAAAACTCTTCAAACTTCTCATATCTCTTTTTTTTTTTTTGTGAATTTTGAAAATTTAACCATTTAATTTCATGTTTCTTATGTTATTAACATGCATATCAAATTTTATTTAAATTAGATGTTAATTATTATTCGATCAATAAACTTATTTGTTACACATAATTTGTGATCACAAAAATTTATAATTTTAACATTTGTTATAACATAGCAATTGATCTTTAATCTTCAAAATTTAAAGTTTGTTACAAAAATTTTGCAAGTGTGAAAGATATAATAAAAAAATTCAATCCAACAATTAGATTTTCAAAATTTACACTCAATATAAAGATGAATGATAAATTTGAAGAGTTTCTCTCCATGCTAGTTTGGAGATAAATTTTGTTCTTTTGTGGAGGGTTGAGGTCAACTCCATGGTCCTTTAATACAGAAATATATGATTAATTTAAGAGAAGTGCTACATTTGCAACATTTTCACCATATTTTCATAACAAATTATAGATGGTTAGTTATTATTGGTTTAAATTTGAATATAACATTGAGATTGCTTTTTTTTTTTCCCAACAATAACAACCAATAACAACCTGTCACTTAGAATTTGTTGGAATATTTTAAAAGCATTATTAAAATGGATTAAGAATCTGTTGGGTAGCTGAATAGTTGTATTAATAATACTATGCACAGGTTATCAAAATAATAATAATAATATCATGCACATCGCAGGTTCCCTCTTTTTTCCTTTTTAGGTGGTATGTTTTAAAGTTTGTTTAATTTTAGTATTGTATACTTAGTTCTTGGCGCACCTTTCAATTGGTTTAGTTCTAATATTTCACTTTGTTGCTGGCCAACCTCTGCCGTCAGCTTTAGATCCATTAGAGGATGAGTAAAGTTCATTTGAGTTAACTTAAATGTTATTTTCCTTGTTTTGGTTTTTAAATTTAACAACTAATGTTCTTATGCGATTCAAAAAAAAAATTATGAATGGTAGAAGATGAATGGTCTGGTTTTGTCTTTTGATCAAATGAAATGTGTGGCCTTTATTGCTTTTTATGGGAGAAACGTGTGAGTGTGACAATCAAAATGTGGTCCTTGAAATTAGATAGGTTTTAATTTTTTTTTTAAATTTTTAAGAGAGGAGTAGGTATAAGTTAGTAAATAATAATAATAATAATAATAATAATCTTAAAAAAGAAAAACTAAGCAACAATTAATGATTTTTTTTATTAAAAATTTAATGAATAAATTCATTTCAAATTACATAGATTTGATAAATAAAAACTATGATCATTAAAAAAAACCATTGAAAAATATGATTGTTGAAAATTTTAAAAACATTGAGTAAAGGAAGAATAAAGAAATATTAAAAAAAGAATAAAAGAAGATTAAATAATGAATGAAGAAATAATATTTTAATGTAATACAAAAAAAAAATAAAGAGTCTGTTGGAAAGTGAATTTGAAAAAGTAAGTATCTAAAAGGTAAAAGTTACTGCTTACTCTTCAAACAGTATAAATATTTGGAGAAACTATTGGAGATTTTCTTAGAATTGGTTGGGTGTGGTTATACTTATTCTTAAATATGTGATAAGATGATGTGGCATATTGAGATTGGAGGGAAAAAACATGAGTTTTACATCACATCCTTACAGAATTTAATCTCTTATGTTTTCCCTTGTTTTGGTTTTAAATTCAACAAGTACTATTCTTTCCATATATAATTCAAAAAAGAGTACAAATTTGGTAAAGATGGGGTCTAAAACATATGTTTTACATCATCCAATAAGAGATTGTCACTTTAACATTTTACTTAAAATTCAATACATCTTATCACACCTAATAACATCTCAATAAGCTCCAAATTTGGTTGGATTCATATATGGGTATTAGAATTGATTGGGTGTAGTTGTGATTATTCTTAAATATGTAATAAGATAATGTGACATGTTGGGATTAGAGGAGTAAAACATGGGGTTTACACCTCATCCTTATAAAATTTAATCTCTTCAAAAAATCTCAAGTAAATGACAAAATTGGTTCCTATCCTTTACACCATATTTCAATTTAGTCTTTAACGGTTTAAATGTGTCAGTTTAGTCTCTAACCTTTCAGGATTGTGTCATTATAGTCCCAGCTATTAAGTGATTGATGGAAAAACCTTACATGACTAACATACATATTTAAAATATTAATTTTTTTTTTCCAACTACACTGCCACTTATTCTTTAATTAAAAATAAAAAAATTCAGCCAACTAAATCACAAAAATGCACCTAAGACTAAGAATTGGGATTTGAATTCCTAGTCCCAACTGTGAGAAAAAACAAAGAGGGGGAGTGTAGGAAAATGATTGAAGAACTTGAGATGCCCAGCCAATGGCAATAGCTACCCACCCATCCGACAGTGAGGCAACCCACCCATCCAACGACAAAAGACCAAGCTCAAACATCCATTTATCATTGGGTTTCTGGGTTTTGATGATTTTTTTTTTTTGTTTCTTTGGTTTAGTTTGGGCTTTTTATTTTTTATTTGATCTAGTATTCCATTGCTTGCTAAGCCAAGGAAACATTGGAGATGAAAGGTATTTTCTTTTGTTTTGGTAGTGTGGTTTTGAAGACAATTTTGGGCTAGTGTTTAATTTTATGTTCTTTATTTTTGTTGTTTATTCCGACCCCTCTCAAACAAAGGATGTAAATTGGGATCCAAAGAATTGAACATCCTAGCATTATTAGCAATGTCTGAATCTCTGTTGCCTTATTCATTGTCGACCATCTTTGCCAAAGCACATAACTTGTATGAAATGGAATGGTATTTGGGTTGAAGTTATGATTCTAAATGTCTCATCTAAAGAGACTGTGAAAATGAATAGAAATACATAATAAATTTTAAAAAGAGAGAAAGAAGAGTTTTTGATACGTGTTTAAACATACCCACCTAGAGGAGTTTGAGTGAAAAATTCAAAAGCAGTCTCAACTTCCATAGCCAAATCATTCTTCAAGAAAAACAAAAATCAATCGCAATAATTTCATTGAATTTCTAGGGAGCCAACATGAAGTTAGTAAGGATAGGAGAGAGAGACTTGGTGGCGCTAGAAAAGAGATCATAAGGATGAGGGAGAGGAGGGATTTTTTTTTTCAAAATAACATCAATTTCCAAAAAAATTTGTTAGTTAGCATCATTTACAAATTATTTAAGAAACTGACATCTCGAGTTTGTAAAATAAGAGTTCACTGTAGTAACTCGAGTATCGAAAACTCGATTTCAATGAAAATTTAGGTCGAACTCGAGTTCCACAAAAGACAAACCTAGCAAGCTTAAGAAAGCAGAATCAAACCAAAAACCCAATCACAAACCCAAGCTGCATTGACGCTTGCCGCCGCTCCAGTGGAGGAGAAGAACATGCTAGAGTTTTGGAGAAGAAGAAAAGCTGGAGGAAAAGATCCAATCCGATCAGTTCTAGGGTTTTTGATTGGGTTTTGTTCTTGAGGCCTAGAAGGATCAGTTTTTATTTTGGGTTTTATTCTTGGGGCTTTGGAAGTTTGAGAAAGGAGAGTGCAAGAAGAAGAACACGCTGGATGTTTGAGAAAGGAGAAGAGCAGTGGGATGGTAGGAGCAGAATGATGGAGAAAGAAAAAAAAATGAAGGAAGAAGGAAAGCAAAGCATAGGAAAAAATTGCAACTAGGTGGAAAAACAAAGAAATCGAGTCTCTTAGTATCGTGTTCTAAGAGCAAAATCGAGTTTCTTGAGCTCGAGATATTAGTTTTCTAAATAGTTTGGAAATGTTTCTAACTAACGAAATTGTTTAGGAATTGGTGTTAGTTTGCAATTTTTCCTGGAGAGGAGATAGAGATGAGTTTGGTTGATGTTGATATTTCACGTGTCTCAGTTTTAATTTAGTTTTTTTTTTTTAATCTAATGTGGCAGTACAGTTGGTAGTTGATATGATATGAAAAATATTTTTTTTATTGTTCCATTTGACACGTTAGCTTTTTCCATCAAAAGGATAACGTGGGAGACTAAATTGACATGACATTGCAAAGGTTAGGGACCAAATTAACTCAATTGAAAGGTTAGACACCAATTTGAAATATGGTATAAAGGAAAGAGACCAATTTTGTAATTTAACCAAAAATCTAAAAGCATTGTAGGTATATAACATCTAGAACTTCTTTCTAATTTTAGATAAAAAAAAATAAAAAAAATGAAACTTTTTCCTGAAGATAACATTTAATAAACGCAACAATAACATAAACATAAACAAAAAAAAAATATTATTGTTCTTGTAAACATATTTTTCTTTCTCCAAATATATACCTTAGAAAATAAAAAATAAAAAATAATAATTCTATCTATATGTGAATTTATTTAGGCTTCTTACAAATTAATTTATTTAATATATATATACACACACACACATATCCATACAAGATGCTTCCAAAGCTGCATCTAGAGCCATTAGGAGCTAAGTAAAATCCACATTTGAGTTGAATTTATTTATGTTCTCCTTTGTTTTGGTTTCAACTTCAACAACTACTCATTTCTTATATAATTAAAAAAAAAAATCTAAAAAGGTTATTAGGACCAATTGACTATGGCCCCAAAATATAGGGACTTAAATGGTATATATTTTTACCTTTAAAAATTTAAGGCTTTACTTGTTACTTCTAACATTATAGGATTTTATTTGGACTGCCCCAAAATTATAGGATATAAAAGTTAAATTTATAATAACAAAAAAGAATGAACATCGTACGTGGGTTTGTAATAGAATTTACCAAACTCCTTCTGCCTAAAAAATACAATGCATTAGTATTCCCACACTAGAGACCTTTCTTAGTTGATGGCTTGATACAAATTTTTTTCAAAATGATTTGAACTAAAATTCATCCATAAAAAAAAAAAATAAATAAATAAATAAAAAGGTTAGAAGAATACAAATCCCAAATACATAAAAACACACAATGTTCTTCCAAAGTCTAAACTATTAAAAGGAAAAATTATTATTTTGCCCTATTAAAAATAACCAAATCACAAGTATTAAATGTGTCCTTTCTTACCTTCCCCAACCGCAGATGACCCAACGTAGGTGAAAAAAGCAAGATAATGAAATGTGTCACAATTAGCATTAGACCCTAGTAATTTGAAACCTATGATACAATGACAATCTAAGAATAAAAAATCAACACATTGTAAAAACTAAAAAGAGATAAATAACACATATTACAGTGGGGCACATGGCATTGACTCCTAGTTCTTTGAATTATGTCCCATTACTCAGAATAAAAGAGTACATGTTCATATGAAACAGAGTAAGCAAATGCTCACCATCATGGATTGAATTCCCAGAGTATAAACATAAACATAAAAAAAAAAAATATTGTTGTACTCATAAACATATTTTGATTTTTAGAAACACAAACCCTTCAAAAGATATTAAAAAAAAAAATTAATTCTATCAGACCATTACGATTTTCACAAATTAATTTATTGATTATACAATCATTTTGATATTTTCCACTAAACATCAATGATTTAATTTAGAAATGGAATTACAATCAAGCATATGGGCATTAAAAACAATTTGGTTAATTTTGTAGTTATCCTTTTAACCAATTAATCTTGGCTAAATTAATCCCACTAAGGTTTGTTGAGTCATAGTTATCACTTATCACTTTCTTTTAGTTCTTATGGGTGGTTTTGTAATACCATAGAAGAACTTCTAGGATTGGAAGTTTTGAGAAAATATATAAAGCTATCAGTTTGGGCTATTGGTCCTGTACTTCCTCAAGCCATGATTTCATCTCCCACTAAATCTATGATACACGTATTATCGGCCAAAAATTTTGGAAACAAAAAAAAAAAAAGCTTAGTCTTCTGTAGAACAAAGTATAGAATGACTGAACTAGCACTAGGAGGTTTCAGTTCTAAAACACAATTGGTGCTTCCCAAATGATCATGGAACTTGCTATTGCTTTGGAAGAGAGTGGAATGCCATTCATTTGGATCATTAGGCCACCTATTGGTTTTGACATAAATGATGAATTCAGAGCATACTTGTTACCAGACGGATTTCAAAATCGATAAGGAAAACCAAATGGGGCTTGCTAGTGAATAACTGGGCACCATAGTTGGAAGTTCTGTCACACAAAGCGATTGGAGCATTTCTTAGCCACTGCTGGGTGGAATTTAGTGATTGATAACCTAAGCCAAGGAGTGCCAATCATAGGTTGGCCATTGGCTAGAGAAAAGGCACATGGCGAATAAAATCTCTTGATTTTTATTGCCATGAAATTAATTTGTCATCTTCATCTAGAATTTTGACAGGAAACAAAGTGACATATAACATAAGGTTCATTTAGAATAGCTCATTTTCATGGCTTGTCTTTCTTTAAAAAAAAAATAAAAAAAGCAATGGTAAAAGTACAACTCTTCTTTCATCATACTTACTAATATACATTCTATACACACAGCGTCCATTTGAGAACAGTTTATTTAGTTAAAATTGAAATTTTTTTGCTAAAAATACTGTAGATAAAGCTAAAAGCTAGCTGAAATAGTGCAATAAGGCCCATAAATAATACCAAAAAGTGCAATAGGACCCATGAATAGTAGCAAAAATAAGCTAATTAGTAAATAAATAAAAAAATTGCATTTTTCAGCTAATGCCAAACAAAACCACAATGTCCATAATTTCATGCACAATGTCCACATTTTATTGATATCCACCTAAGTGATAGAGTCAAGAATTTGTGTGTGAAAAATGGGGGGGGGGGGGGGGGGAGTAAAAAATGAGTGATAATAAAGTTTGATTTTTTCTTCTTTTTGTTTATACCGTTTTCTTATCATATATCGTAGATTTGAAACCAAAATACTTTAAAAACAAATCAAGATGCAAATGAAATATTTTGTAACTCAATATTTGTATAATAAAATTAGAGGTAGTTACACTCCCATCCTTTAAGGTGTTGGGAAATGACACTTCACCTTAAACCTTAAGGGGGGAGGGGAATTCCCTTTTTGACATCCATTTGATCAAACTCTATTAAATTAATGTTAACAATGTTGCGTACTAACATATCATTTGCTTGAGGGTAGGTTTCCATAATTATCCTTTGTTTCAAAATTAAAATCCATTTATTTAAATTTTTAAATAAAGAGTATTTTAAAATTAGTATGACTTTTTCTTATTTTTTAGTTTGTCATTGGGTTGTAGAGAGTTTCTCATTCTCATGAAATGATGTCTCCATTTTCTCCAATTTCAATTCAATATGCTTTTGTCTATTAATAATGTTCTATGCAATTTATGTAGACAAATTCTCTATCATCGACTAGTGCAACAAAAATATATATAAATTTTGAGACCCCTGAGGTTGTTGAAATAATTGACAAGTGCATATTTCTAAAATTTATAATAATAGAAAGTCTAATAAACAGCATATACTATCTCACAAAATGACATTAACTTAATATTTTCTTTTAAAACATTCAATGATAGGAATGGTATTACATCAATGATAGGAATTCAAAGCATACATGCAAAACAATTTTCATAGGAGGATTTATCTTTAAATAATATGAAAACAATAGTAAAGATAAATTGCATTGAGTGAAATCCTACAAAACAGTTTTGTTAATAATTTCAAGTTATACTCATCATTTATGTAAAAAAATAATAATACATCATATTATTTATGTTAAAAAAATAAAACATATTAATTTCAAAGTTCATTGTAAGATGTGAACTACTAGGTTATTGCAACAATAAGTAACGTTGATACAATAATGGGTTGGTATTACATTTTGTGCGTACTTTGTGAAAGGAATGTCAAACCACGAGCATGATCATTTTGGTGTGCAAAATGTGAAACAAAAACAAATCTTTCTATCCCAAAGTTAGAGGCCCTCACATTAACTACATACATTCCAAATATTTATAATATATTTATCTCACTATAACTACTCTATACACACACACACACACACACACACACACAATTGCAAATTACTTCAAATACAAGATTCAAATAGAAGTTTTTGATGCAACTGATAAAACAAATTTTGTGATATTTGATCGAAATACTGAGAAAATCCTAAATAAATCTACAAGAGATCTTGCTAAAAAATAAACTAAGGTACAACTTATTTAAATTATTGTAAAACTATTGATATTAGAGAAGGAATCCCACGTGATTTGAAAAAAAAATAGGAAAAAAATGGATTTTCCTACTTCATTTGAATGAATTCAATATAAAGGATGGTTTTGAAAATTACATAGTTGCTAAGATTTTTAATGCACCTTCAAATGACAAAAATGTATGGAAGACAGAAAAAATATATACAATTCAATATGCTATATTAATTCTTTTTGATGCACTATTCCAAAATTGACAAAAATAAAAAATAAAAACATTTACAAAAAGCTGTCACATCATTAAAATTTAATATAAATGCAAATACCTACGAAAAATCTTAACAACAAAGTCCAAACTTTGTAAGATCCAATCTGGAATCTCCCAGTGCCAATTGATTAGTTATTAACACAAATGATGCAACAAAAGGAAAAAGTAATAAAAGCTCAAAAATGAAACAAATATAGACGGACTAAACTTCAAATGTTGAAGATGGAGAAACTGATGATGATAACAAGGATCACCATACCGCAAAAAAAAAAAAAAAATCGTAATGAAGCTTTTTATTACATCACATAATAAAAATTGATAATATAGAATGAATTAATATGCTTTTATCAAATTTTATTATACAATATTACTCCAAAGTTGTTTTAATTATTGCTCATTACTTGAACAAAATAATTATAATATATAGATATCTGTATATAATTTATAATTGTTACTTTTTATGATGAACTAATTACTAACAAAATTTTATAATAAATATGCTATAATATATATATATATATATAATATTTTGCAAAAAAAAATTTACATAAAATATTATCACATTATACGGACAACTTACTAGTAAGAGTGTTATTTTCTTCAAACCTCAAGGAAGGGGAATATAATTAGTTAATTACCCGCAAAAAAAAAAATTGTTAAAAAAAAAAAAAACAGTTATGTACTTTAGCTAGTTGAAATCATTAAATATTGAGAGTCCTATATACGGAATATGATTGTGTCACTTGTTGATTTGTGGTTCTATCATCTAACTGGTTATTTCCATTTTCTACTTTTTAATTGCTTTTCCATTTTATTATTATATTAAGATTTCACTCTGATAATTATTTATTTGGTGTAACACTAACCAATTAAATAATTTTTTTTTTATCTCTGTTTATTTAACTTTTTTTTTCTTGTTCTTATTGTTGTCCGTTATATAATTAACTTCACAATTGAGTACTATACATGGATTATAAGAAAATTTCTACAAAATGTTTCAGAATAAAATTATGTCGTGCATGCATCACGCTAAATATCAAATACTAATTACATAAAGCAACAAGCAATTTCTTCTCTAGTCAAGTAAGCTCAACTTGAAAACAAAGTAGATTTTTGTTTGGGGTGTGCAGTGAAGTGCAAGACCTAGATTTTAGATTGAAGTTGCCTTTGGGACTATTCATTAGTATCCTTATGTTAAGCTTTACGGTTTTTTTTTTTTTTTTTTTTGACTTTGCCGTTCTAGACTATGCTAGGGGTGCTATCTGTGATAATATCTTCCATGTGTTGTTAAGGTTGCAATGTGTTATTTGACTTTTTTTTTTTTTTTTTTTTTTCACATGAATTCATTATTAACATTACTTTTATTATACATGAATCACATGTCATGTTAATAGTTGTGAAAAAAAAATTCTTACTAATTTTATTTTTAAGCATTTGATCTTTTGCTGGAAAGAAAAATATTTATATTGACTGTAAAAATATTTTTAAATGTATATCATTTATCAATATGTAATAGAATGTTGCAATAATCCATTCGCCACAAAAGTTGTAGTCTGTAGCCAATAGCCCAGAGTTCAGCCTGAACACTGCAAGTAAGTCCTAACTCCTAAGCAGAGAAGGAAAAACATTTTATCCAATTACCATTTTTGTCCCAGATAAGCTCACCTGGAGCATGTCCAGTGGAGCCTTTAGCTACTACCATTTGTACTTAATTTTACAAAGGTTGCGGGTTGAACTGCACTCCAGAACACCTTCCTTCTCTTCCTCCATGCCAAACATAAGAGTTTTATCCCTAGGTTACCTTGCTTTTAACGGCGGCGCCCTGGGGCATAATCAATAAGATAGTATTACAGTAGTTCTTTCACACTACTGTAAATTTTTTTAGCTGTCATCATTTGCTAATTTTCATTAACGATATCGTATAGCAACTTGTTTTCTGTCTATTTTAGATGTTCATCTTGGTTAATTACAAATTTGGTACCGGTAGCAGCTAAGATATTGTTTTGAATGAACATCTAGTGGCAAACCGGTAGGAGATCATACCCAGATGGGAAAAAAATGGTAAGATTATCAATCATTATTGATTATGGAAACTATCACCAGTAACACTGTACATCAATTAAGAGCTTTCCACCTCTTCCTTTTCTGGTGAGACAGACAGAGAAAGGTTGAAACAATATGGCACGGTGTTCTCTTAACAAGATGCTGAACTTTCTATTACAAGCTATATTGATGACTAGATATACATATTTCATTTACCTATAGTACTAGTGGTTTTACCTGTACAAAGGATTAATCAATCCTTGTGTTCAAACTCAAGCAATCAGCCTTCTTCCCCAAACTCCTCCGTGAATCTCTCATGCACCTCAAGATCAGCTTTACTTACAGTTGGCTTCTGTCTTGCAAGTACTTTATCAAAATCTGCTCTTGTGATTGGTGATGGCTGGATAGCCAATTACATTCAAGTCATTATATAAATTAAAAGAAGTGGATGAACGAGGCTAGATAAGAAATACCACAAATTGACCTTCCTCCAAAGAATTGTGTAACTTTAATGGAAGAGAAAATCATCATTGAATGTGCATTAATGAAATTGAATGAGGCACATAAGATAGAGGCATGCACTTTTTAAATCTCTCCCCCACCCCCATCCCCCCTTCTCTTTTCCACATTTTTTCTTCAATCCTACTTTTCTGAAATTGACTAATTAACTACATAAGTTAAAGCATTGAATAAGTCCTTAATAATTCTATTTGGTAAGTTATTGATACCTAGCACTAAATATGATTATAGTGCTAATTTTGGCAATGATTTCTGGTCTAGAGCTTTATGCAGTGTCCATTAATAATAATAATAAATATGACAGTTTCCTACCCAATACTTACCTTTGAAGCTAAGGCCTTGCGCATCAAGTTCCTGCAAGGTAACCTGAACAGCTCTTCATTCAGTAGGTTTGCAAGGGACCCGGGGGAATGTGCAGATTAGCTGTGTGGATGGCATCAATATAGTAAGTTAGGCATTGTTTGAAGGAATAAAGGAAACCAACAACTCGAGTTTTTGAAACTCGAGATATAATAAAAACTCGAGTCTCAGAAACTCGCTTTATGCTCGCTTTGCGCTCGCTGAGTTGGACAAAATGCCACTTGGATCTCGAGTCTTAAAAACTTGTTTTCAACAACATAAAAATCGAGCCTATAAAACTTGAGTTCAACTAATTCATATTTTTTATATATTTTATCCTACGCATGGAACTCGAGTTAAACATTCTAACCTGAAACGCCGATCTCTCTCTCTCACGCCGATTTCTGGCTCTTCTTCTTCTTTTTCTCACGCCGACGAAGAAGAGCAAATTGACTAGAATGCAGCAACAACCATTAATTGGTCAGTGATAAACTAACAATCACTAAAGAACAAAACACAAAACAACCAAAAGCATAAAATATATAACAATTAGTAGCCTTGGCAAGCAAGGTTTTTCCTGTGCCAAGCTCCCCATATAGTATGACTCCTTTGGGGGGTTTAATACCAATGTCTTCATACAGTTCAGGATGAGTAAGAGGAAGCTCCACTACTTCTTTAATTTCCTGAATCTGGGCATCTAACCCACCTATGTCAGCATACGACTCCAGTGGAGCCTTCTCAACTTTCATCACGGACACCGTGGGATCAACCTCATCTTGAAGAAGCCCAACCACAGAAAGGACCTACATAGACCAAACACCATGCAGAATACGATTCAGAATTTGAACACCAAACACTAATAAAATATTGAGATGACAGAATAAAAATAAAATTTCAAGCTAAGACATAATTGATACAATAGTATTTAAACCAATATTACTCATTATCATCATTCTAGTGTCTTTTCTTTTTTTCTTCTTTTTGGACTGGTTAACAAACACACACACAACAAATAAGAGCCCCAACAGGAAAAAAAAAGATCACATTAGACATTACCTCTGTAACAAACCTCTTTTTCAAGGTTCACCAATTTTGCGTTTTTTAACCCTCATGTAATGTTTGGGCGGGGGAGGAGGCTGCGGGGCATCATCCTTAGGCTCATCATCGTGCTGCAAAGACATTAGATGCATATAATCAATATTTGGTGAAATGATAAGGTGTGTGAACTGCAAAATAGGCATATACATCGTAATTAATGGTATCGTACCATAGAGCTGCCTTTGTGTCCTATTTTGTGTCCACCTGTCCCACAAGTGGGAGCTCTTCTAGCACGTTGCGGTCTACCTCATGGGGGTGAGGGCTGATGAGGGGGATGCTCGTCCGGTACATCAGTAGCTAGTTGTAAAGTGTCAATCCCAACTGGAGGTCCTAGAGGGTCAGATGAGGATGAGGTAGGTGGGTAATGATGCTCTGTGTACAGGCCAAGAGTGGGGATCATTGTCATGGGTTCAGTACGGGGTGGGTCTATGGGCAAACTGGGTGCACTGGAGCTGGTGGATGGGTTTGAGGGTGTCTCGGGGTGCATAGGAGGGGTCAATTGAGAATGAATACCGAGATCAAAACTAGGCTGCAAAGGTGGGGTGGGTGAAGGGACCTCGGGCTGAGGAGATGCATCTACCATGGGTGAAGGGACCTCGGGCTGGAGAGATGCGTGCGGGATGGGTGCAGGTATCTCAGGACTACTTACAACCCGAGCGGTTGTTGCAAACCGACCACGGCCCCTAGCTGCACTTGTCCTTCGGCTTGCTGTAGCAGGCCGACCACGGCCCCTAGCTGCACTTATGCTTGGGCTTGCTATAGCAGGCCGACCATGGCCCTTAGTTGCGCTTGTGCTTGGGCTTGCTGTAGCAGGCCCACCACGGCCCCTAGCTGCAGTAGCACGGGTCAGTGTACTTATGGGTGCTGCGCTTGTGCTTGGGGTTGCAATAGCTGCTGATTCAGTCTCATGCCCATTTTTTGCCTCCCCATTTGGTGCAGGACCACCACCAAGCCCAGCTAGATCATTTAGGACGCGTCGGACATGGTTGTGGGCTCGGCTGCCTACAGGAAGCATCTCCAACAACGCTAAATGGCTTTCAATCTGAAACCGAGAAAGAACCAGTACAATCAGATTTGAGACATTTACGTATCAATTGTAGAATGGATAATATCGTACTTATTAATCTACCCAAATACTCAACTAAGATATATCTACTTAGAACACATTACCGATATATCTAATTTTGCGCTGTTGCGGTCAACATACTTTCGAGTGACCGGACGGTACCAGCGGTAATAGTCATGATCGCGAGGCATCTCACCAGTCTGAGGAGGTGCATGGCAAAGTCGTTGTTGTCTCATATCCCATGTAAGGATATACGGTTCATGCTCCTCCCTCCAATTCTTTTCCACCTTCCCACGCAATTCTATTCTATGCAGTCTTTCATCGTACACAACATGGTCGGGCCGCTCTTGCGCCAACCCAAACTGACGAAGGACACGATCTGGGTGGTGTATCTCTACTATGCAAAAACACACAAGTGGCACCCTTGCCGTCCACGTATCCCTCCCTGCAACGCAAAAGTCAGGAAGGTGGCCGAAGTCTGCCTCGTATGGCTGCCACACAATCTACAATAGAACACAAAAAACAATTATCATAACATCAAGTTTATTAAAACAAGGGAGAATACATAGATAAAGGGAAAAACAAAAATTAAAACAGAAGATGTGTTAAAGGATGAAGCAATCATATTCTTAAGGAAAATTAACATAACCAAACAGAATTTTTGTTTGCCATACTTGGTCCGGCTGCATTCTAACTAATTGCTCGCGATAGTGGATCAAGGCCATGCCGGATGGCCTACTCTTCGAGCTTGGCACCCGCACCCACCTACAGTTACAAGCGAATAACATAAGATAAGATAATACCCATGTTATAGTTACTAAAAAGAGTACATTGCAGAACACACACAATATCAGAAAAATACTTACTTAAATGCAAGTGGAGCATATGGCCATGGGCCATAATCACATCCAGGTGGGGGCTCTATTCTCGGGCACAAGAATGGCAACCTTGCTCATGCCCAATACTAGACCAATGTGCACGCCCCACCAATTTACGATGCCCCTTTCTCGCTTGCCCGACACAACTCTCTATACAACCAGGCCAAGCAACCACTACCCTAACTATACTGTGGCAGATCACGAAGGTCACGCAGGAACGCCAAGAACATCAAATGCACCCTATCTCCCGACTTGTCCATGAAAAGCTTATCCCCTAGCAGCGCTAAAATATAGCACCGAGCATACTGGTGTATCTGCATCTCCGTTGTGTCATGAGGCAGTGGCGCTGCAATGGCGTGAACAAGGCAGCTGATGAGAATTCTTTGCCCCACCAAAGTTTTGTTGTCATTCGCCGAAGTAAAACCAAGCAACTCCATGCACAGATCTCACCAATCCCCATCCACCACAGCAGTCGGCCCAACCAAGACCTCACCGTCTATAGGAAGTCCGAAAATGACCTCCACATGTTGTAGGGTGATTGACATCTCACCATGTGGAAGATGGAACGTATGCGTCTCCGGCCGCCATCGCTCAACTAGGGCCGAAATTAGGCAATGATCTATCTCTCTGGAAGGGGCCCTAAACAATCCTTCCAGCCTTAGCAACTTGATAATGTCAATCACCCGATTATCTCCCATCTGAATGCTTGCCATCTCCTTAGTGCGACCACGGCACGTAAGTGGGCCCAGGTCCTGCAAAATCCATACAAATTATAGCGGTTGTTACAACTACAAATACAACTTTGAAAGAACTAGATATTTCACCTCGCCATTCCAAATGTCCTCTGATCGATGATATCGTTGTCACGTCAACAATGACTCGTCAAGCGGACCAGGGTGCAAGATCTGTGGCTCGTCATCAATCCGAGGCTCCATACTGCAAACATTCAGATACTCAATTGTGAGATCATTAATAGTGTGGGGGCAAAGGAATGCTATTCTACATGCAAGGAAAATCTATACTGAAGAGCAGCTTATTGGCATTATTTAAAAAGGATGCTAAAAGAATGGAAAGCAAGAAGAAGTACAGCCTTGATCGTTTCTGTTCCTATGTTTACCTATTCATTTGAGTTAAGCCGAGTGATACTGAGTTTGTACACTAAAGATTCATTGTTGAACACTAACAATTCATGTTGGTTTTTTTATTCAGTGAGAATCATGTTGGTATATATTTTTGTATTTAGTTAACATAACATCTAAAGTAGCAATAAAACAACGTTCACATTCACTTAGAATCTTATCCAAGTATTTAAATAACCTCCTACAAAAATAAAAATGCATCAGGATGCCTTTCAATTGTGAAAACCAAAACAACCAAATGTAACTCCCAACTTCTGACCATCTCAAATAAATATAAACACTAGGGAAGAAAGTCATTGTAGTCATGATAAAAAAGCACGCACATATATAATGGGAGATTCATAAGCCTAAACAACAAAATTAACATGAGATAGATCCCCATTCAAAATAAGACTATATATTGCAACATCTCAAAATGGAATACAGAAAAAACTAGTTGGGACAAAGGGAGGAATGATTTAATAATGGGCAATCTATAAGCATTGGCATAGTGAGAAACTATTCTTGGCAGCAAGTTTAAATGGGAATGCTAAAACAAGAGTTTTTGGATACTTATAATTGAAATGTGTTTTGATGTTATGATGCCCTTGAAACCCAACCTCTGTTTTATGACACCAATGCACCCATCTGTATACCGGAAAACCAAGCTCAACATGATGAACTGAACAGATTAAGGTGATTGTCAAATTGTTAAGGTAAAGTTTAAATCCAAAGAGATTTGTTTAATCTTCTGAAGACAACAGTGTGACAGTCTAACAGATGTTGTCTGTTAAACTTAAAGAGTAATTAGAATTATCTTGCCTAGTATTCTAAGAAATTTTCATATAATTGATACAAATACACCAATTTGATTTTGTGGATAGGGGGAAGTTGAGTTTTAATGTCATTTTAATATTTTTAATGTCAATTTGGGCAGGTTGAAGATGCTAAATGCTTATAGTATCACTATCATATCTTGGAAATAAGTTGACCAAGAATGGTCGTCTTACCATTTGTTTCTAGATGTCCAAGATGTAATTAGCCTAAGACCATTACAGTCACATTTCTGAAATGAAATGTTTTCAGAGCAAAGTGCTAGACTTGAAAATCAAGCTGCCATATGTGCATTTTCTATGATTTTTTCCTCATAAGTTTCATATAAATTGGTGCTTCCTAAAACATGTTCTATATGGCTTATAGCATCTCTTATTTGCTTGCAGGGTAGTCACTTTGATATTGATGCAAAACAAGGAGATGTCCTTATAGGGGATGCTGAAGTTTCTCCTTACTTAGAGAAACTAGAGGATGATAAAGAGGCGGAAGCTCAGCATCTAAAAATTACAAAAGCCCTATTAGTGACACACTGCAATATATTCAGACATATATATATTCAGACATTTCTTTGAGGATTTCTATCATTCACCTAAGCATAAATCTATAATTTTTCCATGATAAAAAGTTAACTATCTAACAATAACCCAAGCTACAGCTTTTAATCTGTTAAATGTTATACATTTTCTTAGCAATAAAAATAATAAAGGGCATGAATTCAAATGTTCTTTTCACTCATTTTACCAGCCACCATTATTTTAGCTTTTGACTGAAAGGTCAGCATACACTGCAAGTGATCACCCTGATATATTCAAAAAAAAAAAAAAATGGAACACCTAACAACATATCTTCATAGACCCATGTAAGTAATGTCACTTTGAACCCAAGAAATTGTTGCAAACAACTTCAAGTGTAAAAAATTCACAATTTTTTTTCTTTAAATTTTCCATAGAACAAAATAAGGTATCAAAACTCAAAAGCCCCAAATTTTTTTTAAAAAATTCGTAATTATAACCCAAGAACAAAAATAAAGCACAAATTTCTCTAATTTTGAGCCCAATGAAGAAATTTGCATCATTCCTACACATTTTATAAGTATTACACTTTGGAAGAGTTCTGCAACATTTGCAACCACCCCATAACAAAGATTTTACTAACATTAATCCCAGCAACTAAACACATATCAAGCATTATTACCCAGAAACCAACAAAAACAGAGACAAAAACAGAACATGCCAGCAACCCAAATCATACAACAAGTAACAAACCAAATTCGTCTAACCTAAATCTTACACTAACAAGAAAAACTAAAGCACTAACAACAGAAATTATCAAAAACACTTGGAAAAACCCAGATGGAATAATTATTTAAAAAGCTCAAAAACATACCTTCAAACTTTTGTTGGTAGGGACAAAAGGGATTTTGAAGGATCGCCTGAAGCCGGTTGTGAGGAAAGAGGAGACCGTTTGAGGGTGAGGGTGATTTTCGCTGAACGCCGAGGGGTTGAGGGTGACTGGTTTGGGTGTTTGAGTGAGAGTGTTTGAATTTTGAGTGAGAGTGTTTCAGGGAGAGCGTTTGAGAGATTGAGAGAGTGTGAGTGTTTGAGTAAGGTTGAGAGAGTGTGACTGTTTCAATGATGGGGTTGAAAGTGGGCGTGTAGATTTCAAGTCTTATAAACTCGATTTCTACGTGGCTACACGTGGAAATTTGTCCACGTAATGGTATTGACGAACACTGCAAATCGTGTTTTAAAAGCTCGAGTTTTTCCTGGATCTCGAGTTTCTAAAACTCGAGATGCTAGTTTCCTACATTCTTTTGCACAGTGACAACTAACAAAAATGTTAGATACTGAATGGTAAATGGCAACAAAATTCCAAGGGACCCACATGTCACTTGAGTTCTTTTTGAAGAATTTCGCATCACGGGTTTGACGAACAGGTTCAAATAGAATGTCTTTAACCTATCAAAAGAGAGGAGGTAGCATGAGGAGAATGTGAAATGGAACCTGCTTTTCATATGGGCGGGTAAGAGTTATTAAATAAACAAGTGGGTTGTGGGCTTGATCAATTGGTAATAGTTTGTTTTTGTCTTTGGGCCCCTAAGCCCACGAGTCAACCTACACTACAGACGTTCGAAGAGCAGTCCGAGAATGAATATCTCCTCGGATGGGCTCGGCGAACATCCCGGGATTCGTCAAGGGGTTTGAAGGTAGAATCCTGAAGAAACAAATGGGTAAGAGGGTGATTTGAGGACTCTCTAAGATGCAAGGATGTGAGATAAATATCTAGTGAAAATGCTGCTACCTCCACATTAAAGACTCTGCATCTACCTTCTAGGCCGCATTAATGGGGAGATGACCCTTGAATAGTAGAATTTAGCCTTTCTGCTATTGTTTGAAGACTTCAAGAAGGTGGCGGATGGGACAAGGATCTAAGTGGAAGATTTGTAGGACACGTGGAAGAGCCAACGAAGACGAAGTATATAAGTAGGCAAGAGGGGAAGGAGAAGGGGATCAACACCTTTCTGCTAAAGAAAAATAGGAGTTAAGGATTGTATACATTAGCCTAGAAAGAGAATATATATATATATATACGAATCGTCCTCGGCTTACGTCCGAGGAGATCTTTTTATCATATTTGCTCATCATTTGCACGGATTGTAACATTTAGTCTGTTAGTTGAATTTCCAACATCCAGAACCTAAATTTCAAATCCACACTCTACAAATCTTATTGCTTAAGGCTCATTGGGCCTGAGCCCACGTCTATCTTTGGGTCCAGGTGGAATTGTGCACTTACATGAGCCATGACTTAAGAGACTCGGCAATAACTAGGAGAATGCTTGATAGTCAACTGACATAGGTACAGCCTGCCTTTTTTAACAAACTTAACTACATCCCAAAAAGGCCCATGTACCAATCTCTAAAGTAGAAGAACTAGTATTCCGTCCTTGTAACAAATTTAACACATATGATTGTAACCTTCTTCTTTTTTTCCCTTTTTTGGGAGGTAGATTGGAGACAAGGCTTGAACTCAAAAAAAATTTTTGTCACAAAAGCTAAAACTATTAGAAAATTGTGAATTTAATCATTTAACCATTATTCTAATAAAAATTTTGTTCATGGACAAAAGGAAAGCCTTAAGAATTTTAAGCTCCAAAAATCAAGTCTAAACACTATACATAATGGTATTGGCAGGAAGCAGAATGCATACACATAAATAAATTATATGACTTCTATAACCTATTCCTAAAGTAGCAGACAGATAGCTTAGCAACTGAAACAATAACTGGACCAAAAGTAAAAGAGAAAAAGAAAATGCAGGAAAAAAAATTGATGATAGGGAAGCTAATAATATTGCATATCACCTACTAAAGTATAAGGATGTCAGTTGTATTAGTATAAGATAAAAATGCTCTTATCCACTTCCAGTGAACACAAAATACCTGCATCTGTACAAGAAGTTCTGTTTTCATAAGTCGAGATGCTTCACTCTCATTGCCTTCACCTCGCTGGCCACATAAGGAATCAATTTCCTCAATGAAAATAATGGAAGGAGCATTATCACGAGCCATTTGGAAAAGATTTGAGACTAGCTTTTCGCTTTCACCCATCCATTTTGAAATAAGGTCTGATGACGAAACACTGTGTATTGACAACATCTAGCACTCATCATGTGTTGGCAACATTCCATTAATATAAAGCCATAAAGTATTTGAAATGGTCAAGAATGGTCCTTAGTTCTAAAATCTGCTATTGTAGTTCAATAACTTGCCATCTATAGTTGTTTTATCTGTTATTGTAGTCTAGTAACTTGCTATATATTGGTCAAATTTTTACCTAAAGAAAGTTGAATCTGCTTCTGTTGCCACTGCCTTTGCTAAATAGGACTTCCCCGTTCCAGGTGGACCATATAATAGAAAAGCCCTCCACGGTTTTCTCTTCCCTGAAAAAGAGATCAAATGATTCTTTTATTATCAAGATGTACCATATATGACAAGATATTTATATTAGTGGCTCCAGAAGGAAACACTGCAGAAAATGGCTTGGAAGTATGTCGCCAGTTCATGAATCTTTTAGATTTAAGCATTATATCATAATGTCTCTTTGACTCTTCTTAATTTAGACAGTTCAAATCTCACCGTTTATTAGGAATGGAAAATCAAGTTCTTGATGCAAATTATGTTTAGAAAGTCTTCAGCATCCATACATAGGCACATATGGCAAATAGCAAATGTGCCAAATAGCATTTTGCTTTTTATTAATACCAAATAGAATGTTTATCTTCCATTGCCATAAATTCTACTGTCAAGCAGACAAATATAATCATTTTTTAATTCACAGCCAGCTGCAAGGGATGGTCTGAGTCTGAGCACATGGCTAAGTAGTGTGCCTCACATATTGAAGCAATGTAAACCCCGCAAACTTTAGAATGAAACTTGATATGCAAAACTCAATAAAATATTTGAAATCCCACTTCCCCCATTATCAAGATTGTGTTAGGTATATATCAATAATTTATTTTTGTGATAAGCAAAAGGAACACAACACAGATCTAAGGAAAAGCAATAATACAAATAAATGTACAAGGCAAAAGTAGCAAACAAACACTAAATATATATATATATAGGAAAATCTACAAATAATTAAAAACTCACAGACCAGATGAGTGAATGATGAACAAATCAGATCAAGTCTTGTGTTTGACACAATCTCCTTAAAGTAGATTTCGCCTCTCACACAATCACTGTGGTGCTTTGAGACTCATGGATGTCTGCCTCCCAGAATAAAATGATCTACAGCACGAAAATGAAGCACTCAAGGTCGTGCTCTGCAAACTACTCAATGTCTCTTGCTCTCTCTTTGACACAGAATGAATGCATAAAAATTCTCATTGAAGAGTTTTTTCTGAAAAGTAGTTTTTTATGATTGAGGGACTATACAAAAAAAATGTACATACGTTACTGAACAGATACTCTATTTCAGTAATAACTGTTGTGCACAGTCCACATATAACAAAAGCCCAACCCAATATCCAACCCATAAGCCTATAAACTCATATATTTTCTACTTCCTTTTCTATGTGAGCATTAGGATTTTTACCACTTTTAATAGCATCTTCAAGTGAACATAGAAATATCAATTTCTTATTTACTCTATGCTATTTTTACAACAATCCCCCACATGAATAGAAATTGATAAACACAATGCAAATGATGATGCAGACACAGAGAGAGTAGAAGAAAAGTTACTGTATTGGGAGAAGTAGCTTGTGGCTTTGAACTTTCCTTTGTGAAAGACTATCGGATATACTAGCTAACCAGTGAATATGATGTCTTGAAATGTTCAGTCGTTTGTGTATACCAAGACAATAGAATTCACACAGCTCCTTTTTGGACATTTTTCGATTCTTATAGTTGTCTTCATTTCAACCCTGAACATATCCTAGTAAATTCATGAAGTGCTTTAGAGAATTCAGCCTTGAAACTCTCATGGAAGCGGCTCACTTCACACTCATATAGGTGATTCTTATTAAGAGTATTCTGCTATACCCCACTCGAAATTCCAAAATATAAGAATCATTAAAAGCAAAACTTACCCTGAACATCGCTTACAGGTATCACTATTTCATTATAGGAATGGGAGGGAGATGTTATCTCCATAGTGATAAAACTAGTCCCCACGATTTAGTTGTCCTTTTGAACCTAGATCTTGGGATCTCCACTCAGCTAGGTTGGGTTACCATCCCGAAGACTTTTAAGTAATAGGCTTTAACCTCATTCCCCTCGATGAGCAGTTTTTACTTGCTCTCTACTCAAACCTTTGGTCAACGGATCCGCTATATTCTCTTTCGACTTTATGAAGTCAATGGAAATAATTCCATTAGAGAGCAACTGCCTCACGGTATTATGTCTTCGACGTATATGTCGAGACTTACCGTTATACATATGACTTTGTGCCCTACCAATAGCTGATTTGCTATCACAATGTATACAAATAGAGGGCACAAGTTTCATCCACATTGGCATATCCTCCAGGAAATGTCGAAGCCACTCTGCTTCTTCTCCTACTTTGTCTAATGCGATAAATTCTTATTCCATTGTGGATCTAGCAATGCATGTTTGTTTAGAAGACTTCCAAGATACCACTGCACCACCAAGTGTAAAGACATATCCACTTGTGGATTTGGTATCTTTTGTGTCGAATATCCAATTAGCATCACTATACCCTTCTAGTACAACTAGACACCGAGTGTAGTGCAACCCATAGTTTAGGGTGTATTTCAAATACCTCAAAACCCTAACTAATACCTTCCAGTGGTCTTCCCCTAGATTACTAGTGTATCTACTCAACTTGCTAACATCATATGCTACGTCCGATCTAGTGCAGTTCATTATGTACATAAGACTACCTATGATTCTCGAATACTCCAATTGTGATATGCCTTGCCCTTTATTTTTAGTTAGATGTAAATTTACATCTATAGGTGTTCTCACTGGACTGTCATCATATTTCTTGAATTTCTCAAGAACTTTCTCAGCATAATGTGATTGAGACAAGACAATTCCATCAGATTTTCTAGAAATTTTCATTCCTAGTATCACATTTGCAACACCTAAATCTTTTATGTCGAACTCTCTGGTCAACATTCTCTTGGTAGCTTTAATGATATCATTATTGCTACCTATAATGAGCATATCATCAACATAGAGACACACAATGACATAGCCATTTGCGGTATCTTTAATATACACACACTTATCACACTCATTAATTCTAAACCCATTTGACATCATTGTATTGTCAAATTTCTCATGCCATTGCTTTGGAGCTTGTTTTAAACCATAAAGAGATTTAACAAGCATGCACACTTTCTTTTCTTGACCAGGAATAATAAACCTCTCTGGTTGTTCCATATAAATCTCCTCATTTAATTCACCATTCAAGAATGCTGTTTTTACATCTATTTGATGTATCTCTAGGTTATGCAATGCTGTAATAGCTATCAACATCCGAATGGATGTTAATCTTGTAACAGGTGAATATGTGTCAAAATAATCCACAACTTCCTTTTGTTTGTAACCCTTTACAACAAATCTTGCCTTATACTTGTCAATAGATCCACCAGCCTTTGATTCCCTCTTGAATATCCATTTATATCCTAGAGGTTTGCAACCTGGTGGACGATCCACTAGTTCCCATGTATGATTTTGAAGGATGGATTCAATCTCACTATTCACAGCTTCTTTCCAGAAAGGAGCATCAGGTGTTGAAATGGCTTCCTTGAAGCTTTAAGGTTCATCTTCTAACATAAAAGTTAGAAAATCGGGACCAAACGATTTTGACGTTTTAGCCCTTTTACTACGTTTAGGCTTAACCTCATTCCTCTCTTACATCAACTCTTGATCATGAGAGGTACTAGACGTAGAGTCGAAGTTTCTCTTAAAAGAACTTGACACATGTGTGGATTTGAAAGGAAATATTTCTTCAAAAAATACTGCATTCCTTGATTCAATAATGGTATTCACATTCATGTCAGGAACATCAGATTTATGAATTAGAAACCAATATGCACTGCTATTATGAGCATAACCAATGAAAACACAATCCACTGATTTGATCCTATCTTTATCCTTTTAGGGATAGGGACAACCCCATTTGCCAAACACCCCCACACCTTTAAGAATTGATAGGATGGCTTTTTATCTTTCCATAACTCATATGGCGTTTCTTTGGTTTTCTTTCTAGGCAATTTATTAAGAATATAATTGGCGGAAAGAATAGCTTTCCCCCACAAGTTCTTTGGTAAACCATAACTTATCAACATTGCATTCATCATATCTTTTAAGGTTTTATTTTTCCTTTCAGCAACTTCATTTTGCTGAGGTGAATAAGGTGCAGTGGTTTGATGAACAATATCATGTTGTAAACAGAACTCACCAAAAGGTGATTCATATTCCCCACCTCTATCACTCCTTAGAACCTTAATCTTTTTGTTGAGTTGATTCTCAACCTCATTTTTATATTGCATGAATGCCTCAATTGCCTCATCCTTGCTCCTTAGCAAGTACACATAACAGTATCTAGTGCAATCATCTATGAAAGTGATGAAATATTTCTTACCACCTCTAGTTTGTATAGATTTCATGTCACATACATCACTATGTATCAAATCTAGAGGTTCAGTGCTTCTTTCAACTGATTTAAAAGATACTCTAGCCATCTTAGCTTCCACACAAGTTTCACATTTATGATCAAAATCAATTTCAAATTTAGACAATAAATTTAAATTGATTAGTTTATGTAAAGTATGATAATTAACATGACCCAATCTATCATGCCATACATTAGAAGACTCAAGCATGTAAACAGAAGATTCACCTTTATTATTATCAATAACAGTCATTACATTCATCTTAAACAGGCTATTGCTCAAATATCCTTTTCCAACATACAATCTACTCTTAAAGAGTGAAAATTTCTCAAACTCAAAAACCAACTTAAAACCATTTTTGCTCAACAATGAGCCAGATACAAGGTTCTTTTGAATTTCTGGCACATGTAGTACATCTTTCAAAGTAAGAAACTTGTCCGTAGTCATTTTGAACACAACATTTCCAATTCCTTCAATCTTGGAGGTTGAGGAATTTCCCATGAAAATTTTTATTCCATTACCCATTAGATTATATGTAGAAAACATTTTCTTTTCTGAACATACATGGCGCGTAGCCCCAGTGTCCACCTACTATTCCTTGGTATTTCCTCCTACCAAATTTACTTCAAAAATCATAGCAGAAAGATTCATGTTGATTTAAGTCATAACTGAATTCACAACAATTTTATTTAACATCTGTGTTCAACACAATTCAAACAAACTGAATCCTCGAGACTGGCCAAGTTTAAGAAATAAATGTAACTATATACTTCTAAAATTTACTGTACAAAAAGAAAGTCAAGCCAATAATATAATTATTATTATAACTACACCGAATTGCAGGAAAAGCAGCACAGTAAACACGAACTAACAATAGAAACTCAAAGCCCAGCCAAGCATTAAATCCAAAGAGACAAAATAACTCCAATATAATATAATATGTTATAAGCCAACAAAGTCTCAAAAACAAACACTGCAGACACAGAAAAAATATGAATCAAAGCAGTCAACCAAAGATTCAAGAGGCAAAATATCCTAATAAAATAATATAAAAAGGAAGAAAGCAAGATCAACTAATAACGCAACAATTCAGTCAAACACGTAACCGACTTTATCAAGATATTCAAGAACACGAAAAACACAAACCAGTTTTTCTAACTTTCACGCAGTTACCGATTCAAAGTTTTACAGCAACACAAATTCCTTTCACCGTTAAATCACAAAAATAAATTAAAAATATATTTTAAATCTACTTTAAGACTGTTGAGTATATATCAATAATTTATTTTGTGATAAGCAAAAAAAACACAACATAAATGTAAGAAAAAACAATAATACAAATAGATGTACAAGGCAAAAGTAACAAGCAAACACTGAATATATAGAGAAATCTATAAATAATTAAAAACGCACAAACCAGATAAGTGAATGATAAACAAATCAGATTAAGTCTTGTGTTTGACATAATCTCCTTAAAGCAGATTTCGCTTCTCACACAATTACTGTGGTGCTTTGAGACTCACGGACGTCTGTCTTCGAGAATAAAATGATCTACAACACGAAAATGAAGCACTCAAGGTTGTGCTCTGCGAACTACTCAATGTCTCTTGCTCTTTCTTTGACACAGAATGAATGCACAAAAATTCTCACCGGAGCGTTTTTTCTGAAAAGTAGTTTTTTATGATTGAGGGACTATGCAAAAAAAAATATACGTTACTGAACAAGTACTCTGTTTCAATAATAAATGTTGTGCACAGACTAACTGACACAACAAATTAAAATAATAAAATATTATTATTTGGACAAGTAGGCCCAGTCCACATATACTTAAAGCACAACCCAATGTCCAACTCATGAGCCTATAAACTCATATATTATCTATTTCCTTTTCTATGTGAGCCTCAAGATTTTTACCACTTTTAAATTTTAATAGCATCTTCAAGTGAACATAGAAATATCAATTTCTTATTTACTCCATGTTATTTTTCTAACAGAATGGTCCTTATCGCCTCTGCCCTCTTTAAATATTCCATACATTTCTGAGTAATCGCGTCCTTAATCTTCGGATTCTTCTCATACTTCAAATGGGTCCTAAAGTACTCTAATGCATTCATATAGAGCGGAAATGCTTTGCTATAATTTCCGGCATCATCCTCCTGAACTGCCTGCTTCAGATACTCTATCGCGTGCTCCTTAAAATTGCAATACATCTTTTACTTACAATAAATGCATAGAAATCAAAGCCACAAAAAAGAATACTCAAACTAATTTCATACCACCACTCCTCCTTCCCCCTAGAACCCAAAATCCAATACGGAGTTCGACACTTCAATGATTTCTTTTTGGTAATGATATTATACACAGTCAAACTACTCTCTTATCACAATTCTAAAACTTGAATTCTCAGATAAGCAACTTATCCACACCCTTAGAACTTGCAACCAAAAACCCAATACTCAGCAACACCTCAGATTTTCAATTAATATTTCTGATACTTCAAAATATAACCAAACCTGAAAGTAAAATAATATAAACAATTCAACTTCAAATCAATCAAAAATAAAATAAAATAAAATAGCCCAGTACTCAAATATCATTGCTTCATATATTTATGATAAGCCATTTACAATTCCAGATTTTTTTTTTCCAAAGCAAATTTGCAATCAAACCCTGAAATCAGGTTCAATAAGTACAAAAATGAAAAACCCAATTCTCAGAATTTGTTTCTATGATGGTGGTGATGTTGTTCGAAAAGCCATAACAGGTAAGCTTTACAGGTCGGAACAGAAGACTCCGATAAACAGAAAATTACGGTTACAGACTTGAGATTCAAACTTTACTTTCTCTCTGGTGCTTTGCGTTTTGATAATGAAAATGAAATTTCTAAAACAGAGAGAACCAACCAATAGGTGCAATGCAAGTCAGGACTTCTTTCACGTTGAGACAAGGAGCGTTTAATCGTGGAAATTACACAACTTAGATCATAATTATGCCGTAGAAATGGAATAGCCGCCTCGGCTCTCAAGTCTTTTCACATTTTAATTACAAATGATTGGAAAAGTTTTAAGTATTTTGAACTTAAAAAAAAAGTTTTAACTAATTTTAGTTACTAGATTCTTATAAATAAAATAAAAAACCATTTTAGTTACTTATGCCAAAGAAGAAAAAACAAGTTCCTCCAAAAACAAAAACAAACAAAAAAAAAATGAAGAAAAAACCAATTTTAGTTAAGTAGTAGTTTAATTTTTTTTAAATCTTTATTTTTTAATTTAAAGTAGTATTTTTTATATATAAAATACTTATATATCTTAAAGTAAAATATATTAATCATTTTAATATTTACTCAACCAAAAAAATTGTAATATTATATCTCTTATAAATATTTAGGTGAGAATAAATAAATTACTGATTATTATATAATTTCACACTTATCATATAGTGTATTATAGTTCTTTTAATTGCACATCAAATATATATGTGTGGATTTTAAGCTTTTAGCCACAATTCATGCAATTTTTGGTTACTTTTAGTTAATTGTGGCACTTAAGGGCCGTGAATAAAAATGATTAGAAAAGTTCATGGCATTAATTAAACTTTTTAAAAATTGAAGATTTATTTTTTTTAAATTTAAAACAATAAAATGTATTTATAAAGAATCAAAGCCTACAATGGAGAGAATTAAAGAAGGAATTTACCTCAAGCCAAATCGAGGGCTCCTTGTCTCCTTAGCATATGTAACTAAACCTAGGTATGTCAATGTTCAATCCAACCCGCGAACACAATACAAACCTGACACTGGTTTTTGTGGGTTAGGATTGGGCCTTAGCAGGTTTAGGTCATAAACGAGTCAACCCGAAAGCGACACGATAAGAATTAAGAAACGTGTCATAAGCGGGTCAATTTGCATAACCCGCAATCATTACAAAAAACGGGGTCTATGGCCGCGTTTCAAAAACGCGGCTATAGACCCCAAAAACGCGGCTATAGGCTATAGTCGCGTTTTCTAGAGTCGCGTTTATAACCGAGGCCTAAGCGGCGCAGCAACAGCCCTGTGGGTCTATAGCCGCGTTTTTATAACAGCAGCTAAAGGTCAAGCCTAAAGCCGCGTTTTTTAACCACGGCTATAGGCATTGGGTCTATAGCCGCGTTTTTTAAAAACGCGGCTACAGACCCACTTTAATCTGCGTTTGTAACCGCGGCTATAGGTTTTATTAAAAACAAAAAACAAAAAATTTCTAGGTTTTTTTTTTTCCTCCGAAATTTCAAAATTCAAACAAAAAAAATTCAAAATTAATCACAAACCCAGAAAATCCAAAACCAAACACAAACCCAAAAAATTCAAAATCAAACACAACATACCCACAATACAAACACACCCAAAAAATTCAAAATCAAACACAATATCCTCATAATACAAACATAATATGCTCCAAAATATAATAACACAAACCCATGAACCTCCTCTCATTCAACAAAATCAACCAAAGCTAACATTAAATCCATTCAAGGAACACAAAAGCATAAGCCTAAAAATAGAAAAAGAACAACCTCAAGAACACAAACCCATTTAAACATAAGCACTATAGCACAAATTCAAGCACATATCCAAAAAATTCAAAATCAAATAATTCCACCAATGTAAAACCCATACATATAAACACATAAATATTACTCCCAATGCTCATAAAGTTTAAATAAAAATAAGCTCTAGCAAAAGTATAATACCCATAAGAAGATTAGAAATTTTTTACCTTAAATAGTAGAGATAGATGAACCTTAGCTTCTCCAATGAATATTTCCGGTCATCTTTGCCGGAAAAATGAAAAGAACCATTGTGTTGTGTTGAGAGAAAAAGAAAATAATGGATGTGTTGAGAGAAAAAGAAAAGACAAGAAAAGAAGAACACGGGCATAGAGAGAAAAGATGAGATATTTTGAATTGAGTGGTAGGGAGTAAATGGGGTAGGTGGGGGGTCAGGTCATTACTTTTTTATTTTTTAAAAAGTAGACCTATAGCCGCGTTTTTAAAAACGCGGCTATAGGTCCTACTTTGTTAGAAATATAATATTTTATTCTTCTACATATCTCAGCGTACTCCTTTTTTGTTTTTTGTGTTACCTATAGACGCGTTTTAAAAAACGCGGCTATAGGTCCTCCATTAAAGAAAAAATAATTTAGTCCGCTCAAAGCTCATGCTGAATGTGTATTTGGCCTGTTACCTATAGCCGCGTTTCTAAAAACGCGGCTATAGCCCCAACTTTATAAAAAAAATTTATTGGGCTGTACATGCTATGAAGCTCAAAAGTAAAATTTGGCTGGACCTATGGCCGCGTTTTCAGAAACGCGGCTATAGGCCCTTAAAAAAACGCAGCTACACACATACAAACACGGCTATAGACCTTACCTAGAGCTGCGTTTTTTAAAACGGAGCTATAGGTTATGTCTAAAGCTGCGTTTTATAAAAAACGCGGCTAGAGGTTAGGTCTATTGCCGCGTTTCCTAGAAACGCAGCTATAGGTTTGGTCTATAGCCGCGTTTCAAAGAAACGCGGCTATAGGTCAAGTATAGCTGCGTTTTTTTTTAAACGCGGCTACAGCCCGCGTTTTTTGTAGTGAATAGACACGTTTAACATACCAATTTATTTGTGTTAACTCGAAATGACCTATTTAACACAACCCATTTAACTAGTGTAACAAATAAATATTCATTTTATTTTAGATTTGTCAAATACTTTTTATATCCAACCTATATTTTAAATTTAAAAAGAAAAGTGAGTAATTACAAAAACTTACAAGGGATATAATTGAAAATTGAAATTTTACAAACCCTACAAATATTATATTTTTGTTGAACTATGTTATTTTGAATTTGGATTGAAGTGTATTCATTTCTTTTAGGGTGTAAAGAACTTATTTCTCGATAGATATTATATTTTTGTTGAACTATATTATTTTGAATGTGAGTTAAAGACTTGAAGTGTATGCACTACTTTTGGAATGTAAAAAATATATATATTTCTAAATGGATGTTATATTTAATATTATACAGGTTGAAATAGGTTGTGTTATATTCGTGTCAACCCAACACAACCCGTTTATTAAGCGTGTCAAGTGGGTTGGAGCGGGTCAACCCGCCTTATTAACAGGTCAGGTTAGGGTTGAAAGATTATGACACGATTATTAAATGGGTCGGGTTCGGGTTGAACCATTTTGTCAAATACCCCTACCTTGACATTACACGAACCCAACACGCTAACCAGAATTGACACCCCTAACTAAAGCTAAAGCTATCTTAGAATAATTTATAATAAAAAAATGGTAGAATGAAAAATGCATTTGTTCAAAGGATCAACATTACGAGTAAAGAAAATTATATAATTTATTAAAGTCTTTAATAAAGGATAGCTATTTGGAGCAAGGGGAGAATAGGAGAAATTATTAGGTCCATCAAGAGGACTGTTGATGTGGTCCTCCATACCAATAAGATAATGTCATTTATGCAAATGTGTGAGTGAACTTTCTAATCAGCACAAGGAATAAAAAATAAAAATTATTAGGTGATGTCCTATTTACATAAATAAGAGTATTTTATTGGTTGAGAGGTCAAGAAGGACCACGTCAACGGTCCTCCTAGTGGACCTAATTATTTCTTGGAGAATAGCCACTTGACACCATCATGATCTATTTCAATTTTTAGTTTACTTCTTAATTGCCTTCAATCATATTTCATAATAATGTAATAACTTATATTACCGCGAAACATATTTTATAAGATTAAATTAAACTACGTTATACTCCTAGAAATCAAAATAACATTCTTTATTTTTCTTGTCATGTTAACACTTCATCCTTTCCCATGAGATTTGACCCAACTGACACATCCAAGACATTAAATCCTCTCAAAATCTTTACCTGGTATGTTTCTTACTCACATGATTAACTGTATAAGCCTACTATATATGCACATACTTGAATCTCCTTATTTTTGGCCATCATATTGAGAGTGCACATCTTCTATCCACAAGCCATGACCATGTTTTATTTGGTGACTTTGTATTTACCACCCACAAAAGTACTTGCCTTTCTTATTAAGCTATCCAGCAAAAATCAAGTTTCTCTTCAAATCTGGGTCTGGCCTAACATTCTGCATCTTCCATAGAGCTCCACTCAATAGTATTATTCAAATATCACCCTTGCCCATTATATCCAAAGCTTCATCATCAACTAGAATAAATTTTCTGAAATCACCATTGATGTAGTTCTCTATGAATTCTTTTTTTTTTTTATTGAGTTCTCTATGAATTCTCGATGTGCAGCAAAAGGTGACCAATTTCACTTGGAATTCTATAGCTGACGACTACTCCTAAAATGCAAAAATAAAATAAATCGCCTCGCTCTCGCACATGCATCATCCCAAGTCTCACATACTGTTGAAATCTCACACAAGCTCGAGGTCCTACAATGGCAGATTGAAAATCAGAGAGAGAGAGAGAGAGAGAGAGTGATTGTGAATGAATGATTTTCATATATCATAAATATCTAGCCCTGTTCTTTATATTGTGAGAACAGAGGAGGGAAAGGAATAACAGAATAACAAACTGCCTGACCAATGTAAAAATGACAAGTGGCAAAACTGTACAACTAACTACTCTATGCTATTTAGCATAAACGACATGCCGTTCTATGCATTACTAAACTATGTACTACTAAACTACAAGTAGCTTAAGCAAAGAATAAAGCTTGAACCTCATCCTTCTTTCTCTTCTTCTAAAACATAGATCAAAACACATGTTGCTAAGGCCGCAAAACGATGGTACGGTTTGTCCCAGAAAATCTATAGCCGACAAATGTTATACATTTGGTCCCGTTGTCCAGTCTTTTTAAGTTTCAGGTACATATACAAAAGTTTAATGATATTTTGAGATAGAAACAAAACCTGAGTATGTCCTTTTTGTCCCTAAATAATAGTTTAAAACTTTAGGTTCTTTCTTCAGTTTTCACCCCTAAAATATATATTTTATTTAGAGACATTGACGAAAGTGGAATTTCAAGTATGAGAATAGAAATATATATGTATATATAAATTTGTAAATAAAATTATTTTATTCCTAAAATATTTTATTTTTATGCTTGTTTATGTGATTTTTATTCCTGAAATATTTTAGTGCTCAAGTTAGTCTTTTTTTTTGTCCTTTTCCCTTATATTACTTGCTTAGATCCTGCAAAATCATCTCTTTCTCTTAACCTAAGACTAAGAGAGAGAAAGAGTGATTGTTTTTGGAGATCAAAATTTCCTCTAATTATTTGTTTTCTCAACCAATTATTAATTGCCTTTTTAATTTTAATTTTTTACGTTTATGTTTTATTGCAAATATATAGAAGATTATTGTGGCTTATGGTTTTCATCGTGTTCATGTTTATTTTTTCCCTGTTTTATTGTCTTTTCTAAAGAGTCTTTTTTGTGGGATCCAAGTGTAACACATTAAAATTGTTTGGCCGCATTTGGCCCCAACCGTTTATGGTCAAAACCAAGTAAAAAAGAGGTTATATCACCACTCTGTTAGCCATATGATAATGGGAAGGGAACCAAAAGATAAATTAGGTATGTCATTTTCTTTTTGTCAAAAAAAAAAAAGGCATGTCTCTTATATATATATATATATATATATATATATATATATATATATATATATATTTTTTTTTTTTTTTTTTTTTTTTAAGAGGATTATAAGAAAAATAAAAATAAGTTTCTTGGATTAAAATAGAATCTGAATCAAAATTTAAGCAACACATGCATATTTTTGCACATAAAAAAAGAAAAAGAAAAAGGCATATAGGCCCTCCATTTGTCATATAAGCAATCCATATAAAGGAATAGGGGAGTAAAATGGTATATATTTTAAATTATTTTTGAGGTCTAAAATAGACTATGAATCTATCATGAGATTCTGGATTTGAAATCTCTTTACAGTATATTGGGACTAAGAGAATAGTTAGATTCTCAAAAAAATTTGGACACCCTCATTTGGAATCAAAATTGTAAGAACTCAAAAGTTGATGGCTCAAGCCCATTGAGAATAGTGAGGCCCATACCTTCAAATTAAGCCCAAAAAGATAGAGTTTGTATAGAAAAAGGGGAAAATAATTCTAGTGTTGGCTTAATTAAGTTTAGGTCTAAGGCCGAAGATTCAAGTAAGAAGGGAAGAGATTGATTTGAAAAGTAATTGATATTAATGCATTCCTCGGGTCAGTCCGAGGATGAGTTCTTATACAAAGATCTACACAAGTCTTAAGTTATATCCCCCACACTTTAGCCCTTTTAGACATCTGACCCCTATCCCCCAAGTTAGGATTTGAAGCCACGAACATGACCCTCGAGTAGGAGCCAGCGTCGCCCTTGGGCGTGGCAAAAATGACATTAATTGTGCCCATGGCTGGACGAGGAGCTCCATCTCTTTGATACCCAACCCCGGATTCTCCGGGCTATCTTGTAGGCTGGTGCAAGAACTACTTCAACTTCCCTGCCTTCACCAATTGACCCAAATGATCACGCAAAGTTCTACAATCCTCTATTGTATGTCCTCTCTCCTGATGGTAGTGGCAATAAAGGCTTTGGTTTCTTTTGGACGGATTTCCACATATCTTATTGGGCCATTTAAAGTACGGCTCACTCTTTATCTTTTCTAATATTTGATAAACTGGCTCCTTAAACATCGAGTTGACCATCTGAGCGTCTGTTCCTAATGTCTAATTGGAAAAATCCCTCCTAGGTCGATTATTATAATATCCTCCTACCCGAGGATCCCTCCTTTTAGGGAAGGCTTTGGCTTTGGCTTTGTCTTTTCCTTGGGTTTGATCATCTTTTACCACTTATGCTCACTAATGCGATCCATAAGTTGATGCATATTACGCGCAGGCTTCATCGTCAATGACTTTCTCAAATCATGCTCCATTGGAAGCCCGACCTTAAAATTCCTTATAACTACATCTTCGAAATCCCCTTCTATCTCATTGAATGTTTCCCAATACCTGTCTGAGTAGGTCTTAAGAGTTTCTCCCTCCCTCATCGCCATAGACAGCAAAGAATCTAGGGGTTTAGGAACTCTACACGTTACAAATCTAGCCCCAAACACTCGTGTTAACTCCTCAAATGACCTTATTGACCCTTCCTCCAACTCGTTGAACCATCGTATAGCCATGCGCCCGAGGCTGGAAGGGAACACTTTGCACATAAGAGCCTCATTCCTAGAATGAACAGCCATCCTCTGGTTGAAATGGCTCACAGGCTCTACAAGACCAATCCTTCCATTGTAAATGGTGAATGTAGGTTGTGTAAAGCGGTGGGGAAGCTTAACTCTATTAATTCTCCTTACAAAAGGAGACTTTGAAATTTGGCGAAGTGCCTTGCTCATTGCATCATTCCCAATGCTATGATGAGATGAACCTTCTCCACGCTTGTTCCTATGCCTCTCTAGTTTATCCAAGTGAGAGGAGGCAGAAAAAGATTCACTAGGAGGAGTCCTGGATTTATGGCTATAAGATTGATCCCTACTCTACCCGGATCCTTCACTTGATGGAGGTGAGGAGTTTCTTTTGTCACGTTCCCTCCGACACAACTTTTTACACGGATGTGGGTGTTTTTGTGTTTCCTGCTCGTGCAAAACATGACTCTCAGTCCTTGAATGACTCCTTTCAGTGCGCTCTGTATGTTGTGTCTCTACCATAACACTGGGTGGGTTATTATACTCTCTATCTCTCCTTTGCTCCAAATTAACAAAGTGATTCTCCCTCTAAGAACCAATAGATTCCTCCCTGTTCTGCTCTAGGCTAGACATGACTTAATAAAACCACAAGCAAAACCTTCCCACAGATAGCGCCAATTGTAAGAACTCAAAAGTTGATGGCCCAAGCCCACTGAGAATAGTGAGTCCCGTACCTTCAAATTAAGCCCAAAAAGATAGAGTTTGTATAGAGAAAAGTAAAATGATTCTAGTGTTGGTTTAATTAAGTTTAGGTCTACGGCCGAAGATTCAAGTAAGAAGGGAAGAGATTGATTTGAAAAGTAATTTATATTAATGCATTCCTCGGGTCATTTTGAGGATGAGTTCTTATACAAAGATCTACACAAGTCTTAAGTTATATCCCTCACCACTATTCCTGTTCTTATCTTTTTATCTTGATCTCTTAGAAAAATTACCATATATCCCTTTATCTGGGGAGTTCTCTTCCCTTATATTCTCATTTTCCTTTGCATCCTAGTCCTCTACTTGTATACTTAAAATTTTTCTAAGGACACTTGTCCCCTCAAAGTTCTGCTGAAGGTGGTAGAAGGAACTGTTTAGCTGTGAATCTATTGTTCAGGTGTCATTTCCTCATTAATGCAGCTGATAAGGTTGTTGCTATTCATTCAATGCGGAGGTAGTAGGTAAGCCTTTACAGAAAACTTCTTCTAGCTGCCTTGGCCTTCACCCAGAGGGCTACTTCGCCCAATTGTAAGAACACAAAAGTTGATGGCCCAAGCCCACTGAGAATAGTGAGGCTCGTATCTTCAAATTAAGCCAAAAAAGATAGAGTTTGTATAGAGAAAGGGGAAAATTATTCTAGTGTTGGTTTAATTAAGTTTAGGTCTAAGGCCGAAGATTCAAGTAAGAAGGGAAGAGATTGATTTGAAAAGTAATTAGTATTAATGCATTCCTTAGGTCAGTCCGAGGATGATTTCTTATACAAAGATCTACACAAGTCTTAATTTATATCCCCCACCACTATTCTTGTTCTTATCTTTTTATCTTGATGTCTCGGAAAAATTACCATCCCTTTAGCTGGGGAGCTCCCCTCCCTTATATACTCCTTATCCTTTGCATCCTAACCCTCCACTTGCATGCTTCAAGGTTTTTCTAAGGACACTTTCCCCTCAAAGTCTTGTTGAAGATGGTAGAAGTGGCTGCTTAGCTGTGAATCTACTATTCGGGTGTCATTTCCTCATTAATGCAGCTGATAAGGTTGTTGCTATTCCTTCAATGTGGAGGTAGTAGGAAAGCCTTTATAGGAAACTTCTTCCAGCTGCCTTGGCCTTCACCCAAAGGGCTACTTCGCCCATTCGAGCGCTTAGTGGCATTATGCACCTTCCTTATCCTCTCCTCAGGTAAACCAACTTCTCGAGTCAAAATTGCTCTTCCAATGAATTGATGAAAGACACATCGCTCCTTATCCTCCTTAGTTCTCGAACCCTCACAAAAATCTTCTATTTCACTTTTCTTGTACCACTCTATGTTCCACAAACTTGCCACTTGTTTTTTATTTATTTAATTGAATTCTCTCATTATGCCTTTTCTTAATTAATTACTGAAAATAAATTAAGAAACCAAACACACCACCACCACCACCAACCTTGGCCAGCGTCGGCCATCTCTACCTTGAAAGTCACCTGCCACGATAGCCATAATCGCCCGATCTACACCACCATTGGAGATCGAAGCCAATCCCACCAACCACCATCACTCCACCACCAAAAAAACCAACAAATCTGACTTTATTTCTCATCTTTCATCATTATTTATTAAGAAACAAAATCAACAATAAAAGATGGAGAGTAAAATATAAACAAATCAAACGTAAATGCTATTCAATCTAAATCAAAAGAATCCATGTATTACATCATGAACCCAACAATCAAAACCAAAAGGATCTCTAGAAGAAAGATCTAGTGGTTTGAGTTGAGGTATTCATGTGATGGGCATCAAATCCTTGGCAGAGCTGACGGTTGGATGGTTGTAAATGGCTACTTTGATGGTGTTGACTCTGAAGAAGGTTGGTGGAGGTGGTGGTGGAAATATGTTGGGATTTTCTTTGTACCATTTGTCCAAATATTGTGTTAGATCCATTGCTCTCCCTTTCTTGATCTGCTCAAAACCTTGGTGGTGGTAGATGGTCATGGAAGGTGGCGTTGTTGTTGTCGCTAACCTCTGCTACTACTGCTGGTGGTGGGGGTAGTGGGATGTGTTGGCTATATATTTATTTTAGGTAATTAAAATAAGAATAAGCATAGATTTTCGATTTGCTTAAATAAGCGGACAGAGGTCAGGTTTTTATTTGTGGAACACAAAGTTCTATAGGAAGTGTGGGATAGAAGATGTTGATTCCCTCATTTGTCAAAAAAAAAAAAAATTACTTTCTTCAATTTTTATACACAAAATAAATTGTTGAATGTCACCATAACTTTGCATTCAGACATGAATTAATATAGTATAGAATAGTTTGTCCTTTATATTCTCAATCAGTTTTTTTTATTATCTAGTGATAGATACTGATACTTTTGTATCTTAATTATACTACCTTTGCTTCAAAAGGTAAAGATCTACATTTGAATTATCATGGATGAGACTTAACGGATTTGGAATTATACTATCCTTGCTCAAAATAAATAACTAAATTAGAAATTGAATTGATAATATAAAGAATGAAAATATATAATGGAGTTATGATTTATTTGATTTAAGATAATAAAAAAGGTCTAAAATGAAAAAAACAAAAACAAAAAAAACACACAATATCCATCACAAGAGGAAAGTTCATTAGTTCTCTTTCGAAACAAAGTAAAAATAATAATTTCTAACATCACCCTACACCACAAATAACTTACGACCCATACTTCGCTTTCTTGTCTAAGATCCTTGATGCATATGTTGAAATGACCATGTCGTAAAGAAGGTGAAATTGCATCCATGCGAATAGGGTAACTGGAACAATAGCAAGACAAATGATAGGAATGACCACCCGTGATTTTCCTGGTAGAATAATGAAAAGAGAAGCACAAAAAGTTATCATCATGGTTGCTATGGAGAGGATAAGGGTGGAAAGGCCTACTATCATCTTTTTGGGTAAGGATTTAAGGAAATCTTCCTCTGCATAACATGATGTGAGGATGCCAAGAAACATCAACAATGAAGTTGAGGCAGAAAGCAGAGACAGAGCATCAGATATTATAAAGACCATAAAAACCTTCTCATTTAAGAAGGTTGGCAAGCCTGAATCTTGTTTGTTGCCACCTGGAACAGTAATTGCTGCTGCAAACATAATGGTAACAATCAGAGCAGCTACCACTGTACAAGAAGATGCTGTCTCCTTCATCCATTTTTCTCCTTCTTTCACCAACTCTTTATGGCTTTCTGTAAACAATTCTCGAGGTCTTTTACCATCTGCATTTGAAGATTCTAACGTGAAAGGAGGGACAATGCTCTCCACCTCCTGCATTTATTAAACAAAACCTCATAAGACTATAATTAAGATATAAAAAAAATATTAAATACCTTGTAACTTTGCATCTTTTTCCTTTTTTTAAGAATGATTCTATCTATTATAAATGAAAAGTTTATAGGATTAAAAAGTGAGAAAGATTGAATGCCCGAAAGTTAGCATGTTGAGTTTTGTGTATGGTATAAGGGTTACTTTTATATGGCTTTTGATTTTCACACATGCGCTATTTTACATCAATTATGGATATACTTATAAAATAGTGGATGTGAATGAGTGTGAAAGAATACTTTTCTTTTTTATACAAAAATACCTAGATATGCAAGTATATACAAGTAGAGCATTGTAATGTAAGGATAATAAAGTGTAGTGATACTTCGAATCATGACAGTTACGACTTGGCCTTGGGCTCCTAGGCCTATTTGGCCTAGTGTCTAGGAATTTTTATTTTTTATTTTAACTTTTTGGGGAGAGAGGCCTAGTAAATAGGATAAACTATAATATTATGGTACTCTATAGGTTTTATCTACTGTAATTCATAGGTGAAATTACATAAAAAGGACTAAAATTAATATATCAAATCAATGAAAACAATGTTATAGATAGTTTAAATATTATAAAAGATAACCACTTTTTATATTCTGTACATTAAATTATACTGTTATTTTAATTTAACAATTTAATGACTTTTTTTTATAGGAATCAGAATATGAAACCACCCAACCTTTTACTCTATTTCATTTCACTTCCATTTCGTATTTGTCAATTTATGATTTTCCCCCTTTTTTAATTATCTTATTTCCGTTCATTTTCTTTATCTTATTGGTGGGATATTGAAGTAGTAGTTATCCTCGCACATTCTGACTTTTACGTGGATCCCTAGTCTCCTATTCACTCACGCATTCTCACATTGTAGTTTAGAATAGAGTTTCCAAAGAGTGTCAGATAATTAATCACAAGAGAACTGAAAACAACTCATCATTGAAATTATATTAAAAATATATAAATAAATAAAGTGAGGGATATATGTATTATACCTTATACCATTGTACTTCTCTTTGCATAAGAAAAGCTGCTCCTGGAACCGTATTACGTCTAGCAGAAGGTTCGAACATCGCTGATATATGTAATATGGTATTTCCATCGTTATCAATCTTACTAATTATTGTGTTTAAAGGAGATCTGCATAGGATGCGAAATACTTCATGCTGACGATGAAGAATGGCCAAGTCAAATAAGCTTCGATTCGTGGAATTTTCACCATACCATACAAGGTCAGGACATGCTTTTAGCATTTCGGTAACAAACTCAACTCTCCCTTGCTTGACAGCTTTGATCATGGCTTCAATAACCTTACCTTTTCCTAGTTGGTGAATATTCAAACCTGGTAATACTTCGCACATGCGAAGTAATAATTTTTTGGATTGGTGGTGAAGAAGCTTCAATTCATATATTTGATCGATTTCTGAGTCAATAATCAAAACAATGTTTAGTCAACTAAATGAGAGAGAAAAAAAAAATGAAGAAAAAGGAAGTTGACCACAATGCTCCATGAGTAAGATATGAAATTAATTGACTAAATGTATCATACCCGGGAATTTAAGGAGATTCCAAACAGATCCTCGAACTGCAAAGTGGAAAAAGAAAAAACAAAATCAAATACGCATACTTAAAAAGAATAGAGAACAGTTAGTTAGGGTCGCTGTTAGTAGGTTACGCATTGCTACCAAGATTAGTTTTGCTAATGTAGATTTGTAATGTATTTATTCGAGTAGTTAGAAGTTTGTTAGATCCTAGAGGAAGCTATCGACGTGCTTTACAGTATACATAGAACTGTAAAATCCATGCAGAGTAGAGAATCAAATCTCCATTGCCTTGAAAGAACCAGAAATTGTTTCCATTTCTTCAACTGATCACTAGCCGACCCTAGACCTCGGCAACTTAGGCGAATAAGTTGCCCCCAAATGCCAGGGCGAATAAGTACTTTTTTATTTAAAAAAAATGTGAGTTTTTCAATTTTGTTGGGTTAAAAATATATTAATCCTAGTTAATTAATTCAATTATCTAAATTAATTAATTATCCAAATTACATGCAATATCGTGAAGGCACGAACAAATCACCAATCTAAACTAGAGTGTAGTGGAAAATAAATTGACACAATAATTTGTTGATGAATGGGAAACTTTTGCAGGCAAAAACCCCACCGGGTGAATTTCAGGTTATCACTCTTGAAAAATCCACTAATTAAGAATAACTAGTTATAAGTATAAGGAATCTTACCACTACCCAATGGTTCCAACCTATCCCAAAATACCAATTTACAGTTGAACTTTTATGCTAATCTCCAATTATACTTAATCTTGTAGAAACTTCTCCTTTGCACGAATCTCAATCAATAACTAATTGCACAACAACTTGATTGTTGTTGTTTGATGCAAAGTTCTTCAATTCATGCTTGTAGATCTAAAAGAAGCTTGGTACATAACCCAAAGACGTACAAGAGCAGCTTCACAAATGCGTGTATCTCAATAGTGGTCTTTGTGTCTAGGATGATAGCTAAGATAATAAAAAAAATAAAAAAAAAGCTTTTATATCCTCTAGAGACCTAGAACATGAAACCCTAGAAAAGACTTGTCATCATGGGCCAAAAAATAGATTTGCAAATTCAGAATTTGCATACATCGATAGATTGAGAGGTATCAAGGTATGTATTGCAATTCATTAAAGCTTGATAGAGTGGAGGTGTCGAGCTAGGTATTAAGACAACCTATTTCAGCTTTTCTTGTATTGTTTCTTGAGTAATCTTCATATTTTCAATAATACCACTTGTTATACTTCTTTAAAGTACTTCATATTGTTCTTAAAACCACTTAGAACTACATAATTACAAGTAAAGTACATTTTATCATATAATATGCCAATTCATAAAATATGACTCAAACAATTTTTGTATTTTTTTTTCGTCTTAAGAATGCCAAAAAAAAAAATGATTAATGTTGAAAATACAAATGGGTCTTAAAAATTATTGTACTACCAATTATAAGAACTAATTTATATGTTCATTGGGACTTAGTCGCAACTTTCTTTGGGGTTCGTCAGAAAGCAAGAAGAGGCTTCATTTGGTGAGTTGGAAGAAAATTGCAAAGCCTAAGAAAGATGGAGGTTTGGGTATCCAAGCTGCCAAAGCTAAGAATATTGCCAATCTAGCCAAGTTAAATTGGTGACTTCATACTGAGCCTTCCTCTCTTTGGGCTAGAGTGCTTTCCCACAAGTATTGTACCCCGAGGAGGTCGTCCAATTCTCGTTCATTCGAGTCTTGTTCAGCTACTTGGTCTGCTATCCGAAAGGGTGAATCGGTCTTTAAAAAGGAGCGAAATGGGTTGTTGGCAAGGACAGCAAGTTATCTCTCTGGTTCGATAAATGGTTGGACAGAGGACTACTTCGGAGTTTAATTGCAGGACCCCTTAACAAGGGGGGAAGAACATATTGCCTTAAAAGATGTGACTGGGCTCTCGAGCTGGACTTGGCGTGGATGCTCTTTCTCCTTCCCTGACAGATTGATCTTAGAAATTAAGGCTACCCCCATTTCCTTCTATGCACGAAATACGGATCGCATCACTTGGTCTTATTCCCTGAGTGGGAATTTCAAAGTGAAAGAAGCTTATAAACTTGCAAGTATGGAAGAGGAAGGGCACTACACAGGCTGTTTGGATGGGGACTGGATTTGGAAGGCCTTCACTATCCCAAAAATCAAGTGTTTTGTGTGGCAGTGCTTACACAAGAGTATTCTGGTCAGTACTGTTCTTACAGCAAGGGGAATGGAAGTTTCACCTATGTGTAAGCTGTATAGGGAAGGTTCGGAGTCCATTTTGCATGTTCTTAGAGATTGCCATATTGCTTGTAACCTTTGAAACTCGTTATCTCCTCCAATGCCTGCTTCTATTTTCTTTGGTTTAAACACTTCTGAATGGCTTAGACAGAATTGCTGCAACTCTAAAACCGCTCCTAATTTGGAAATCAGATGGGGTATCATCTTTTCTTTTGGCATATGGACTTTATGGTTGAATAGGAATGGTGTGGTGTTTCGACATGAGAATGGGCAGCGAAATCTAATGTCAGAAGTCCTCGCAAAAGCAAAGAAATTTGCTTACATTGGTATCAATGCAAAATAGACCTCCAACCAAAGATTGCAGTTAGTTAGCTCTTTCCTCCTCCTGCCTGATTCAAACTTAACTCGGATGACTCTTCACTTGGCAATCCGAGGAAGGCGGGTGGTGGAGGACTAATCCGAAATGATAATGGAGAATGGCTTAAAGGTTATGCTAGAATGTGGGTTTTTCGACTAGCGTGGCTGCAAAACTATGGGCATTACGTGATAGACTCAGATCATGCATAGCTCTCAAGCTTCCTATTGTGATCATTGAATTGGACTCCAAGCTTATTGTTGATCTTCTGCAAAAATCAGATGGCCATCAGAATTGTATTGATGCTTTAATGAGTGATTGTGAGACCGAATTAGGAAATATTCCTAGAGTCCAAATTAAACATTGTTATCGTGAGGCAAACAAGTGTGCTAATGCACTTGCTTGAAGGGAAGCTTTGCTCTCCCAAGACTTTGTAATTTTCTTAGACCCCCTGACAGAAGTTTCCTTGCTTTTAAGTCTTGATTCTGCTAGGGTGGCCTATGACCGTGTTGTTCCTGTGTTTTATGAAATTACCCCCTTTCTACTAGGAAAAAAAAATTTTATATTTTCATTTATTATTTTGTTGAAATGCTACCAATTACATTCTTTTCCACGTCATTTTGTAATATTTTTGTAATAAAGGTTGTAGTAGTTTTAGCATTTTCTCACCAAAAAAAAAAGATTAATAGAAATCCAACGAATCACCATTAAGTAAATGAAAAATGCTAAAACTGCTACAAATTTTACTAAAAAATACTTACAAAATGATGTGAATAAAATAGACTGGTGGTTTGGAACCACTTAAACAACTTAATAAATGAATGGTTGAAACAATTTTTTTATTTATTGGTGACGCTTTAGTCTGTAATGCCTATGTGACAAAATTTGTTATATCCCTAACAGCGTTTAAGTGAATTAGTTATATGAAAATGTAAGAATAATGCACTTAAATGAAAAAAAAAAATTTATAATGCATAACATTAACTAAATTAATGGTTAATAAATTTTATTGAAGTGATATTTAAATATACAATCGCCTCAAATTGTATATTTAAATATCACTTCAATAAAATTTATTAACCATTGATTTAGTTAATGTTATGCATTGTAACATTAACTCAATTAACTAAAGCTTTCGTCTAAGGTCTCAAATTGTATTCAATCGGCCTTGCTAATCAGCTACAAATAACTTCAATCCCACAAGTTCTCAACCACAATTACAAACACCAAATTTATTTCTATCCCACATTTCAAATCTTATTTATATCAAGCTTGATAGCTCTAACTCTGTGCTTTGGAAGTATCAAATAATACTTTCCATTCTTTTGATCATACTCCTTGCTCAATTTTATTGATGGTACATAGCTAAATCTTGAAAAGTATTTCCTAGATAAGAGTGGTACAACTCTAAAAGGTGAGAATCCACTCTATCAACAAAGGAAGACAAGAGATCAAGCACTTCAAACTCTAATCAATGTTACTCTTTCACCCTTAGCATTGTCTATGGTAATGGAACCCTGGTTTTGAAACTCGGACCGTTTAATGAACCGGAAAATCGAGAAGTTCAAGGTTTTTAAGGTTGGGTCGAGGTTCAACTGAGGTCAAATCGTGATGTATCATTTAATTTTTTAATATATTTGATACTTAAATTGGATTATATTTATTAATTTTTCATTCCTAACCAACAAGATGTGCGTGACCCAATAGTTTGCATGCCGGACATGTTATTTCACTTGCTAAGAGTAGGTTCAAGTCCTGCCACCAACATATTTTCATCAATTTTTACCAAAATAGTGACATGGATGAACCGAGTTCTTATAAAACCAGTCCAGGGACCAATTCCTAGTTAACTCGATTGGATCGGCCAGTCAGGTCCGGGTTTAAAAACAATGAGTGGAACAGGACATTACGCAAAGAGTTGGAAGGTTCTTGAATGATGATAGTGTTTATACCATAAAAATAATTTTAAGACGAAGATATGGTTTTTAATTTAATCTATAATTATTTGCTGGCATAAAGCCACATATATTAGTAGAGAGAATGACATATGTGACTTGGTAGGCATAACATGTGGAAGTTTTGTAACCATGGCATATGTCTTGGGAACAAATGTAATGTGTAAGACACTTGTCAAGAAGATAATAAACAAGAAGACATTTGTCACATTGTATGGAAGATGGAGAAGTTAAATCCTACACATAACCACCTCCTCCCTTACTTTGTGGGATAGTTACAAGCTAAAAATAATTTTGATCTACATATTGTTTAAGTAGAACTAAAACAAAGTACATGAAATACAACTTTAGTAAAAGTAGAAACAAAACGAAGGGACGGTAAGAAGTAACAAAAAAGGACATGTCAATTAATAAAGTAATGGAGAGCATGATTTTAGATAGAATAGACTGGAAGAATAGAATTAATGTGGCTGACCCAATTTAATCTGTTGATGATCTATAGTTGACACCAAATTTTAAGATTAATGCTTCGTTGTTGTTGTATCTATATTTTTAATATAAAATAAGGCTATTACTATTTATTAGGTGAGAAAAATTAAATTCTTCCAAAAAATTATTTTTATTGTGACAGACCAAAATTCCTATTGAACAAAAGAAGAAGAAAAAGAAGAATATTGACAATAATTTACCTCATCCAATATTTCTTGCTTGACCGCATTTTTCCATCTCTGATTTTTGGACGCTTATAGGAATTTGGTTGGTGTCATGAGCCAGTGGAATGCATATACCTTGCAGTAGAAGTGACCAATTAATCTCATGTAAAAAGAAAAAGAAAAAACAATGATGAAGAAAAATAAAATTGGAATACTTCATTTTTTTTAATTTTCTAATATCTATACTACTATTTAAGGGACTTCCTCTATTTAGGATCTTCATTTTTTTTGTTCAAAAATACCCATATACCTCTATGTTTAAGTAAAGACAAAATTAAAGGACAATCCAGTAAAAATACAACTCTAACTCCCACTAAAACATTGCCTAAAAAATAGGCCACTCTCCCATTGATTTTCAAATTGCTTTATCCACTTATAAATTAGATTCTAAAATAAATAAATAAATAAATATATATATATATATATATATATATATATATATATAATACAAACACAAGTTTTTTTTTTTTTGCTACAAAATAAACATGTAATATTTGTTCATTTTTTGAAGTTAGCCCTGTGACACTCCTGGTTGTATTCGTAGTTCTAAATGCATAAGTAAACCTTAAATTGAAATTAATGAAAAATTAAAAAAAAAAGCCTCATCGAACACGCAAAGCGCGTGTGATGAGGCTAGTTATTAAATAAGTTTTTAGAAGCTCACGTTTATTTATGTTAAAAATATAATATTTGTTTTTATTAGGTTTTAAATTTTAGAGGTATAACAAGTGCTAAATTGTTATATGTTAGTTGAAAACAACCAAAACTCATTGTTTCACAAGATTTAGACAAATGAATATTAAATAAATTTTGAATAAATTATGCTAATCAAACTTTAAACAAACTAATTAACTTTCATATGATTTTTTTTATACACATATTCTTTGAAATTTCATTAGTTAATACTTATTATTTACACACATTTTCTTTGAAATTACTTATTATGTTTCTTATTTTTTTCATGCAACGCACAAGTTAACAACTAGTTTTTATTATTTATAATAGGGAAATGCTGATGAATGCCCTTAGGGAAATGATTAATAATCCATTTAAGGAAAGTTTTTATGGGAAATGGAAAAAAAAAAACAATTAATGTTTTAATAGCTTTTTCCATTTCTCATAAAAGTGGTGTCAAAACTTTCCTAAAATGGATTATTAACCATTGTCCTAAAGGTACCTATTAGCATGACCCTTTTATAAGAATATGATAAAACTTTTTTTTTTTTTGAGAAAAAAAAAAAGAAGTTCAATAGATGATTAAGTTTTCCACTCTAAATATTCATAAATAAAAATTTAATTAACTTAATCTCCCTTAGTGCCGGGGTCGGGTGATCTCTCTAGGGGAAGGGTCCGAGCGTTGGGTCTCTTTTAAATACAAACGCTTGCCTAATATCTGCTATTGGTATGAGTGCTTAAACCACAATGATAAAGACTGTGATCTTTGGATAGAGAGTAATGGAACTCTTTCCTTGGGGAACTAGGAGTATGGGCCATAAATCCGAGCACCTTCAAACCCCCTGTCTAGGAAAAATGTGGTAATAGTACTTGGTTACTATGAAGCTAGGAAGAAGGAGAAAAAAGAGAAGTCAAGTGCAAGGTCTCAGGGTGGCACAAGTTGCCCACCTCCTCCCAATGGCGGCACTTCCAGTGCTCACGCTGGTGCGCTAAGCTTTGACTTTTTCCAAGTTACAAATATGGTAATAGCGGTGGAAAATGGCGATATCCTGCATATTCCCATACAGAGAATATTTGCCAACCTAAAGATATTTCAAATATCCCTAAGTCTATGACTTCCCCCCCCCCCCCCCGGTGAAGGACACTTTCGAAATTCAAATAGAGGAGATTGATTCGGGCTTATAGAAATTTGAATCCCCTCTACTTTCCTTACTTGGTCAGTTATTTTCGGGATCTATTCCCCATTTGGCTGATTCTTTTGATGGAGAAAATTCTAGTAGCATTAATGAGGTTAACCTAGAGAATCCTAATCGTAGTATTCCTTCTGAGTCCTGCACACATACTCTCTTGGATGGGAATTTAGTTCCACGCAAATGGAAAAAAATGGCTCAAAAAAATAACTCAGATGATTTTACTATGCATGCTACTGTGTTAGGGAAACGTGTGAGACAAAATGGATGAAGATCATCCTAAGTTGCCTAGTAAAAAAAATACAAGTTTCTAAGGGTGATGGCAGGACCTTTTTTGAATTGGCGGAAGCCAACAATCAAAAGAATTGCCTAGTTTGGAACTGTCGTAGGCTTGGGAACCTACGAATAGAGAAAAAAGCTTGGTGAATTAGACTAGACAAAAGATCCTTCCGTTGTGTTCATTGCCGAGACATGGATGGATGAAGCAAGGCTAAAAAAATAAAGAAAATTTTGGATTTTGAAAATATGTTTTTTTTTTCCAAGAAATAACAGGGGTGATGGGCTGTAGTGAATAAAGGGAGCGATGATGCATGGAGATTTATTGGTTTTTATGGGGAACGATGATACGTGAATCTTGGAATTTATTGTTGTGCTCTGGTGATTTCATTGAGTTGGTCGGTCATTTAGAGAAATTTGGTGGGGCAAACAAAAACTAAAACCAAATGCAGCTCTTATGGGATACAATTGATGAATGTGGTTTCTTACATCTTGGGTTTGTTGGGTCGAAATTCACTTGGTAGAAACTCTTTGCTGATGGACACTCAATTTGGGAACGATTAGACCAAGGGCGTGCTAATAATGATTGGCTTATGAATTTCGGTGGGACTAGGGTACATCACTTTTACTCTAACTCTTCGAATCATAGCCCTCTCAAGATAGTGCCGTCTAGTATGGAACCTTCCAGATTCCAAAAATTATTTCGTTTCAAGGAGATGTGGCTTTCTAACACGGGGTGTATAGACACTATGGAAGCAGTTTGGTCTTCACAGGTATCTTCAGACCCATTTATTCTAACAATGCATAAGGTAGACAAGTGAGGGAAAAAATTGAAGTGATGGAGTTAAAAAGAATTTTTGCAATGTCGAGGATGAATTGAGAGTGAAGAGAGATTTACTCAAAGAAGCCTAGAAGGAGGCTATGATTACTGGTTTGAACTTTTGGGTTTTATCAATAAAATATGAAATTAAAGACCTTATGGATAAAGAGACGCGTGTGGTTTCAAAGATCAAAAGCTCAATGGGCAACGCATGAGGATAAAAGTTCTAAATATTTCCACAGTAGAGCCACTCAATAAAGTTGAAAGAATTTCATTACCTTGATATGAAACTGTGATGGTGTTTGGTTCTTGTCACTGGAAGAGGTGGCGGTTTTAATAGTTGATTATTACCATGCTCTCTTTTCATCATCAAACCCGGTTCAAACAGGGAGCACTATTGATTCCATTCCAAGCATAATAAGTGATGACATGAACGCTCAAATATTTGTTGATTACATGACTTGGGACGTAGGGGCGGTGATCAAACAAATGGCTCCCCTAAAGGCTCTTGGTCTCGATGGTATGCCTCCTCTTTTCTACAAGAATTATTGGCAGCTAGTTGGTAATGATATAATTCAATCCATTCTCAATTTTTTTAAATACTGCAACACTTCCATCTCATCTGAATCATACATATGTGACCCTTATATCCCAAAAGAAAAAAAAGCCCCGAACTTATCTCTAAATATAGACTTATTAGTCTTTGCAACGTTTTGTATAAAATCTTTTCGAAGGTTTTAGCTAATAGGCTAAAAAATGTTCTACCAAATATTATAATGGAACATCAGAGTGCTTTTACTAAAAGCAAACTTATTTATGATAATATTTTGGTTGCTTTTGGGACTTACATAGCATGCAGAAACATAAAGGGAAGGATGATTATTTGGCTATTAATAAGGCCTATGATAAGGTGGAGTGGTCTTATCTTGAAGCTGTGATGAAAAAATGGGTTTTGGGGAGCAGTGGATTAAGTTAATGATGGTTTTTGTTAAGACTGTAACCTATTCCATCCTGGTTAATGGGGAGCCAAAAGGCTTGATCAATTCAACTCAAGGCATCCGTTAGGGAGATCCTTTCTCTCCCTTTCTTTTTTTACTATGCACAGAAGGGCTCATGGTTTGATATCCCAGGAGGCTACGTTGGGTAAAATGAAGGGTTTTTCTCTTTTTAGAATAGACCCAAATGAACTCATCTTTTATTTGTAGATGATAGTCTTCTTTTTTGCAAAGCTAATTAACAGGAGTTTCAAAAAGTTCTTGAAGTTCTGGATACCTATGGTAATTGTTCTAGGCAACAGATAAACAAAAGTAAGACGACTATCTTCTTTAGTAAATCTACTTTAGATAGTATTAGACAACTTGTCAAGACAGCATTGGGAGTTCCAGAGATTAGACAGTTTGAGAAGTATCAGGCTTGCCATCCTTGATAGGGAGAAAGAAAAAAGCTAGTTTTGAATTCATAAAAGAGCGAGTCTAGCGCAAACTTCAAGGCTAGGAAGAAAAGCTCGTGTCAAAGGAAGATAGTTTTAACTAAAGTTGCGGTCCAAGCTATTCGAACTTACACTATAAGCTGCTTTAAATTACCACTGGGTCTCTGTAATGAAATTGAATGTTTGATCTGAAAGTTTTGGTGGGGACAGTGAGGAGATCATTGCAAGATTCATTGGGTGAAATGAGATACTCTTTGAAAACTGAAATTAGATGGAGGTGTAGGATTTAAAGACCTCAGCCTATTTAATAATGCCCTCCTAGCTAAACAAGTTTGGCGACTCCTCCACAATAAACGGTCTCTTAGTTATCGCATCTTCAAAACTCGATTTTTTTTTCCAAATTGTTCTATTATGGAAGTGGCTAAGTCAAATTTCGGATCCTATGCATGGAATAGCATTTTAAAGGATAGGGATGTTCTATTGAGGGGTGCACGGTGGAGGATAGGGAATGGGGCCAAGGTTAGTATATGGAAGGATGCATGGCTCCCATCTTTGGAGAATCCTAAAATCCAATCTCATGTAGTGGATTTATTTTCTGAAGCTTTAGTAAACTCTCTATTTTCACCTACTCATAATACTTGGAATGTGGACCTATTGCATCAATTGTTTTCAAATCAAGAGGTTGAATTGATAAAGAAAATCCCACTCGGGCAAGGACTTTCAGAGGACAAGCTTGTCTGACCCTATGTTTCTTCGGGTGTTTATACAGTAAAGTCAGGATACAACTTTCTTTCAAAACATAGAGCATTTGAGTCACAAACTTCTTCCAATACGAGCCAGTATCAAGAGGTTTGGAAACATGTCTGGAGTTGCAAAGTTCTGAATAAAATTAAGAGTTCTCTCTAGAGGGCCTGTAAAAATGCTCTTCCTGTCAGAATCAACCTGGTTCGTCAGAATGTTCTAGCTGAAGACACATGTGAGCAGCGTAAACAATTACCTGAGGACATGATTCATGCAATTTGGCTTTGTTTTGAAATTTTTGGTGTGTAGGAGCCTGACCTGACTTGGAATTTTCACCGAACAAAACACTTTCCTAAGTTTTTGGATCTAGTCCAGTAAATTATTAATGAGAATAAAGACTTAGATCAATTTGCTATGTTTATCAGGACACTGTGGTTTCGCAGATATGGACTTCGGGTTGAAGATAAACCCTTCCCTCTCACAGATATTATCCTAATGGCCAGACAGATCCAGACAGATTTCCTGCGAGTCAACCTAGGGACATCTCTTACTTCCTCAGTTGTTCAAAAAGATTGTGTTTGTTGGTCCCCTCCAATTTCTCCTATGGTTGAAGTCAATTTCGATGGTGCTGGTTTTAAAGATTTAGGGGAGCTAGGTATTGGGTTTGTGGTTCATGACTCTCAAGGGCTGGTTTTAGCGTCAATGTAAGAAAAGGTTCTACTTCCACAGTCCGTTACTGATGTAGAAGCCAAGGTTGCTGTGAGAGCTATCAATTTTGCTTAGGACCTCAGCCTTCCTTTGGTTAATATAGAAGGTGATTAAGAGATTATCATCAAAGCTCTTTGTAGCGAAGATGAATCATTCTCTTCCTTTGGTCACCTTATCGTTGAGGCAAACCTTTCTACGGTTTCCTTTTATTCCTTTTGTGTTTCTCATATTCACAGACAAGGTAATTCAGTTGCTCATAGCCTCGCTAAACATGATAGACATGTTAGTTGTCTAATGGTGTGGATGGAAGATGTTCCACCACACATCAATTCTATTCTCCTAGCCAACTTTGGCTAGTCTTGCTTCTGTTTTTCAATAATGTGTACTAACTTCTTTTAAAAAAACTCTAGTATTAATAAATTAAAAATTTTAATTAAGCCAATTATTGCAATTTTTCCCAAATTAGATTTCAAATTCACCTGAATTTTGTAGTATTAAGTGTCCATCCAATTTAACACTAGTGTTAGGGTTTTAGACCCCAGTTATCACCAAATTAATCAACTTTGATTAAAATAATTAAAACATCAAACAAACATAGACCGCATGACCTGGGAAGCTTATGAAATTGTGGTTTCATAGATGGGGAAGATTTAACCTAAATAATCCTCAAGGCAACATTTTACTAATAGAATTGAAGTTTGTACAATAAACTTAACCCTAAATTTACTGCTACCTCTAATAGTACTTACCGGTTATGACCACATGTAACTTTGAACCTACAGACTCTTCTACTGTGAAATTGTTGCACACAAACTGGAGAGTTTGTGACTTTGAGATCTCCATTCAAAGATTTAGATCAAAAACTGTGGCTAATTGGATACAACAACTTTGCTTTATGACTAGATTTGTTGTTTGCATAAGGTCTCTAGCTGTAGCTCTAAAAGGGTGTGGAAAATCTCCAAATTTGTGTAGAGAAAATACCCCCTTGAATGTGCAAAAATTTGCTCTAGGATTTGTATTTATATATAATTAAGATCCATCATAAATAGCTAAGTAGAAAACCAGATTCGCAATCTGCACGAATCTCAATCAATCGAGATAAGTGGGTCTTGATTAGTCAAGCCTGCAATTGAAAAGCAGTCTTCAATAGTCCACTTTTCTGATTACTTGAGTCTTCATTTGTTCTAAGCTACATTTTTCTTGTTCCAAAGATAATTTCAACTTTAATTAACTAGACAAACTAAGTTCTAAAATATTACATTTTTTCCTGGTTGCCAACCTAAAAATATAAACTTTACAACTAGTTCAAGTCCATTTTGAACTATCTCAAGCACACAATTTATTTCAAACCTTCAAGAACCTTATAACTCAACTGGTTGGCACTTCTTTGTATTTTCAATAAAGACATTTAGGGTTTAAATCCTTCCACTCTGAACTATTGATTCTAATATATATATATATAATGTTTAGAAAGAAAAAACTAATGGTTTTTTTAATAAATATTTTTGTGATTGAGCAAAATTGTATAACAAACTAATATGAATTAAATTAAGAAGTAAAAGCAAACTACCTTATTATTTCTTACTATAATAGGGTAATCAAGAATTACCAACTAACATACTCCATAGTATAATATCCTTACATGATTTTTTAAGGACCAACAAAAATTTAAAAACAAATGTTGGTAGTATTAGATTTAGAGAGAAAGTTTCATATATATCTAATTGTGATTATTCTTAAATGCATTTATGTGTGTGTGTGTGTATATATATATATATATATATTCAATTAAAGTAGAAGCTCAAAAAAAAAATGCTAATCCACTCTTTTATGTTAGATACCCCAAATTATATTTACAATCTACTCTAACTTTTTGCAATTTCTATTATATTTAAAAATATTTTCATCCCATTCAAAACTACTTCCGACTAATTTGAATCCAGTTCAATTCTATACAAAACTACTTCAAATTAATTTGAAACTAATATAATTACTTCAAATTAATTTGAAACTAATACAGATTCTCCTACCAAAACTTACTACTAACTCAAGTATAAACATCAATGAGAAGTTTACCATATTCTAAAGTACTATAACTATGATTTTTAACATATGTTCATACTAACTAAATTTTTATGTTTATTTATAAATATTGAATATTAAAAAAAATTGATTATATCACCATTAAAAAAAATTTCAAGAATTAAAAAGTAAGTATGTAAAAAGGAAAACAAATCATCTTTGTATTTCTTTAAAAATGGAGCAATTTATGCATGAGATTACAAATCACATTTTTAGATTACAAATTAGTTACTAATAGCATATATATATATATATATATATATATATATATATATATATATATATCTCAATTATATTTTGTAAGGCTGCAAACAACATATTTGTGATGTACTTTGTTTATGTTTATATATAAAAGAATGAGCTCCTTAATAGTTTGTTTGAATGGAGGGAGAGGAGAGAAGAGTAAAGTGAATGAGAGGGATATAGTTTAACAAACCTTACTTGGATGTTTTTGAGAGGGGGACGGGGGAGAGGTTTGAAGGGATTTGGAGAGGTATCTTACCCTCCTAACCCCACATTTTATTTCCCCCAAATTAGAGAGATTTGGCAAGAGAAGGGAGTACATAAGGGATTAAAAAAAAGATTGAAATGCCAATTTTTCTTTTAAGTTCTCCTCCACTCTCCTCTTCCTATTTCATTTTGAAAACATTCACATAAAGGGGAGGGATTTAAAACAACCAAACAATGTGAAAGGGTAATCATTCCCTTCTACTTTCATTTACTCTCCTCTCCTTCCTCTCCTTACCCTCTACTCTCCTCTCCTCTCCCTCCAAACTTCCAAACATAGTATAAAGGTCAAGTTGATTCATTAAAGTACTTTTGATAACTCTAATATGGCTTTTCGTTCTACGAATCATATATACTCTTACACTTTGTTTGGAAGTTTGGAGGGAAAGGGGAGTAGAGAGTAAGGAGTGGGAGGAGTAAATAAGAGAAGATGCGAATGATTACCTCTTCACCTTGTTTGAATGTTTTAAAAATTAAGTAGGGAGAGATAAGGGAGGAGAATTTCATATAAATTGACAATAATGACCTTATTTTATTAATTTTTAAAGAAATAAATATAAATTGACATCTTAAAGGAAATATTTTTTTAACCCCCTCCACTCCACTCTCCCTCCAAATCTCTCCATTTTGGGAGAATTAAAAAAGAGGGGTTAGGAGGGATAAGATACCCTTCCAAATCCCTTAAAACCCCTCCCCTTCCCCTCTTAAAAAACATTTAAGCAAGGTTCATTAAATCATACCCCTCCCATTTACTCTTCTCTCCTCCCCCTCCATCCAAGCAATCCATTAAGTATGCAAATCTATAAAAATATAAATACTTGCAAGTCTAAATGTTAACAAGTGTGTTAGGGTCATATTTTTATGTAATTAACATATCCTATGACAAAATGCACTTTACTTGTAATTGAGTAGATCTAAGTGGTTTCAAGATCATCATGAAGTACTTTGAAGAAGTATAACAAGTGGTGATATTGAAGACAAGAAGAATACTCAAGAAACTACTCAAGAAAATCTGAATCTACGAGTTCTAATACCTAGCTTGACACCGTCGATCTATCAAGACTTAATGAAGTTTGATACCTATCTCGATACCTCTCAATCTTGTTGCGACTCTTGTGCGCCTTTGGGTTCTGTATCAAGCAAAGTCTTTGGCACCACTAATTGAAGATTTTATTGGTGTTTTTATGTGAAGCTTCTGCATATCAACTACAACAATAAAAAAGGTTGTTGTAGAGTTAGTCACGTAAAGGAATTCGTGAAAAGAAGTCAGTCACATACTAGGATTCATGCAGAGGAGAAGAGTTCTACAAGATCAAGTCCAATTGGGGATTGGAATAACGGTTCAACTATAGGTTGGTATTTTGGAATAGGCTAGGTAGTGGTAAAATTCCTTATACTGATAACCGCTTGATCTTGATTAGTAGATTATTCGAGAGTGGTAACTTGAAATTCACCCAGTGGGGTTTTTGTCTTGTGAAGGTTTTCCTCATTCATAAACAAATCACAATGTTAAATTTAATTTTGGCTGAACTCTAGTTTAAATTGATGATTTGTTTGTGCTTCCACAATATTGTATGTAATTTAATCTAATTAATCAATTTGGGTAATTGAATTAATTAACCTCGGAGATGATGATGAAGCTTTTGCCACTTCTTTTAATTTATGTTCTCTTATTGTACCACATATGCTTTTCTTTTCTTATCTCTTGCACTTGGATTGCATTTATATAACTTGTCTTACATTTCACACATGATGCCTTAATGTATCTTGTTTAGTATTTCAGTTAATGACAGGTTATGAAGTCATATTCAAACATGGATCTCTCTTCTTGCAAAGTTTTTCAAGAGTTCAAGTATTATAGTAGACTTATTTTCTGTGTGCTTATTAGTATAATGTATTCTAGAACATTCATTGTACTCTTGGGGGTTTTTGTCACGGATTGCTAAAAGGGGAGATCATTAGGGATATCTTTATTTAATTGGCATATCCTCTGAAAAATGCACTTTACTTGTAATTGAGTGGTTCTAAGTGGTTTCAAGATTATCACGAAGTACTTTGAAGAAGTATAACAAGTGCAAATATTGAAGATATGAAAAATACTCAAGAAACTGCTCAAGAAAAGCTTAATCTGCAAGTCCCGATACCAAGCTCGACACCTTTGATCTATCAAGACTTAAGGAAGTTCGATACCTCTCAATCTATTGAGATACGGGATTTCAGAATTCAGCCTACAACATTTTATTCTAATTGGCTATTTTTTTATGGGTATGTGTAAACCTAATAGGAATAAGAGAGCCCATTTAAAAGACCTATTAAGCTCCTATTTAAATAAGGTGATAGAGAAAGAAAACCCTAACCCTACTGATTCATAAAATTTTCTTCTTGAAACTCTAGCCTCTACCTTTTGAACCTATGAGTTTAGAAAATAGAAGAAAGGGATCTTGTTGCGACACTTGTTCGCCTTTGGGTTCTGTGCCAAGCAAAGTCTCTGGCACTAACAATTGAAGATCTTATTGGTGTTTTTATGTGAAGTTGCTGCAAATCGACTACAACAATCAAAAGGATTGCTGTAGAGTCAGTCATATATTGGGATTCGTGCAAAGAAGTCAGTCATGTAGTGGAATTCGTGCAAAGAAGTAAATCATGTAGTGGGATTTGTGCAAAGAAGTCAATCACGTATTGGGATTCATGCAAAGGAGAAGGCTTTTTCAATATCAAATCCAATTGGAGATTAAAGTAAAGGTTCAATTGTATGTCAGTATATAGTTGCAAGATTCTGCTAGTATATAGTTTAAAGTATATACTTGTAACCACTTGTCCTTGATTAGTGAATTCTTCGGGAGTGATAACCTGAAATTCACTCAGTGGGGTTTTTTCCTTGTGAAGGTTTTCCCCATTTGTAATCAAATCATCGTGTCAAATTTAATTTCCGTTGCACTCTATTTTAGATTGTTGATTTGTTTGTGCCTCTATAATATTGCATGTAATTTTATCTAATTGATCAACTTGAATAATTGAATTAATTATTATCAGGGGTCAATTGATTCGACTTTGGATGCATGTTTGAAGATCTTTCCAAACTCCAAACACTAAAGAAGTTGAAATTCCAATAGTCGGATCAAAAGTTATGACCTTGAGAAGTGTACTAACGCGCTCCGCCCGGTTTTCGAGATATCTCAACTATTTTAACTTCGATTTTGACCCATGAATAGTAGTTGGAAAGAGAATTCAATAATATTTGCAATGATGCTGACCCCAATCCATTCTAATGGACGGATCAAAATTAGGGTTTTTGGTGCCTTTGAGAGTCAACCTCAAGTCAAACTTTGTCAAAGTTGACAAAAATCTCCAAGTAGCTCGGGTTTGAGGTAGAAACATGAAAAATGTTGTTTTGGGATAATTTTGACCAACTTTGACTTTTGGTTAACCCAAGGTTGACTAGGGGCATTTTGGTCAATTGGACCTAAAACAGCATTTTGAGTGCTCCGATGCCTAAACGGGTTGCGTCACGTCAATCTAGGTGTTTCCGTGACCCCATGGAGAAAAGTTAATATTTGTAGAATTTTTGGAGTCCGGCACGCAAATTGAGGGTAGGCAAAATACGATATCTACACATGTTATGATCTATGCTACCAGGAACTTGAATTGTAGGCCACCTACTATGGGAATGTCCATTTGCAAGGAACATTTGGCTTTGTGTTAGGAAAAGATTCAAAAATGTTTCAATGCTATCCAAGATTTCTTCGCTTTATTTAGGTTGATGGTGGACAGACTTCCTCAATTTGATGTGGAATGTTGGGCGGTGATGTCTTGGCAATTTAGAGTGCCCGGAATAAGATTTATTTCAAGAAATTTCAAGCCCTCCCCAGATCCATTTTAGATGGAGCCCTTGGTTTCTTGGATGAGTATCAGTCATCTGAGGCTCATGGCTGCACACCGAAGCTCTTGATTTTGTTTGTGACTTTCGTCTGCTCAGGTTTTACTTGTACTATGTTTCCTCCATGTTTTTTTTTTTTGGTAGTTTCTTCCTACTGCTATAGCCATTGTCTTTCCCCTATTTGGCTTTATGCACAGAGTTTTTACTTTGTATACTTTCAGTTATCAATATAATTTATGTCTTTCACCTAAAACAAGATTTGGGTGAAAGTATAATTGTATTTTTTTTTATTAAAAAAAAAAACGAGGTTTTAAAATAACTATATAAAAACAACATTCTTTAATTAACTCTCCAAGGTGTGAGCAAAATAACATATAATTTAATAGACTAATCAAGAAAAGAGTGATACTCACTGTTGTAGATCCACTGTTTCCAATATACGAGCCGATTTCCACTCTGATATGCAAAAGACATGCCAGCCAATACTTCCACAGGAGACCGCCCGTTGTAATCTAGAGCGATAGCCAACTCAGGGTAATGTTCGAGTAAATCCAAAGCCATATCTATTGAGTTGCAAACATAAGCAATTAATTGAAAGAGAATCATGCCTAGTGTTTCAAAGCATAGAAATGAATACGAAAATATAGTTGAATCTGAAGTTCTTACCAATAGCTTTGGAATAAATAGCCCAGGTAATAAACGTAGCACCGTTGATGCCATTTCTTGGCATTAGATCTTCTAGAGGAGTTTCAGAATAGAGATAGCGTGCCATTTCTATTCCATGGGGGTTATTCGTAAGAGCTAGCACAACTAGAATGAGGTTATCGCTTCGACTTCCAATGCTAAGTAAGGTCCAGCTCTTCCCAATTATACATTTTGCCATCTGGATGTTTCCAACAATAGCACAATAACCTAGAACACTAAAATCAATTGCATCTTTTATTTTTAAGTCTTCTTCCGACATTATCTTTACCAACTCCTCCACAACATTCACATGTCCTTCAAAGATAGCAATGTGTAGAGCCGTTCTTCCAAAAATTGAAATTTTTGCAGTCGCTACCTCCGGATTGGAGCTAATGACCTGATTAGCAGCATCCCAATCACCTCTGCGGATATGTTTTTCGAGGGATACATACTGACTGAAGTGACCATTCTCATCGTCCTCCATCTCTGCCGAGTTTATAGTACTTTTACTATAGAATTCAAAATATTTGGAGTATCTAATAGCACAATTCCAAGACGGTAATTCTATTCATTGACTAAACGAATAATATTATTTTCACAGGAGTTGTGCCTGAATTCGACCAGAATATATATATAGTGCGATTAAAGAAGATATAGTACCAACTAGAACATAAAAAGTGAGACAGGAACTTATCACTTTCTATATTTTTATTTTTATTTTTATTATGATTGGTTGAGTATAAAGTAAAACACAAAGAATAGGATAAAGAATACATATCCATGAATTTGCATTAATGTTTATAATACTTTCTTTCTCGGATTTAATTTGTGGGTACAAATAATAGGTGCCCTTGGAACTTGTGTTAATGGACAATGTTAGGAAAATTTGAGTACCACTTTTATAAAAATATAAAAAAGTTTATAAAAAATCCAATAATTTTTTCTTTTTCCATAAAAAGTTATTAAAAGTATTTTCTTTTTTGACTTTAAAAGTATTTTCGAAACCAATGCCTTTAGAGCATCCATTATTTTTCCCTTAATTTATTTAAAAGTACAAGCACACCATTCTCCTCTATGATTGTGTGTATTCACTTACCTTCTCGTGATGCAATTGCATCTTCTTCTTTTTCTTTTCTTTTCTACTTTTTTTTTCTTTTTTTTTGGTGATTAAAGGAGTGAGAAACTAAGAGTGCGAGGATCTCATATTTCACTTCTCTTTGTTCTCCACACCATTAAAATTTTCTTTAAAAAATCATTTTTATATTAAAATCCATAAATTTTATTTTAATCAGTAAAAAATTACTAAAAAACCAAAAATATAAACAAACATGATCACTAGATTTCCCCGAAGAACCTAAAACAATTGTATTTAATACAAAACCAACTAGTTCTTTCCAACTAGATTAGCTCAAAGCATTGGTATCTATGAGGTCCATCAAGTTTCATTACTAAAATTTACAAATTCATGAGACCAACTTTAAAATCACATTTTTACTTTCCAATAACTACCTACCACATCAGTAGTTTGTAAAAAAAAATGTAAAATAATTTGTGACTTTAGCATTTTACTTTATTTTTACACTCATACTTGACAATAAACCCTATCTTTCATTTTTTACTTTACCTCTCATCCATTAAACCACAAGTGGCCAAACGGCCCAAACCCAGCCAACAATACACCCAGTGACAACCACCACTGACTATGGCCAAACCAAGCCACGAAAACCCAAAGCCAAACCTGACAATAGCAGCAGCAACCACCCTATACAGCCACAATGTCCACCACAACCAAATCCAAAACTCTCAGATCAACCACCACGCATCCCATAGATTGGAGGGATGAAAAAATGGAAGGATGGAAAATGGGGAAGGAATAGAAAATTGGAAAACTCGTATGTTTTGTTGAAAAGAAAAATGAGAGGATTAAAAATGAAGTAGGTATAAATTGAATGATATGCCCTTATTAAAAAAAATTGTGCTCAATTAAAAAAATCAACCAAAAAAATAATTCCACCAAGTTTATTAAAACAAAAATAATGCCCAGTTAAAAAAATAAAAACCAAAGAACAAAAAAAAGACCTACCATAACCAGTAAAAAAAAAAAAACAACGTGAATGAAAATAGTATACACATGCCATTGATAAAAAAAAGCATGTACATGACCATTTAGCAAGAGTAAAACGAGAGGCAGCTAAAAGACAAACAAATGAGGAAAACCTCAAAAATAGATGAAAGTAAGAGAAAGCTTGAAACGTTGTAGAGTTTTTTTTTTTTTTTTTTGGAGAAGAGGTTGTAGAGGAAATATTTGGGAGAGACTTGTTTTTGGTGGGCTCTTTAGAAAATATTTGGGTCTTACCAAAATGCTACCTCCCCAATTTAGAGAGAAATTAGAGAGGAGAAGAGTAGTTGTAGTCAAATAACTAAACTACCTTTCATCTCACATTTTCTTTGTTTCTTTTTTTTCTTTTTATGGACGTTACACTACTTCACTTCTTTTTCTTTTTTCTTTTTTTTTTTTCTTTTTTTTTGTCTTTTTAGTCTTGGTGTTTGGTTTGTTTAAGGCGTTTTGCTCTTCAACTATAACGTTTTTTAAAAATAAAAAATAAAAAAATTACTTTTTTATTGGACATTATTTTTCTTTTTTAATAAACTTGGGTGATTGTAATTTTTTTAATTAGGCATCATTTTTTTAACAAGGGCATATGAGAAAATTTATATAGATTCTATTTTCTATCCCTCATTTTTTTTCTCAAGCAAACAAAAAATATTTTCTATCCCTCCACATTTTCACCCGCCAACTAGGAAAATTAAAATCTCTTCTATCAATCCACCTTTCTATCATCTCCCCATTTTCTATCCTCTCATTTAGTCTCTTATTTTTGATTAAAATCAATCTAGTCCCCTCCCATTTTTTCATCCCCAACCAAATGGACTAAGAGTTGATTTAGAAATTAATTGATTTTTGTGTTTTTTTTTTTTTTTTTGTGTTTTCCATTCATATGCTGTGGCAGTTTTTTTTTAATCACCACGTAGGTTTCAAGTCTGCCAACTTGTCATTTGTTTACCACGTCAACATTTTTTCGTTAATGAGTTTTCAGTAAGGACTAAATTAACTGCAAATTGAAAATAACAAGGACTAAATTGATTGTTATTCAAATAAAGAGACTAACTATAACCCCAAAATGTATGAACTAAAATGGTAATTTCACCCAAAAAAAAAAAAAGAACCATGGAACACAAGATAGGAATGCTATGATTTGAACAAGCAACACTTGGAGAGTCATTTCTTTACGACACTCTTCTTATCGATCAAGACGATCAAGAAAGTAGGCAGCTGGTTACATATTAAAGAAATCAGACTCATAATTTACAGTTATATAGAATTTGGATATGCACAGGTATCTCATTCATCCATCCTCACCCCAACCAACACCCCCCTAAATTCTTCATAACCCAATAATCAGAACCGTCATCACTGCTTGTACCATACCCATTTCTCTCTCTCTCTCTCTCTCTCTCTCTCTCTCTCTCTCTCTCTCTCTCTCTCTCTCTCTCTCTCTCTCTCTCTCTCTCTCTCTGCGCACAAATTGACCCTGACCAAAATTGGGAATTAACATTAATTTCCAAACAATATAATTAATAGGCATTGTTACAAAACTATATTTTTTAGTAACATCTCGAGTCTAAAAGACTCAATTTTGAACTTATAAATCGAGTATTTGAGACTCGATTCCCATGGTCTGATCACGCCTGATGTGGCATTTTTTCCACGTGGCGTCCACCTAGAAATCGAATCTCTAAGACTCAATTTATAAGCTAAAAAAAATTTAAGTCTAAGTTATGTACAAGCCAGAAATACCCCCAAAAAAAAAAATTTAAGAAACCCAAATCAAATCAAAGAGAGTTTTCTTCAATGGAGTCTATGATCTCAAACCTGTATTTCAACATAGAAGAAGAAGAGTTGAAGCAAATGAAGCGTAGAAAAATCCAGACGCGAGATCCGGAATCGAATCCAAAACCTGAGACAATCAGATGGATATCTGAATCGGAGCAAAGCTCGTTGATGCTCCCCGCCAAATCCGCCACAATTCCTCCTCCTCACCATCGTCAACCAAGCTCTCCACCTCCTCCTCCGTAGGATGACCCCGCGAGATCCGAGAAGCGGCAAACTGAGTTCTCGCCGTATCGGCCCCACGACCACACACGGCCCACGCCGAGCTGAAGCCACCCACGCTGATCTGAAGCCACCCACGTCGACTTGAAACCCACCCACCCATGGTCCCACGCCGATTTGAAGCCACACACTCCGATCTCGATCTTCGACTGACTACAACCCATGTTTCTGTTTCTAGGTTTTTTTTTTTCTCTCTTTCTTCTGTGATGATCTATGATGAGAAGGTGTAAAGGGCGTTTTAATGGTTATAAATCGAGCCTTAGAGACTTGATTTTTAGGTGAACGCCACGTGAAAAAAATGTCACATCAAACGTAATCGGACTATAGAAATCGAGTCTTTGAGACTCGATTTATAAGCTCAAAATTGAGTCTTTTAAACTCAAGATGTTACTAAAAAATATAGTTTTGTAACAGTGTCTACTAATTATATTGCTTGGAAATTAATGTTAATTCCCAATTTTGGCCAATTGAACCTTGTTAAAGTTGAAAAGAGAAAACAAGAAAAGAAGCTAAAGAAAATGGCAGCGTTTTGTGAAGAAATAATAGCCCAAAGATGGAAACGGTGTCATTAGGATTACAGAAAAGAAACAAGAGACAAAGAAACGATGCCGTATCGTTATTAAGAGAGAGTTTATTTCTTTACAACCCTATCAGTGACCAAATGGGCAAAGACTCACCGAAACCACCACCACTGCCACAACCACACCGAATACAGCAAAGAAACAATGGCAACCACTCCAGTGTTATTATTTTAGCTATTAGTTTATCATCAATTTGTAAACTTTAAGCTGTTATATTAGAATGATAGAGCATGTGTATCTTTAGGAGAGAAATAGCTACCTGAGTCTGCAATTTCATCCCAAGCGATTTTAGCCTTACGAATATTCTCTATCAAAGAAAATCTGTCCGACCCGCAGGATTCCCTGATCAAATATAAAGCCAAAGCATTTTTCTTGCTCCAAGCAGGTGTAATTGGTTCGGTGGTTGTTTCAACAATGTTCCAAAGATCATGTTTCGTTAAAATTGTTTTCATCCGATTGCTCCAAGCCACATAACTTTCTTCCTCCTCCTCTGGAATTGAAACACCAGCAACAATTTAATATATAATTCTCACATATAAAATTGTGACTCAGTGAAGATTCTATTAAACTCTTTTAGATATCCCAAATACTGTAGTGGGGTATTAGGTATATTACATTTCAACCATTCTTGCTTTACGTGTTTTCCTGATCTTAGCTTCTCCTCATACTTCCAATGTACACACTCTGCATTCCAGACAATTGTTTACAAAGAGTGGACATCATGCATGCACATTTTTGAAAGGCGAATCAGTGACTTTTTCTAAGACTTTTTGTTATGACACTCACCTCCCCTTAATTTGGAATAAGATAGTCACTTCCTTTAAAATAATAAACTATTTACACATGTCCTTCTCTGAATGATTAAAAATACATTAAAATTCTTTGTAGAAATTTTTTTTTCAAATTTCCTATTAGAGGAGTGTGAATTGCAATTTAAGTGAAGGGTAAAATACAAAATTTAAGTTTTTTAGAGCCTATTTTTGGTTATTTAGAAGAGGTTAGTGTAAATAGTTTGTATTTTAATTCCAAATTAGAGGGGAAAATATTGGAATTTACTCTTTTTCAAAGTGACGTCCTGTGTGTATAGAGTGTGAATATTGGGAGTATGAGACAATAATTTTCCATTTGATAATGAAAATATATTATGATTGAATTTAACAGCAAGAGATTAAAATCCTAAGAAAAAAAACAGCAGCGAGCAACTTTTCGGCATTTTCCTCACCTAATTATATTTAACCGGTAACTTGGAAGATCTAAATGAAAGAAAAATTACAAAATGGATAGAAGGAAAGCTCACTAACACTCTACCAGTACCAGCCACCCAAACAAGAATATAACTAGTAGCAGCCATTTAAAAAAGTAAAATTCCAATAATTGATAGCAGATCTGGGAGAACAAAAAAAAGTTGGACAGATGAGGGGAAATTTTAACTAATGGGGAAAACATAACATAATTACATTTTTTTGGATAAAGTAAAAAAGTGAAATTTACTGAAACTTTGATCAAATCTGATGAAGAAGTTTGTAGCAAATGATTCTATTATATACGACCTGCAGCTTAGACATCTAAATAGAAAAACCTACAGGTAGCTTAGTTATGTATTTATCCCACCATAGTGACAGTACACGTGTTATGTTGTCACTGGTACCTAGAGTTGGTGGACCTTTCTGTTATGTTAGTTATAAGCTATTAATTAGTCAAAGTTTCAGTTATTCTGATTTTCCAGTATTGTCTCTGCTTCTTGTATATATAAGTAGAGATTGAGTTATTCATTCAATGAGAAATCAGAGAAGATTATGACATTCTTGATCTCCAATCACAAATTTAGACCCTAACCTTTCAGTGTCGTGTCAATTTAGTCTATGTTGTTATTTATTGGATGGAAATTGTTGACATAACTAACGGCTAAAATAAAAAATTAGTTGTCGTTGATGTGGCAATAAATTAATTTTTTATTTTGGCCGTTTGTCACATTAGCAATTTCCATCTAAGAGATAACAACAAACACTAAATTGACACAACACTGAAAGGTTAAGAACCAAATTAAAATATAATGTAAAGGATAAAAACCAAATACATAATTTACCCTAAATTTAAATACTAGCCTTCCTAGATTCTTATTAAAAATATGAAATGCATTTAAATAGTTGACTAATGTATTGTTTATTGCCTCTGATTACTCTTATGTCATATATAGCTCATTAAATTAAAGTATATTTAATGTATACTATATATAATTTAATTATTTTTTATTTTTATTAAATTGACTTGTATATTTTTAGACATATCAAGACTTATTTATTTATTTTTTGGAAAAAATGTAAAGACTTAATGTAAATATTTTTGTTTAAGTAAGAAAATATCATATGTTAAAATAAAAATTATAAACATTCTTCGTGTGTGTGTGTCTCTATATATATATCTAGCTTGGTCACCCTTGAAAATTTTTTTGGCACCGCCACTACTTCAGTGGTAGCTTCTTCAATGTTTGCTAAAACACGTTTTCCAACCAGGCTTCAACTAGAGAATATGCTTGAAACCCTTACTATTTGCACAGTGAAGGATAATCCAGGCACTATTCTTGTCACTCAACTTTTTATGGACGATACAATTACAACACCTGAAAGTAGATATTTTCTAATGGTAGTGACTGCCAAATATAAGATTTGTTATGTTGATGGAACAATATTGCAACCCTTGGATTCCTTAAGCCCAATGTTTAATGCATGGAGGGACTATAACACCATGCTGCTATCATGGATCTTCAATTCCTTCTCGAAGGAAATTACGTTTCACAAGAAGACATGAATTGAATAAACTTGAAAGTAAAGAATTGAATTAAATGAAAGTGAAGTTTAAAAGCTAAACTGAATTGAATTTGAGACAAAATTACATGACGTAATTTGTAATATAACCCAAAACTTAATAGATAAGTAGTATGAGATTTCACCACAAAAGAACCTAACTTTTTTTTTTGGAAAAAAAAAAAACAAAGAGCCTAACTTTATGTTTACAGCATAAAAGCATATTATAAGACCACGAATTATAATTTATTATACCTAAATAAAATTGCTATGGGTTTGGGCCGTTTCTGCGGCAGTATCAAAATGGGTCTTTTTGAATGCTTCAATCATGGATTTAGCACACATCACAAGTCCTCCGACATAAGGCCATTCCTGTTGTCCAAACGTTGGCTTTGCTTCTGTTAATACTGTTGGTGTATTATTAAGGTTGTAACCAGACGAGACAGAGGGGAGGAGGAAAAGCGTGATGATTTTGTATTTCATTTTATTTCTTTCTTTTAGGATAGGTTTTTTTTGGGGGGGTAAGTTTATTATCCTATCTTGTATAAAAATGTTTGAGCACGTGCAGTATAGAGAGAGACATACTATAATCACTTCTGTCGATTTTGCATATTGCTTTCAAAGTATCCCAAGCAATTTTGGCCGAACTAATCCGCCGAATCACAAAACATAGGCGTGGCTCACATGAAATTTGGATCACGTGTAAAGCCAGGGCATTCTTCCTGGTCCAAGCCTTGAAAGCAGCTTCATCATCTTCTTGTTTAGGACATTCGTCAATTGCTTTAACAAAGTCCCACAGATCTTGAGCAATTAAATAGGTTCTCACATGAACTTTCCAAACCAAATAATTGTTTACATTAAGAACTTCACTTACAGCTGCACTTGAGGTTGTCCTTGTTTCCATCTTTAATCTGTCAATATACCTACATGGTGTTAGGATCGGGGTACACTTTGGCAATCAAATCTAGTTAGAATATAATCCAATTAGGTACAGGTTTAGAATCGGCGCAACTAAAATTGTCGTATTTTTCTTTTAAAATTTAATTTTTAGTCTTTTATGGGTCGGATCAATTCAGGATGATATCACTTATGTCATAATGTGTACACATGCTATATATAAAACATTAAAATTCTACCTTGCACTATATATACAGGTGTGTGAAAATACTACCATGTTATTAAGAAGATGAATATTAAATCTCTCATAAACACAACTAAATACATAAAATTTGAGGATAGAACATAACATACTAGATTAAGAGAAAATAAATTAATAAATAATTGGAAAAAACATATAGAAAATTTATATTTAAAAAAAAGTCTCCTCAATATTAGTAATAAATCTAAAATTAAGAATATTTATATTTCAGAATTGCACATCAAATTATTTTTCAGTTTGGCACCCCCTCTATAGAATTAGACCTCTCTCATTATTTCTCCCAAAATCTTTCAAAGTGACCATAAACTTGTATTTACATAATAACCAGCCAAATAACTCAATAAATCGTTATTCTTATATCTTCTTTTTGTAAGCGGATTTAAGGTACTGCCCAAGTTTACATAAATAACCGAAGTCTAATTAAGAGCATCTAATATATTGCGTAGGGACGGAATCTTTAGGGGGTCCAGGCCATGCCCTGACCCCAAAATAATAATAATAATAATAATAATAATAATAATAATAAAAAATAATATTTTATTAAAAATTATGTTTGGGGCCTTTGGGCCCCCCTCCCCTCCAAGAACAATTCATCCCCAGCCCCAGCCCAACAAGGAAATCATGCGTTTAACCTAATTTCAACAAAAACAAAGAAACCAAAAAAAAAAAAAAAATGAACAGAAAAGAGAAAGGAAACCAAACGTTACAGAGAGACTGAGAGATAGAGAAATAGAGAGAATGCTTTTTTTGTAATAGACTTATTCGTAGTTAATTTATATCAAGGTTAGTTTACCCAAAAAAATAGAGAGATCGAGAGATGAATCATGCGTTTAACCTATATATTATTATCGTGCAAGAGGGTCTGTGACTTTGGGTTTGGGGTAGGACTTAGTTTAGGATTTCTTAAAATAAATATAAAAAATAAAATAAAAATAAAAAACTTTGGTCCATATTCTTTAAACTATATTAAAAAAAAAAAATCAAGACCATTAATGGTAGGTAGTTTGTCCATCTTGAGCATGAATTTTTTTTTTTTTTAACCACTCCCCCCTTTGCCACGTAATAAACTATGACAAAAATATTAAAGAATTATTTTATAATATTTTTATCAGTTATTGATGTGGTAATTTTATGCTAATTTTTACTTTTATTTACTTATCATTATTATTTTCTTTTATCTATAATCACTGACTATACTATCAATTTTTTAAAAAATTTATAAAATAGTTTGTATGAGGGTCATTCCTCAAAAATTGTGAAATAAGCTGCGATAAGAAGGAGGTGTTTGTTAGAGTAATTTGAGTAATGTTGTTTAAGTGTTTTTGATACAAGTGTGAATGAAAAAGTGTGTTGAAATATGTGTAAATGTGTTTAAAATGTGTTGTTTTGTGATTGAGGATGCTTACCAAACACGCCCTACAATTTTAAAACAACCGGCAGAGGAAGAGGTAGATTAAACAAGGGTCAGGCCTCTCTCTGTAGACCATTAGTGGTGGTTCCGGACCAGATCTGACCGAATTGGGTTAGATCCAAGCTCTGGCACCGCCGGCCTACGATTTGCAACTCCTTCACTGACGACTCTTGCGAGGTTTCTCCGAGTAAGCCCCCCTGACTTCCTACTGGTTGTGGTTTTTCTCTGTACAATGTTATTTCTTCCCTGAGATTTTACCGATGCTTTTATTTTATTTATTTTAATTTTCTTTATAAAAAAAACGATAAATTCTAGGAACCATGAAAAAGAAAGTTGCTTCAAAAAAGCTTTGCAAATGATTAAAAGCTCGTAATAAAAAGTTAGCAAGCACACGAACCTGAACGGCTGAGCTGAGTTCCTGCTCCAAGAAGATTGGATTGATTCTGGTCTACAAAAGATACTAAGATACTAAGGAAAAACTTATTACAGTGGTCACCTGAAGAAATAATGCAGAAAATGGAATGGAAATAAGTTGCTGGGTCTTTGTCATTCTTTAAGATTCTGATCAGATGATGTCCTTGTACTCTTTTTACTTTTTAACCTCCGTCTGGGAAGCGCGTTTTGCTTCCCGGCATTTTTTTTTTTCTTTTTATAAATTATTTTTTTAAAAATAATTTTAATTTTTAATTTTACGGCACTATTTATATATTTAAAAATTATTTTATTATTATGTTTTCAGTTTTTAATAATAAACAGTATTCAAAGAGACCCTTATAATATATTTGAATTTGGTAAATGTTAGTCATTACTAGCATTAGTATAGGGCTATTTTTATAAATATTTTATTAAGAGAATGATAAAATAATAAATGTTGTTAACAATTTATTATATTTCTCGTAAAAGTAATTTATAAACTTTATTATTAGAACAAAACTTATGTATAATATTTTAGGTATTGTTATTTAAATTTTTCTCTTAAAATTAAGTCATAAGCTACTTAATGTCTTACTCTTCTTATTATAGTTTATTAACAATTAACCTTAAAATATTAATTAACATTACTTTTTAAATTGACAAAAGAGTTGTTCACTTGTCCTAAGAGTGCAATAAAAAAAAATTACAATATTTTCATTATAACTGAAGTATTTGTCAACCAGATCAAGCCAAAATCAAATAAAATAATTAAATATTATACCAAAATTTACCGTTGTTACTTTTTTTTTTTTTTTTTTTGGTCACAACTAAAACTACAACTTTATTAGAACTTGTTGACTGCCATTCATTTTTAAAGTGAAAAAGTGATAGAAAAGAATAGAAAAGTAGAGAACATAAAAATTACTATAAATTAATATTCTTTCTTATTCAGTGGAATAAAAAAATTGAAAGATAAGAATAAAAAGAAGAAAGAAAAAGTCGCTTTGGCTCATCAGTCAACAGGGAAGAATTAAAAAAAAGGACTAAAAAAGGGGCATTAGGCATGCTATTGGTCGAGAAGATTACGTATTATCTCTTGTCAGATATGAATGATTGTTTTAACTTAATTTTTTTTTTTTTTTTTTTTTGAAAATGACCTCACCTAGTGGAAGAGGGTCCTCTGTTCCTAAACCACGACGTGTTTAAATTTTACCCCCAGAATATTAGAATTCAAATTTTACTTTTTTTTTAAATTTTATACCCTAATATTTTAGAATTTAAATTTTACTACTTAAATTTCGGGAGTATTTAGATTTTATACTCCTAAAGTTTAAGGGTATTTCGATTTTACACCTTAAATTTTCAAAATTTAAAGATGTAAAATTCAAATTCTGTCAAACTTTAGAGGGTAAAATCCAAATTTTGAAATGCAAAGGTATAAAATCCAAATACTCTCAAACTTTAGAGGGTAAAATCTAAATTCTGAAACGTCAAGATATAAAATCCAAACACTCCCAAACTTTAGGGGTAAAATCCAAATTCTAAAACTTTAGGGTGTAAAATCTAAACATCTCCAAACTTTAGGGGTGTAATTTGCAATTTACATAATCGATTTCTTTCAACTTCCTGATGTAGAACAGACTTTCATGGGCTTCTTTGACTCTCAAGTGCGCCTGAAATCGCGTAAGGCAAAAAGACACTAGTAAAAATCATTTGGACGATGGAGTCGTAATCGCATGAAATTTGACAGGTTAAAGGGAAAGATCTTCTAAGTAATAGTCGTTGCTTTGCCATGAGGTACCCCTAATTTTGTCAAATTCCTCTATTTAGCCCCCTAAAAACTATGATTTTGCCATTTTTAGTAATTTCTGTTTTCTTAAAAACTTTTTTCTCAAAAGTTAGAATAACGTTTTACTTGTTTTGGAACAACTCTTAAGGTCAGTAGTTTATGATTTTGCATTTAACTCGATAGTTTGCCATTTGATATCCGTTTGGGTACAAATTATAATTGTTGCGTTTTCTACTCTTTTTTTTGAATTTCTGCTGCGGGGGTCAAAACGCGCAGTGCGCACTGTGCGCGTACTATGCGCCACTATTCACACACTTTATCAACAATTTTTTACTAAAAATGGGTCCATTGTACTATTCACACATTTTAAAATTATTTTGCTACAGTATTTTCAGTTTTCAATTTTCAGCAATAAGTTCTATCCAAACGGACCCATATTTAAAGTCTTACTTTTTTTTCTATTTTTTTTTTTGTGAGAAAATTGAAGGCTTCATAGTTAAAAACTTAAAACTGAAGATTTGCCATCTTCATAAATTTAAGATATTAAAATATGAACCATAAAAGTAGTGGTTTTTAATTATTTTCTTCTCTCTTTATACATAATCGTGTTATTTTTTATTTTTGTGAATACTTTTTGTAAGTGCACAATTGCGCCTGGACCCAAAAACACACGTGGGCTCAGGCCCAATGAGCCTTAAACAATTAAATTTGTAAAGTGTGGGCTCGCAATCTAGTTTAGTGATATTCGAAGTTCGATGAACAGGCTAGAATGTTACAATATTTGCAAACAATAGACAAACGGGGCAAAATGAACCTCCTCGGATGTAAGCCGAGGACAACTTATATATTATTTCTCTTTTTTCTTTCAAAGGTTACAGTTCTTAATATTTGTCTCCCTCCTCTTTCTTTACTCTCTTCCCTCCTTAAATACTTCTTCTTCTGCTCTCTTCATCCACGTGTAAAGCAAATCACCCTATTAAACACCTGTCCCATCCACCACTCTCTAGAAGTCTTCAAATGATAGCAAGAAGGCTGACTTCTACTATTCAGGGGTCATTTCCCCATTAATGCGGCCAGGGAGGTAGGTACAGGATCTTTAATGTGGAAGTAGCAGCCTTTTTCTAAGATATTTCTCTCACACCGTTGCGTCCAAATGGTGCTTAAATCCCCCTCTTAACCAACGGTTTTTCCAGAATTCTACCTTGATCTTTTTGGCGAATCCCAGGGTCATCGTGGGTCTGTCCGAGGAGAGATTCGTCCTCGGACGAATCCTCGGACTCTCGACTCATGGGCCGACCTGCAGTTCTAGGGGACTTTTTGTCTAAAACAAACTAGTGCCCATCAATAAAGCTCAAGGCCCAAATACTTACTTAGATCCTTTTGGTCCCCACACTTTTATCATTATCGTTATCGTTATCGTTATCGTCATCGTCATCGTCATCGTCATCCTCATCGTCATCCTCATCGTCATCGTTATCGTCATCGTTATCGTTATCCTTATCGTTATCCTTATCTTTATCCTTATCGTTATCGTTATCGTTATCGTTATCCTTATCCTTATCCTTATCATTATCATTATCAGCAAATGAATACTTGTATTGTTACTCACCTGTTACTCACCTGATGAACAAACAAATCTTTTAATGAGATAATATATGCATCACATTCTTCTTCAGAACATTGAAAACCTAACAATGACTGTCATTTGATCCTGGGTGCACAAAACTTTAGTGAATAGTCGCATTTTACTTTATAAAATTGATCATAATAAAATATAACCTTAACCACATTGCAACAATTGATGCATGGGAAATTTTGATAATAAAAAGATGCAATTACTTACAAGCAGCGAGACTGGCTGTCCTCCAAATAAATGCAAGTGTCCGTAAATTTCACTATGCAGAGTAACTTGAAAGAAATGATTAGATACTCCCACACCGCTTATGCCTTAGAACAAGTAGTTCCTAATGTAAGAACGGCTTGCTTGAAATTCTGTTGATCTCGCTTATAGATGAATGCACACTCACTACATTGACCAAGACTTGGATAAACAGGCCTTAATAAAAGAGGCATTTACTAGTTACTACATTGACGAATACCAGTAGGAAAAGTCACCTCAACTTTATATACTCTACTACCTACAAAAGTTAATGATTTTTGCAGGTACCTACGGTCCTCCAAGCAATTATGGACAGTCTCGGTTGCCAATACCGGCTCTGAGATACTTTATGATACGTGTACTCTTCTTTTGTTTTCAGTTTTTTAGTTTTTTTTTTGCGTGTACTCATTTTTTGTATTTATTTTATAAAAAAAAAATTGTGCGTAGTGGTTCAAATCTGCTTATTTTATTAAAATAATTTTTTTATTAAAAGTATTATAAATAAAAGTAAAAGTTAATTAAAATAGTACAGTAGGACTTATAAATAATACCAAAAAGTCTAATAAAACCCATAAATAATAGTAAAAATAAACTGAATAATAAAATAAACTGATTTTTTAATTTGGAATCAAACGCACGTACTTAATAATTATTAGTAAAAAAAATAGTTAAAAGAAGAGATAGAATTATTTTTTAATAAAATTTATAAAACTATACTATCTCACTCCAAGATAAATAAAGAAATCTAGTTAGGTCTGTCCACGGGTCAATTTGGGTTGGGTTGTGCCTAACCTGGAACTGACCTGACCAGATCGGATGGCCAGAAATTCAACCCGCCACCGACCGACATGGTTGATCGAATTGAGCGGATCGGACCTTCAACAGACGGCGATCGGTTTGGTCAGAGTTGGAGATCTGAAAAATCGGCCAAAATTCGACGATTTAATGGTGAATTCAGCGAAATTTCGGTGATAATTTTGCCGAATTTTCTTCAAATTTGTCAAAATCTCATCAGATTCGGCGAGATCTCGCCAGATCTAGTGATATCTCACAAAATCCGGTGAAGATTTCATAGTTCTAGCTGAGATCTCACGCGGAAATGGCTGAGATCTTGCCGGATCTAAGTAACTTCGCCGGGAAATGCTAAGATCTCGGTTCAGTCGGGTTTCTTCGAATTTTGGAGAGAAAATCTGCCAGCCGACCCGCCATTTTCAGGTTTTGGAGGCCGAGACCCGCTGCCGACCACTGGAATAGTCGGGTCGGCCAGTTTTGGATTGGTCGCCGATCAGGTCCTCCGGGTGGGTTGAGTCTCGGATGGGTCTGGACAGGCCTAAATCTAGCAATTATGGACAGTCTCGATGCCTGAACTGACTGATAGAAGGAGAAGCCAATCATAAAAGAGAGATACTTTATGATAATGCCCCACATTTATTATTACCTCTTTCTTTGTTTGGGGGACCATATGTGTACTCTTTTTCCGTATTATTGTGTATGTAGTATTTATTGATTTGTAACTCGGCACATATTATGTATGTATTTTATTTGGATTTTATTAATGTATGCTTTAAGGTCACACAGTAGTATACAATTTTTGGAAAAAGTTTTATCAAGAATTGAAAAAGTTTTGATAGCTTTTTTAATTCCCAATAAAAATTTTCTCAAAATAGATGACTTAACCGGACCCATTTTATTTTATGCATTTTAATATATTTGTTTCATTGTAAAATTTGGTCAAACTTACAAATATTTTCCTTCAATTGTAAAATATTTTACCACAAACAATATCTTAATAACAAATTTCAAAAATACGCACCATGCCTCTCCTCTTATTTAATGACTGGGTCACGTCTGCATTAAAAAAAAAGAGGAGAAATAATAATTTTATTAATTAATGTGTTGGTTGATAGGTACCCAAAAAAGAGGCATCTATAAACTTATTGTCCTTACCTACTCTCAGCTGTATCTTATTGTCCTTACCTACTCTCATCTGTATCTTTTATGAATCGGACAAAATGAAGTATCTTTCTATCACTAAGAGACCATTTAGATACAGCTGAAAATTGAAAATTGAAAATACAGCAATAAAATTATTTTTAAATATATGAATAGTATCGTAGAACCTATTTTTAATAAAAAAAAAAGTGGCTAAAAAGTACGTAAACAGTGCATAAACAATACATAAACAGTAACTGCACAATGTATATAATAACTTTTGTCCCTTGAGTTGAAACACGTGCCGAGTAAAAAAAAAAAAAAAATGCTGAATACGCGTGAAAACTTAAAAATGGACTCAATAAATTCTATCCAAACGTCACCTTAATCTTTCGTCACGTAATAAAGATGGGTTCAAGACTTCAATTTCGATAACTTCACTTCGTTATCTTTATTATTTTTATTATTATTATTTTTTAAAGATCGCTCATTTCTATTACATCAAATGGTGAGCAAAAGTTTATTTATTTATTTTATATATAATAATAGTGAGCAAAAGAAATAGCATTTTAATTCCCTACACTCTAATGATGTATTTGTTTAGAAGTGAAATAAAATGGCTAGAAAACTTCGAAAAGAAAATAAAAAGGAAAACTTTTTAAAGTGTGTTTAGTTTAGTAGAGAGGAAAGAAAATAAATGGTGAGACGTAGGTATTTTCTTTCTCTATTTGTTTTGATAAAAAAAAAATTATGTAAAGATAGTTTTTTGCTTTTTTTTTTTTTTTTTTTTTTTTTTTTTTTTTTTTTGTATTTGGTAGTATAAAAAACTAGTTAAAGGAAGACTATTTTTTAACTTTCTTTATTTAACTCAGCATAAGACAAAATTATTCTACTAAAGTTTTCTAAAAACTATTCTATTTCAAGTCCAAATCTTTTGTTTTATTCTTTTCCACTCTATACCATAGGAGTCAATACCGTACCAGAGGGCATTTCAATTTAACCAGAGAAACAAAATATTTTAGTACTGGTTAATACCGATGTACTGTTTCAGAGTTATCAATAATATTTTAAAAACCCCAAATAATATTTATATATGTGCTTCATTGTTTAGTTTAAGCACAAATCAAAAAATCTTGTTTTAATTTTTGCCCATACAATAACCCAAGCCTAACGCATGTCTTTTCAAAGTATCCTTAATCAACAGGACATTTTTTTTTTTCTCTCCTTAGTATTTTGATTCCTTCTTTTTTTTTTTAGTCTTTTCCTTGAATGATAATTTTTGGGAGGTTAAAGAGCCCAAGCGCCCAATTCACCTTGTGCTAATACTAATGAGTCCAAACTACCATGAAAAAAAGAAAAGAAAAAAAGAATAAACCCTGAACAAATTTTCAGCTGTACAATGCTCCTTAAATTTCATCCAACCTTCCAAAAAGTGCAGACATAATATAATACTCCACCCTACCTTCCTAGTGTCACGACTCAAATCTATGGAACATGAATTTAGATATATGACTAACTTCCTAACCTTGCACCTAGAAAAAAAAGAACTTTCTAATCTTGCATATCTCAATAAACGTAATTAATTTCAAAATTAAATAAAACTCCGAATAAAAAATGCTCTTAATAAAGCTCTTATAATATATAAAATCCACAATTTAGAAATAATCTCTAAATGCTATAAAATCTTAAGCGAAATAATAAAAATAACTAAAATTCCTATAAGGCTTCAAGCTTTACTGAAGTCGCATAAAAACTCTCACGCTCTACTTTACACCTTATGAAGTGATCCAAAGGTTTTGTTTCCTAACTAAACTTTAATCTGAAAATTGTAATTGATGGAGTGAGCCACACATCTTGGAAGCAATTATACACAATACACAACAAAATAGAGTCAAACAAAGAACAAGTATTTTGATTTCACAAATTTACTCAATGATATTAAATATAGTTTTCCAAAACATATAATGATCCACTTAATACATAAGTAATCAAATCTTAAAATCATTCGAAAACACATACAGAATATTGATTAGAGAATAATGTCACATATACACGTATCACATATTCTTACATACAATCATGTGAGCAAATACCAACATCCAACCCCTGCTAGTGAGGATTCAACACTTATTCTCACATACAACCCTATGAGCGGGTTCACATATATATATTTGATCAATTTTTAAAACATTTAATAAGTCATATATCACAAAAGCAAAGTTTATACAAAATAGAATAATTTACTTATAGTAACAATCATTCCAAATACAGAGGTATATTGAAGATCACAATATCGAATAAAACATAATTATATAAATCAAAGGATGCTTGACTCTCTTAGGGAATGAATAGAAACTGAGAAGTTTATATATGTATTTTTACAATTCTTAAGTAAGTCTGAAAATTCAATTTTGCTAAAAACGTTTTAAATACCATTTTGGAAAATAGGAACATGACTTTGAAATCACTTGATTTTAAACATATTAAAAAAGCAAGAACCTTTTTAGAAAACATATATTGAAACTCAATTCTTTTTTGAAAATATTTTAGTTTGGAAATCATTTTTTAAATGAGATTCAGATGTTCAAAACATTATTTAAAATTCAAAATTTCTCTTTAAAACATTATTTAAAAGTCAAAGTTTATCTTTCAATGGTGTAAAGATGCTTTTGATAAACTTTAGAAAACGTAAGCTTAAAAACATAACTTTTAAAAACTTTTGACTTCTAAGAACCTATTGAACAAAATTTGTGCATATTATGCATAATTACTTACCGTATTTGAATCACTTTGAAAGTCTAGCCGAAACACCCTCTAAATAGTCTAAAAACACTCTTAAATAGGACCTATAATTAACCATGAAAATTACTTAATATCCTTCACAAAATATAAAGCTTATTGGATTATACAAGTTGTTTCAGGAGACTTGTACTTTGATGAACCAAATAATAACACTAAAGAAAAGCATCTCTACCCAAAAAGAAGTTTCCATGAAGTTATCAAATCTCAAAGACAGTAGCCAATACTTTCCAGACTTAGGATTTTATATACGTCCCAAACGGAAAAAGTAAAGCCTTATATATGAATTAAGCTTTATAACCATGACTTTTGTTCTAGAAAATAAACTATAGGCAACTAACGTAATAGTGTAAACAATATTCTAGGAAAATGCCACTTTTAAACAATCTACACATCATGTTGTCTTTTATGTATTTATACACAAATTATTGTAATTTAAACAAGTGGTGGCTCCAGGAATTTTGTTTAGGGGTTATTAAAATTTTTTAATAAAAAGAGAACTTGAATATATCAAGTTATAGATAAAAAAATAATAATAATACATGAAGTTTTACAATTTTATTCTACAAGTTTTCAAATTTTGAATGTTACATGATAGTTCATTATGAATATCTATTGCCAATGTGTGTAACTATGAGCATATGACCATTTTATTTTGTTAAGTTTGTCTAGCATTTTTATCTTTATTTATCTTTATACAGTTGTTATTATCTATTTGACTTTGTTTTTATAAAAACATTTTAGACTAAATGACTAATTGCAACTCATTGGCTCCGTATTAATTATTGACGCACACAATCACACTTATTCATATATAAAATTATACACTATGTGCCTACTTAACTAATCAAATGTTTGAACAGTCACTAACTTTACTATTTTTTTTTCTTGAATTTTACTAACTTTATAACAAATAGTTATTATAATATAATAACAATACACACACATGTAAAAAAATCCTCTCTATTTCCTAAGTTTAAATTATATAAAGTTTTATTATATATATATATATATATATATATATATATATATATATATATTATACAGGCAAATATCCACACACATCATAATTTACACAAATAATATTATAACAAAAAGTAATGTATACAATCAATAGTAGACACACTCATACACATATAATACATATTTATAAAAAAGAATTACACTTACAATTCACAATTCATAAGCACTTACTCTTTACTCTTAAAATAAAAAATACTTGTAATAAGGGTGTGTACATTTTTTTTTTAAAGAATAAATTAAAGTATTAAACTAAAAAAAAAAAATTGTATATATATAACTTTTTTTTTTGGGAAGTCAAGTGTTCATTTGAACTGTAAGTGCACAATTGCACCTGGACCCAAAAATATATGTGAGCTCAGGCCCAATGAGCCTTAAACAATTCAACTTGTAGAGTGTGGGTTCGCAATCTAATTCGATGGTGCTCAAAACTTGATAAACGGGCCAAAATATTACAATATTTATGAACAATGGACAAATAGAGAAAAATGAACCTCCTCGGACGTAGCCCGAGGACCCTTTGTATATTATTTCTCTTTTTTGTTATCAAGGTTACAGCTTCTAGTCCTTCTTAAGTTCCTTTTCAAAAAACCACCACCCCCTCTCTGATACCCCCTCTTCCCCTTATATACTTCCTTTCCTTCTCCCTTTATCCACGTGTCACCCAAAATTTTCTTTTACCACCTTCTTGAAATCTTTAAATACTAGCCAGAAGGCTGAACTCCACTGTTCAGGGGTCACTTCCCCATTAATGCAGCCAGGGAGGTAGGTGCAGGGTCTTTAATGTGGAGGCAGCAGCCTTTTCCTGAGATATTTCTCTTACAACGAAATGTCTAGAGGGTATTTGGACTCCCTCCGTAACCTACAGTCTTTCCAAAACTCTGCCCTGATCTTTCTAGTGAACCTCCAAGTAGTCACTGATCTGTCCGAGGAGTGACTCTTCCTCGGATGAATCCTCGGACCCTTGGCTGAATCCTCGGACCCTCGGCTTGTGAACAAACTCATGGCCCTAAAGGCCTTTAGTCAAGAACGAACTAGCGCCCACTGATAAAGCCCAAGGCCCAAATACCCACTTAGGTTCTTTCACTCCCCACAATAACCCCTCAAAACTTTATTTTTCCCTATCCGAGGAGAAAAATGGAGTTTTGATCCGACCTGTACTTCCCCCACATGTTTCATACCTCACCACGTATGTGGAAATCGTTTCACTTCCCAGAAAATGCCGTCTAGCGCTTCGAATTTAAAAAACGCGTGCATTTATGACCGCAAGTTACACCTTGTTTTCCACGTTCAACGGTGAGATGAACATCCGACGGTCCATATTGCCCCCTGAAAATTTGGCGAGATGAACCCAATTTTGAGGCCGCTTTACGCACGTCATAACGCTTTGGAAATATGCGCCTTCATTTATTTCTTCAGAACTTAATCATATCAAAACATCAATCATTGCCTTTTCTCTCAAGAAATCCATGGAAACTCGCATAACTACGAACTCGTAAGTTCCTACTTTTTCTTTTACTCCTTTCTCCTCGGATTCTATCCTCGGCTCCCTTCCTAACCCTTTTCCTTCTTAAAACTTCCCTTTCCTTTCTTATAGATGGGTAGATTTAAGTGTTTAGTTGACACTGCCACTGGGATGGAAGGTTTTAGGGCCAAATACCAGATTCCCAGCGATGTAGGCTTGAGATACTGTCCGGCGGAGGCCGTAGGTAGTTCTAGGAATACATGAGAGGTCATTATCCCTATGATTGCCTTCATAGAAGGTGGGATAACCCTCCCTATGAGAAGAGTAACTAGGGAATACCTTCGTAATCACCGGTTGTGCCCTGACTAGTATGCCCGCAACGTATTTAGGGTCTTAGGAAGCGTCGACGCCCTAAATGAGCAGATGTGCTTGAATCTCACTTGGCATGACGTTGTCTTTATGTACGAATGCCACAAACTTAAGAATGTAGGCTATTATATTAAATCCCGGTCTAGTGTAGTTAGGTTAATTTCATGTTTGCCCAAGTCTAATAAAGGCATGAAGGACGACTACCTCATCACCTCAGGCAACTGGCACGACGGCCCACACTGCCCAGTCGTATGGGGAGATCCAGGTGTGACTCCTTAGGATCTAATTTCCCAACCCCGTAATTCCGGGAATCGAAGGGTGGAAGAACTCGAACACCATGGCAGGCTTAGGCTTGCACCATGCAGAATCTCAGGGATCGCAACCTGAGAATCTTTTCGAGCGTCTTGAGCGCCGGAGGGATCGAGAGGGTAGCGTTCATACCGAGTATCCTAGAGCAAGTCATACTCACAGTGGAGGGGCCAGTACCGCCCATGAAGATGGTACTAAAGTCATGCAGAAGGAGATTGATCACCTTAAGAAGAAGCTGCGTCACGTTAGGCGGAGGCGTGCCTCACCCTCATCCAGTACCTCTTCCAGGAAATACCGGGGAAGTAGTTACAGTTCGAGGTCATGGTCGCCCCCCAGCAGAACATCTTCTTGCGAAGAGGATAGCCTATCGGGTCATAGGAGCAGGAAGCTCCCCTCTAGGGGCTTAGGGAACGATGCCATGAGCCGGGCGTTGCACCGGCTCTCCAAATCGCCATTCTCGCGCAGGATTGAGAATGGGAGGCTCCCCAAGAGGTTCACCCAGCCCACCTTCACCATTTATAACGGCCGGACTGACCCGGTGGAACATGTGAGCCACTTTAACCAGAGAATGGCTGTGCATTCTCACAATGAGACCTTGATGTGCAAAGTCTTCCCTTCTAGCTTGGAACCTGTCGCTATGAGGTGGTTCAACGGTCTCAAATCAGGGTCTATAAGTTCGTTCGGGGAACTGACCAGAGCATTTGCGTCAAGATTTATTACATGCAGTAGAGTTCCTCGACCGTTGGACTCGCTGTTGTCTATGGCTATGAAGGAGGGCGAGACGTTGAAAGCATACTCCGATAGGTATTGGGAGATGTTTAATGAGATAGATGGTGATTTTGATGAGGTGGCGATCAATACTTTTAAGGTGGGCCTTCCAACTGATCATGACTTGAGGAAGTCCTTGACCAAAAAACCCGTACGGAGTGTACGTCGCCTCATGGACCGTATTGACAAATATAAAAGGGTCGAGGAAGACCAACAGCAGGGGAAGGGTAAGGCAAAGGTTATCCCGCAGGAGAGAAGGGATTTCAGGTTGGACAGGTATCACAACAACAAGCCGAGAAGAGATTACTCCGGGCAGTCTGGCTCGGCGGCACCTCAAACAGTTAATACTGTATTCCGAGAGCCGGTGCACTAGCTACTGGAGAAGGTCCGTAAGGAACCCTACTTCAGATGGCCCAGTAAGATGGCGGGGGATCCTGCCAAGAGGAATCAAAATCTCTTTTGTCAGTACCATCAAGACGTGGGTCATACTACCGAGAACTGTCGGATTCTCTAGAATCACTTGGAGCAGCTCGTTAACGAAGGAAAGTTAAAGCAGCACCTGTACCAACCTAGCAGGCAGGGCAGTCAGTCTAGCTCGAATAATTAGAGGAATAACTCATCTCAGCCTCCTTTGGGAACGGTCAACGTTATCTTTGCTGCGCCGGGCATGACTGGCTCATGTCCTACTAGGGTCATGGCTGTTTCGGACTCCCAAGCCGAGAAGGGGGCTCCAAACCGAAGAGACTGAAGTTAGGTGTGCCCGTCTTGGGATTTTCAGAGGAGGATAAGGTTGGGACCATCCAACCCCATGAAGATGCCCTAGTGGTTACTCTGAGGATAGGGAATTATGATGTGAGAAGGGTAATGATTGATCAAGGCAGCGGCGCGGATATCATGTATCCTGACTTATTTAAAGGGCTAAAGTTGAAATTGGAGGACCTCGCGCCTTACGACTCACCGTTAATAAGTTTTGAAGGGAAAACCGTTATACCAAAGGGACAGATTCGGTTGCCCGTGCAATCTGGCTCCGAGACGGTCGAGGTGGATTTTATCGTGGTTGATGCATATTCCCCATACACAGCCATCCTTGCCCGGCTCTGGCTGCACGCTCTGGGAGCCGTTTCCTCCTCCTTGCATGTTAAGGTTAAGGTCCCTTCGGGGGAGTGCATCGAAAAGATTCTCGGCAGCCAGTTGATGGCCAGGCAATGCATATCGGCCGTAGTGCTGCATCAGACCGAAACGTAGTCCTCGACCTCGGCTGTGAAAGACTTATAGCAATTAACGACTCTGGATGCGCCCGACGTGGTGACAGCAGAGGAGGCCATATGCGAAGACCTTGAGAAGTTTTTGATATCGGATGATCCCGAAAGGTTCTTCCAGGTTAGGGTATGTTTACCACACTAGGAGAAGATGGAATTGGTGGAGTTTCTGAAGAATAACGTTGATGTTTTTGCCTGGGACCCTTATGAGGCTCCGGGGGTTGACCCAAGCTTCATTTGTCATCATTTGAATATCAATCCTGCTGTTCCTCCTAGAAGGTAGCCCCCTCGGCGTTCCTCCAGGGAGCATTCTGAAGCCGTTAAGGAAGAGGTGCTCAAGCTCAAGAGGGCTGGGGCTATTAAGGAAGTTTTCTATTCGGAGTGGTTGGCGCACACGGTCGTGGTCAAAAAGAAAAGTGGGAAATGGCGAGTATGTGTAGGCTTCACAGATTTAAACAAAGCCTGCCCGAAGGACTCATTTCCAATGCCGCGCATCGACCAGCTAGTGGATGCCACCGTCGAACATCCTCGGATGAGCTTTTTGGATGTCTTCCAAGGTTATCACCAAATTCCACTGGCAGCAGAAGATCAGGAGAAAACTGCATTTATTACTCCAACAGGGAATTATCACTATAAAGTAATGCTGTTCGGATTGAAGAATGCTGGGGCTACTTACCAAAGGATGATGACTAGAATGTTTGAGTCGCAGCTTGGAAAGACCATTGAGATATACGTGGATGACATGGTAGTGAAAAGTAAGACGATATCTGCACACGTGAAGGATTTAGACGACACCTTCCAGGTACTTAGAAAGTACAAGTTGCGTCTTAACGCCTCGAAGTGTTCTTTTGGCGTGAGTTCGGGGAAGTTCTTGGGTTATATGGTTACTCATAGAGGTATAGAGGTGAATCCAGCGCAAGTCAGAGCTATTCAGACCTTACAGCCACCTCGAAATCCTAAAGAAGTTCAGAAATTAACCGGAATGATCGCTGCTCTCAGCAGGTTCATCTTTCGGTCAGCTGACCGATGCAAGCCTTTCTTCCAACTTCTGAATAAGTGGAGGGGGTTCCAATGGTCTGAGGAGTGCGTTGTAGCCTTCCAACAACTTAAGGAATATCTTTCCCGGCCACCTATTATGTCTCGGCTTGAAGTAAATGAGGTCATGTTTGCATATCTGGCAGTGGCCGTTCATGCGGTCAGCCTAGTCCTCATAAGGAACGACGGTGGGGTGTAAAGACCGATCTACTACGTCAGTAAAACTCTGAATGAGGCCGAGGTGCGTTACCTACTTTTGGAGAAAGCACTTTTAGCCATAGTTCATGCCACGCGGAGGCTTCCTCATTACTTCCAGTCCCACACCGTTATAGTTCTGACCCAACTGCCTCTTAAGTCAGTTTTGCGTAACGCTGACTACTCTGGAAGGGTGGCTAAATGGGGAACTATCTTAGGAGCTTTTGACATCAAAAACATGCCGCGCACCTCAGTAAAAGGCCAGGTTCTTGCGGATTTGACGGCGGAGTTCGCCGAACCATTGTTGGAAGAAGCTGTAAAAGAATTACACATGGATGAAAAATCAGTGGGCGTGATCACGGGTATAGGAACCCCGACTTGGGAGGTGTATGCTGATGGGGCTGTTAACCAGAAAGGGTTCGGTATCGGACTTGTCCTGGTATCCCCCGAGGGAATTATCTTTGAAAAATCTCTGAGGTTGGCGTTCTCGGCTACCAATAATGAGGCCGAGTATGAAGCAGTCCTAGTCGGCATGAACATGGTGTATAAAATGGGTGGAAAGGGAGTTCATATGCGCTCGGATTCTCAGTTAGTGGTCGGTCAGGTAACTGGGACCATGGAGGCTAGGGACCCAAGAATGCAAGAATACTTGGCCCAGGTCAAACGTTTACAATCTAACTTCGATTCCTTTATCCTATCACACGTTTCTAGAAATGGAAATACATATGCAGACTCCTTGGCTACCTTAGTGACATCCTTGGTTCAGAATTTACCTAGGACTATCCTTGTTGAGGATTTGCTAGAGCCAGCTCTTACTACTGTTTCTGCAGTTCGGATCCACTTAATAAGGCCTGCACCTAGTTGGATTGACCCTATGGTATCTTTTCTGAAAAATGACGTTCTGCCCAACAACAAGTCTGAAGCGGACAAAATCGGTCGAAAGGCAACGCGTTTCTGGTTGTCTGAGGATCAGAAGCTGTATAAACGATCATTCTCCAGACCATATCTGTTATGCGTGCACCCCGAGTCAATGGAGGCACTTTTGGGAGAACTGCACGAGGGGATTTGTGGAAGCCACACTGGAGGGAGGTCCCTAGCCCATAGGGCCCTGACTCAAGGGTATTGGTGGCCCAATATGCAGAAGGAAGCTCAGGATTATGCAAGAAAGTGTGATCAGTGCCAAAGGTTCGCTCCCAACATTCATCAGCCTGGAGGAACCCTTAACCCTCTCTCCAGTCCGTGGCCTTTCGCTGAATGGGGATTGGACATAGTAGGACCATTTCCGAGGGCTGTAGGAAACAAAAGGTGGTTGCTTGTGGGGACCGACTACTTCACCAAATGGGTAGAGGCTGAGCCCTTGACAAATATTAGGGACGTCGATTCTAAGAGGTTCATCTGGAAAAATATCGTCACTAGATTTGGCGTACCACATATACTCATTTCGGACAATGGGGTTCAATTTGACAGTAAAGCTTTTAGAAAATATTGTAGTGACATGGGCATCACAAATAGGTACTCCACTCCAGCTTATCCTCAGGGAAATGGGCAAGCCGAGGCCGTCAATAAGGTTATAGTTAATGGACTCAAGAAAAGACTGGACGATGCGAAGGGCAGATGCGAAGGGCATGTCTTATGGACGTATTGAACTACGCTGCGTAGATCCACAGGAGAAACACCATTCTCTATGACTTATGGGGTCGAGGCAGTGATCCCTTAAGAGTCTGGTTTCCCCACACTAAGGACGAGTACTTTTAGCCCAGAAAACAACAACAGCCTCCTGGAGAAGGGCTTAGATCTAGTGGAGGAACGGCGAGAGGCAGCTATGGTCCAAATGGCTTATTATCAGCAGAAGCTTAAACGAGGGTATGATGCCCGTGTGAAGCTCAGGCCCCTAGCGCCTGGGGATTTGGTTCTGAGAAAAGTCGTGGGTACTGCAAGAAACCCAGCTTGGGGAAAATTAGGACCGAACTGGGAAGGACCATATCGAATTATTTCTGTAGCAGGCATAGGGTCATATCGACTAGCTGATTTAGATGAAAAAGTTGTACAGCGTCCATGGAATGTAAACAACCTTCGAAGGTATTATTATTAGTAAAAGGCACTTTTGTCACCTGTGGTTTAAGTTATAAATGTATATGAACTTATCAATTACAACTCTCGAAGTATCAAACAGAAACTTGGTTATGCATGGTCCTCGGACTACATACCTTGTGAAAATTGATATCTTATTATTTGTTAAACAGAACCTTAGTTATGCCGGGTCCTCGGGCCTTCTACTTTGGGGAAATTAACATCTTAAGTTATTATTACTAAGTATCAAACAGAAACTTGGTTATGCATGGTCCTCGGACTACATACCTTGTGGAAATTGATATCTTATTATTTGTTAAACAGAACCTTAGTTATGCCAGGTCCTCGGGCCTTCTACTTTGGGGAAATTAACATCTTAAGTTATTATTACTAAGTATCAAACAGAAACTTGGTTATGCATGGTCCTCGGACTACATGCCTTGTGGAAATTGATATCTTATTATTTGTTAAACAGAACCTTAGTTATGCCGGGTCCTCGGGCCTTCTACTTTGGAGAAATTAACATCTTAAGTTATTATTACTAAGTATCAAACAGAAACTTGGTTATGCATGGTCCTCGGACTACATGCCTTGTAGAAATTGATATCTTATTATTTGTTAAACAGAACCTTAGTTATGCCGGGTCCTCGAGCCTTCTACTTTGGGGAAATTAACATCTTAAGTTATTATTACTAAGTATCAAACAGAAACTTGGTTATGCATGGTCCTCGGACTACATGCCTTGTGGAAATTGATATCTTATTATTTGTTAAACAGAACCTTAATTATGCCAGGTCCTCGGGCCTTCTACTTTGGGAAAATTAACATCTTAAGTTATTATTACTAAGTATCAAACAGAAACTTGGTTATGCATGGTCCTCGGACTACGTACTTTGTGGAAATTGATGTCTTATTATTTGTTAAATAGAACCTTAGTTATGCCGGGTCCTCGGGCCTTCTTCTTTGGGGAAATTAACATCTTAAGTTACTATTACTAATTATCAAATAGAAACTTGGTTTTGTAAGGTCCTCTGACCACATGCCTTGTTAAGATTGATTTTTGATTTTTTGTCGAACAGAACTCTGGTTAAATTGAGACTTAAGTTATATATCTTTAAGTGTTGGGCAGAAATTTGATAAGGTAGAGTCCTCGGACTGCTGAAAGTGAACTTATTTATTTCACAAGTTTTAATTGTTCCCAAACTGCTGAAAGTGAACTTATTTATTTTACAAGTTTTAATTGTTCCAAACTGCTGAAAGTGGACCTATTTATCTCGTTCTTTCTGTTCGCTGTGTGTTAATGAGAACTTTATGGTAAACATAAAGATGAAAAGATGAAACAAACATAACTTAAATGAAAATCAAATAAAATTGTTTTCCATTAATCATGTCAAAATATATATCATTACATGGAAAATTTCAAGTATAGAGAAAAAGAAGCCCTAAGCTCGGCCCTAAGCTCGTGGAGGGGGGTCTTGCTGAGAAGTACTGCTAGCCTCGGTGCTTTTCAGTTCCAATTCAAAGGCAGACAAGACTTTTTTCCCTTTGTCTGTTGCAGTGATTGGAGGGACGATAGGCTCCATACGTTGGCTTAGGCCTTTCTCGGCATCCCCACCCCCTTCCTTCTCTTTATTGGAACCTGAAGGTTCTGTAGGATCTGAAACGAGCTTTGGGACCATAGGAGGAAGAGCAGGAGGAGCTGCCTCAGGGGCAGGAGCAACAGCAGGAGCCTCTTCTATCTCCTGTATGTCAAGAGGAAGCCAAACGTTTTCGAATTTCCTCAGCTCGGAGGCTGAAGGAACCCCTGCTACGTTTAGAGCTTCCCCCCAGACCTGCTGACAGTATTCTCGGCACAAGGCCGTGAAAGTCTCTGTCAGCTAGTCTTTTGTTGCAGCTACCCTTCCTCATAACACGCTTGCTTGGCGGCCTCCAGGGAGCGCTTGAATGTGCCGGCTTCCTCCTTCATTCGCGCGAGCTCCTTCTCCAAGTCTGAGCGTTCCTTCTGGGCATGGGAGAGCTCATCATTCTTTTGGTGGAGAAGCTTGCGCTGCCCTTCTACTTGGGTCCTCATAGTTCTCAGGCTGGCCTCGGCACCGTCTCTTTCTCTTTTCAGATCAGCCAGCTGAGAGGTGAGTTTCTCATTTTATGCGAGGGCCTGGCCTAGGGACTTTTCAGTCTCCATCCGAATGTCAGCCTCCATTCTGGCCTTCTTCCGAGAGTCCTCTACAAACTTCTCGGCTACAAAGACTTCTTGAACAGCCTACGACAAAGTGTTAGAGAATTAGATATAGTAGAATACTCATTAATAATCCGATATTATGAAAAATGAAATATTCATAAAAAGTTAAACTTACAAGGGCTAATTCCCTTTTTAAAGACAGGAACAGCTGAGGTTGGCTCATTTTTTCCAAGGTTTCCATATCCTTGGGCAGCAGAAGAGGGCGTTCCAACGCGTCGGCCAGGTGGTGGGCATGGCCTTGTTGGACTGCCCTAATGCTGGACTGGCAAGAAATTGGTGCTCCGTCCAGTCTTAAGTCAGGAGACCAGGTAGCCGGTGCTCGGCGCACTTCGGCCATGTCTCTGATCTCCCCACTCTCAACTGAACGAGCCCGTCCTTTGCCCTTGTCTAGCTTCTGCTGTTGAGCTGGCTGTGGCTGTTGTCGTGGCTTCTTTTGTTTTTCGCCACCAGTCTCCTCGGCCTCCCCCTTTCTTTTCTTCTTAGGCTCCTCAGCTGGAAGTTTGGGTTCGGCTGGAGGAGGGGGAGGTGGCAAAGATGGAGGAACTTGGGACCCTCCCGCCTTCTTCTGGGCAACTTTCTCGCCTCTCTTAGTTAGAAGGCCTTGAAGCTTGTCCATGTCCTCCTACTCGGAATCGTCTTCTGGATGGGCAACAACTAACCCTGCAACTCCGGAGGCCTTGGTGGGCTCTTCTTCCTCGTCAGAAAGCATGACGAATTGGTTTCCTAGGGGTCTTTCGACGTCCTCGAGCTAAAACTTATCTATCTCGTCGTCTAATGTGTGCAAAGAGGACACTTGCTCCTCTGGGACAGCAGTTGCTTGAGAGTGTGTCGAGAGAGGGATCGCCGCAATAGGACGCGTGTACAGAATGGTGTTGGGGTCGTCGGGGATGTCGTAGTCAGCAAGAAAGTTTGGTCTTGCCACGTTTATTCTTTTGCGCCTCCTATCTCCCGCGATAATCGCGTTCTCTATCTCCTGGAAGTCCGAGGATATTGGGTCGAACCCTAGTATTAGGTGAGCCGCTCTCAGCTGTAAATCTTCACTTACGAAAACTTTTGAGCGCAGCACACGGTTCAGGTCAGCGACGTTGCAGTGGCTCAGGCGTGGGCGCACGAGTTGCTTATCTGAGGAAAAAGACACCCAAAAAGGCAAATGTGGTCAGATTAGTAATGCATATGACAAATTGGAGTTACACAGTTTGTGAAAGTAAATAAGCATTTAAGGATTTTTAGATGGAATTACGGGGTTGGGAAATTAGATCCTAAGGAGTCACACCTGGATCTCCCTATACAACTGGGCAGTGTGGGTCGTCGTGCCAGTTGCCTGAGGCGATGAGGTAGTCGTCCTTCATGCCTTTATTAGACTTGGGCAAACATGAAATTAATCTAACTACACTAGACCGGGATTTAATATAATAGCCTACGTTCTTAAGTTTGTGGCATTCGTACATAAAGACAACATCATGCCAAGTGAGATTCAAGCCCATCTGCTCATTTAGGGCGTCGACGCTTCCTAAGACCCTAAATATGTTGGGGGCACACTGGTCAGGGCACAACCGGTGATTACGAAGGTATTCCCTAGTTACGCTTCTCATAGGGAGGGTCATCCCACCTTCTATGAAGGCAATCATAGGGATAATGACCTTTCCCGTATTCCTAGAACTACCTACGGCCTCCGCCGGACAGTATCTCAAGCCTACATCGTTGGGAATCTGGTATTTGGCCTTAAAACCATCCATCCCAGCGGCGGTGTCAACTAAACACTTAAATCTACCCATCTATGAGAAAGGAAAGGGAAGTTTTAAGAAGGAAAAGGGTTAGGAAGGGAGCCGAGGATAGAATCCGAGGAGAAAGGAGTAAAAGAAAAAGTAGGAACTTACGAGTTCGTAGTTATGCGAGTTTCCACGGATTTCTTGAGAGAAAAGGCAATGACTGATGTTTTGATATGATTAAGTTCTGAAGAAATAAATGAAGGCGCATATTTCCAAAGCGTTATGACGTGCGTAAAGCGGCCTCGAAATTGGGTTCATCCCGCCAAATTTTCAGGGGCCAATATGGACCGTCGGATGTTCATCTCACCGTTGAACGTGGAAAACAAAGTGTAACTTGCAGTCATAAATGCGTGTGTTTTTGAAATTCAAAGCGCCAGACGACATTTTCTGGGAAGTGAAACGATTTCCACATACGTGGTGAGGTATGAAACATGTGGGGGAAGTACAGGACGGATCAAAACTCAATTTTTCTCATCGAATAGGGAAAAATAATGTTTTGAGGGGCTATTGTGGGGAGTGAAAGAACCTAAGTGGGTATTTGGGCCTTGGGCTTTATCAGTGGGCACTAGTTCGTTCTTGACTAAAGGCCTTTAGGGCCATGAGTTTGCTCACAAGCCGAGGGTCCGAGGATTCATCCGAGGAAGAGTCACTCCTCGGACAGATCAGTGACTACTTGGAGGTTCACTAGAAAGATCAGGGCAGAGTTCTGGAAAGACTGTAGGTTACGGAGGGAGTCCAAATACCCTCTAGACATTTCGTTGTAAGAGAAATATCTCAGGAAAAGGCTGCTGCCTCCACATTAAAGACCCTGCACCTACCTCCTTGGCCGCATTAATGGGAAAGTGACCCCTGAACAGTGGAGTTCAGCCTTCTGGCTAGTATTTAAAGATTTCAAGAAGGTGGTAGAAGAAAATTTTGGGTGACACGTGGATAAAGGGAGAATGAAAGGAAGTATATAAGGGGAAGAGGGGGCATCAGAGAGGGGGTGGTGGTTTTTTGAAAAGGAACTTAAGAAGGACTAGAAGCTGTAACCTTTATAACAAAAAAGAGAAATCATATACAAAGGGTCCTCGGCCTACGTCCGAGGAAGTTCATTTTTCTCTATTTGTCCATTGTTCATAAATATTGTAATATTTTGGCCCGTTCATCAAGTTTCGAGCACCATCGAATTAGATTGCGAACCCACACTCTACAAGTTGAATTGTTTAAGGCTCATTGGGCCTGAGCCCATGTATATTTTTGGGTCCAGGTGCAATTGTGCACTTACATGAACCTTGAATAGGCTGTGGCACCGCCCCTAATTTGAACCTTGATCAACTAACTACCTGGTCAATATGTGAACCAATTGTTTAAAATAGGTAGTTAAGGCATTTAGGGATACAAACCGTAACTTTCATAGTTGTTTGCTATGTATTAGTAAAAAAATTACTTGAAGAATTTTTTCTTTTTATAAAAAGAATGATAGAATTTGAATTTATAACATTTGCTTCATAATAACGGTCCTTTATCGCTAAAACAAGAAAATTTGACTTTGAATTTATAAAAAAATTACCTAAAGAAAGTCGACTCAACTTTTGGTATAACCTTTGCTATATAGGACTTCACTTTACCAAATGGACCTTCTATGGCAAAGACATACCTACTTGACATAATATCTTCATTACTGGTTGATCAGTCCTTGTGTTCGAACTCAAGCAATCAGCCTTCTTCCCCAAACTCCTCCGTGAATCTCTCATGCACCTCAAGATCGGCTTTACTTACAGTTGGCTTCTGTCTTGCAAGTACTTTATCAAAATCTTCTCTTGTGATTGGTGGTGGCTGGATCTGCAAGTCATACATTCCCAGAGCCAGTTACATTCAAGTCATTATATAAATTAAAAGAAGTGGATGAACGAGGCTAGAAAAGAAATACCACAAATTGACCTTCCTCCAGAGAATTGTGTAATTTTGATGGAAGAGAAAATCATCATTGAATGTGCATTAATGAAATTGAATGAGGCACGTAAGATAGAGGCATGCAATTTTTAAATCTCTCCCCCACCCCCACCCCCCCCCCCCCCCTTCTCTTTTCCACCTTTTTCTTCAATCCTGCTCTTCCGAAATTGACTAACTACGTAAGTTAAAGCATTGAATACGTCTTTAATAATTCTATTTGGTAAGTTATTTATACCTAGCACTAAATATGATTATAGTGCTGATTTTGGCAATGATTTCCGGTCTAGAGCTTTATGCAATGTCCATTAATAATAGTAATAAATAAAACAGTTTCCTACCCAATACTTACCTTTGAAGCTAGGCCTTGTGCATCAAGTTCCTGCAAGGTAACCTGAACAGCTCCTCGTTCAGTAGGTTCGCAAGGGACCCACATGTCACTAGAGTTCTTTTTGAAGAATTTTGAATCACGGGTTTGACGAACATGTTCAAATAGAACGTCTTTAACCTATCAAAAGAGAGGAGGTAGCTAACAGCTTTCAGCCATATAATCACTCAAAAGGGATGCCAGAAACTAATGTAAACTGGACACAGTTACACAAACAACTATGAACCTGAAAATCCTTCTGTTTTGTGAGCTAAATGCTCAAAATTACTTTCAGTTAAGTTATGAGGAGTGTCTCCAAGATGGACCTGATTAAATACAAAACCTGTTGAGGATATTAAACAAATCATAAGCTCCCTACTGGTTGTGCTTCTTCTCTGTACAGTGTTGTTTCCTCCCTGAGATTTTACCGATGCTTTTTATTTTCTTTTTCTTTTTTAAAAAAAGGATAAATTCTAGGAACTATGAAAAAGAAAGTCGCTTCAAAAAAGCTTTGCAAATGATTAAAAGCTCGTAATAAAAAGTTAGCAAGCACACGAACCTGAACGGCTGAGCTGAGTTCCTGCTCCAAGAAGATTGGATTGATTCTGGTCTAGAGCAGATACTAAGATACTAAGGAAAAACTTATTATAGTGGTCACCTGAAGAAATAATGCAGAAAATGGAATGGAAATGAGTTGCTGGGTCTTTGTCATTCTTTAAGATTCGATTAGATGATGTACTTTTACTCTTTTTACTGTTTAGACGATGTCCTTTAAGATTCGTTTTGCTTCCCAGCGGTTTTTTTTTCCTTTCACTGTTTACAGCCCTATAAATTACTTTTTTTTTTTTTTTTTTTTATGATTTTAAAATTTGGTAATACGACACTATTCACGCATTTAAAAATTATTTTGCTATTATATTTTTAATTTTTAGTAATAAGTGGTATCTAAACAGATCCTTAAAGTATATTTAAATTTTTAGTCATGGTTAGCGTTAATTAGAACATCTCCAGCAAGTTCTCCAAATTTTTATACTGTTTAGAAAGTGAACAGTTCATATTGCCTTTTGCCTATCTATGTTTTTTAAATACACTATCCAATAAACTCTTTATTCTTTTCTCTATCCCATTTAAATATTATTTCTTCATTCTTTCTTTAATATTTCTTTTTCAATCTTCTTTCATTCATCTAATTTTAATGAGAAGGGCTACGTTCTTAACATTTTATCATATTTTCACAACAAATCATATGTGGCAAATTATTACTGATTTTAATTTGAACATATCACAATAATTATTTTTCAAATTCCAAACAACATTAACAATTATATTTTTTTAATGAGAAATGTTGTGTCTAAAACATTTTTTCACAATATTTTCACAACAAAATCTTATATGGTAAATTGTTACTGGTTTTAATTTGACCTTACCGTTTAAATTATTTTTTTACTCACCAATATCAACTAATAACAATTTATTACTTAAAATTTATTTTAAAAATATTATGAAAATATCAGAGTAATATTACTCAATTTTGATATCTTATTCTTATATTACTTTTCCTTTCTTTCTTTAGTTTTTTTTTCATCCATACGTTTTTTTTTTCTTTTCTTTTTTCTTGTTTGTTCTCCTCCACACGTTCACCTAGCCCCATATCAATCTTAACTCTTTCTTTGACCTTTTGTTTTTCAAGTCACCTCCAGAACATATCTCCCCTTCTCCCTCTCTCTTTCGTTCTCTTTCTCTTGCACATACACAAATTTCCCTCCCTCAATCTCACACAAATAAATTCTCTCTCATACACACATAGATCACCGGCAGAGAACAAAGATTAGAGTCCTCCACACTTCTAAGAACATGCAGCTTAATCACCATATTGGTCAGATCGGTGATCTACGTGTTTTTTTTTTTTTTGGTTTGATTTATTTTATTTTATTTTATTTTTCAGATTTCATTAAGCTTATGAGAAATATTTTTTTTGTATTTCAAATCTTTTGACTGGTTTTTGTTTTGATTGTGGTATGTTTTAGATTCTAACAGTTGAGATAGAGAAGCACGAGAGGCTGAGAGAGTGAAGAACGAAAGAGAAAAGGGATGAGAGAGAAAGAATTATTTTTTTATTCAACCAGGTATTATTTTAAGTTTGAATATTGTTTAGATGTGCTACAGTATTTTTTACAATACTCTCTAACATAGAGCTACTGTAGCAAATCTAAAATTTTTTTTGGAGTTAGAGAGTTTGTTGGAGGTGATTTTTTGTGGGTTTGCTCTCCAAATTAGGCTTTAGAGAGCCTATTGGAGATACTCTTAGACCCTATAAGGCTATTTTTATAAATATTTTATTGAGAGCGGTAAAATAATAAATATTGTTAACACTTTACTATATTTCTCGTAAAAGTGATTTCTAAACTTTATTATTAGAACAAAACTTATTTACAGTATCTTAGGTGTTATTCTTTAAGTTTTATTTTTAATATTCAGTCATAGGCTACTTAATTAAAAAAATATACTTTCATCCCATAAAAAAATACTTAAGTCTTGCTCTTCTTATTATGGTTTAATAACAATTATCCTTCAAACATTGGTTAACATGACCCTTTAAATTGACAGAAGAGTTGTTCACTTGTCCTAAGAGTGCAATAAAAAAAATTACAATATTTTCATTATAACTGAAGTATTTGTCAACAAGATCAAACTAAAATCAAATAAAATAATTAAATTCCCATAAAAAATTAAATATTATACCAAAATTTACCGTTGTTACTTTTTTTTGTCATTACTAAAACTACAACTTTATTACAACTTGTTGACTGCCATTCATTTTTAAAGTGAAAAATTGATAGAAAAGAATAGAAAAGTAGAGAATATAAAAATTATAAATTAATATTCTTTCTTATTCAGTGGAATAAAAAAATTGAAAGATAAGAATAAAAAGAAGAAAGAAAAAGTAGCTTTGGCTCAAAAGCCAAACGGGGAATAAACATTGCAATACGGGTCAGAATTTTCTGACCCGACCTGACCCGAAAAATATCTGACCTAAACCTGATTTTTTTTTACCTAAAGCAAAAACAGGTTGACTCGTAACTTGACCCAATTTTTTGCGGGTCAACTCAACCCGACCTGGATAACCTGTGAGCCGACCCGTTAAAAAAATCCACTAAAAAAATATTTAAATTATGTACTGACTATGTGCATAAAGGAAAGTAGCTAAATACTTCATATAAATATAATCATATAAAATTATAAACTAATAAAATATTAAATCAACTGTCATGTCATGACAATTGACAAGTCACAAGCACAGCTGCACAGCACCTTTACCTTACACCAAGAGGTCCATCCGTCCAACACACCATATTACACAATGAGTCAATGACAACATTGAAAAGGCTTTGGCTATATGAATCACAACCATTCAAAAAAAAAAAATCACATTCAATGGTTAGGTCAATGCTTGCTGCCTAGCTGTAGTCCGGATTTTCCAAAGCCAAATAATTAAACAAATGACAAAATTCACAAATCACAATACAAGTTTACAAACCTGAAATTCCTCTTCCTCAGTCCAGTACTACTTCAGCATTACTCTCTGTCTATATGGATTTGAAGGTAATTTAATTTTTTTTTTTATAGTCATAATTATACAATTTTAATTTTTTATTGATTTGCTTTCATGGTACATTAAGTTATATTAAAATATTGTATTGTAGATGAAAATACTGACGAAATTGGCCAATTTGAGTTACAATTTGCAAGTATGAATATTTGCAGTGCTGAATCTGCTACCAATGTTGAGTAGATTGAGATTGAGATGTAATTTTAATAAAATATTTACTTATTCTTCTATACCTAATATGTTATGTTTATTTTTAAATCTTTTTTTCTTTAGTTTATTTTTCTAAGAAATCTAACTTTATTATTATTTTAAATGCAACGGGAACATGTGCACTTAAGAAGACCTATAACTTGCTACTTTGCTGGCTTACTTGTTTTGTTTGTTTTAAGATCTATCTCTTTTTGAAGATGTAAACTTGTAATTATATGCATTTTAACAGTGAACTATTAACATTGAAGATTTTTCCATCATGAATTTATGACTATAAATAATTTTTGTTATGCTCAAAACTGTCAGAATTGGAAGGATATTAACAAGTGGCATTAAGTGCAATTCATTTAATTAATTGATTTTATTCATTCTCTCTAAATAGATTGTCATTGATTTGTTTTTGTAATTGAAAAAAAAAAAAAAAAACTTGTTTGAAAAATATGGGTCAACTCGACCCAATTCGACCGACCCGCAACCCGATTGACCCATTTAAAAATGACCCGTTTTGACCCGTGACCCATTTGACCCGCAAACCCGAACTGAACTCGACCCGACCCGCCCATTTTGCCATGTCTATCTCTTGTCATATATGAACGATTGTTTTAACTTAATTTTTTTTTTTGAAAATGACCTCACCTGGTGGAAAAGGTCCTCCACCTCTAAACTTTGAGGTGTTTAAATTTTACGCCCAGATAATTAGAATTTAGATTTTACTTCATGAAATTTGGGGTATTTAAATTTTATATCATAATATTTTAAAATTTGAATATTACAACTTAAATTTTAGGAGTGTTTAGATTTTACATCCCTAAAGTTTAAGGATGTTCAGATTTTACACCCTAAATTTTTAAAATTTAGAAGTGTAAAATCCAAACACTGCCAAATTTTGAAGGGTAAAATCCAAATTCTGAAATGCAAAGGTATAAAATCCAAATACTCCAAAACTTTAGAGGGTAAAATCCAAATTCTGAGATGTCAAGATGTAAAATTCAAACATCTCCAAACTTTAGAGATAAAATTCAAATTCTAAAACTTTAGGGTGTAAAATCCAAACATCCCCAAGTTTTAGGGGTGTAATTTGCAATTTACATCATCGGTTTCTGAGGCAAAAAGACACTAGTAAAAATCATTTGGACGATGGAGTCAAAATCATATGAAATTTGACAGGTTGAAGGGAAACGATCTTCTAAGCAATAGTCATTGCTTTGCCATGAGGTAGCCATAATTTTGTCGAATTCCTCTATTTAGCCCCCTGAAAACTATGATTTTGCCATTTTTAGTAATTTTTGTTTCTTTAAAAACTTTTTTCTCAAAAGTTAGAATAAAGTCTTACTTGTTTTGGGACAACTCTTAAGGTCAGTAGTTTATGATTTTGCATTTAACTCGGTAGTTTGCCATTTAAAGTCTTACTTTTTTTTCTTTTTTTTTTGGTGAGAAAATTGAATGCTTCATAGTTAAATACTTAAAAATGAAGATTCGCCATCTTCATAAATTTAAGATTCATAAAATATGAACCATAAAAGTAGTGGTTTTTAATCATTTTCTTCTCTCTTTATAAATAATCGTGTTATTTTTTTATTTTTGTGAATACTTTTATTATTATTATTATTATTATTATTATTATTATTATTATTATGATTATTTGTATTTTTTTATTATCAGGATAGAATTTCTATTCTAATCTAATCTAAGTGTATATGCGTGTAAAGCTTTCTCCTGGAGACTTGAATCCCGGCCTTTGCCTCCCACACTCCACAAGCACTTATACATATAGAGTGAACAAACAAATCTTTTAATGAGATAATACATGCATCACATTCTTCTTTAGAGCATTGAAAACCTAACAAGGACTGTCATTTGATCCTGGGTGCACAAAACTTTAGTGAATAGTCGCATTTTACTTTATAAAATTGATCATAATAAAATATAACTTAACCACACTGCAGCCATTGATGCAAGGGAAATTTTGATAATAAAAAGATGCAATTACTTACAAGCAGCGAGACTGGCTGTCTTCCAAATAAACGCAGCTGCCCGTAAATTTCACTATGCAGAGTAACTTGAAAGAAATGATTAGATACTTCCACACCACTTATGCCTTAGAACAAGCAGTTCCTAATGTAAGAACGACTTGCTTGAAATTCTGTTGATCTCGCTTATAGATGAATGCACACTCACTAAATTGACCAAGACTTGGATAAACAGGCCATAATATAAGAGGCATTTACTACATTGATGAATACCAGTAGAGAAAAGTCACCTCGACTTTATATCCTCTCCTACTTACAGAATTTAATGATTTTTGCAGGTACCTACGATCCTACAAGCAATTATGGGCAGTCTCGGTTGCCAGAATTGGCTTTGAGATACTTTATGATACGTGTACTCCATTTTTGTTTATTAGTTTTTTTTGCGTGTACTCGTTTTTTGTTTTTGTTTTTTTTGTTTTTTTAAAATCCTCATTTCGGATTTGCTTATTTGATTGAAACTACAAATTTTATGATACGTTTATTTACATTGCCACCTGTCACATGGGCATGATTTTTTCTGAATCATTCCTTAATTTGATACCCTTTTACCAAATTACCTCTCTTTCCTCACTTTCCCAAATACCATTACATTTGTCATTCTTCTTCTAAGATTCTCTAGTTGTCACTTAAATTTAAATAAATTCCTTCGTTAATGTCTCAAAAATAGTGTTCATTCTATTTATAGTAATATTATTTTTTCTTAATAACTTTTGGTATAAATGTCAGAATAAGGCACCATTTGTTTTAGGACGCCTCTTAGAGACAATATTTTCAATTTTTGCAATTATTTTAATTTTGCTAGTTTTGACAAAAACCACTATTTTGCCACCTAATTACGTGATTAGCGCGAATTAGGGGTTTCTGGGTGTTGCCCTAACCGCCCTAGGGTTCTTTTACTATTTAGCCATATTGTCTATTTCTTTCTGGTGGATTCTAAGACCTTATCACCATGTGGATTTAAGAGACCTCTCATAAACAGTGACGGCTTTAGAAAGTTTTTTCAGAGTGGTCATTAAAAACACTTAATATTTAAAAAAATTTATTAATAATAAAACTTGAATATATTAACATCACAAAATAAAAACATATTCAGATACATAAAATTTTAAAATTTTCTTTCAGAAGTTTTCATATTTTAAAATTGTTGTATGATAGCGGTGCAGTTTTGTTCTGCCCTCCCACAAAAAATTGTTGTGTGATATGATAATTTCACTATTAATGTTATCAATTACATCTTTTTCAATATACACAACCAAACAATAATTAAGCTACTAATCTTCTATTCAATTACTAACATATTGCCTAAATAAGTACTAATATATAAAAAAATACATTATCTTTTTGAAAAATATATCACATAAATCTAACAAATTCGGCTAAAGACTAAGCAAATACTAACAAACTAGCTATTTGAAAAGTGTGCATTTTTTTATATAAAAAAATAGCAACTTTAAAATATGCAAGTTAAAACACAATTTAAAAAAGTACGATTAAACGTTTGATTTGAGATTGTTGTAAGTTTTTACTGTTCTAATTTGAACTTACTACTAAAATTATTTTCTATTCATCGGTAATAACCTGTTATTTAGGATTTGTTACGAAAATATTGCAATAATGTTGTGAACATAGCATTTCTTGCGATTTTTTTTTCAACATTCAACGGACAAAAATTTTGGAGGGGTTGGATTTTATCTTTAACGGGCTCAATTGTTATTAAGAGTGTTCAAGTATTTTATCTGCAACATTAGCTTTACAAATCCAAACACTCACAGCCAGTGTGGAGGAGCTTACCAGACAGGACTAGGAGATGAGGATGCGACTGCAGCAAGAGAAGAACCGGCCTGGAACCAACCAGGATGACGATGGAGGTAGTCAAAGAAGGAATGACTATAGAATACCCGCTACTCTAGAAGGACTAAGCTCGGACCTTCTCCGGAAATGAGAAAGGAGATGGACAAGATGAGGAGTACTATTAAGGAAAAAATAGACCAGAGTCTGGATAGAATGGTCAGGGGGATGGATTCACCCTTCACGATGGTAGTCCTAGAATGCCCAATGCCGTCGAAGTTTCGTCTACCTCAGCTTAAGCCGCTCGACGGACTGAAAGACCCTCTGGATCACCTCAACACTTTCAAGACAACTCTAGGTCTTCAACAGCCTCTTGACGAAATACTGTGCTCTTCTTTCTCCACCACCCTCAAAGGAGCTGCGAGGGAGTAGTTCACTAAGTTACCAACATCATCCATCGAAAATTTTGAGCAGTTGGGCAAATCCTTCTTACGCCACTTCGTCGGGCGACAATGTCCGAGAAGGACAGTAGACCACTTGCTTACCATTAGGCAAGGAGAAAAGGAGACCCTGAGGTCATACGTGAAGCATTTTACTAAAGAAACTTAAGAGGTCGACGAAGTTGATGACAAAGTACAGCTAACAACCTTTAATGTTGGTTTAAAGTCCAGGGAGTTCGTGGTCTCACTCGCGAAGAATCCCCTTAAGACAATGACAGAGATGCTCTTGAAAATGCAGAAGTACATGAATGCTAAAGACGCCCTAGCAGCAATAGATGATGTAAAGAAGTCCAATGAGAGGGAAAGAAAGGAAGACGATCAGAGAGGACAAAAAAAGGGAGTGGACAGATTGTCAGAATACTGACGGGAACAAAAGGAAAGATGATAAAACCCCTCGAACGGTAAAATTCACTCCTTTAGCTATGCCTATTGATAAAATTTTGGTGCAGATCAAAGATGAGTATCATCTCAAATGGCCAAGGCCACTGCACTCGTCACCCAATGTGCGTGACAAGAAGAAATATTGTCGTTTCCACAAAGATCATGACCACTATATAAAGGATTGCCGAGACCTGAAGGAGCAAATTGAAGAACTCATCTGGAAAGGGAAGTTGCAAAAATATGTCAAAAAAGGAGACTCTAGCAAATCTAGAGATAATAACAAGGACAAGCACGAAGCCTCACCAAGGGACGAGGACCACGCGTCCCATCGTCCATAGAGTGTGATCGGGGAGATAAAGACGATCACAAGAGGGCCATCCACAGGAGGATCATTCAGATCCTTCAAGAAATCACACCAGAGGCAAGTGAACAGCATCCACAGGGTACCACCCTTGAAGTAGAGACGGACGGACAATGACATGTTTTTCTCGGAAGAAGACGCCAAAGGAGTGAAACAGCCATATGACGACCCCCTGGTTATAATGCTTATGGTAGAGGGATTCAACACTAGGAGAATCCTTGTGGACAACGGTAGTTCTGTGAGCATCATCTACCTCTCTGCTTTTCAACAGACGAAGTTGGATCCAAGTAGATTGCGTCCCTTTGAGTCCCCTCTCGTCAGCTTCAATGGAGACAGAGTGTATCCCAAAGGTATAGTGACATTGATGGTTACAATGTGGTCTTAACTGCGACAACTGACTCGTCAATTAGACTTCCTGGTGGTAGACTGTTCTTCTTCATACAACGTAATCATAAGGAGGCCTACACTCAATCGTTGGAAGGCAGCCCCGTCCACCTATTGCCTGAAGGTAAAATTTCCAATAGAAAATGGTGTGGGCGAGGTAAAAGGAGATCAGGTGCTAGCTAGGGAATGTTACCAAGCAGTGTTAGCTACAAAGGAAAACCATACGTGGATGATAGGGGAGAAAGAGGAAGAGAAGGTGGAAGCCCTGGAAATTGTGCAGTTGGTAGACGGAAAGCCAACGAAGACTACAAGGGTAGGGACGACCATGAGTGCAGAGACGAAGAAGAAACTAGTCCAATTCCTAAAGGAGAACTTAGACGTCTTTGCATGGAGCCACGAGAATATGCCAGGCATATCCCCAAAGATCATCCAACACAAGCTAAACGTAGATCCCGAGAGAAAGCCTGTCTAGCAGAAATGACGAGTCCTTGCTCCAGAAAGAAACTAGACAGTCACTAACGAGGTCAACAAACTGTTAGCAGCGCACTTCATTGGCGAGATCTATTACCCGAACTAGCTAGCCAACATCGTCCTAGTAAAGAAGGCAAATGAAAAATGGAGGATGTGCATGGATTTCACGGACCTAAACAAGGCCTGCCTAAAGGACAACTTCCCCTTACCGAGGATAAATCAGCTGGTGGATTCCACAGCAAGACACAAGCTCCTTACATTCATGGACGTATTCTTGAGATAAAATCAAATAAAAATGGCAAAAGAGGACTAGGAGAAGATTGCCTTCATCACAAGCTAAGGGCTCTACTACTACAAGGTAATGCCCTTCGCACTGAAAAACGTAGGAGCAATCCACCAGAGGTTAGTAAAAAAGATGTTCAGCAAACAGATCAGAAGGAACATGGAAGTATACGTGGATGACATGCTTGTCAAGAGTAAGGAAGAGTTTGCCCACCTAGACAGCCTTCAAGAACGTTCGCCACTCTCAGGCGGTATCAAATGAAGTTGAACCCCAGCAAGTGTGCCTTTAGGGTAGCGTCAGGGAAGTTCTTAGGGTTCATGGTATCCCAGAGAAGGATATAAGCAAACCCAAAGAAGGTGCGAGTCATACTAGAGATGACACTGCCCAAGACTGTGAAGGAAGTACAAAAGTTCACAGGCAGAATATCAGCACTCAATCGGTTCATTTCTAAAGCAACGGACAAATGTCTGCCCTTCTTCAAGACGTTGAAGCAAGCCTTCACCTAGACGGAAGAGTGCGAAAAGGCCTTCCAAAAGCTCAAACACTATCTAAGCAACTACCCCTCCTAAGCCCGTCCAAAGAAGGAAAAGACCTGTATTTGTACTTGGCTATTTCAACTACAGTCATGAGTGCAACCTTGTTTCTGGAAGAGGATGAAACGCAACTCCCAGTTTACTACGTTAGTCAAGCCTTCCAAGGAGCTAAAGCAAAATACCCACGGATCAAGAAGATAGCATTCGCCTTGAATGTTGCCTCACGAAAGCTGCGACTGTACTTCCAAGTGAATCCTATCCTAGTGATGACGAACCAACCCATAAAGAAGTCAATGAACAAACCCGAGGTTGCAGGAAGTATGATTCAGTGGGCAATCGAGCTTAGCCAGTTCGACATTGAGTACCACCCTAGAGCAGCTATCAAGACGCTAGCACTAACAGATTTCATCGTCGAGTTTACAGTCCCAGACAAGGATGGAGAAGTGGACGAAGCAGAAAAATAGACGATCTAGACCGACGGGTCGTCAGCCCGAAAGAGGGGGGAAGTAAGGGTTATTATCATCACCCTAAAAAGAGAGACGCTCAAGTATGGAGTTTAGCTGATGTTCCCTACCACTAACAACAAAATTGAATACGAGGCAATACTAATGGGACTAAGGGTCGAAAAGGCGTTAGGCGACAAAAACCTATTTCTCCAGAGCAATTCCAAGCTAATTGTGGCGCAAGTAAATAAGGAATATGAAGCAAAGGAGGAAAGGATGCAAAAGTACCTGAGACCGACGAGGCATTTGGCCTAAGAATTTGATCGAGTAGAAGTCATGCAAGTCTCCAGAAGCTAGAATATGGGGGCAGATGAGATACCAAAACAAGCGTCGTCAAGAGCAGGGCCAACGAGCACGGATTTAAAGATGGAAATCTAGCAGCGTCCTAGCATTGAAGAAATCCTCATCTTCACCATCTAGAGTGAAAACAGCTGTATGACTCCAATTCTATCCTTCCCCTAAGATGGACAACTTCCACAAGACGTCGAGGAAGCTAGGAAAGTCAGGAAGAGGGTAACCAGATTCACTATCATGAACGACTCCCTGTACAAAAGAGGCTTCTCCATGCCCTACCTGAAGTGCATTGACGAAAGCAAGGCTAAATACATCCTGGAGGAGGTCCATAAAGGAATCTGTGGAAATCATGCAAGCTCGAGGTCCTTGGTAAGTAAGATAATCAGAGCAAGTTGCTTCTGGCCTACTATGCAGAAGGATACAAGGGAGTTCGTCGAGAGATGCGACAAATGTCAAAGATTTGGGAATGTTCAACGCATCCCAGTAGAGAGACTGACGCCAATATCCTCTTCGTGGCCATTTGCCCAATGGAAAATTGACATCGTGGACCCACTACCCCAAGGTAAGAGACAGGTAAAGTTTCTACTGGTCGCTATTGACTATTTTACAAAGTGGGTTGAAGTAGAAGCACTAGCAACCATCACGGAGGCAAAGATCTAGAACTTTGTGTGGAAGAATATAGTTTGTAGATTTGGGATACCATAAACGATCATTTCGAACAACGGGCGGCAATTTAACAGTCAAAGTTTGAGAGACTTTTACTTAGGATTGGGGATTAAGAATAAGTTTTTGTCTCCAGGCCACCCCCAAGCCAACGGACAGACGAAAGTGACGAATCAGACACTACTCAAGACCATCAGAGCTCAGGTGGAGGAAGCAAAGGGCACTTGGCCAGAAGAATTTTCTAATGTCCTGTGGGCATACAGAACTACAGCGAGAAACTCGACAGGAGAAACTCCCTTCAAGCTTACCTATGGCATTGAGGCAGTAATTCCAGTCATAGTGGGAATCACCAGCATGAGAAGAAAAGTCTTTAGTGAAGACCGCAACGACGATCAGCTGAGAGTCAACTTGGATTGCCTGGACGAAGTAAGAGATGGAGCATCCCAAAAGATGACAAAGTACCAATAGAAGATGGTCGAATACTACAACAAGAGAGTGAAACTTAGGCGACTAAACATAGGGGACCTCGTTTTATGTAAAGTCACACCTGCTACTAAGGATTCAACCCATAGGAAGCTTAGTCCAACCTGGGAAGGACCCTACAAGGTCATCCATTACTCAAGACAAGGCAGCTATCATTTGGAAACGATGGACGGGAAGAAACTATCACGACCGTGGAATATTGAGCATTTGAAGAAGTACCACCAAAAAATGTAATAGACGATTGTATTCATATTTGAAAGAAAGCAATAAAAGTACTATTCAGCCAATATCCCAATGTATTGTATGCAAACCGAGAAGTAATAAAAATTGTCTAAGTAATAAGATTCTGCCTAGACGGATGTAAATTACTGATGAAACCAAATGACAAGATCCCTTAAATGGGTGTAAGTCACATAAAAATTGGCTAAGTAATAAGATTCCGCCTAGACGGATATAAATTACTAACGAAGCCAAATGACAAAATCCCTTAAATGGGTGTAAGTCATCTAAAGAAATTGGCTAAGTAATAAGATTTTGCTTAGACGGATGTAAATTACTGATGAAGCCAAATGACAAGATCCCTTAAATAGGTGTAAGTCATCTAAAGAAATTAGTTAAGTAATAAGATTTTGCCTAGACAGATGTAAATTACTAACGAAGTCAAATGACAAGATCCCTTAAGTGGGTGTAAGTCATCTAAAGATTTTGGCTAGATGGATGTATATTACAAATGAAGCCAAATGACAAAATCCCTTAAATGGGTGTAAGTCATCTAAAGAAATTGGCTAAGTGACAAAAGTCCGCCTAGACGAATACAAAACACTGATGAAACAAAAGCCCAAAAACACTGGCAAGAAACATTGTTCTTAAATTAGAATAAAAATATTGTTATGGAGACAGAATCAAAAGCCCAAAAAAAAAAACAAAACATAAAACATGTACAGAAGCAGGTTCAAGCAGTAGCCTCGTCACCACCAATAGGGGGAGGCATTGGAGCATTCTCTGGAGCATCACCCTTAGGAGCAGCAGCAGTAGACTGAGAGGCCTCGTCTGCCGCCATCTCCTTGTCCACCTCCTCTAGATCCAAGTTTTCTGGGTCCACACCGGTAAAATGCTTGACGAGGTATCGCTGAAGGAGCTCGAAACCTTTGTAGTACCAACTAAAGAGCACAGTACTCCTCAATCTGCTGAAATGTTTCAACGGACTTGGCAGCAACAGTTGATCTTCTCCTTCGCAGCCTGGAGCTGCTCATCCTTATCTAGGGTCAGCTGCCTTTCAGCTTTGAGGCCGTCCCCCAAGACCTTAACCTTCTCCTTGGCGGTATTGGCCCCGTCCATGGCAACAATGAGATCCTTCCTCAGTTTTGAGTTTTCTGCCTCTAAAGCCTCCACCCAGGACCCCACTGACGTGGCATTCACCTCGTGGCTCAAGTACTCTGAGGTAATATGAATAGTTTCCAACAGTACCTGAAAAGAAGATCCAACTTTCAAAACAATACAAAAGAAGGGAAAGGTAAAATTGCACAAGTACACTACCTGAATGAGTTTGTGGATATGACGACCCATAATCTTGTTAGAAGGCATGCTAGAGAGGACCTTAAGCTTGTCGGCCATGAAAGGTGCCCTCGTCAGCGCAAGACCAACGTTGTCCCAGACGTTGGACGAGCGGGAGTCGGCCTTCTCTTTTCCTTGTTGGCCACGCACTGTTTTTCTTCGGGCGTGGGGTGATCTCTTCCATCGAGGTAGCTGGGGAAGCAGTCCTCGTCGCTTCAGGGACGGGGGTAGCTGGAGTGACGGAGACCCCTTTCTTCATAACACGCACCACCCTCTTCCCGAGGTTGGAAGGGGCTCATTCTTCTTGGCCCTCATTTTGGCATACATCCCTTAGTTAAACTTCGTCGTCATCTCTGCGAAAAGGAAACACTTGTTAAAAAAAAAAAAAAAAAGAGTGACAACGACGAGCTAAGTAAACACTTACTCTTCTTCTCCTCGATTTTGATAGCGCGCAGGACGCAGGCGGAAGGCTCTAGACCAAGGCAGTGAAGAGCTAAAGTTCATGGGTCAACCAGGTCGTCAAAGTCGTCAATCATTTTCACGTACTCTATAGCTGCCTCGATGCGTTGCCTGTACTTGCTCCTGAGCTTCGGACGCTTCTTAACTGCACAAGAGACAACAGACGGGAAAGTTAGCGATGATAAAAACATATGTAAAAGAATGAAGGATGAAGGGCAGAAAGACAACGCACCTAGACTCAGGGCTCACCAACAACAGAGCAACCTAGGGACGTCACCCCAAACTTCATCCGAAGGAGTCTCCCAATCATCCCTAGACACAAAAAAGAATTGGGATTTCCAAAATCTAAAGGACGAGGGCAGGCCCCTGATGATCCTAGCCTTCCTGACCCCGGGCACCAGCTCATAGTACCCATACTCCTTGGACTCCTTTAAACGATATAAGTAAGTGAACTCGTCCACCCTGATCATATCTTCTTCAGTGGCAGCCAGCCATATCTCCATACAGCTGATCACTATCCTCCATGAGTTTGGCATAAGTTGTTAGGAGCAATGTTGAAGTGACCCAAGAAACCTAAGCCTGCACTAGAAAGCAGCTTCGTAGAAGCACACATCCTAGGGTGAAAAGTGGCAGGCTCGTTCCTCTTTATGAGGACGACGAACCCTAACCTTCTCGGGAAACCGAAACCTATCCCTTAACCTAGAAAGGGTCTTAACGTCTAGTCCACACTCTTCCCTGAGGGCAGAAAAAGTCCTGACCTCCCTTAGGCTAGACAACAACCCCGTCTCAAGCTTACTAGATCTCACCTTCGACATCACTCTTCGCTCACCCAATAAATCTTCCATCCAATCAACCGATTGACGAAGCAAAGGAAACAGATCAGCCAACACTACGCTTAAGCTATTACCCTCAAACACAAAACCTTCAATTAAAGGGAAAAAGGTGCGGGAAACACCTAGAGAAGCCCCCAAACGTGCAAAGAGGAACGAAATAGAGGGGCAAAGTATCCTAACTTTAGAGCTACCAACCATGGAACCCCATAAACGAAAAAGAGGGACAAAATCCTAAAAACCCAAAAATATAAAGGAAAAATCAGAAACCACCTATGCTACGAAGAGTAAAGAAGGTGAGAAAGAGTCGTACCTTAAAAAAAGCAACCACGGGAAGGAAAAGCGCAAGAAATTGCAGGGGAGAACAACTCAAAGAAGAAGAAGCACAAAGCAGCAATGGCAAAAGAAAGGGAAAAGTGAAGGAGAAAGAAAAAAGAAAAGAAGTTTAAAAACTAGGTACAAAAAACTGAAAACCAGCGGGAAACCCAAGGGGCACACGAGTGGGGCATTAACTTTACTAATTAGAACATGCCACGTGTCCACGATGTGCACAGCGCCGCCACTACGCATTTAATGCATAATGAAACCCCAAGAGTCATGTCTGAGCAAGAAACCTTTCACCTTCTGGTGGTCGTCATGACACATAAGGAAGACCACGAAACCTCTGGGGGGGGGGGGGGGGAAACTGATAGGACCAACAAACCTTCTTGCCCAAACGATCTCATCAGACACCTTCATCCATCTGGCCACGTCATGGACGAAGGAAGGCAGACCATTAATAGAGGAGTCAATACCTCGAACAGTTACAAACTAGTTGTCAAACCGTTGGAAGCTCATCAAAACCCACATTAATAAGCCTAGAGGCGTTACAAAAGAAGCACTAAAGCCACAACTAAGGCCACAACGGCTAGAAGCCATAGAGCTATATATACATGCCCCTCAGGACCAGACAAGGTACACACACGCATCCTAAATATACTAATACGTCGTAATTCTGATATTCTAAACTCTCATACTTTCTTAAAAGCTTCTATGTGCTAACTCTATCATTGGATACTCTGTGCCAGGCACCACATTGGTGACCATCTAAGCAGGGCTTTTCACGACCATTGCAGGTGCAGAGACGAGGTTGTTGCTTCATCTGGAACCTACTCTACTGACGATTTCCACATCATCACATAGTATTGATTAAGATATTTTGGATCTCCCATTGTAGAACATTCAAGACCCACAATATAAATTGATTGTGAACGGGGCATATTGCAATTGGATTAGGTACCACATATTGCAATTAGGTTAGGTACCACATATTTTTACAACAAAAATGGTGTCTATTAAAGAAGCACAAGATTAGTTTATGGGTGGATCCCTCGACATTTAAGTCAATGTCTTGTTCGAAAGAAACAAAAGCAGTTCAGTCAAGATCCCAACAGTTAAAGACAAGATCTAGACGCGTGGCCTTCATCTAATCCTGTCACTATTATGAAGATGGGACTGTGAGAGGGACACCGCAAATTATTTGTCTTCGGTAATGTCCATTATCATTATGACTAATCAACAAAGTGCAAGATTTTTGTCTCATTAAATAATAGATCAAAGCAAATATATATATATAGAGGAGCGTAATCAAGATTTTTAGTTTGGAGGGCTGAATTATATATTCATACGTACATTAACATAGCTACATTTTTACCCCCTAACATTAAATTATCCTCTACTTTTTTTTTCATTCAACATGTTTAGTCTAGATCAAGCATTGAAAAACAATTGGAAACTTAACAACAACAATAACAATAAAAGACTTAGTCCCAAATTGAAAATTAAATATAAAAATTATATGTGTGTGTGTCCAACAAAAAATTGCTTTTTAAGTATTGTCACTCTCTAACGTTACATATCCTTAGTTTTTGCAGAGGCCAACTCTTATTTTTTGGAGGGGCCAAATATTGATTTTAAGGTCTAATATTTTAAACAATTGCAAAATATACATACATTATGAAGTTTTTGAAAAAAATTGCGGGGGGCCATTGCTAAGTGTTGCTTTGCCCTTGTGTGTGTGTGTGTGTGTGTGTATATATATATATTTGTGTGTGTGCGCGCACGCGTGCGTGTGTGTGAGAAGTTGAGAAAAACTCAAATTAGAATTCCAAATTAGAGTTCCAATTTTACGCCGTGTATCATAAATTATTTATTCTTAAAGAGTTTCATTTCTTAATTTTAGAATAATATGAAAGACCACGTTATAAACATTCATCCAAGTGAGTTATTAAGTATAAAATCCAAAGAGTTTAGAATAAATGAATTGTTAAAAAAAATGCTTCACAATAATTTTTTTTAAAAAAATATGAACAATTTACATTTTATACCTAATAATATCCTTACAAAATTTTTTAAAGAGTTAACAAAATATAAAAATAACTGTCAATAATATTTAAATGATATATATATATATATAGGAATTATATTATGTATCTTATTGTATATCTTTAAGTGTATCCATGCAAATGCATGGGGTTACAAGCTAGTTTAAGTATAAAAAGAGCCCCGACTTATTTTTTTTATTTCATATCTAATTCTCTAGTAAATTTAATAAACCCTAAAACAAGTCATTTTTCAAATATTGAATCGCATAAAGTTAAAAGTTATAATTCTTCAGTGAACAAAATAAAATATCATAACACCTTTAGTAAACGGGGCGGGTTCAGGTTGTGGAGGTGAGTCAGGTTCTTGTTTAAAGAATCCCGCGCCAAACCCAACCTGTGCCATTCCTAATTTAAATGACATAAAAGAAAAATGTTGAAATATTGTAAAGGTTGATAAAAAAGATTTTATGTCTGTCTTAAATAAATATTAATCTCTTTCAAGTCTTATGGGTGCTTCATCACAAAAAAAAATGGGAGTTCTAAGCCATCAACCATTCTTATGAGACACACCCATATTGTACTTTAACAGAGGTTTAAAAACCATTTAAGAGAGAGGAAATAGAAAATATTTTTTATTTTATTTAGGTGTCTATATACACATACATACATACATACAGATATACATATACATATACATATACATATACATATACATATACATACATATATAAGTGCAATAAAGTAAAGGAGAAGGGGGATTACTTAGAAAATAAAATGGATGACATAAATATAAAGTAAGGAAAATAAAAACCCTAGATGCCTAGGTGGGATGGGACTTCTTCCCGTAAAGGGCACTTCCCATACAAATCTTAGGAAATAGTCCAATAAAAGGCAAGGGGTGGCTAGCTTAGGTGTAACATGTTACACCTAGCTAGCCTCCCATTTTTGCCACCTCATCGGGCCTATATTGTCTTTTTCTTAGTTTCTGGTCCGATTTTTGCATAGAAGCTTGGAGGCCTTTCTTAGCTCCATTTTCTTCAAACTTTATATGCTTGGGAAGCGCTAGATGTCTAGTTTCCTATAGTTCTAACCTTGATAGATTTGGAGCTACAATTGTTGAGATATCGCACTCGGAAGGAAGGTGACACAGTGCCAAAAAATTATGTGACATTTTTCCTTAAAAAATTTGTATCTTCCAATCTGAGGCAGATTTCATTGAGCCCTTTTTATGAGAAGTGGCCACTTGCAAAGTGGCAAAACTATCACTAAATCTTGAATACTCTTGATCATGGGTGGGGGAGGGTCTTGTCCTTGAGGGCCTCCCATTGTAGGAAATTCCCTACCCTTTCAAAATAAGTAAATTGGGAGCCCAACCCATTACTGTTCCTTTTACATTGGGTTTGAGTATCATAGTAGTAGTTAAAGATTTGTGTTCATGACTCATGCACTTGAATTCTTGAACATCCGTTGAGCTTACATCATTCCTATCATTTTCTTTGGCACTAATGTAATTTATTTGTCATCTTTTTTGCATGAAAAAAAAAAAGAGAAAATGGTAGATGACAACAAGGTACTACTCTTCCAACTTCCTCTTTTTTATTTTGTGTTGTAGCTTGTTTATTTATAATAGCTAGTTCACATGCTATCACTGGTGGTTCCACGTAGAGTGCAAGGTGGTCATAGGACCACCCTAACTTGGAAAAAAAAATAATTATTATATGTAAATTTTAAAAGTTTTAAAATTTTTTATCTATAAAACATATGTGGGACCACCCTAAATTTTTTTAGGCTCAACATAATTATATTTTAGACAAAATGTAGCTATAAACTTGGTTGTAGATTAAGACTACAACTCCATTAATTTTTTTTTATTGAATGTGAATTTTGTCAAATCCACCATTGGGTTACATTTTTTTATTAAGTCCTCCATACTTGCAAAATTTCAAAAAGATCAAATATCAATAGCTATGTCATCACTAAAATCTTTAAATTTCAAATTTTTGTTGTCTAAAATTTTACATAAAAAATAAGTTTATAAACTAAATAGTAGATAACTTCTGATTGACATCAATTTGACATATATTTTAAGAACATAAAGAACATACAATTTAACATTTAAATTTTCAAAATATGTAACCATGTTAATTTGTTTAGTGGTAGTTGTAGCAAAAACCCAAGGAAATTTTTATGAAACTAAAATTTTGAAAAATATATAATTTGCAGCATTGATAATGAGACTATCATGCAAAAATTTCAAAATTAGAAAATTCAAAAAAGAAATTGTAAGACTTCTTTCTTTGTGTGTGCATGTGTTTTTTATTTTTTATTTTTTTATTTTTTATGGTCAATACATGAAATTCTATTTTTATTAAATTTTGTATAATTTAAGTTTCTTAATGACTACCTTGAAAAATATTCCTGGAGCTGCCACTACATGCTATCTATATATTAAATATCCGACTCACATGTACTTGTAATTATGTTTGTATGCCCTTCGACATGCTACCTATGTATATATCTCACATGTTTTTTTTTTTTGTAAATATTCATTGGAGTTAATATTCACATGTTAATTATATAGTGACTAATTACTCACATGTGTGTGTGTGTGTGTATATATATATGTATATGTATATGTATATGTGTACATATTTTTTGAAGACCTTTTCAAAAATAAAAAATGCCAAGTATTTCATTTCTTCATTAAAAAGATAACATTGGAAATAAATTAAAATGAAGTAGATAGGCGTTGTGGGGTGCTTAACACCTTCCCTACACATAACCAAACTTCCGAGTCCGAGATCTTTGGTTTGAGATTTTTCGGTTTGCCTTAATTAAGGAACCCCCCCTAAAATTTGGTTTAGTTAATTAGGCAACTTAAAATGAATTAGACCCATAGGTGACCAATTGCATTTAATACAAAATCAATGGTTGGTTGCAACTCCTAAAATAAAAATAAGAAAAAGGGACTCACACACGCATGCCCCACCCGAGAGACACATGCACATAAGAGTCACGTCGCCAAGGACCCAATGTGTGATTATCCAAAAAGAAAAGGGGAACCATCATCATTATTTTTTTCCCTTTTTGGGGGGCATCCACACTTTTTTCAATTTTTTGAATTTTTTGTCTTTGTTTTGACGTGTGAATTGGAGTCTAACAAAATATGATATCGACAATGGGGGATTTACATTAAAGTTTTATGTTTGTATCTCATATATACGTATTTCAAGATAGATAATCTAATGTCCTTTTTTTTTCTTTTTTTTACGAAAACTAATATTCTAATTTAACATTTTTTAAAAAAGCAATTATAGAAGGGATGGATCTCATTCTGACTGATCATAAATGTTTTATATTATAAGAGTCTTCTAAAATATAAGATAAGAATTTTGGAATTCAATATGAAGGAAACAAAATAACCATAAACCCTAAAAACCATATATTATATAATAAAGGTTGGATCTTATACAAAGGCAGAGTCAGGGATGGTTGAGCAGGGGCAATTGCCCCCCTAAAGTACTCATTTAACAAAAATGAGCAATTCTAGAATCACAATTTTTTCCACAACTTTGCCATGTGGCGAGTTGTAAGTAATGGAGTTGTGGACCAACATGAACCAACCACTTTTACTTCATCATGCACAACTTGCTACGTGGGCAAATTGTAAGGGTGTGTAGGACCTTACCATAGCCGACCCAATCGTTTGGCACCGTAAATACAATACCGCTCACTACAAAAAACGCGGGCTATAGCCACGTTTTTTAGCTGCGTTTATAAAAAACGCGGCTATATCTGACCTATAGCCGCATTTAAAAGAAACGCGGCTATAGACCAAACCTATAGTCGCGTTTTTTAAACGCAGCCATAGGCTAGGTCTAAAGCCGCGTTTGTAACAGACTTGAGCTGCATTTTATGTCAGGCCTATAGCCGCATTTTCAAAAACGCGGCTATAGGTCCAACCAAATAATATTTTTTAACTGACTAGCATGTACAGTCGAACAAATATTTTTTTATAAAGGCGGGGCTATAGCCGCGTTTTTTAAAACGCGGCCATAGGTTTGGTCTAAGTCGTATTTTTTAAAACGCGGCCCTAGGTTATATCTAAAGCCGCGTTTTTAGGTGCCTTGAGCTGCGTTTTTGAGTCTAGCCTGTACCCACGTTTTTGAAAACGAGGTTATAGGTCCAGCCAAATAATATATATATTTTTTAAAAATGGCCTGTGCATTTTGTTTAAAAAAAAATTTCCCCTACAGAGGGCCTATAGCCGCGTTTTTTGAAAACGCGGCTATAGGTCTAGCCAAATAATATATATATTTTAAAAAGATGGTCTGTGCATCCGAATAATTTATTTTTTTATATAAGGGAGGGGCTATAGCCGCGTTTTGAAAAACGCGGCTATAGGTGACACCAATAAAAAAAAAAAAAAAGAACCCCACTTTCCCACCTACCCCACTCTTATCTTTTCTTTCTTTGGTCCTTCTTCATGGGTTTCTCTCTTTCTTATCTGCAAATCATGCCAAGGTCTTCTTTTTTTTTTTTTTTTTTTTTTTTCGTTTTTCTTTCTTCCTTCTTCACTCCAGCACAACACTTTTTTTTTTCTTTGTTTCTTTGTTGCTACTTCTTCTTTTTCTTTTTTTTCTTTCTTTCCTTCTTTTTCTTTTTCTTTCAACACAACACACACACTTCTCTCCCTCAGTGTCCCACCGGTACACTCCACACCACCATGTACTTCATTTTTCAGGCAAGGGTCACCGGGAAACTTCATAAGAAAAACTAGAGGTTCACTCATCTCTACTATTCAAGCTAAAAATTTTCTAATCTTTTTATGGGTATTATACTTTTGCTAGAGGTTATTTTTGTTATTTTGTTGCTGATATTGTGTTTATGTTTAAATGGGTTTGTGTTTTTGAGCTTGTTCTTGTGTTTCTGAGCTTGTGCTTTTGTGTTCTTTGAATGAATTTAGTGTTAAATTTGGGTTGGTTTGATTTTGAATTTTTTGGGTGTGTTTGTATTGTGAATATGTTGTGTTTGATTTTAAAGTTTTTGGGTTTGTGTTTGATTTTGAATTTTTTGGGTTTGTGTTTAATTTTGAATTTTTTTTTTTCGTTTGAATTTTGAATTTTTTGGGGAAAAAAAAACCCACAATTTTTTTTTTTTTTTTTAATAAAACCTATAGCCGCGATTATAAACGCAGCTCAAAGTGGGTCTGTAGCCGCGTTTTTAAAAAACGCGGCTATAGACCCGATGCCTATAGCCGTGGTTAAAAACGCGGCTTTAGGCCTGACCTTTAGCCGCGGTTATAAAAATGCGGCTATAGACCCGCAAGGGCTGTTGCTGCGCTGCTTAGGCTTGGGTTGTAAACGCGACTCTAGAAAACGAGGCTATAGCCTATAGTCGTGTTTTCGGGGTCTATAGCCGCTTTTTTGAAACGCGGCTATAAACCCCGTTTTTTGTAGTACGCCGTAGGGGCCAATTGATTGAACCGAGGCCTGTGAGCAGAGGGCAAAGCCTATTCCAATGCCAATGCAATGCAACCACTAGAGTTGAAGTCTAAAATCGAAGAAAGGTTTTATTAGGTTTTATTTTTACTATGTATGGATTAATACGGCTTTGTTTTACTAAGTTTTATTTTTACTTGGATATTTTTTTTAAAAAGCATCAAAATGATGTTGTTTTGTGCTAGATTTTATTTATTTATTTCTACCCTTAGTATAAATTCATTCTTTTCTCACCCCAACCCTAACTCTCTCTCTCTCTCTCTCTCTCAAAGTCCAAGTCCACTCAAGTTTACAGCGTTACTTGTATAAGGGAGCTTTAAGTAGTGAATAGTGAGTTGGTCTACACTCTACAATCTTTATTTTTTCAGCATTTTGATTTTTGAGGGAGACTGAGACTAAGAGAGTTCTCACTCTTCAATCCTTTATTCAGAGGTAATCATCACTCACTATTTACGATTTTGATTTTAATATTTAGTAACCACTGCTTTAAGATATTTTTTTTAATATAATTAGCTTTTGTATTTATATTGAGAATAATATAATGAATTCCTTTTTATTTTATGTTATTATCTTTATATGTAAAAGAAAGTTGTACATGGAAATCAATATAATTTTTTTTTATCAATGTTTCTTTTACAGTTTAACTCTGCTTTTTTTTTTAATATTTATTTTATTTAATTATTGAATTTGGGATGTTACATTAGTTGGTTGGTTGTGAAAAAAAAAAAGAGTAATGAGTAATAATTGTTATTGTTGCCTGTTAGACCTGATTGACTAATGATTGCTATTGTTGGATCTAGTTGTGACATTGATTAAGTAATGACTAATGAGTAATTTGAACTTGTGATTGAGTTAAGAAATGATGACATTTACTATGTATGAACAGGTTTGAAATGTTTTGTATATGAATACTTGAACAAGTTTTTACCCGTTTATGTATGAACATATTTTTATCCATTTATGCATGAACAGGTTTACGTATAATGTATGGACAACTGGACATTGATAGAGTTTGAGGTTGTCCATATACTTTGACAGCTTGCTAAATAAATAAAAGTTTGTATTTGCTTTAAATCTTGAACAGGTTGATGTATGGATATTGGGCTTGAAAGTCTAATGTTTATTTTTTTTTAAACAATTTTTTTAATATTTTAAACCGATCACGAAAAACTACACCGATGTAGGTTAGAAAACTGACTATAGGTGGTGTGCATCGGTTTGAGTTATGGGAAAAGTGATTCCTATCGGTTCAGTGAAAAATTCAAGAAAAAAAACTGCACCAACTGATCTGCACACATCTCTAGCAAGTTGTGACAGAGGTTATATGATCCTAGCATTTTCATATTAGTTTTTACCATCTAGGAACCAAGTGCAACCGAAAAAGAGAGTAAAAGGCTTCCTTGGCAACCGAAAATCAAGGGGGAAAAGGCTTCCCTGGCTGACTGTACTCATGGTAAAAGACCGCATCGAATCAAAGACTTTTTGTGTCTTATTTTTTCCAAGTTTTTTTAGCCTTACACTATGCACATAATCACATCAGTTATTTATTGCAAGAATAGAAATCACGGCACTTTTTGTGTTTTAGTGTTTATTCCAATATGGGTCCTATATTTTACTCTAAATAATTATTTAAAAGAAAAAAAAGAACTACTATCTCCCCCCCCCCTTCCTGCCATTTCTTGACTTTTCAGTTCAAATTTTGGGGTTTTAAGAACAAAAAAGAAATATTGAGTCCTATATATTTTTCAAACCAATCAAGTAGTGAGATGTGGATACAACTTTATAGATACTGATGAATCACTAAATTTGTATCATCTAAAGGTGTTATTGGATGACCAAAGTAAGTTAGACAACCAAAGTAGGAGTCATTGGATGACCAAAGTGCCATAAATACGCATTTGATGCATGAGCCATTAAAAACAGACTAATGCGTATACATGACCGTGGGCAAGATAATCAATCACCTTATTAAGACATCATAGATGTTACAAGAGCCATTAAGGCCACCATTGAAGGCCTTTAATGACTAGAAAAGACAAAGATCTATATAAACCACCTTAGAACCAAGAGAAGGTACAGATTCACATCCATACACACTGAAATATACTCTCAGTTATTATTATCTCTCTGAACCATCATCTGACTTTGTCATTGGAGGCTCATCGGCTAACACCACGCCGGTGACCCAGATGAGAGAAACACCATTATTACTATTTTGCAGGTCTTTAACTCATTATCATCGGATTCTGTCTAAATGAACATATCAATTGATGAATTTGACCTTATCATGTACATTGTTATATTCTTGATACTTTTAGATTAATTTAGTTTTTCAATTTATTTTTTAAGAAATCAAATTAAATATCTAAAATTTATGTATTGAGATTATTTTATGAAATGATATCTTTGTTTCTTTATTAAAAACTACAGTAACAACTAACAAGTACAGTCTTTTGTATATGTACAAGTCTAGGACAAACGTCAACATTTGCAACAAACTTTTGCAACCGCACACAGTAGAGAAAGACTACTGATTTTCGCAATCCCATGAATAAAGATCTTAACTGCACCATGTGAGTCTGGTAGTCAAATGAAATTTTGAATGAACGACTATCCAACATTATTAAAAAAAACATTGTTAATTCCCTTAACTATTACCACTTGTGATATTTAGTCAAAACCTATCATCTAGCATGATGTGACGCTAGCCATGCACTTCTCGTGAGGTTTAAGTACCATTTGTTTTCGAAGATGTAGGTAGGTTAGTTTCGGTGCAGCTGGAGGTGTTTGCGAGAGATTTTCACATTAGTATTTTACTTAAAATTCAATACATCCTATTATATTTAATAAATTCTCAATTTGGTTGGATTTATATATGGGTATTAGAATTGATTGAGTATGGTTGTGCTTATTATTAAATATGTAATAAGATGATTTGACATTTTGAGATTGAACCGATAAAATATGAATTTTATACCGCCTCTTTACAGAATTTAATTTCATTTAAATTTGGGTTAAAACTTTTAATACAGAGCTAAAACTTTAACGTTGAGGGCCAACTAAGGAATAAATTGTACCTTTTTATTTTTATATATTATATTCATATTATGTACATAATTAGTGTGGGGGTAAAAACGCTTAAAGACATGTTTGGGCTTTGGGCCTGGTTAGTTGATATAAGTCTGTTCAATCAGAGTATTCAAGGCCCACAGGTCAGTCCGCGCTACAAGGGGCAGAGGAGTTGTCCAAGGAGAAGTATCTCCTCGGACAGGTCTAGTAAAGGCCATGGGACATGCTAAAGGATTTAGAGACAGACTTCTAGAAGACTTTTTTGGTAAAGGCGTGTTCCAAGCACTCGTTAGAAGGAGAAACGGGTGAGAAATATCTGAGGAAAAAGCTACTACCACCGCATTAAAGGTCCTGCATCTACCTCCTTGGCCGCATTAATGGAGAAATGACTTCTGAACAGTGGTATTCAGCCTTCCAGCTATTATTTGAAGACTTTGAAAAGGTAATAGATGAGACAAGTATCTAGGAGGAAGATTTGTGTTACACATGGATGAAACAGGAAAGAAGAAGAAGGTTATAAGAAGACGAGGGAGGAAAGAAGAGGGGGAGTCTCTTTTTGGAAACTAAAAAATTGTAATATTTTGCTTAGAGAAATAAAGGTCATACAAGTGGTCATCGGCTTACATCTGAAGAGAGTTTTTTGTCATATACATCTATTGTTTGTGTAAATTGCGGCCTTCTAGCCTGTTTATCAGTTCCCCAATATTCCTAACCTAGATTTTAAACCCATACTCAACAAATTTCATTGTATAAGGCTCTTTGGGCCTGAACCCATCACCTATTTGAGTCCAGGTACAAATTGTGTACTTCCAATTAGTGTAAAATATTACTATAAACACAATTTAATATACGATACAAGTTATTTGCTCATAGATTTATATTTTCAAATTAATAATAACTTATTAGGTATAATAATTAAGATACAAAAATTAATAATAGGTTAAAGATTATTTAAAAATTAGACAAACAAACAATCAAACATTGCATTATTTAATTTATGTGATAGATTATATGGTTTTACAAAATTAATAATAGTTGATTATATTTATATGTTATGTAAAATTTATATTAATTTAAAATTAAATTAAGGAATACGCGAAGAAGAGTTCTTGACAGTAGAGAAAAAAAAGAAAGAAATAGTAGTGGTTAATAACTTAATATTAATGAACGTTGCAAAGAGTAAGGCTTTTAGCCATACCCGTGTTCTTGGAATTGATGCAAGGAGTAAAATAATTTTGGACTTGCAATATGAATTCTGCAAAGCACTAACCTTCAGAGACAAAAGTAAAGAAGAAAAATAGAAAAGCAAATCCAATAGAGAAAATCTGAGAAGATATGGAAGAGAGAGAGATGTGCTAAGAAAAGAGTCAACGACTCACCCATGGGCACCGTGTGGATTACCTACAAGTTCAGTCTGAACTGTTCAAATGCAGTTTTATTGGTGTAACTCGCTGAGGATGAAGAATTATATGCAACATAAATCTTTGACTGTTACAGCAGCTAGACATTCCATATTTGACATCCAGAACGCGGCACCTGGGGTAGAGGGGATTATATTTGGTGTAACTTTAAATAATGTTATACCACCTAATATTTTTTAATTGAATCCAAATTTTGACAAATGCATTGTTAAATTATATTATTTTTATATATTTTTTATGTTTGCAAAATTTTAAGATAATCAAAGATCAATAGTCACGTTATCAATCAGTTGTTTAAATTCAAATTTTTCCATTTAAAATAATGAATAAAAGATGAGTTTTTGGTCAAATAATAAATAATATCCAATTAGCATTAAAATTTACATGCATATTAAAAAAATATATAAAATATGTAATCTATTAGTAGGATTTTCAAAATTTGAATTCAATAACAAGTTATTAGATGGTATAACATTACTTAGAGTTACACTAGATGTAAATTGAACTCTCTCTCTCTCTCTCTCTCTCTCTCTCTCTCTCTCTCTCTCTCTCTCTCTCTCTCTCTCTCTCTCTCTCTCTCTCTCTCTCTCTCTCAATATAGTCCTAGATTTTAAAAAGTTTCAATTAAAAACTCAAATTTTAAAATTATATAAATTTGCCCATTCAGAGACTTCATGTAAATATCAAGTTGAACGTTAGTACAAACTAATTCACAAAATAATAGAACTCTTATTAAATTGTATTTTTCTATTAAAATTTTTATGTTGTTTTAAAGTACTCTTAGTGTGAAATTACCATATGCAATTCACATGGACTTATAAAAGGACTTTTTTGATATAAGATATAATTTTTACTCTAGCATAATGTAAGTGTATATGTGTGTGAAGCTCCTTCTGAAAGACTTATAAAAGGATTTGACATGAAGTAAGTTTTAAATACAGTTTATGTGTGAATTTGTTACTTTTAATTAGCAGTGACTCACTTCACTTTAGATACGGATTTGGGTTTGAAAAATGGGCTCGAGTCTTTGTGGCTTGAGTTGTTGTATTTAATATACGGTGTTGATCAGTTCAGTAGTGATTAGGAAGACTTTCATCATCAAGACCGAGATCCTCGGGTATATGCCTAAACAAAATACGATGTCTACAATCGCTTTCTTTCAACTACACGTCGCTTCTAGGAATGAAAGTTAAAAACTGAAGAGGACAATCCATTTGTTTGGACATATATACCTAAGAGTCTAGCTACACACGCTTCTCCCACACAAAACATACAATGGGCCATTAGGATACGACACAACATGTCGTTTGCTAACCCAAAGGCCACTAGGTGTGAAACAGGGGCTGGCGTGCAAGCAAGTGGAGGGGTAGTCTCTACTCTCTACTCTAGGAGGATTAGCAAAATGGACAGAGAGCCAGAGCGCAAGTAATTTATTTATTTATTTTTTCTATTTTAGAGATAATTATAATATACTACTAACTTCACAATACGAATTTTTTCCTCTTTAGATCTCCAAGCACTTTGTGCATAAAAAAATGTCAATTCAATTAAGGTGCTTGGCAGGTAAAATTCAACTAATCAAATGAATTTGTTGTTTATAATACACTTGAATCTATCTAAAGTTCTAAACTGATGGTCTGAAATTTAATCCATTTTTTCTAAAATTGAAGATTATTTGAGGGTGGAATAGTCCAGTAAAACGTTAGTACTCTACTTCCTTTTATTAAAATATCATGAAGATTATCTTATCATTATTAAAAGAAAAAGTTCATAGACGCAAACAATTTGACACCCATTGATAAAAAATGATTTCAGTAGTGAATAGACAAGAACCAGTACAAGTTGTCGCGTCAGCAAAGTAGAGAGACTGCTTGGCTAGGCCAAATATCAGAATCACCAAACATCCACAAGCAAACAAGGCAATGCCACAATCAGAACCTACACCAGCATGTGCATTCTCCTGCAGAGCCTCGGATCACCACAAGATCTCCCGTTTTTTCATCTTATAAACGCTTCCCAACATTATTGCCACCACACCAACCAGTCAAATCTCAGCTTCACTCTCTCAATTCAAGTCCCACATCGAAATAACTTCTTCCATATAATAAATTTTCAACTAGACCATGTTGTTCAACAAATTACTAGCAAAACGACAAGACAGTAGTAGCAGTAGTAGTAGTAGTGGCATGGAGGTAGGGCTGTCCATCCAATCCGGAGATCCGACCCACCCGAAGAATCCGACCGGATCTGACCCGAAAACCGTCCGACCCGATCAAGTCACCGGTCGGCGACGGGTCTGTTGTTCCAAAAACCGACGGCGGCGGATCGGTCTCGGTTTTCCTCTCCAGAACCCGAAAAAACCCGATCCGACCGATGTACTAGGTATTTCTAGAAAAAAATTCCAGATTCCGGCGATTATTTCCAGATTCCGGTGGTATTTTCCAGATTCCGGCGGCATTTTCCAGATTCCGGTCGTATTTTCCAGATTCCGGCCTCAAATTTCCAGATCCCGACTTCAAATTTTCAGATTTTGGCACCAGATTTTCATATTTCGGTGACTTATCAAGTAGATCGAGTGATATTTTGTCCAAATCTAGTGAGATCTCACCAGATCCGGTGAGTCTCCGCCGGATTTGACGTTTTTTCGCCTGAAATCAACAAGTTTGGCAGGATTTTTCACCATGGACGGTTCCGACCGAACCGACCGTGCTTCCGGTGCAAAACCGACCGCACCGATCCGACTCCCTCGCCGGTCGGCGGCGGGTCAGTGTTTGTTCAACCCGATTCTATCGGGTCGGTCTCGGGTTGGGCACAAACCCGACCCGGACCGACCCGTGGACACCCCTACATGGAGGGAATGAAGCTGATGTTTCACTTGCTACTACCACTCTGTCCATTGGATCGCTGAAGAGATGACTATTTCTGTTCTTGTTGATGTTATTACCAACGCTCTATGTCCTGGAGAGTCAACCTGTACTCAAGCTATTTATCTTAATGGTTTTAAACAGACGGTAGGTAACAAATTCTGTCTTCTTCTTTGTTTTTTTTTTATGTTTTTGGGTGGACGACTGGACTTTGTTGAATTTAGCTCCTGAAAAATGTAGAGTAAACATGGGCCATTTTAGTTGGTAAAATCTCTTACCAACTATGAAACACTGGCACAAATACATGTTACATGTACATATACAAATGTGGGTACGATACGTAGATATAGACATGCAAAATGATTCCACATGTCGTACTCTATATAAAATATTCAATTATCCGTTTATAAATGGATTAGGTTGATCTAAAATAAAAATATCAATCTGTTAATTTCCACAACATATAGAAAGCAGAAGCTTCTCAAAGTAAATTAATTGATAATATAATAGTATTATATATCTTATAGCCAGTGGCAGAGTCAAAAAATTTCTTCAGGGGCAGAGTAAATTTACAAAATAGTAGAAAGAGAAACATATGTTAATGAGAGAGAGATTTTTTTTTTAATTTTTTTAAGTGGCATTCATTAATTATAGGTTACGCAATCGAGATCTCCCCTCTCATCACCAACACTCCCAAAATTATGAGGGGAGGTAGGATATGATAAGACTAGATGCTCTATTAGTTAAGTTAGTTGGCAAAATAATACTTTTATAATTTTGGATTTGGAAATATCTTTAATTTTGGGCAACGAAATTGTAATAAATTATGCGTAGGCTAAGTGGATTTCAGAGCAGTTAACTAATTGTTCCTTGTAAGCAATGTTCACATCTTTAAATTAAAGGTGTGGGTCCCCGGTCATAGAGATGTCATATTCATGATCTGAATTTTTTTTTTTTTTTGGGTTTTTTATTGACCTCTTGAATTTTAATGTATTTTAGAATATTTATCTTTTGTAAAAAAATATAGAATAATTATTATTATTATTGTTGTTTACTTTATCCTTAATTTAGTATAGTCATGACTCATGAAATACAAGACAGAAAGTTATAGTTGTGGTAGTACCTTAATAAATGTGACCAAGTTGTGTACCAAAATATAAAAAGACAAGTAACCAGGGTCCCCACCTTCAAGGTCTTTTATTTTTTATTTTTTATTTTTTATTTTTTTGGGTTTATGGATAATATATTAGCAAAAGGATTAAATTACAAAGTAATTAAATACATAGTTCCCATGCAATTAAAGGAAGGAGGGTGAAAAAATGAGAAAAAATGGCCATCTCTTTAAGGCCCAGAGTTCAACAATAATACTAGAGGCAAGTGATAAGCATTTTTGGGATCAAAGTCTGCCATTCCAGTCGCCGCCATAAATTCTACTCTGATCCTCTAGTCGCCGATACCATCGGAATCGTATTCTTCCGATCTACATCATCGGAGAAGAATCGACGTCATCGGACATATCACGCGCCCTCACACGCCGCCCAAGTAAATTGCATCAAAGACACACACCTACACACGCCACCAGAAGATTCTACTTCTTCGTCCATGCATCACACGCGCCCCACGCGCCTCACGTGCCCCTAACAACCTGCTGACGTCATCCTACTTACATCAGCCACCTCGTCAACCCTCTACTTACGTCACCATCCGTGTCATCTTGCTGACATCATCGCTCTGCTGGTTGACTTTGACCGTTAACTTTTAAGGTAGGTTTGACCGTTCACTTTTTCATAGTTGACGTTTTGCAATTCAGGTGCTCCTTATCCAGTTTTTCGAGTAGATTTCTTTTTTGCATATTTTTCTTCTAAATGAAGAATAAGGACAGGTCTTCATTTTATTGCAACAATCATCATCGACAATCTAACAAACGTTTTTGCAATTTTTGCAAACGTCTTGGCCATAATATTGAGACTTGCTATCAACGCAAAAATCAACTATTTCCATTTCTGCTGCTATTGTTGCTAACACTAAGAGTATCCAACCAATGACTCCCGTCTCCGTAAAGTCCAAGTTTTCTAGATCCACTATCATCATTTCCATAGTTGACTTTCAAAACATTATCGCTAATACCATTTGTATGGTTGGTAATGCATCTTATGCCTATTCTCTCTTAGTTTCATATGGTGTGTCTCCTTCCTCTTAGCTCATGGATTCTGCTTGTTGCAATCACATGACACCTCACTCGCCCTTATTTTCTCAACTTGAACCTGCACCACACCCTTTTAAGATTCTCATAGCAAATGGTTTTACAATGTTTGGTCATAATATAAGTTCTATCTCAACCTCCAACCTCTCGGTTCCTGGGGTCTTTAATGCTCTTAACCTTTTTTACAATTTATTTTCTATGGGACAATTAGTTGAGTTGGGTTATCGCATTACCTTTGATTATTCTGGGTGTACTATGCAGGATTCATGGACGAGACAAGAGTTAGGGACCAGTCCTAGAGTTGGGCATATGTTTCCTGAGGACAACCTTTGTCTTCCACTTGCTGCTCTTGTTTCTGTTGCTATTGTAGCTGCTGCAGTTTCTTCTATTCCTTCTCTTGCACTTTGGCATGCCCGACTTGGTCATGCATCTTCCGGTCAGGTATAACACTTGGCTTTTAGAGGTTTGTTAGGTTCAGTATCCACAAAAAATTTTAATTGTGTTTCATGTCAATTAGGAAAACAAAGAGCTTTAGCTTTCAATACTAGTGAGTTTATGTCCACTGATATTTTTGACCTAATTCATTATGATGTTTGGGGGCCTTCCTCTGTCTCTAGTATTGGTGGATCTTGATATTTTGTTATCTTTGTTGATACTTATTCCTGCTATACCTGGATTTTTCATATGAAACATCATTCTGAATTACTGCAAGTGTATTGTAATTTTGCAAAAATGGTTGCAAATGAATCAAAAATTTTCGATCTAATAATGCCCTTGAATACACTCAATATGCTTTCCAAGCTATTTTGCATTCCTATGGCACTATTCATCAACTAACTTGTCCAAGTACCTCTCAACAAAATGGTAGAGCCGAACGAAAATTTCGTCATATTCTTGACATTTTTCCTACTCTCCTTCTCTCTACCACAGTTTTTGCTCCTTTTTGGGTCGAAGCTGCTCTTCATGTTATTTATGGTATTAATTGCATTCCCAGTCCTGTCATCCAAAATCAAACTTCATATGAGTGCCTTTTTGGGTCCCTTCCATACTATCACCACCTTCACTCCTTCGATTTTGCCTATTTCGTTCTTTTTCAACTACATGAGCATAACAAACTTGAGCCTTGATTTAAACTTTATTCTTTTCTTAGCTATGGCAAAACTCAAAAGGAGTATCAGTGGTATGATCTTGTCACTCATCGTTTTCGTATCTCCCGCAATGTTATCTTTTGGGAACATCGTTCCTTTGTCGATCTCTCTCACTTTCGTGCCTCCCTATCTACCTCCTATGTCTTAGATCTTTTTCCAGATGAGCCACACATTCCTTCTATAGTTATTCTTGATCCTCCTATAGACTTCTTTGTCCAACCACCAAATACTTTTGATACCTCTGCTGAATCACCCTCTAATGAACAGGTGGAAGATGAACAGGCGGATGATGAACAGGTCAAAGACGAGCTACCCAACCCTAAGCTTGGGTCCCCCTGCTCCTGCTCTGCCTGAAGATCATGCACAAGACATTCCACCTCGTCACTCAACTTGGGTAAGATCTATTCTTGCACATTTATTTGACTATCATTGTTACATTACCCTTGCTACACTACACGAGCCTCACACCTATTGTGAGGCTTCCACTGACCCTTTATGGCAGATTGTAATGAAAGAAGAATTTGATGTATTATCTAAAAACCATACTTGGGATTTGGTGACTTTCTCCCCCAGAAAATCTGTGGTTGGTTATAAGTGGATCTACAAGATCAAGACTCGCTCTGATGGGTCCATTGAGTGCTATAAATCTCGTCTTGTTATAAAAGGTTTTACACAAGAGTATGGAATTGATTATGAAGAGGCCTTTGCTCTAGTTGCTCGAATCTCATTTGTTCGTGTCTTTTTAGCTATTGCTGTTACCATTAAATGGGATCTTTTTCAGTTGGATGTCAAATATGTCTTTCTTAATGGGAATTTAAGTGAAGAAGTTTATATGCAATCTCCTCCTAGTCTCTTTATTGAACCAAACAAAGTTTGTCACTTTCGATGTGCACTTTATGGCCTTAAACAAGCTTCACGAGCTGGGTTTGCCAAGTTCAGCTCTACCATCTCTCGCTTGGGTTACATTGCCAGTCATTATGATTCTGCCTTATTTCTTCGTCGCACCGACAAATGCACTATTTTACTTCTCCTATATGTGGATGATATGATCATAACTAATGATGACCTTAGTAGCATTCAACAACTCAAGGATTTTCTCAGTTAGCAGTTTGAGATGAAAGATCTCGAATATCTTAACTACTTCTTAGGTCTTGAAATCACTCATTCTACAAATGGACTTTATATTACTCAAGCCAAATATACTTTTAAATTTTTGTCTTGAGTTGGACTTACTGATAGCAAAACTATTGACACTTTAGTTGAACTTAATGCACATTTGACTCTCTTAGGGGGGAAACCATTGTCTAATCCCTCTCTTTATAGACGGTTGGTTGGCAGCCTAGTTTATCTCACTGTCATTCGTTTAGACATTTCCTATGCTGTTCACTAGGTGAGCCAATATCTGTCTGCTCCATGATCAACTCACTATGCTGCTGTTCTGCACATTCTTCGATATTTAAAGGGCACTCTCTTCTATGACATTTTCTACTTTGCTCAGTCTCCTCTTGTTCTCCGTACATTCTTTGATGTTGATTGGACAGGAGACCCCACTAATCGCAAGTCCACCACTAGTTATTGTTTTCTTCTTGGTTCTTCTCTGACTTCTTGGTGAAGCAAAAAAAAAAGCCCCTTGTGGCCCGCTCCAATACTAAAGCAAAATATCATGCCCTTGCTATTATCACATTTGAGCTCCTTTGGCTACGATGGCTTCTTAAAAACTTAGGTGTGTTCACATCCTCTACTACTCCTCTTTATTGTGACAACCAGAGTGCCACATTTATATTGCTCACAATGATGTCTTCTATGAACAGACTAAACACATCGAGATCCATTGTCATTTTGTCTGTTATCATCTAGTCCATGGTGCTCTCAAGCTGTTCTCGGTCTCCTCTAAAGATTAACTTGTAGATATTTTCACCAAGTCACATCCTAAGGGACGCCTTCGTGCTTTGGTTGACAACCTCAAGTTGGTTTTACACTCACCTTGAGTTTGAGGGGGGCTGTTAACGTGTAATAGGTTGTGGACTTTAAGCTTACCTTGTTTACTTGTATAGTATACATATTTATACTACACACTCTGCCTCCTATATAAAGACACTCATGTATATTCTATTAAGTGTAAAATACAATACATTTATTCAGTATTTCTAACAGAGACAAAACCCGATGGAAATGGCCTTGATGAGTTGATATGTCTGGGAAGAGACAACAAATAAAGGAGAGATGCAATGGAGGTTCCATTACAAACCCCATTAGAGATTACATCTTTAACTAAGAGTTTTTCCCCCATCAATGTCAGAGGACCTTCAATGAGGTTTTTCACATTACCAAGAGGACACCTCTTGTCATACCATAATTTTAGCTGAGAGAGTTACTCCCAACTTGCCATCTGGTGCATTTAGAAAAGATAGTATTGCCCTTTTTTATTTTATTGTGGACCATGTATCAGAGCAAGGTTCAATGGGACTCTTTTTCATGCAAAAGTCTCCATCTCAGCTTGGCAAAAAGAGCTAATATAAGAAGGAATGGCAGAAATATTGGTGGCTTGAGAAAGGACAACTCTGCCAGCAAAAGATAAAAAGTTTGCTTTCCAGCCAGCCAACTTAGCATGAACTCTCTCAATGATGGAGCTATAGTCCTGGGAATAGGAACCCACATGTTAGGGAAACCAAGATATTTACCTAAGTTGGGGGTAGAGTGGAAGCCAAGAACATCATAGAGAGAGGATCTGAGATTAACAGAGACGTTAGGGGAGAAATAAACTCTAGACTTGCTAGAGCTCACCTTCTAGCTTTCCTCTTTCCCTCTCAGTCTCACATTAGTATGTGTCTTTATAATTTGGCTTTTGATTTATAGACAAGCGGCAAACTTATCAAGACACTTGAGATGACCACCTCATGATCCTTTAAATTGTTTTCGGCTCAACTTAACTTTATAGGACGCATGTTGTTATACCATAACTTTAAGAGCAATTTTTCCAAGTATAGATAATAAAGTGGTATTAGTAGTGGTTTCAAATTAAAAAAAAAAAAAAAAACAATTTGATAACTCAACAATTCTAAAATTTATTGTGAAAAATATTGTGTATCTAACATTGTTCAAAAGATACTTGTTTTACTTTATGCTCCTCAATTTGATTTTAATCATATGATTGCATTGAGCAATTCAAAAAGCAATTTCTTGTTAACATGAGATGTAGAAGAAGATTAGGAAAGACAACCAGGGAAATTGTTTTTAAATTAAGTTTTGACATATATATTTTAAATGCATGCAGGTGGTTGGAATTTTCAAGATGGTGGTGCTTCCACTTTTAGGTCAGCTTGCAGATGAGCATAGGCGTAAACCACTGCTCCTTACTATATCCACTTCTATTTTCCCATTTGGTATATTTCATTTGAACAACTTTCATGATTCTGTGAAGTTACATGTACAATGCTGTTATATATTTCCTTCTAAACTATGAGAATTATATATGTATACGAAACCCCTAATATGCGTGGCATTAATATTATGTGTTTGTCTCGGCTGTTTCACTATTATGTTTTTTTTTTTCTTTCAATTATTATTCTTTTTAAAATTTAATGTGATTCAGTACTATTGAAGTTACAAATGCTTTTCCTCTAAAAAAGAAGAAGTCACAAATGCTTTTGAAGACAATATATGGGAAACCATAGATAATGTGCATGTCAAAAGATTGATGATTTAGCGTTCAAACCAAGAAACCATTTCTAGGGCATGAATTTGGCTTCAAGCTAAACAAATCTGACAGATAGTCTGGCCAAGAACTTTTTTATTATTGAAGGGTAAGATAAGCACCCTACATGATGTATGAAAGATGAGAGACAAAGAAGAGTTAAATGTAATTATAGTTCAAAAAAAAAGAAGGGAAATTTCAATTACAACTATACATGATTACCTTTCAAAATTGTGAATGACATTAATGCTTTCTCTGTATAATGCTATTAGCAGTAAATTCATGATATTGTCAAGATCAAGTGAATTTACAAATTTGATTTTTCTGTATTCTTTTTTCAGCTATACTTACCTGGAATCAGTCTACAGGATTTGTATATGCTTACTATGTGCTTTGTATAATATCTTTTATTCTAAGTCAAGGGAGTATTTTCTGCATTGCTATTGCTTATTCGGTAAGTGTTATTCCTCAGTGTTTGATAATCATGAATAGGGAATATTGGGGTTCTCATTTTCCCATCTTTTGCAGGCAGATGTTGTTGAAGAGAATAAGAGGGCAGCAGCTTTTAGTTGGATAACAGGCCTTTGTGCTGCTTCGCATGTCTTGGGAAATCTTCTAGCACTTTTTCTCCCAGAAAAGTACATTTTTCCTGTATGTTGCTGCTTTAAATTTAGCATTAGCCACACGGCCTTAATTCTGTCAAATTTTCCTCTTGTCAAATCATTTTTCCATTTCAGCCTTTTGTTTCAGGTTTCAATAGCTCTCTTGATCTTTTGTCCAGTTTATATGCAACTATTGCTGGTTGAGACGATTAAGCTGGCTCCAAAGAGGGACCACGATTCAGCTTGCTTGACTACGCCAATAAAATGATCCAGAAACGATACAATGCATTGAAAAATGCTGCTACAATAGTTATGAGCAGGTAATTTTGTCTATAATCGAGACAGCTTAAAATATTTGTCATCTTGCATTACGTAAATACCATATCTGAAATCTCTTAGGCAGTCTTTGCAACCAAACCTTTTTAGCTGCAAAACATTATATGTAAATTTTCTTTGTCTGGCTAAAAGCACTTCGTTTTTCTTTTACAGTTCGACATTAAGGGGCATATCTTTGGTTTCTTTCTTCTTTGAGTTGGGAAAGTCGGGCATCAACTGTGTCTTAATGGTATGTTTCCTATTAGTTTGTCGTTTTAACAAGCAAATAGATGGTTGCATGCTGCAATTTCCTCTTGGTACCATCATACAACATCAGATATTTCAAAACTATATATAATTTTTTTTTTAACTTTTTGACAAACGACATATTCATTCAGCCATTCCAGAGTAGTTAAAGCAATTATTTTGAAATTTTAGTTAGAATCTTTAAAGCAAGTATTTTGAAAAAAAAAAAAACTTGTATGCAACAGAAAGCTTTTGTGAGGCTTATTGTTGCCGCCAATCGAAATTTGGCCAAAATCCGATTGACATTACAAATCAATAACTGGCACATTGTGTGATTTGGGAAAAATCAAAGAAAAGGGAGAAAAGGAAAATGCCCTGTAAATGTACCTTGTAGGAGTAGGATTTGTTTGCAATGTGCTGACTCCAAAAATAGATAAAAATAATTTTGATTATAATATAAAGCTAAAGATTTCCAGTTTTAAAGGAAAAATTTCACAGACCTTATAAAAATAGAATGTGGAAGGACTAGGAGAAAGAGAAATTGGTAGAGACTTAGACTTGAAGCAGGAGACCCTATAGAGCTTTATTCAGGGGAGTTTGAATCAGAGAAGTCATGACCTGGTTGCTTAACAGTTGTCATAAGCATATGTCCTGAACCCACCAAAGTAATTTGAGAACTTTTGCGTTGACACCCGTGTAGAAAAAGAAAAGGTTTGATGCTTCGGACTTGCTAGGGACTACAAAGCCAATGGCTTTCTTATTAATCAATAGTTTAGGATAAGCTAGTGCTAGATTTATCTGCTCATTAGATAATTGCAATTTCACCAATCCATGACGTTGAGTAATGATAGTTCGTGAAACATTGTTTTCTTTTTGATTCAATGACTTGAGTTATGCTACTACTTGTGCAGTACTATCTGAAGGCAGCTTTTGGTTTTGACAAAAATGAGTTCTTAGAAATTCTGATGCTTGTGGGATTCGGTTCAATTATTTCACAGGTGAAGTGTATTATAGAGCAAAAGTTTCCTTTTATTTACTTAACAGATTGATATACCCTTATACTGAAGATGTAAATTATTCGTTAGCCATCAGTCAAGGTAGCATATCAATATTTGCTATTATGTTATTTTGTTATCTGCTTGGCATATGCTAGAGTTTTTCTCTAAATCCTCTGCTTGGTTGCTTTGAAGTTATCAAAATAAGAATTCTTCCAGTTGGTGTTGTAATAATTATTAATTTGTCTTCTGGATAGAAATCAATGCTAAGGCATCGTGGTTATAAAAATGAAACAATTCTTAGGGTTGTATTCTGTCTTATTGTTTTCCCTCTTAATGAGCACAATATTTTTCATATTTGAAAATTTTTATAACTAAGAAGTTTATTTAATGAGTTCTGGAATTGAGAGTACTGTGCCTCTTAATACTCGATTCCTAATAGCTTATAATCCTTTCAAAGTCTTTGAAGATAAGAGCACTGTCATACTACTGGCATACATGAATTCTCTTTTGGCCAAAATATTCCGTATGATGATCATGTTAAGGATGTTTTCCTTTAGGAAAAATTTAAAATCCTCAAGAAATGCTCTTCCTATAATATGTTCGATTTGTGGTTTGCTTCCAGATGTTGGTGCTTCCACTAATAAATCCATTGGTTGGAGAGAAGGTGATATTGTGCATAGGAATACTTGCATCAATAGCTTATGTAAGTCGCTTATAATTTTTACTTTTAATACCCCCAACACAAATTTCTAAAGAAAAGAAAAACTAATGGTTCTTTTTGCTGTGCATGCATTATTCAATGGCCTTGCATGGGCGCCATGGGTATGTACACACTTGATGAATGTTTTATTTAACTCTATTCTAAAGGAAAATTTTCTGACACACAAACACTTGAGTAGAATCTTTTCTTTATTTGATTTTTCTTTAGGCTATTTTGAATTTTATAGTTTCTATTCCTCCTTTTGGAGTTATAAAATCAATCATGTGTTAATCAAGAGTTTGTGAAAGTCAAAACTAATATTTTCCTAGTTCTTTTTATTATTTTCAACCGTGGATACATTTCTCAGTTAGTAACAATGTAACATTGCCACAATGCAGGTACCATTCATGGGTGCCACATTTAAAGTGGTAGTTGTCCTTATAAGACCTACTGTAAGTTTTGGAATCATCAATTCTTTTATAAAATAATATTCAATGTGGTTATTTAGTTCACCTTTTAATTCTAATGGTCTTTCAATTTTTCCTGTCAAATTACATGCAGACTTATGCCATTATTTCAAGAGCATCGAGCTCAAACGATTAGGTTTGGAAAATACCTACGATCCCATTACCTACAGTTCTGCATTCCATAGTCCTTGATATTCTTTCTAGAAATGATTTCCACCAAAAAAAAAAAAATCTTCTACTTTTTCTACCAATAAAAAGAGAGGCCTGTTTTTTGTATTCTCGGTATTGTCATACGTAGAGTGAGCCTGCTTAATTAGATAATGTTGTTTGAGGAAAGCTAATGCTATCATCTCATATGTCGCACTACTCATCTAGACCTGGATGTTTTATACTTCTTTAGATTGAACTTTGAACTTAGTTGGGAAAAATCAGGTAGATTCATCAACATGTGTTTAGTACGAATTAGATCAGCATGACATAGTAGTGAGTTTTGAGTTTAAAGCGGCAGCTTTCTTTGCAAATTGGTCCAATTATTTTTTTTTGGTTATTGAATGAAATTGTTGCATTCACTTGACTTATAGAGAATTTTAGGAGTACGCCAAATGAAAAAGAAATAAAAGTAGATATGGGGTTCTCCCGTATCAAAATAACTTGTTCTGTGTTAAGTTACTTCTTGAGCTAAATAAATTACAAAGCACTTGAACCGTGGTCACTCCATTGACATGCATGCTTAATTGTTTGTGTAGGGAAAAGCACAAGGATTTGTGGCTGGTGTGGAGTCATTATTAAGTTTGCTATCACCACTTATAATGAGTCCATTGACTTGTGAGTGGACTAACTCATCTTTTGTTTAGTTGAGTGTTAGAATCAATTCATATGTATTGCTAACAAGTTAAATTGTTGTTTTAGCATGGTTCTTATCTAGCAATGCTCCTTTTAACTGCAAAGGTTTCAGTATTATATGCACATCTGTATGCATGGTAAGCACATACCCCCCCCCCCCCTCTCTCTCTCTCTCTCTCTTAACTAACTCTGAATCCTAATCTCCTCGGATGATTTCCTTATGTTTTGCTTGCCTGCTTGAACCTGGGGCACCTTCAAGCAATAATTCAAAGGATGACATTGAATCACCATTGCTAAGTGAGAGTTGATTGTTTGTCTCGAGCTGATATAAATATTTAGGGTCCGTTGCATAGAGCAATGTTGTAATTGTATTAGAGCAAACAAGCTTCCAATGAGTTTATCCCTTAGAAAGTTCCTTTAAACTTTATGCACCCCTGAGCTGCAGAAGATGACATTGAAGTTTCACCTTGACTTTGAATCACCATTGCTAAGTGAGAGTTGATTGTTTGTCCAGAGCTGAGATAAATATTTGGGGTCCCTTGCATAGAGTAATGTTGTAATTGTATTAGAGCAAATAAGCTTCCAATGTGTTTATCCCTTAGAAAGTTCCTTTAAGCTTTATGCACCCCTGAGCTGCAGAAGATGACATTGAAGCTTCACCTCCAAGTGATATAGTTCATTGTTGTATTTCCCAAGTGTTTTGTAATAGCTTTTATAGGTGGTGATGTCATATTTGGCATCCCTAAGAACACATTCATAAATACAAATATATATAAATTAAATCATAGATTTTTAAAAGTTTCAATTACAAACTCAAAATTTAAAATATATACAAATTTGTCCATTCAGAGACTATCATGTAAATATCAAGTGGAATGTTAGTATAAACTAATTCTCAAAATAATAGCACTTCTATTAAATTGTATTTTGTCTATTAAAATTTTATGTTATTTTAAAGTATTTTTAGTGTGAAAATACAATATGCAATTCACATGAAATTATCAAAGGATTTTGATGTCAAGTAAGTTTTAATTACAGTTTATGCGAATTTGTTACTTTTTTTAATTAGCAGTAACTCATTAGAGACAGATTTAGAAAATTCATACCTTAAATTAAAACTTATTTGATTCAAAACTACCTCCAAATTATAAGCGAAAAATATATAGTTTAGAGTATATATCATTACAAGAAAAATGTTTGTATGATCTTAAATACTCCCAAGATCAAGACTTATCACTTATGTATAAAGAAATTTTGCAAGAATCTTGTAGTTGTATTTCCAATTGATACCTTTCAAGTGTTTTCAACTAAGACACACTGTTTTGAAATTCGGACTGGACTGAGAGGTCTGACGAGGTTAACTGGGAACCAGGTAGGGATGGCAATTTAAATTCGACCCGCGGATACCCGGTCTAACCCGACCCTAATGGGCCGGGTTTTACCCGGTCCGATAAAGAATAGGGTCGGATATGGGTTTTTTTTTTTAAAATCCGAAGCGGGTCCGGGTCGGGTCCGGGTTTTATCAAAAAAATCCAGACCCGACCCGAAACCCGAAACCCGACCCGGTTAAATACCTGGTATATTAAATTACTAAAATACCCCTTATATATATATATATATATATATATATATATATATATATATATTTTCTGATTTTGTAATAGAAACCCTAAGTCTCTACTCTCTACTCACTACACACACACAGCCAGCCGCCTCTCTTACACTCAGCCCTGCCCTCTCGCCAGCCGCCCTCTTGACTCAACACACAGCCCTCTCGCCTCGCGGCCTCGCCTCAGCCCGCAGCTCTCGCCTCGCCTCGCCTCGCGGTCTCGCCTCGCGGCCTCACCTCGCGGCCAAAAGGTACCATTTAAATCCTCAATGTTGAAAGCATATCAATTGAGTAAAAGAAGGTCTCGGCAAAAAAAAAAAAAGAGTTAAAAGGGATTTGAATTTGGACTGTTGGCAATATAGGATAGTAGGACTTGATAAATTGAATACAGCACAATGTTAGATTGGAAAACCAGATGTGGAATGTCTGGTTTTCGCAGTATTTGTGGGTGTTTTTTTTTATTAGTGTTTGTTTGATTAGCTGAGCTAAACGAGGTTTTGCTTCTCAAAACAATTTTGTGGAAACACATGACATTATTGGTTCATTTGTCAATGGATTTGCCTATTTCGATTTGTACCTTTTTTTTTTTTTTAATCCATGTAACTTGGGTTTTTTAATGTTAGTTACTTGTGAATGATTTTGATTAGTCTGTTGAGATTCCATTTGATGAAGTTTATTGCTTGTTACAAATTGATGAAGTTTATTCCATTTTTTAATTCATTGTTGTTGTAGGATCTTCAACTATGTCTGGTGATTGTGATCTTCAAACAATTCTTGATGATGGGGAGCCTAATGAAGAGGATGGGAGTTGTGTCACAGTTGTGGACGATTAAACATTTTGTAATAATTTAGTAGCCCTTTTAATTTCTTAGACTTGTTAGATTAATTTGTTGGTTTGTAATTATTCTAAACCATTTGTAATTTCTTAGTCTTTTTAATTTGTTGATTTGTGGAGGATAAGACATTTTGTAATTTCTTAAACTTGTGAGATTTATTTTGTAGCTTTTTAAGTAATTTATTGCCATATAAGATGATTTTGGGTGCCATATAATGATATAAATGGAGGTAAATGATTTGGCTACCATATAACAGGGCAAATTTTGGCATTTGGGCCATGTTAAATGACTTGAATGGGCTTGAATTTAGGAAAAAAAATTTAATGGGTTTCAAATTTTTTTTTTTTTTTGGTTGGCCCAAATTTGGGCCCAATAAGTTAAACGGGGCCCGCGGGGCCCAGCGGGGCGGGTTTGGGCCCCGAGAAAAAAACCCGATTATTATTCGGGCCGGGTCCGGGTCCGGGTTTCGGGTCTTGGCCCGCGGGTCGGGTCCGGGTATGCAAAAACCCGGCCCGAACCCGACCCGTTGCCATTCCTAGAACCAGGTCCTGGGCCGGTTTTATATGTCACGGTTTAATAATTTCAATATTTTGGTAAAATTTAATTTTATAAGTCACGATTCAATAATTTCAATATTTTGGTAAATTTTAATTTTATATGTCACGGTTCAATAAAATTAAACCACTAGGCCAAATGGAACTTGTTAGTTAGGAATGAAACATTATTAATTATAAAGATAAATTTAAGTACCAAATATATTAAAAAATTAAATGATACATCATAGTTTGGCCTCTGTTGAAATTTGGTCTGATTTCAAAAACCTTGAATCTCTCTCTTCCTCTTAATTATCAAAATTATCAACAACCAAAAAAGAAAAAAAGAAAAGAAAAGAAAAGATAATAGGTAAAAATATGAGTTATAATGTCATGAAATTGCTATGGTTTTAAAATTTAACATTCAAATATCATGCTTAGTATGCTCAAATCTCAATTAAGTTAAAATTAGTTTGATTCTGATTCACGTTTAATATATTTCCAAAATTAGAAAATCAAAAACCAAAAATAAAAAGTTGTATGAACCCGTAATTGAGTCGACCCAAACACCAACCCGTAACCCGCCTTTCAGTCTTTCACGGACACGGTTCTAATTTCTAAGCGCCCAAAAATATTAGAAACACAACACAAACAGATGAGATAAACTGATAGCAGATTTCAATAGTCGAGTCTTGAGACTTTGAGAGAGCTTCTAGCTTGCCATGAAACCTTAAAAAAAGCAGCCATGGAACAAGTTCTCTCTTCCTCAACCCAAATATTTCCACTCAAACCTCACAAAACCCACCTCCAAACTCCCACCATAAACCTCAAATTCTCCATTTCTTCAAAGAAAAACAACCACCTTAATCTTTCTTCTTTTTCTTCTTCTTGTCTATGTTTCTCTAGTAAAACAAGAGCCACTTCAACAACATCACCACCAGCATTAACTTCACTAACTTCCACTCCCAGTTGTGACAACCACCATTGGATGGTGCTCATGGAGGCACCTCCACATGGGTTCAATTCCAAACCACAAGTTATTGAATATTACGTTAAGACATTGGAAAGAGTTTTAGGCAGGTGGGTATGTTTCAAAATATTCTTTTCTTGTCATGTTGCAAATGTTTCTTAGCTTTTGGTCTGAAATCCTGCTTTGGTTGTGATTTTTTGAATAACGGTGAGAAGGATGCTCAGATGTGTATATATGATGCTTCTTGGGATACCCACTTCGGCTTTTGCTGTGACATTGATGAAGAAACCTCCCGTGAACTTGCCGGTAAGTTTCTATAGCACAAAAAGTCTGAGTCATCTGATGTACTTCAATTCTGTACCATACTGTTGCTGTCATGTTTGTGGAGAAACTAAAATTGTGAGAGGCACTTTCATAGTTTCATTGATATTGATGTGTAATGAATATGTTTTAGGACTACCCGGCGTTTTATCAGTTAGGCCTGACCCAGAATATAGTTCTGTGAAAAAGGAATATAGTTCTTCAAGTATTCAATCCAATTATCTGTCAAGCTCACAAATTGGAAGTAATCTGTTGTTTCCTGTGGGAAGTACCAAACACTGGCTTGTTTGAATGGACAAGCCGGGGATTGGAGTTGTTACAAAGGCTCAAATGGTTGATTCTTATGCTCAGATACTGACCAAGGTTTTGGGGAAGTAAGTAAATAACATTTGAGCTTGTTATAATGTTTCTGTTCCATTTTATTGTAACGTCTCTAACAGTGGAATAATACTTTTTGTAGTGAGAAAGACGCACAAATGTGTATTTATCATGTTATTTGGCAGTCCAACTTTGGGTTCTGTTGTGAACTTGACAATGAATGTGCACTGGAACTAGCTGGTTAGTATTTGCATTTGGTTTCTCTTTGCCTCTGTTGTGATATGTATTTTGCAGCTTGAAGACAAATGCTTCCATATGGTGTAGGTGTACCAGGTGTATTATCTGTTCAGCTAGATACGAATTTTGAGTCAGAGAATAAGGATTATGGAGGTTTGTACGTTTTTCAAATTATATCTTTGCGTGTTTTTTTAATGTTTGATCAGATATAAGATGCTCCACATCTTTTCTACCTTGCAACTTCACTTCTCTTCAAGCATTGTATTCAGTGATACCTTGATCTCAGAGATATATTGCAAATTATTAACTTTGACCGTTTCTTTCTTTTCTTTTCTTCTTTTAATAATATCTATTTATAAGGCCTGTGTGTCAAGAAAGTATATAGCAGCAGCACCATGTAACTTATGCTAGTATATTTGTGTTAGTGTCGTAACAAATACATGTTTTTAGAGATTCTAATCCTTAATTAACCAAAATGTTTATTCACTATATGAGATGATCTCTCAAGTAATTTAGTTATGTAAATAAAGCAATTTTTTTTAGATGTTTTATTAATTTGAGCTGGATTTTAGTGGAGGGGTAAATTCTGTGTCATTGTAGATGGCCAGTCTTTGAAGCAGCTAAAGGAAAGTTGTATAGTCTGGTAGCAGCCATGAGTCTTTTCCTCGAAAGTGGAAGACTTTGTATTGAGTAGCAAAATAGGCTTTATAGTGGCTGCAGTTCTTTGTGGCAGAGATGAGTCTTTTCCTTGGTTAGAATCATTCATTGGGCTTTGGGAACACTTTGTAGTGTATAGCAGTTGTGATTCTAGAGTTTGTGGCAGAGCATGGCTTTGCAACAGAAAGCACACAATGGGAAAGCTCAAGGAAGTAAGCTTTAGCACAAGGGAAAGCTCAAGGAAGTAATTCCTTGAGCTTATTTTATTGTCAAGCTCAATGAGAATGTTGCTGATGGAATTGGTCATTCAAAGGGAAGTATTATGTCAGGTATACTGAGACGCAGTAGTTAGTAGAATTGTACAATATATGAAGTATTAACTATAGCCATGAGAAGTATACCCATGAAACTTCAACCATATGGCTTGCAGAAGGTTTTACAAAATGAGCAGATTAGGAAGGTATCTGATGCTGGGGTAAGAAAGAGGTAAGTATAGCCAATCTCATCACAAAAACTGTCATGCAAACTTGCTAGAAGTCTTGAGCGAGGAGAAAAGAATCAGATGCATTGAGAAAGAGAGATTTCCACTGTATCTATGTGAGGGGTGAGACTGAAAAAGGTAGGGTCCAACTTATTATATTCTTAAATGGAATTCATCCAACTGGTTGGAGTTAAGGTGCAGGTGATAACTTTAAATGGGTTAGAAGATTCAAATGCTACTGAGGAAAGTAAATTGCTTACTCCCTGTTCTTGGAAAACTATTTTGGAAAGCCATGGGAAAAGAACTTATATTCCATAGACCCCAAAAAGTGAAGTTTAACGTTATAGTGACATGTATGGTGGTGCATTTCTCTAATACTCGCTATTAACTTTGATAACAACTAGTTTATGTCAGAAAATGGCTTCAGGTCTGGTTCTTGTGTGTTGATTAAGGCTTCTCTTTAAATTGAAGTTCATGTATAAAAGGTGGTTTTGGCATATATTTTACAACATGCATGAAGTTTTAAGAAAAAGGGGGTAAGGCTGCCTACCTACCATGACCTCTCCTAGACTCCGCAATAGTGGGAGCTTTGTGCACTGGGTACGACCATGAAGTTTTAAGAAACTCTGCTGTTGGTTACTCAAGCAAATAAGGAGGAGGTATGCAATGCTGGAATTGGTGAAGATATTACAATAACATAATAAAATTGCTGTACCTAGTGCACAAACTCCTACTTTTGTGGGGTTTGGGAGAGGCGGTTGGTAGGCAACCTTAGTGCCTTACTCCCAATTTTATTTTGGAGAGCCTGATTCCTAGACTCAAGTCTGCAACTTGTCACTTTGGGTGGAAGGCACTTGCTATCGCACTAAGGCCCAACCTCTATGTTAAATTATCGATTCTCCTAAAAGTTTAAGCTATTAGGAAATTGTGAATATAATCATTTAACCATAATTCTAACGCTCTCTTTAAATAACATAATAATTAACAATAGTTTTTAATTCTTAATCCAATTGCTCTGAAACATGCCTTAGCCAAGATGGGTTACTGGCTAGTCTAACTTGGTTAATGATGATCAGATGATGTAAATGAGACTGTCAAGATGATTTGGTTGTGTGAGACAGAAATCTTCAATGGTTAATCCGGTGCTAGTGAAGGTCTGTATGAGGGAGTGACTGACATCAGCCACCCCAACAAAAGAAAAAATATATAATTTATTGAAAGCCTGTATTTTGTGCTTTGTGATAATATACTGATCTTTATTGGTGGACAATGCTTGAGGGTAGGCATTTAGGTGATATTACACTCTAAGCAGTCCCATTTAATATAATATTTTTCATTACATGATTAAGAAATTTTATAGTATAACCCGTCGAACATCATTTTTTTTTTTTTTCATTTTTACAAATTTTGAACATTTTGGAATTTCTAAAAAAACCTCATACAGTGTGATGGACTCCAGTTCTATCAAGTGCTATAATAACAGTAGGCGAAACAATCTACTTTGAGGCTGGCCAGCCTCCTAAAATAATAGGGAGGTGGTGGGGAGACATTTGAGTCAGAATTATTCTGAGATTCCTTTATCGAATACAAAACCTACATAAATAGCCAACACCTCTCCTAACTCATTGAAAAGACTAATAGGAATGATAACCAATCTATTTTCTACTTTGTCTCCCAAGTCCAAGGAACTACTCTTCATTATTATTTGATAAAACCACGGCAAAACTTGGCGAAACAAATTTAATCTATCTAACCTATTTCGGTACCAAACATACAACAATTGCAGCCAACCTTGTGACATTGCTTGCTGCCTGGCTCATATCATAGTGTTTTCACCTGCTCTGATACATTCACCAGTGAGGGGAACATACCAAGCACATTAGGTTATATTTTTTGTAAAGGACCTACTCCTATAGAAACCATTAACTTTTTCAGTTTAGGATTTTAATGACACGATATCACCTAGTGTAAACAGCTGGTTAGAGGATTGGTCGAGTATTTGATAGAACTTGACTACTTGCAGACTAGACATTATTTTTTAACTATTAGAGTAAATTCTGAAACCTTCCTCAATAAAGTGACTGATTGATGCCATGTTTACCAGGCGCTAGAGTACTTGTTTATTTATGTTTTTATCATGCTTCTGTTAGTTAGCTTAAGCATGTTTTATTATTATGGAGAGGAAATCTTCTAATGTGAAGTGGAATATGTCATTACTCTTCAAGTTTTTTTATAAGTCTTACTCTTCAATTTTTGTTTTGATAAGGCTTACTCTTCAGTGTTTTCACAGTGGAAAATATGCAAATGATGATTTACTATTGTTGTTATATGGGGTTAGAACAAACTATTGAAATTATTAATCTTGATTTGTTTTTAATATGAGGCCAATTCCCAATGAATCATTTCAATGTCATTCAGATTATATCTTTAGTTTACCATTGCAACAATTCTTTCCATTGTAAAGTAAACAAGCTGTATTTTCAGGTATTAATCTACAGAGTTCCACAGATCTGCCAGATCCTTCAGAAGCAAGTGAAACAACCCCTATAAAAACAAAGAAACTATTTGTTACAGGTATGTTGCAAGACTGTGAGTTTGAATTCTTTGCTTGTAAATGTCATATTTTTGAAGACCAGTTTTTTGAAATAATTCAAGATTCTTATTTATGAAATGTGCATGCTTCTACTATAATGCTTGTCTAATTATGCTTTTTTGAGTTTTACCTGATTAACATTTGGTTCTATTTACTCTTTGGAGATTCCCTGGACCATGCCATGGTTTCCTCTTATGAGATCATAATGTATTCCTTGTAGTTTCCATTCTGAAATCCAAATGTTCTCAAGTCCAGCAACTTTATTTCTCCCTCGTTTATTTATTCACAAATGACAGTGATTTGCAATCTTGATTTAAAAACAGGGCTGTCATTTTACACATCTGAGAAAACCTTACGTTTTGCATTTGAAGGCTTTGGTGAGCTTGTTGAAGGTATGTTTGCATTTCCATGCTCATAAATGATGTGTTTCATTAGTAAGGGTATACCCGTGCTGATGCACTGCTTCCTCAACAGTTAAAAATATAATGGACAAAATTTCCAAAAGGTCCAAAGGTTATGCATTTATAGAGTACACTACAGAGGAGGCTGCTAGTGCAGCACTCAAAGAGATGAATGGTAAGGTAAGTTTTCTTCCATTATGAATCTTCCTTGTAATTTTCTTGTGATTAATGTTCAAGCGCAGGTTTGTTTTCCTTAAGCTTTGGTTCAAAATTGTAGATAAAACAAATATAACACTCAAGTAAGAGAAAGGGTAATCTCTCTATTTTGTTCCTGGTTCTTGCAGATTATTAATGGCTGGATGATAGTTGTTGATGTTGCCAAGACTAATCCACCAAGATACAGCAGGGGTCGCCCCAGATAGGAATTTTGACAAGAGAACGATTACTGATCCACTATCTTCAAGGTCAAGCAAGATATTCAGGCTACTGCTCTCAAGGTGTTGGACTATTCTCATACTGCCACCTAAATTCTGTTCGATGAGTACCTGCAAGAGGCAAGAGCCTTTATCAGCTCCAGATCTTCAAGTGAGGCACTAGTCGTTCACATTGAGTTTTTAGTCATTAATATATTATGTGCGCGCACGCGCGTATATATATATATAGTCTGTGAACGTCTATTATGTTGCATGCTCTTTGAAGGGGGAAATGAAATGCTCTTTACTCAAAAGTTTCATGTCAGCATTATATGATGCATTTGTTATCTTTTTCTTTAGTACATTAAATACTATAATTTTGAAGACATTAAGTACATGTAGCCTATTCAATTATTCAATATATAATTTAGTTTGATTTTTACTAAAGCATTGAAGTAAATATTTTTTTAATCCTTGCGACATTGAAGTTTGGAGAGATGACATTCCACCCCAAAATTGAAGGGAAAAATATTTAAAAACATCAATAATTAAAAATAGGGGTAATTTACTCCCTTTCTTTGAGTTTGGGGTAATTTCACATCCGTTTGATCAAATTTTGTTAAATTAATATTAAAAATGTTGTGTACTAACTCATCCTTTGCTTAAGGCCATGTCTCCAAAATTATCCTCCATTTAAAAACTAAAATTCATTGTTTTAAAGTTTATAAAATTTTAAGTATGACTCTTGCTCTTTTTTTTTCTTTTTTTTTTTAATGGATTATGGAGAGATTTGCCATTGCATGTGTTTTGGTACTTGATAAACATTGCATTTTTATTTTAAATTTACCAATTATATTTTTTACCAGCTGGTTAAACTTTTGTAAAAAAATTCTTATGAAAATTTAAAATATTTTGTTACTAATATAAATAAAATTGAGTGTTAATTTTCTTTAAACTTGAAGGGAAGAGAAAGGAAGAGAGTGTTGTGGGGGCAAGTAATCCAAGGACATTCTAAGGCCCATGGGCCTGCCTGAGGATGATGAAAGATCCATTCATGCGTCAACCCAAGTTTGACATATGGGTCAAGACCGAAAAGAGAAGACGTCAAGACCACTCAGGTCCGGATTAAACTTAGAATAAGAGGCCCGAGGAAAGGAGGCAAGCAAGACCATCGTTCAAGGAACCCAAGGAGCAAATGCACCTCAAGAGTACCTTACTCAGTTCCCTACACCAGAAAGTGGAGCACCAGAGTTGTGCAAGCAACGGAAAAGGGAAATATTTGAGAAGGTGGTCATCACTCCTATATTCAATGCTCCGCATCAACAAAGCTGGCTGCATTTATAAGGAAAAGACATCTTAACAGTGGCTCTACAGCTTACAGCTCTCTTTACCACCTCCAGAAGGGTTCTAATGGAACAAGCATCCCAGTGATTCTCTTGAGACGTACAAGTGGTGGGTTGAGATGCAACAGAAAAGACTATATAAGAAAAGGAACCCCTAGAAGAAGGGATGGACATTTTATGAACTAAGAGAGAGAGAGAGAGAGAATTAAAGATCTTATTATAAGAACTCTGCTTTGACTATTAACGAACAATCCATCCTCGAACCTGCCCAAGGAAGACTTTACACTAAATCACTGCTTCATTCGTTCATATTAATTGCTCTTGTCCTTTTATCCTCAAGTTTGTGATTTACTTAGCATTGCAATTGACTTGGAAATTCCATCTCTCTTACAAATTTATTGTATTTTGCTTGTAGTACTGGGTGCCACTATTCTAAGTGAGCTTGGGCTGTTCTTTGGGTCCTTACAAGTGTAATTACCCCAAAAATAATTCTATCAATATTTAAATTTATTGGACTTTATATACATACATACACACACATAAAATATTTGCCTAATCATGCATGTTTAAATATATAGGATTAATTGTTAGGGGATTTTGGGATATTTTAAATGCATTATTAAAATGGATTAAGAATCTGTTTTGTTTTTTTAGAAATCAGCTAAAAAGCATTTAATTGAAACTTAACGGCAAAAATCAGCTTGAACTACATCTGATATGTCTGGTGGTACAATCTTCCATCCAAACAGTTAAATCGGGCAAGTTGATAACCCATCTAGCCAATGCATGCACAACCCTATTTCCTTGTCTGCGTACATGGATAAAACTGATACAATTGAAGAAAGAAGTTAACAGTTTAACGTCTTCAATCAAGTGTCCATGGAGTGATAGTGATTGCTCTGGATTATTGAGATCTTTTGATATTGTTTCTGAATCTCCTTCAAAATCAGCTGAATAGTTGTGTTAATAATACTATGCACATCACCGGTTCCCTTTTTTTTTTTTTTTTCCTTTTAAGGCGTTATATTCTAAAGTTTGTTTAGTTTTAGTATTTTATATTTAGTTGTTGGCCCACCCTTCAGTTGGTTTAGTTCTAACATTTCACTTTGTAGCTGGCCAGCCTCTGCAGCCAGCTTTAGATCCATTAGATGCTGAGTAAAGTCCATTTGAGTTAATTAAATTATATTTTTCCTTGTTTTGGTTTTAAATTTAACAACTTATATTCTTTCCTTATATGATTCAAAAAATTATGTTTTCCCTTGTTTCCGTTTTAAATTCAACAACTACTGTTCTTTCCTTATATAATTCAAAAAAACTACAAGTATTATAGGTGTATAACATCTAGAACTTTTTCCTAAAGATAACATTAAATAAAACCAAAAATAACATAAACATAAACAAAAAAAAAAATATTGTTTCCTCATAAACATATTTTTCTTTCTACAAATACATACCTTAGAAAATAAATAAATAAAATATTATAATTCCATCTATATGTAAATTTATTAGGCTTTTTACAAATTAATTTATCGAATATATATATATACACATACATACATACAACATGCTTCCAAAGCCACTTTTGGACCCATTAGGAGCTCAGTAAAGTCCGTTTGAGTTGGTTCAATTTATGTTCTCCTTTGTTTTGGTTTCAACTTCAACAACTACTCTTTCCATAGATAATTAAAAACAATCTAAAAATGTTATTGGGACCATTGACTATAGGATTTAAAAGTGAAATTTTTATATTTAAAAGTGAAATTTTTATGTTTAAAAATTTAAGGTTTAACTTGGTATTTTTGACATTATAGGGTTTTTATTTGGACTGCCCCAAAACTATAGGGTTTAAAAGTGAAATTTACACACAAGAAAAAAAAAATGGTACTTGGTTCTGATAGGAAATGTACGAAGTTTCTAATGCCTATGAAATATAAGACATTAGTACTCCTGCACTGAAGATCTTCCTTAGTTGATGGATTGATATGAGAGTTTTCCAAAATGATTTGAATGGAATTAATCCTTAAAAAAAATAAAATGAGGGTAAGAATAATGCAAATTCCAAATACATAACAACACACAATATTCTTCAAAAGTCTAAACTATTAGAAGGAAAACTATTATTTTACTCTATTAAAAATAACCGAATCACAAGCATTAAATGTGTCCTTTCTTACGTTCCCCAACCGTTGATAACCCAACTTAGGTGGAAAAAAGCAAGATAATGAAATGGGTCACAACTAGCATTAGACCCTGGTAACATGAAATTTATGATAAAATGCAATCTAACAATAAAAAAATCGACACATTGTAAAAACTAAAAGAGATAAATAACATAGATGGCAGCATGACACAAGGTATTGAGTTATTTGGATTATAAATTATGTACTATTCCTCAAAGTAAAGGGTATATGTTCATATAGACCAGACTAAGTAGATGCTCAACATCATAGATTGAATTCCCAAAGCACAGGGGTAGTTTGATGAATTTAGGGTCCTAAGGCAAAAATTAATTATCTTATTTTAGATGTAAAATTACTATTAATTAATGTGAACTACATACATTTATTTTTTTAGAATGTTTATAGACAAAAAATTGGACAGAGCTTTTCAAACTTGTTGATGTGTCAGATTGATAGTGATATGTAAAATAATAATGTTAGTGGTGAACTTATATGAGAACTAGTAAAAATTTGCTAGTTGAACTATTGTGAAAAATGTTTTGAATTTTTTTGTGTATTGATCTTTTTTTTAGAAGTGTTACATTCACAATTTTTTTCACAACAAAAACTAGCTGTTAAGTTGTTAGTGGTTCTAATTTAAACTCACTACAACATTTTTTTTTTTTTTTTGCTGTCAATAACAACCTGTAACAACCTGCTACTTATAATTTGTTATAAAAGTGTTATGACAAATGTTGTAGGCGTGACATTTCTCTTTTTTATTGTTTGTTTTTCATTTTATAAAAATATTATTTTAGTTATTGACTAATATTTGGGTTTAATACTATTACAATGAAATAAATAATTCTATTAGTTAAAATTTTGGGGCTTTTTTTTACTTGGGGTCTTAGGCGACCACATCAATTGTTTATACCATAGAGCCGGCACTGTCAAAGTATAAACATAAATATAAACAAAAAAAAATATATATATATATATATATATTATACTCATAAACATATTTTTATTTTTACAAAAACAAACCTTAGAAAATATATAAAATTAAAAAAAAATTCTATTAGACTTTGTTAGGATTTTTACAAATTAGTTTATTAATTATATAATCATTTTAATATTTTCGACTAAAATCTATAATTTAATTTAGAAATGGAATTACAATCAAGCCTACGGGCATGAAAGACAATTATGGTTAATCTTGTAGTTATCCTTTTAGCCAATTAAGCTTGGCTAAATTAATTCCACTAAGGTTTGTTCAATCATAGTTGTCACTTATCACTTTCTTTTGGTTCTTATGGGTGATTTTGTAATACAGTAGAAGAATTTGAACCTCCTGGATTGGAAGTTTTGAGAAAATATATAAACCTGGCAGTTTGGGCTATTAGTCTTGTACTCCCTCAAGCCATGATTTCATCTTCCTCTAAATCTCTGATACACGTGTTATCGGCCAAAGAATTGGAAAACAAGCTGGGTCTTCGGTAGAGCAATGCATAGAATGGCTGAACTAGCACCAGGAGGTTTCGGTTTTGAAAATACAATTGGTGCTTTCCCAAATGATGGAACTTGCTATTACCTTGGAAGAGAGTGGAATGCCATTTATTTGGGTCATTAGGCCACCTACTGGTTTTGACATAAATGGTGAATTCAAAGCATACTAGTTATCAGAAGGATTTGAAAACTGATAAGAAAAAACAAACTGGGCTTGCTAGTAAATAACTAGGCACCCCAGTTGGAAATTTTGCCACACAAAGCGACTAGAGCATTTCTTAACCATTGTTGGTAGAATTTAGTGATTGATAGCCTAAGCCAGGGAGTACCAATCATAGGTTGGCCATTGGCAAGAGAAAAGGCATATGGCGAATAACATCTCTTGATTTTTATTGCCTTGAAATTAATTTGTCATCTTCATCTAGAATTTTGACAGTAAACAAAGTGACATATAATATAAGATTCATTTAGAGTAGCACATTTTCATGGCTTTGTTTTGCTTTAAAAAAAATGGTAAAAGTACAACTCTTCTTCCATCATACTTATTAATATATACTCTATACACACAATGTCCATAATTTCATGCACAATGTCCATATTTTTTTGATATCCACATTAGTGATTGAGTTAAGAATTTGTGTACGGAAGGGGTGAAAGGGGGGGGGGGGGTGGGAATAAAAAATATGTGATAGTAAAGTTTGATTTTTTTTTTTCCTTCTTTTTGTTTATACCATTTGCTTACCATATATTGTAGAATTGAAACCAAAATACTTTAAAAACAAAATAAGATGCAAATGAAATATTTTGTAACTCAATGTGTATAATAAAAACTAGAGGTAATTACACTCCACATTTTACCTTAAACTTGAAGGGAAAAAATAGTTTCCCCTATTGACATCCATTTAAGCAAACTCTATTAAATTAACAATGTTGCGTAATAACATTTCATTTGCTTAAGGGTAGGTTTCTAAAATTTTCCTCTATTTTAGAATTAAAATCCATTGATTTAAAATTTTCATTAAAGAGTATTTTAAAATTAGTATAACTTTTTTTATTTTTTTAGTTTGTCATTGGGTTGTGAAGAGATTTGCCGTTGCAAGTATTTTGGTGCTTGATAAATTTTGCATTATTATCAACAAATTTCATTATGTTTTTACTAATAATGGTTAAACTTTGGTAAAGAAAATTTCATAGAAATTTAAAATATTTACTAATATAAACAGAAGGGGGGAGTTACCTCAAGGGGGGGGGGGGGGGAGTATAATTAGTTAATTACCCCTTATTAAATTTCGTTAAAAAATATTTTAAAAAAACAATTATGTACTTTAGTTAGTTGAAATCATTAAATAATGGGAGTCATATCTACGGAATATGATTGTGTCACTTGTTATTATTGATCCCATGGATTCTTTGGAGATTGGTTCTGTCATCTAACTAGTTACTTCCATTTTCTACCATGGTTCTCATACCCGGACTGGACCGTATGGTCCGACCCTGTTAATCGTGAATCTCTCACCATTGCAGATCTTTTAACCTTAAGAGCCTCTATTTGAGAAAAAAGCATGGAACTGCTCAAACCGTGGTCAAATCGTGCGCGCGCGCACACACACACACACAAGAAGAAGGCGACGAAGAAAAGGAAGCACAAATTTAGGTCTTCATGGACAAAGCTAAAGTTTGGCTGCCATTTGAAACTCTTTTCTTCAAGGCTTGTGTTTCTAGAACTTCTAGAGTTGATTTGAAGATAGATGATTTCAGTACCTTGTCGTTGCTTTGGAGGCTAAAATTGATTGGAAGGTGGAGAGATAATGTGTGCTAATTCTTTAGATTTCCAATAAGCAGCACACGTCATCAAAATTGCCTTAGGAAACTCCACAAAGAGATAAGGACCATATAGAACCAGTCACCTCCGCATTAAGAGATGTTCTCTACCTAACCTCTTCCACGTTCAATGCTTATAGACAAACCTAAACAGTAAAGACACCCTCAAAATTCCTGTTACATGATGAAACAATGGCATAGCAGAGGGGTGATGGGACAAGCATCCCCTGAATCCAGCTAGAGGCAAGCCAGTTGGAGAGATAAGGAAGAGAAAGGTGCCGAAAAAAGGGGGGGATGTGTAGTAGGAAAAGGGGTTCAGAAAAATAGAGAGAGAAGACTCAGAGAAGAAATAGAGAGAAAAAGAAGCAAAATAAGATTTAGTTTTATAGCTTTCAATCCAACCTATTGTACCTTGGAAAAACAGTTTCCATATCAATAAACAACCATTTTGTTATTTGTTGCTTTGAAGTCAGTTATTTAGATCTCCTATTGTGGAATTTTTACTCTTTGGTTCTTATAAATTACTTGTGTAAGTTATCTACTTAGCACTAACCTTCATGAGTGTTTTTTTTATTAATGCACACAATTAGTATCCTTATGTTAAGTTTTACGTTTTTTTTTTTTTTTTTTTTTTTGTTTTTTTTTTTTTTTTTTTTTTTTTTTTACGTTTCTAGACTATGCTAGGGGTGCTATCTCTGATAATATCTTCCACATGTTAAGGTTACAATGTGTTATTTGACAAATTTTATGTTATTTTATTTTATTTTTTCAAGTAGATTCATTATTGACACTACTTTTATGATTCATTATTGACACTACTTTTATTATACACAAGGTGAACTCCATGACTCCAGAATCCCTTCTTCCTTCTCTCCCTCCATTCCAAACATAAGAGTTTTATCCTTAGGTTACCTTGCTTTTAATGGCGGCGCCCTGGGGCATACTCAATAAGAGAGTATCACAGTAGTTCTCTCATAACGCTAAATTTTTTAGTTGTCATCATTTGCTAATTTTCATTAACGATATCAATCATATAGCAACTTGTTTTCTATGTCTATTTTAGACGTTCACCATTGGTTAATTATAAATTTGGTTCCAGCAGCAGCTAGGATATTGTTTCCAATGAACATCTAGTGGAAACCGGTAGGAGATCATACCCAGATAGGAAAAAATTGGTAAGATTATCAATCATTATTGAATATGGAGACTATGACCAGTAACACTATACATCAATTAAGAGCTTTCCACCTCTTCCTCTTCTGGTGAGACAGACAGAGATTGAAACAATATGGCACGGTGTTCTCTTAAAAAGACTATATTGACGACTATATATACATATTTCATTTACCTATACTAGTGGTTTTCCCTGTTCTAATAGTTAATCAGCCCTTGTGTTCAAACTAAAGCAATCAGCCTTCTTCCCCAAACTCCTCCGTGAATCTCTCATGCACCTCAAGATCGGCTTTACTTACAGTTGGCTTCTGTCTTGAAAGTACTTTATCAAAATCTTCTCTTGTGATTGGTGGTGGCTGGATCTGCAAGTCATACATTCCCAGAGCCGGTTACATTCAAGTCATTATATAAATTAAAAGAAGTGGATGAACGAGGCTAGAAAAGAGATACCACAAATTGACCTTCCTCCAAAGAATTGTGTAATTTTGATGGAAGAGAAAATCATCATTGAATGTGCATTAATGAAATTGAACGAGGCACATAAGATAGAGGCATGCTCTTGTTAAATCTCTCCCCCACCCCCATCCCCCCTTCTCTTTTCCACTTTTTTCTTCATTCCTACTTTTCTGAAATTGACTAACTACATAAGTCACAGCATTGAATAAGTCTTTAATAATTCTATTTAAGTTATTGATACCTAGCACTAAATATGATTAGAGTGCTAATTTTGGCAACGATGTCTGGTCTAGAGCTTTATGTAGTATCCATTAATAATAATAATAATAAGAAAAACAGTTTCCTACCCAATACTTACCTTTGAAGCTAGGCCTTGTGCATCAAGTTCCTGCAAGGTAACCTGAACAGCTCCTCGTTCAGTAGGTTCGCAAGGGACCCACATGTCGCTAGAGTTCTTTTTGAAGAATTTCGAATCACGGGTTTGGTGAACAGGTTCAAATAGAACATCTTTAACCTATCAAAAGAGAGGAGGTAGCTAACAGCTTTCAGCCATATAATATCTCAAAAGGGACACTAGAAACTAACGTAAACTGGACACTTACACAAACAGCTATGTCTGAACCTGAAAATCCTTCTGTTTTGTGAGCTAAATGCTCAAAATCACTTTCAGTCAAGTTATGAGGAGTGTCTCCAAGATGGACCTGATTAAATTAAAAACCTACTGAGGATGTTAAGCAAATCATAAGCTCCAAAAGAATCAATTACTATGGCTCTACCAAAACCACAGTACCTTAAACATGTGCTGCCTTGCCTTCAAATCTGGGAGAGGGATGTAAATTCGCTTATCGAAACGCCTACGGATGGCCTGTATTTAGTTTTCCTTAATCTCAACCCAAAGCAATGAAGGTCATAAAACTCTATAACTAAGGTCCAATGGATCAGAGTTTTCTTACCTGATCCAAAGCATATGGAGTATTTGTGGCAGCAAGAACCAGAACTTTCTGATCATCGCTGCCTACACCCTGAAATGTGTTAAAGAAAATTTCCATTAGAAGATTAACAGTAGAAAAACCAAAGGCAACAACCACTGTTTAATGTAGTTAAGAACTAATGCAGGTTAAAGATAATTGTAGTAGGGAATAAGACGAAAGAGATGTGGGCTAAAGATGATGCACCAAGAATGCAAGAACAGAGTAGGAAGGGATCTATGTCTTCAATCCAGGTCAGACTATACACTCCAGACTCGGCTATTGAGAGTTCAAATTGGAGAATTATCTGGCGGTAGGAGTTTGATCACTAGCCATTGCGACAGTTTGCATATTTCACTACCATAAGATGGATTAGTGTGAAAACAGGGAAGAGATCCTATGGCCAGAATTTGAGTGAGCATGAGGAGAATGTGAAATGGAACCTGCTTTTCATATGGGCCATGGCCTAAGAGACTCGGCAATAACTAGGAGAATGCTTGATAGTCAACTGACATAGGTAGAGCCTGCCTTTGTAACAAAATTAACTACATCCCAATAAGGCCCATGCACCAATCTCTAAAGTAGAAGAACCAGTATTCTGTCCTTGTAACAAATTTAACACATATGACTGTAACTTTTTTTTCTCCTTTTTTTGGGAGGTAGATTGGAGACAAGGCTTGAACTCAAGAACACTTTTTGTCACAAAAGCTAAAACTATTAGAAAATTGTAAATTTAATCATTTAACCATTATTCTAATAAAAATTTTGTTCATGGACAAAAGGAAAGGCCTAAGAATTTTAAGCTCCAAAAATCAAGTCTAAAAGCTATACATAATGGTATTGGCAGGAAGCAGAATGCATATACATAAATAAATTATATGACTTCTATAACCTTTCCCTAAAGTAACAGACAGATAGCTTAGCAACTGAAACAATAACTGGACCACTTATGGAAAGTAAAAGAGAAAAAGAAAATGCAGGAAAAAAAAAAGTTGATGATAGGGAAGCTAATAATATTGCATATCACCTACTAAAGTATAAGGATGTCAGTTGTATCAGTATAAGATAAGCTTGGAACAAAGCTCTTATCCACTTCCAGTGAACACAAAATACCTGCATCTGTACAAGAAGTTCTGTTTTGATACGTCGAGATGCTTCACTCTCATTGCCTTCACCTCGCTGGCCACATAAGGAATCAATTTCGTCAATGAAAATAATGGAAGGAGCATCATCACGAGCCATTTGGAAAAGATTTGAGACTAGCTTTTCGCTTTCACCCATCCATTTTGAAACAAGGTCTGATGACGAAACACTGTGTATTGACAGCATCTAGCACTTGTCATGTGTTGGCAACATTCCATTAATATAAAGACAAAAAAAGATCTACATCCATGGGCATACAACTGGAAGTGTAAATCATACATGCATTTGGAAATTCAAATTCACTCGATTGATGTGACAATTACAATAAAAATCATGAGAAGCAGTCAACCCCAGCCATATATGAAGTAGACGGAAAAAACTATATAAAAAAATTTTTATTAAGAACTGCAAGCATACTGAAACTTAAATATCTTAAGTTAGGTATAAGCAAGAATTTTTGATCCATTAAATCCACATTTCATAATTTTTTTTCCTGTCATCTCACTTAGTGAACATCAGTATTCCAACTTGTTGCCTTTTAACAATGTTCTTATGAGACTATTTGACAAACAGGAGAAGTCACGGCTGACAGCACAATGAGGTAATTGGCATTGATTGCAAACTTCTTTGCTGCCTTTCTACCAAGTCATTAAAAGACTGAGAAAAAGGAACAAGATATGAAGAGAGCATCCTCATATGCTTACATTCACTCTCCAAGGTATACATTACACATTCTTGCGTGGTTCGAGTGCATCTTGCAAATTTCAGTGGAGATCGCATCATGGTCCCCTAACAAAGTTCTTCAAAATCTTCCATTTTAACATGCTCATTTGGAACAGAAGTTCAAATTTCCTGCTTTACAAATAAGCCTAACCAAGCCCCTGTTTAACTATGACTCACTAATGAAAAAATGGAAAGCAAAGATCATCACTAAGATACGGGCATTATTGCACAAACGAAACTTATCAACAGAAAATTGATGAGAATAAGAATGATATGTTGACCATGCACAAATGAAACCTAACCAAGGTTGAAGGCTTCTTGCGTTTTATTTATTTATTTATAAATAACATTTCTTGTCAAATTTCTTTGCAAGAGAAACAAAATCTCCAAGCTTAATACATTTCCTTCAATGTTTTTTTCCCCCCTCATAGAAGACCAAATGGAAAAATGAGAACTAGTGTAGAAATTCAACAATAAAATGGTTGATCAGCTGCTAGGGGAAAAGGTTGATATACCCCTAGGAAGCAACAGTATTACAATACTTGCATGGTCATATTTCTAAGTAAGTAATAGAGCAATCTCTCATATAATCTAAACATTTAGACCAAGTTACCTAGAAAATTGATCATACTAGACAGAAGATGTATGGGAACACATTACATGACCTACCCCAGAACATGGAATGATGAGGTTACAGTTATACTCAACACACATGTTGTTTCATTAGAAGTTACAATACAACAAAGCTGTCCTCAAGTTAAACCCTTATAATTTTTAGCCTAGTTCTCTCCAGAAACTCTATAAAGCATATAAGATTTTCGTTTTACTTAAAACTATCCTCTTTCAAAAAGAAAAGGGAGAAAAAAAAGGAGGAAACTTTTGGATTGTGAAAATTTGCATATTAGAACAAAGGTGTACCACATATAGATTATCCTAGATTGTGGTGTGCTAGTTCTTGATTGATGCTATATGTGTAAGAGTTGTGGGGAGTCAGTGGATCATCTTCTACTCTATTGTCACTTAGCTTGTGAGTTGTGGTCGTTGGTGTTCTGTTTGTTTGGAATCCACTGAGTTATGACTTACAAGGTTATTGAGTTGTTTGAGTCTTGGCAGGGTATGTTTGGACGACATCATAGCATACATTTTTGGAGACTTGTGCCTCATTGCTTGATATGGTGTATTTGGCGTGAAAGAAATGCTAGAAGCTTTGAGAGATGTGAACATTCTACACTAGAGGTTAAGTCTTATTTTTTTGCACACTCTCCTTGATTGGAGTGTGGTTTTTTGTCATCTTTCCTGTTCTTCCCTTACTGTTTTACTTGATTGTTGTAATTTTGGTTCTTGATTTGTGCCCCCAAAATACATTCCCAATGTACTCGGGTTGGCTGTTTTCTTATTTTAATAAAATTTTCATTACTTATAAAAAAAAAAAGTGTAGTAGACTAGTAGTGTATTATGGTAATCTGTCATCAATAAGAAACCTATATATCCAGCATCCTCTCAATACCATCAAAATTTATCCAGACCTATAGTTTGGTAAACAAAAAAAATATTGTGTCCTTCATAGCATTTGAATGAGCATATTGGAGTTTTCCTAAAATATTTCATAGTAATTATGGTGAACTCATTTATTATTGTAAAATAAACTAATGACTACACCATTTAAAGGAATTGATTCGTGTATCCAAATGTAATCTAACATAATGGAAGAATATCATTTTCTTGGAAATCTAAAGGCTTCCAATTAACTAGTGCGGATCTTGCAACTCTCTTGTAAAGTCATCATGAATATTTGCCTGTCAAGGGCCATAAAACCAGAATCCTTTTCAGTTATTCTACTTCCAAACATTCATTGCTTACATCTCAGTGCATTGCACAATTTAAACTATGAAACTGATATAGTAAAATATTAATGAAAAATAAGCATAAGACATCAAATGGTTCTTATATATATATATATATATATATATATATATATATATAAAGATTTGCGGCAAAACTCAAAGAAGGAGAAGAAGAACTAAGATAGTTCATCACAAAGATTTCAAATATACAACTCACAATTACGCGTCATTGGCAACAAATATAGCCTTAGTTCTAAAGTCTGCTATTGTAGTCCAATAACTTGCCATCTATAGTTGTTTTATCAGTTATTGAAGTCTAGTTACTTGCTATATATTGGTCAAATTTTTACCTAAAGAAAGTTGAATCTGCTTCTGTTGCCACTGCCTTTGCTAAATAGGACTTCCCCGTTCCAGGTGGACCATATAATAGAAAAGCCCTCCACGGTTTTCTCTTCCTGAAAAAGAGATCAAATGATTCTTTTATTATCAAGATGTACCATTTATGACAAGATATTTATATTAGTGACTCCAGAAGGAAATACTGCAGAAAATGGCCTGGAAGTATGTCGCCAGTTCATGAATCTTTTAGATTTAAGCATTAAATGATAATGTCTCTTTGACTCTTCTTAATGTAGACAGTTCAAATCCCACCGTTTATTAGGAATGGAAAATCAAGTTCTTGATGCAAATTATGTTTAGAAAGTCTTCAGCATCCATACATAGGCACATATGACAAATAGCAAATGTGACAAATAGCATTTTGCTTTTTATTAATACCAAATAGAATGTTTATCTTCCATTGCCATATATTCTACTGTCAAGCAGACAGATATAATCATTTTTTAATTCACAGCCAGGTGCAAGGGATGGTCTGAGTCTGAGCTCATGGCTAAGTAGTGTGCCTCACATATTGAAGCAATGCAAACCCCTCAAACTTTAGAATGAAACTTGATATGCAAAAGGTTTTCAAATGGGTCTTAAAACTTATTATAGTTGATATTATTACTTGATATGTATCTTTACAATTGGAAGATCAATTGGAAGATACACCATCAAAAATCTAAAAAATCAGTGAAGCAATGGCAACAATAACTCTTAAAATATCCTTCCTACCTTCTCTAAACTCAGCTGATTCTTTCATGTTCAGAATTAGGCTGATACTCTGGGCCATCAAAGGCCAATATTTGAGCCTTTTTAAATTCAACTGACAGAACATAAGCCCAATTAACTATAAGAATTTTGCTTTGTTGTTTGACATGAGCTATTTATTGTACAACTTTACTACAACATGTCTTCTCCATACATATTTTCAGTTGTTCCTGGTGGGATTTATTTGTACAGTTTCCATTGCAAAAGCAGAGTTTGAAAGTCAGAAATTCTGAGTTATACAATTGGAGCATACAATCTCGGCAACTGATTAACTTGAATTTATGGTACCAGTGGCATATTTTTGAATATTCATAAGCTATCAAGTGTCACCATAAACCAAATCAAGCTTATTCACATTGAAAGCATGCCAAGATTCAACAAGAAAACTAAAAGCAAATAACCCCCAAAACTTAAAAATAATGATTTGAGGAACTAACCAGTAAAAAACTGGGGAAACTTCACAGGCAGTATTACAGCCTCTTGCAATGCCTGTTTGGCACTCTCAAGCCCGGCCACGTCACTCCACTTCACGTTTGGTTTCTCCCTAATTATCACAGAATCAAGGCCAGCCCTAAGCTTTGCTTGCTCCGGATCCTCCGCATCTTTCCCCACTCCTCCCTTCGACTTTGTCTTTGGTTGGCTAGCAACTGTTGCATCACCTCTGGAGGCAGGCCCACTCCCCCCATTATCGAGAATGGCCCTTATCTCCTCTGCCCTCTTCAAATATTCCATACATTTCTGAGTAATTGCTTCCTTAATCTTTGGATTCTTCTCATACTTCAAATGGGTCCTAAAGTACTCTAATGCAATCATATAGAGCGGAAATGCTTTGCTATAATTTCCAGCATCATCCTCCTGAACTGCCTGCTTCACATACTCTATCGCGTGTTCCTTAAAATTGCTATACATCTTTTACTTGCAATAAATGCATAGAAATCAAAGCCACAAAAAAGAATACTCAAACTAATTTCATACCACCACACCTCCTTCCCCCTAGAACCCAAAATCCAATACAGAGTTCGACACTTCAATGATTTCTTTTTGGTAATGACATTATACACGGTCAAACTACTCTCTTATCACAATTACAAAACTTGAATTCTCAGATAAGCAACTTATCCACACCCTTAGAACTTGCAACCAAAAACCCAATACTCAGCAACACCTCAGATTTTCTATTAATATTTCTGATACTTCAAAATATAACCAAACTGAAAGTAAAATAAAATAAAGAATTCAACTTCAAATCAATCAAAAATAAAATAAAATAATATAAAATAGCCCAGTACTCAAATATCATTGCTTCATATATTTATGATAAGCCATTTATAATTCCAGATTTTTTTTTTCCAAAGCAAATTTGCAATCAAACCCTGAAATCAGGTTCAATACGTACAAAAATGAAAAACCCAATTCTCAGAATTTGTTTCTATGATGGTGGTGATGTTGTTCAAAAAGCCATAACAGGTAAGCTTTACAGGTCGGAACAGAAGACTCCGATAAACAGAAAATTACGGTTACAGACCTGAGATTCAAGCTTTACTTTCTCTCTGGTGCTTTGCGTTTTGATAATGAAAATGAAAATTTTGAAACAGAGAGAACCAACCAATAGGTGCAATGCAAGTCAGGACTTCTTTCACGTTGAGACAAGGAGCGTTTAATCGTGGAAATTACACAACTTAGATCATAATTATGCTGTAGAAATGGAATAGCCGCCTCGGCTCTCAAGTCTTTTCACATTTTAATTACAAATGATTGGAAAAGTTTTAAGTATTTTGAACTTTAAAAAAAAGTTTTAACTAATTTTAGTTACTAGATTCTTATAAATAAAATAAAAAACCATTTTAGTTACTTATGCCAAAGAAGAAAAAACAAGTTCCTCCAAAAACAAAAACAAACAAAAAAAAAAAGAAGAAAAAACCAATTTTAGTTAAGTAGTAGTTTAATTTTTTTTAAATCTTTATTTTTTAATTTAAAGTAGTATTTTTTATATATAAAATACTTCTATATCTTAAAGTAAAATATATTAATCATTTTAATATTTACTCAACCAAAAAAATTGTAATATTATATTTCTTATAAATATTTAGGTGAGAATAAATAAATTACTGATTATTATATAATTTCACACTTATCATATAGTGTATTATGGTTCTTTTAATTGCACATCAAATATATATGTGTGGATTTTAAGCTTTTAGCCACAATTCATGCAATTTTTGGTTACTTTTAGTTAATTGTGGCACTTAAGGGTCGTGAATAAAAATGATTAGAAAAGTTCATGGCATTAATTAAACTTTTTAAAAATTGAAGATTTATTTTTTTAAATTTAAAACAATAAAATGTATTTATAAAGAATCAAAGTCTACAATGGAGAGGATAAAAGAAGGAATTTACCTCAAGCCAAATCGAGGGCTCCTTGTCTCCTTAGCAAATGTAACTAAACTGTGTCAATGTTCAACCCAACCCGCGAACACGATACAAACCTGACACTAGTTTTTGCGGGTTAGGAATAGGCTTTAGCAGGTTTAGATCATACACGAGTCAACCCGAAAGCAACACGATAAAAATTAAGAAACGTGTCATAAGCGGGTCAATCTGCGTAACCCGCAATAGACACGTTTAACATGCCAATTTATTTGTGTTAATTAGAAATGACCTGTAAGCGCACAGTTGCACCTGTACCCAAAGACAACTACGGGCTCAGGCCCAATGAGCCTTAGACAATAAAATTTGTAGAGCGTGGGCTTGTAACCTAGATTAGAAGTGCTGAGAACTTAATAATGGGCTAAGAGTTACAAACACATGTAAATAACAAAAGATAACTGAAAATAGGCCTCCTCGGACGTAAGCCGAGGACCACTTCTGTATTATTGATATTTCTTCCTTAGAAGTTACAACTCTTTGTCCTCTCTTTTGTTGCTCCTCCCCCCCCTTTAAATACTTCCTTCCCTGATACCCCTTGGACAGTGACTAGAAGTTTCAGTCTTATTGTTCAGGGGTCACTTCCCCATTAATGCGGCCAGGGGGTAGGTGCAGAGCCTTTAATGCGGAGGTGGCAGCCTTTGCACTTGATATTTTCTTTAACACTGGTGCATCTAGAAGGTTCAGGGTGTCCCCCTTTAACCATTAGTCCTTCCAGAGTTATGCCTTGACCTTCATAATGAAGTTTTGAGTTGTCTTGGATTTGTCCGAGGAGAAGCTCATTCTCGGCTGTACCCTCGGATCCTCGGCGTATGGGCCAATTTGTAGAGTTTAATTCTGGAGCAGGTCGGCCCTCCATGCTACAGTCCAAAGGCCCATATGCCCACTTAGGTCCTTTTACTCCCCACATGACCTATTTAACACAACCCATTTAATTAGTGTAACAAATAAATATTCATTTTATTTTAGATTTGTCAAATACTTTTTATATCCAACCTATATTTTAAATTTAAAAAGAAAAGTAAGTAATTACAAAAACTTACAAGGGATATAATTGAAAATTGAAATTTTACAAACCCTGAGGATATTTTATTTTTGTTGAACTATATTATTTTGAATTTGGATTGAAGGGTATGCATTTCTTTTAGGGCATAAAGAACTTATTTCTAGATAGATATTATATTTTTGTTGAACTATATTATTTTGAATGTGAGTTAGAGACTTGAAATGTATGCACTACTTTTGGAATGTAAAAAAAAAAAAAATTCTAGATGGATATTATATTTAAAGACTTAAAGTGTATGCCATGACCATGTTTTATTTGGTGACTTTGTATTTACCACCCACAAAAGTACTTGCCTTTCTTATTAAGCTATCCAACAGAAATCAAGTTTCTCTTCAAATCTGGGTCTGACCTAACATACTGCATCTTCTATAGAGCTCCACTCAATAGTATGATTCAAATATCACCCTTGCCCATTATATCCAAAGCTTCATCATCAACTAGAATAAATTTTCTGAAATCACCATTGATGTAGTTCTCTATGAATTTTTTTTTTTTTTTTTTTTTGACTGAGTTCTCTATGAATGAATTCTCGATGTGCAGCAAAAGGTGACCAATTTCACTTGGAATTCTATAGTTGACGAATACTCCTAAAATGCAAAAATAAAATAAAGCGCCTCGCTCTTGCACATGCATCATCCCAAGTCTCACATACTGTTGAAATCTCACACAAGCTTGAGGTCCTACAATGGCGGATTGAAAATCAGAGAGAGAGAGAGAGAGAGAGAGAGAGAGAGAGAGTGATTGTGAATGAATGATTTTCATATATCATAAATATCTAGCCCTGTTCTTATATTGTGAGAACAGAGGAGGGAAAGGAATAACAGACTAACAAACTGCCTGACCAATGTAAAAACGACAAGCGGCAAAACTGTACAACTAACTACTCTATGCTATTTAGCATAAACGACATGCCGTTCTATGCATTACTAAACTATGTACTACCAAACTACAAGTAGCTTAAGCAAAGAATAAAGCTTGAACTTCTTCCTTCTTTCTCTTCTTCTAAAACATACATCAAAACACATGTTGCTAAGGCCGCAAAACGATGGTGCGGTTTGTCCCAGAAAATCTATAGCCGACAAATGTTATACATTTGGTCCCGTTGTCCAGTCCTGTTAAGTTTCAGGTACATATACAAAAGTTTAATAATATTTTGAGATAGAAACAAAACCTAACTATGTCCTTTTTCTCCCTAAATAATAGTTTAAAACTTTAGGTTCTTTCTTCAGTTTTCACCCCTAAAATATATATTTTATTTAGAGACATTGACGAAAGTGGAATTTCAAGTATGAGAATAGAAATATATATGTACATATAAATTTGAAAATAAAATTATTTTATTCCTAAAATATTTTATTTTTATGCTTGTTTATGTGATTTTTATTCCTGAAATATTTTAGTACTCAAGTTAGTCCTTTTTTTTTTTTTTTTTTTGTCCTTTTCCCTTATATTACTTGCTTAGATCCTGCAAAATCATCTCTTTCTCTTAACCTAAGACTAAGAGAGAGAAAGAGTGATTGTTTTTGGAGATCAAAATTTCCTCTAATTATTTGTTTTCTCAACCAATCATTAATTGCCTTTTTAATTTTAATTTTTTACGTTTATGTTTTATTGCAAATATATAGAAGATTATTGTGGCTTATGGTTTTCATCATGTTCATGTTTATTTTTTCCCTGTTTTATTGTCTTTTTTAAAGAGTCTTTTTTGTGGGATCCAAGTGTAACACATGAAAATTGTTTGGCCGCATTTGGCCCAACCATTTATGGTCAAAACCAAGTAAAAAAGAGGTATATCACCACTCTGTTAGCCATATGATAATGGGAAGGGAACCAAAAGATAAATTAGGTGTGTCATTTTCTTTTTGTTAAAAAAAAAAAAAAGGCATGTCTCTTATATATATATATATATATATATATATATATATATATATATATATATATATATTTTAAGAGGATTATAAGAAAAATAAAAATAAGTTTCTTGGATTAAAATAGAATCTGAACCAAAATTTAAGCAACACATGCATATTTTTGCACATAAAAAAAGAAAAAGAAAAAGGCATATAGGCCCTCCATTTGTCATATAAGCAATCCATATAAAGGAATAGGGGAGTAAAATGGTATATATTTTAAATTATTTTTGAGGTCTAAAATAGACTATGAATCTATCATGAGATTCTGGATTTGAAATCTCTTTACAGTATATTGGGACTAAGAGAATAGTTAGATACTCAAAAAAATCTGGACACCCTCGTTTGGAATCAAAATTGTAAGAACTCAAAAGTTGATGGCTCAAGCCCACTGAGAATAGTGAGGCCCATACCTTCAAATTAAGCCCAAAAAGATAAAGTTTTTATAAAAAAAGGGGAAAATAATTCTAGTGTTGGTTTAATTAAGTTTAGGTCTAAGGCCGAAGATTCAAGTAAGAAGGGTAGAGATTGATTTGAAAAGTAATTGATATTAATGCATTCCTCGGGTCAGTCTGAGGATGAGTTCTTATACAAAGATCTACTCAAGTCTTAAGTTATATCCCCCACACTTTAGCCCTTTTAGACATTTGACCCCTATCCCCCAAGTTAGGATTTGAAGCCACAGATATGACCCTCGAGTAGGAGCTAGTGTCGCCCTTGGGCGTGGCAAAAATGACGTTAATTGTGCCCATGGCTGGACGAGGAGCTCCATCTCTTTGATACCCAACCCCGGATTGTCTGGGCTATCTTGTAGGCTAGTGCAAGAACTACTTCAACTTCCCTGCCTTCACCAATTGACCCAGATGATCACGCAAAGTTCTACAATCCTCTATTGTATGTCCTCTCTCCTGATGGTAGTGGAAATAAAGGCTTTGGTTTCTTTTGGACGGATTTCCACATATCTTATTGGGCCATTTGAAGTGGGCTCACTCTTTATCTTTTCTAAGATTTGATAAACTGGCTCCTTAAACATCGACCATCTGAGCGTCTGTTCCTGATGTCTGATTAAAAAAATCCCTCCTAGGTTGATTATTATAATATCCTCCTACCCGAGGATCCCTCTTTTTAGGGAAGGCTTTGGCTTTGACTTTTCCTTGGGTTTGATCATCTTTTACCGTTTATGCTCACCAATGCGATCCATAAGTTGATGCATATTACGGGCAGGCTTCATCGTCAATGACTTTCTCAAATCATGCTCCATTGGAAGCCCGACCTTAAAAGTCCTTATAACTACATCTTCGAAATCCCCTTCTATCTCATTGAATGTTTCCTAATACCTGTCTGAGTAGGTCTTAAGAGTTTCTCCCTCCCTCATCGCCATAGACAGCAAGAATCTAGGGGTTTAAGAACTCTACACGTTACAAATCTAGCCCCAAACACTCGTGTTAACTCCTCAAAGGACCTTATAGACCCTTCCTCCAACTCGTCGAACCATCGTATAGCCATGCGCTCGAGCCTGGAAGGGAACACTTTGCACATAAGAGCCTCATTCCTAGAATGAACAGCCATCCTCTGGTTGAAATGGCTCACAGGCTCTACAAGACCAGTCCTTCCATTGTAAATGGTGAATGTAGGCTGCGTAAAGTGGTGGGGAAGCTTAGCTCTATTAATTCTCCTTACAAAAGGAGACTTTGAAATTTGGCGAAGTGCCTTGCTCATTGCATCATTCCCAATGCTATGATGAGATGAACCTTCTCCACGCTTGTTCCTATGCCTCTCTAGTTTATCCAAGTGAGAGGAGGCGGAAAAAGATTCACTAGGAGGAGTCCTAGATTTATGGCTATAAGATTGATCCCCACTCTACCCGGATCCTTCACTTGATGGAGGTGGGGAGTTTCTTTTGTCACGTTCCCTCCGACGCAACTTTTTACACGGATGTGGGTGTTTCCTTGTTTCCTGCTCGTGCAAAACATGACTCTCAGTCCTTGAATGACTCCTTTCAGTGCGCTCTGTATGTTGTGTCTCTACCATAACACTGGGTGTGTTATTATACTCTCTATCTCTCCTTTGCTCCAAATTAACAAAGTGATTCTCCCTCTAAGAACCAATAGATTCCTCCCTGTTCTGCTTTAGGCTAGACATAACTTAATAAAACCACAAGCAAAACCTTCCCACAGATGGCGCCAACTGTAAGAACTCAAAAGTTGATGGCCCAAGCCCACTAAGACTAGTGAGTCCCGTACCTTCAAATTAAGCCCAAAAAGATAGAGTTTGTATAGAGAAAAGGGAAAATGATTCTAGTGTTGGTTTAATTAAGTTTAGGTCTACGGCTGAAGATTCAAGTAAGAAGGGAAGAGATTGATTTGAAAAGTAATTGATATTAATGCATTCCTCGGGTCATTTTGAGGATGAGTTCTTATACAAAGATCTACACAAGTCTTAAGTTATATCCCCCACCACTATTCTTGTTCTTATCTTTTTATCTTGATCTCTTAGAAAAATTACCATATATCCCTTTAGCTAGGGAGTTCTCTTCCCTTATATTCTCATTTTCCTTTGCATCCTAACCCTCTACTTGTATACTTAAAATTTTTCTAAGAGGACTTGTCCCCTCAAAGTTCTGCTGAAGGTGGTAGAAGGGGCTGCTTAGCTGTGAATCTACTATTCATGTGTCATTTTCTCATTAATGCAGCTGATAAGATTGTTGCTATTCATTCAATGCGGAGGTAGTAGGTAAGCCTTTACAGGAAACTTCTTCTAGCTGCCTTGGCCTTCACCCAGAGGGCTACTTCGCCCAATTGTAAGAACTCAAAAGTTGATGGCCCAAGCCCACTGAAAATAGTGAGGCTCGTACCTTCAAATTAAGCCAAAAAAGATAAAGTTTGTATAGAGAAAGGGGAAAATGATTCTAGTGTTGGTTTAATTAAGTTTAGGTCTAAGGCCGAAGATTCAAGTAAGAAGGGAAGAGATTGATTTGAAAAGTAATTAATATTAATGAATTCCTTAGGTCAGTCTGAGGATGATTTCTTATACAAAGATCTACACAAGTCTTAATTTATATCCCCCACCACTATTCTTGTTCTTATCTTTTTATATTGATGTCTCGGAAAATTACCATCCCTTTAGCTGGGGAGTTCCCCTCCCTTATATACTCCTTATCCTTTGCATCCTAACCCTCCACTTGCATGCTTCAAGGTTTTTCTAAGGACACTTTCCCCTCAAAGTCTTGCTGAAAGTGGTAGAAGTAGCTGCTTAGCTGTGAATCTACTATTCGGGTGTCATTTCCTCATTAATGCAGCTGATAAGGTTGTTGCTATTTATTCAATGCGGAGGTAGTAGGTAAGCTTTTACAGGAAACTTCTTCCAGCTGCCTTGGCCTTCACCCAAAGGGCTACTTTGCCCATTCGAGCACTTACGTGGCATTGTGCACCTTCCTTATCCTCTCCTCAGGTAAACCAACTTATCGGGTCAAAATTACTCTTCCAATGAATTGATGAAAGACACATCGCTCCTTATCTTCCTTAGTCCTCGGACCCTCACAAAAATCTTCTATTTCACTTTTCTTGTACCGCTCTATGTCCCACAAACTTGCCACTTGTTTTTTTTTTATTTAATTGAATTCTCTCATTATGCCTTTTCTTAATTAATTACTGAAAATAAATTAAGAAACCAAACACACCACCACCACCACCACCAACCTTGGCCAGCGTCAACCATCTCTGCCCTGAAAGTCACCTGCCACAGTAGCCATAATCGCCCGATCTACACCACCACTGGAGATCCAAGCCAATCCCACCAACCACCATCACTCCACCACCAAAAAAACCAACAAATCTGACTTTATTTCTCATCTTTCATCATTATTTATTAAGAAACAAAATCAACAATAAAAGATGGAGAGTAAAATATAAACAAATCAAATGTAAATGCTATTCAATCTAAATCAAAAGAATCCATGTATTACATCGTGAACCCAACAATCAAAACCAAAAGGATCTCTAGAAGAAAAATCTAGTGGTTTGAGTTGAGGTATTCATGTGATGGGCATCAAATCCTTGGCAGAGCTGACGGTTGGATGGCTGTAAATGGCTACTTTGATGGTGTTGACTCTGAAGAAGGTTGGTGGAGGTGGAGGTGGTGGTGGGAATATGTTAGGATTTTCTTTGTACCATTCGTCCAAATATTGTGTTAGATCCATTGCTCTCCCTTTCTTGATCTGCTCAAAACCTTGGTGGTGGTAGATGGTCGTGCAAGGTGGCGTTGTTGTTGTCGCTAACCTCTGCTACTACTGCTGGTGGTGGGGTAGTGAGATGTGCTGGCTATATATTTATTTTAGGTAATTAAAATAAGAATAAGCATAGATTTTCAATTTGCTTAAATAAGTGGACACAGGTCAGGTTTTTATTTGTGGAACACAAAGTTCTATAGGATGTGTGAGATAGAAGATGTTGATTCCCTCGTTTGTCAAAAAAAAAAAAATTTACTTTCTTCAATTTTTATACACAAAATAAATTGTTGAATGTCACCATAACTTTGAATTCAGACATGAATTAATATAGTATAGAATAGTTTGTCCTTTATATTCTCAATCAGTTTTTTTATTATTATCTAGTGATAGATACTGATACTTTTGTATCTTAATTATACTACCTTTGCTTCAAAAGGTAAAGATCTACATTTGAATTATCATGGATGAGACTTAACGGATTTGGAATTACACTATCCTTGCTCAAAATAAATAACTAAATTAGAAATTGAATTGATAATATAAAGAATGAAAATATATAATGGAGTTATGATTTATTTGATTTAAGATAAAAAAGGTCTAAAATGAAAAAAATAAAAATAAAAACACACAATATCCATCACAAGAGGAAAGTTCATTAGTTCTCTTTCGAAACAAAGTAAAAATAATAATTTCTAACGTCACCCTACACCACAAAAAACTTACGACCCATACGTCGCTTTCTTGTCTAAGATCCTTGATGCATATGTTGAAATGACCATGTCAATAAGAAGGTGAAATTGCATCCATGCGAATAGGGTAACTGGAACAATAGCAAGACAAATGATAGGAATGACCACCCGTGATTTTCCTGGTAGAATAATGAAAAGAGAAGCACAAAAAGTTATCATCATGGTTGCTATGGAGAGGATAAGGGTGGAAAGGCCTACTATCATCTTTTTGGGTAAGGATTTAAGGAAATCTTCCTCTGCATAACGTGATGTGAGGATGCCAAGAAACATCAACAATGAAGTTGAGGCAGAAAGCAGAGACAAAGCATCACATATCATAAAGACCATAAAAACCTTCTCATTTAAGAAGGTTGGCAAGCCTGAATCTTGTTTGTTGCCACCTGGAACAGTAATTGCTGCTGCAAACATAATGGTAACAATCAGAGCAGCTACCACTGTACAAGAAGATGCTGTCTCCTTCATCCATTTTTCTCCTTCTTTCACCAACTCTTTATGGCTTTCTGTAAGCAATTCTCGAGGTCTTTTACCATGTGTGTTTGTATATTCTAACATGAAAGGATGGACAATGCTCTCCACCTCCTGCGTTTATTAAACAAAATCTCATAAGACTATAATTAAGATATAAAAAAATATTATATACCTTGTAACTTTGCGTCTTTTTCCTTTTTTTTAAGAATGATTCTATCCATTATAAATGAAAAGTTTATAGGATTAAAAAGTGAGAAAGATTGAATGCTTGAAAGTTAGCATGTTGAGTTTTGTGTATAGTATAAGGGTTACGTTTATATGGCTTTTGATTTTCACACATGCGCTATTTTACATCAATTATGGATATACCTATAAAATAGTGGACGTGAATGAATGTGAAAGAATACTTTTCTCTTTTATGCAAAAATACAAAAAATACTAGATATGCAAGTATATACAGGTAGAACATTGTAATGTAAGGATAATAAAGTGTAATGATACTTCGAATCATGACAGTTACGACTTGGCCTTGGGCTCCTAGGCCTATTTGGGAGTCTTTTGGCTAAATATTGCAAAAAATGAAGTTTTTTGTTGTTATAGCCACTGTTCAATGTTATTTAGCAAAATGAGGAAAGAGAATGAATTTCAGCAACAGCGTTGCCGAAATTGCATAAAAAAGTATGAGAGAGAAATAAATTTGCAGGTGATGGCAGGATTTGAATTTCGGTAATCCCATTACCGAAATTCCTGCTTCCCAAACCATTACCCGAGTGAGTGCCCAAATAAAAACAATTGTGGCAATGCCATTGACGAAAATGGGAAAGAAAAAAAAAAAAAAAAACCAATTGAGGTGCCATTGCCGAAAATGAGAGAAAAAAAAAAAAAAAAGTCAATTGTGGCAATGGCATTGCCGAAAATGGGGGAAAATATTTAAAAAAAAAAAATTCAATTGTGGCAATGGCATAGCCGAAAATGGGGAAAAAAAGTATAAAAAAAAAAAAAAAAAAAAATCTATTGTGGCAATGGCATTGCCGAAAATGGGTGAGAAAAAAAAATTGTGGCAACCAAGTCGCCGAAAATGGAGGGAAAAAAAATGCTTCGTCCACAACATTTTTCACAACAAATTACAAGTGGTTAGTTGTTATTGGTTTAAATTTAAACTTAATACTAAGATAACTTTTGTGCCCTAATAATAACAATCAGTAACAACCTGCCAGTTAGGATTTGTTGTAAAAATGTTGTGGATGTATCATTTCTAAAAAAAATCGTAGTGTCAAAATAGAAAAAAAAAAAAAAAGTGGCAAATTGTTTTGTGGCAATTGCATTGCCGAAATAGAGGGAAAAAAAAAACAATTTGCCACTTTTTTTTCCTTCTATTTCGGCACCACAATTTTTTTGAGAAATGATACGTCTACAATATTTTCACAATATTTTTACAACAAATCCTAACTGGCAGGTTGTTACTGATTGTTATTATTGGGGCACAAAAGTTATCTTAGTATTAAGTTTAAATTTAAACCAATAACAACTAACCACTTGTAATTTGTTGTGAAAAATGTTGTGGACGAAGCATTTTTTTTCCCTCCATTTTCGGCAACTTGGTTGCCACAATTTTTTTTTCTCACCCATTTTCGGCAATGCCATTGCCACAATAGATTTTTTTTTTTTTTTAACTTTTTTTTCCCATTTTCGGCAATGCCATTGCCACAATTGATTTTTTTTTTTTAATATTTTCCCCCATTTTCGGCAATGCCATTGTCACAATTGACTTTTTTTTTCTTTTTTCTTTTTTACTTTTCTCCCATTTTCGGCAATGGCACTTCAATTGGTTTTTTTTTTTTTCTTTTCTCTCATTTTCGGCAATGGCACCTCAATTGGTTTTTTTTTTTTTTTTTTTTTTTTTCCCATTTTCGTCAATGGCATTGCCACAATTGTTTTTATTTGGGCACTCACTCGGGTAATGGTTTGGGCAGCAGGAATTTCGGTAATGGGATTACCGAAATTCAAATCCTGCCATCACCTGCAAATTTATTTCTCTCTCATACTTTTTTATGCAATTTCGGCAACGCTGTTGCCGAAATTCATTCTCTTTCCTCATTTTGCTAAATAACTTTGAACAGTGGCTATAACAACAAAAAACTTCATTTTTTGCAATATTTAGCCAAAAGACTCCCTATTTGGCCTAGTGTCTAGGAATTTTTATTTTTTATTTTAACTTTTTGGAGAGGCCTAGTAAATAGGATAAACTATAATATTATGGTACTCTATAGGTTTTATCTACTGTAATTCATAGGTGAAATTACATAAAAAGGACTAGAGTTTACACACTTTTTTAGATCAGGTCCCAAGTTTTTAATTTTGTTAATTAAAGTCATAAACTTGTGAAATTATTTAAATTTGAAGCCTGTATTCATATACTTTATTCATATATGTTATTTTGGACACTAATAGAGTATAGAAAAAATGGAAGCCATTTATAAAATTTGTATTTTACTAAGGAATCAATTTTGATGTTTTGACTCATTTTCTCTCTCTCTCTCTCTCTCTCTCTCTCTCTCTCTCTCTCTCTCTCTCCATGGTTTTCTCTCCAAGCTTTCTATTGATCAATAATTGCAAAATTGACTTATGAACAAATCTTAAGTGAAATGTAAAGTTTAATCACTTGTTTTATGTGTTAATTTGTTATGTTGCTATCCAAGATAATAGAGACGGACAAAAACCTTAAATTGAAACAATTTTATAAATTTAAGACCTAATAATATGAAATATGGTATAAATTGTACACCTTTTCATATAACTTCATTTAATTTATATTAGTTGATTCTATTAAATAGATTGTATCTTTTAAACTTAATGGAGTGGAACTCTTGTTAATTACTTGTTATGCACTTTAATAAATTTTTTAAAATAATTTTTATGATAAATTCACAATTGAATTAATGAAAACACATAATATCTCCTTGCTTGCAAAATATCAAATTGATAAAAAATTAATAACTATCTTATATATAAAATGTTCAAAAATCTTAAAATTATATAGAAAACAAGAGTTAATATATCAAATCAATGAAAACATTGTTATAGATAGTTTAAATATTATAAAAGATAACCACTTATTATATTCTGTACATTAAATTATACTGTTATTTTAATTTAACAATTTAATGACTCTTTTTTTTATTTTTTATAGGAATTAGAATATGAAACCACCCAACCTTTTACTCTATTTCATTTCACTTCCGTTTCGTATTTGTCAATTTATGATTTTCCCCCTTTTTTAATTATCTTATTTCCGTTCATTTTCTTTATCTTATTGGTGGGATATTGAAGTCGTATTTATCCTCGCACATTCTGACTTTTACGTGGATCCTTAGTCTCCTATTCACTCACGCATTCTCACATTGTAGTTTAGAATAGAGTTTCCAAAGAGTGTCAGATAATTAATCACAAGAGAACTGAAAACAACTCATCATTGAAATTATATTAAAAATATATAAATAAATAAAGTGAGGGATATATGTATTATACCTTATACCATTGTACTTCTCTTTGCATAAGAAAAGCTGCTCCTGGAACCGTATTACGTCTAGCGGAAGGTTCTAACATCGCTGCGAAGTGTAATATGGTATTCCTATCGCTATCAACCAAAGCAAATAATGCTTTCTTTGCAGGAGATCTGCATAGGAAGCGAAATACTTCATGCTGACGATGAAGAACGGCCAAGTCAAATAAGCTTCGACCCGTGGATTTTTCACGACACCATACAAGGTCAGGACATGTTTTCAGTATTTCGGTAACAAACTCAACTCTCCCTTGCTTGACAGCTTTCATAACCTTACCATTTTCTAGTTGGTGAATATTCAAACCTGGTAATACTTCGCACATGCGAAGTAAAAGTTTTTTGGATTGGTGGTGAAGAAGCTTCAAATCATATATTTGATCGATTTCTAAGTCAATAATCAAAACAATGTTTAGTCAACTAAATGAGAGAAAAAAAAAATTGAAGAAAAAGATATGAAATTAATTGACTAAATGTATCATACCCAGGAATTTAAGGAGATTCCAAACAGATCCTTGAGCTGCAAAGTCGAAATAGAAAAAACAAAATCAAATACGCATACTTAAAAAGAATAGAGAACAGTTAGTTAGGGTTGCAGTTAGTAGGTTACGCATTGCTACCAAGATTAGTTTTGCTGAAGCAGATTTGTAATGTATTTATTCGAGTAGTTAGAAGTTTGTTAGATCCTAGAGGAAGCTATCGACGTGCTTTACAGTATACATAGAACTGTATAATCCATGCAGAGTAGAGAATCAAATCTCCATTGCCTTGAAAGAACCAGAAATTGTTTCCATTTCTTCAACTGATCACCAGCCGACCCTAGACCTCGGCAACTTAGGCGAATAAGTTGCCCCCAAATGCCGGGGCGAATAAGTACTTTTTTATTTTTTTTAAAAAATGTGAGTTTTTCAATTTTGTTGGGTTAAAAATATATTAACCCCAGTTAATTAATTCAATTATCTAAATTAATTAATAATCCAAATTACATGCAATATCGTGAAGGCGCGAACAAATCACCAATCTAAACTAGAGTGTAGTGGAAAATAAATTGACACAATGATTTGTTGATGAATGGGAAACTTTTGCAGGCAAAAACTCCACTGGGTGAATTTCAGGTCATCATTCTTGAAAAATCCACTAATTAAGAATAACTAGTTACAAGTATAAGGAATCTTACCATTACCCAATGGTTCCAACCTATCCCAAAATACCAATTTACAGTTGAACTTTTACGCTAATCTCCAATTATACTTAATCTTGTAGAAACTTCTCCTTTACACGAATCTCAATCAATAACTAACTACACAACAACTTGATTGTTGTTGTTTGATGCAAAGTTCTTCAATTCATGCTTGTAGATCTAAAAGAAGCTTGGTACATAACCCAAAGACGTATAAGAGCAGCTTCACAAATGCGTGTATCTCAATAGTGGTCTTTGTGTCTATGATGATAGCTATAAAAAAAAATTGCTTTTATATCCTCTAGAGACCTAGAACATGAAACCCTAGAAAAGCCTTGTCATCATGGGCCAAAAAATAGATTTGCAAATTCAGAATTTGCATACATCGATAGATTGAGAGGTATCGAGGTATGTATTGCAATTCATTAAAGCTTGATAGAGTGGAGGTGTCGAGCTAGGTATTAAGACAACCTATTTCAGCTTTTCTTGTATTGTTCTTGAGTAATCTTCATATTTTCAATAATACCACTTGTTATACTTCTTTAAAATACTTCATATTGTTCTTAAAACCACTTAGAACTACATAATTACAAGTAAAGTGCATTTTGTCATATAATATGCCAATTCATAAAATATGACTCGAACAATTTTTGTATTTTTTTTTTTCTCTTAAGAACGCCAAAAAAAAAATGATTAATGTTGAAAATACAAATGGGTCTTAAAAATTATTGAACTACCAATTATAAGAACTAATTTATATGTTCATTGGGACTTAGTCGCAACTTTCTTTGGGGTTCGTCAGAAAGCAAGAAGAGGCTTCATTTGGTGAGTTGGAAGAAAATTGCAAAGCCTAAGAAAGATGGAGGTTTGGGTATCCAAGCTGCCAAAGCTAAGAATATTGCCAATCTAGCCAAGTTAAATTGGTGACTTCATACTGAGCCTTCCTCTCTTTGGGCTAGAGTGCTTTCCCACAAGTATTGCACCCCGAGGAGGTCATCCAATTCTCGTTCATTCAAGTCTTGTTCAGCTACTTGGTCTGCTATTCGAAAGGGTGAATCGGTCTTTAAAAAGGAGCGAAATGGGTTGTTGGCAAGGACAGCAAGTTATCTCTCTGGTTCGATAAATGGTTGGACAGAGGACTACTTCGGAGTTTAATTTCAGGACCCCTTAACAAGGGGGGAAGAACATATTGCCTTAAAAGATGTGACTGGGCTCTCGAGCTGGACTTGGCGTGGATGCTCTTTCTCCTTTCCTGACAGATTGATCTCAGAAATTAAGGCTACCCCCATTTCCTTCTATGCACGAAATATGGATCGCATCACTTGGTCTTCTTCCCCGAGTGGGAATTTCGAATTGAAAGCAGCTTATAAACTTGCAATTATGGAAGAGGAAGGGCACTACACAGGCTGCTTGGATGGTTCTGGATTTGGAAGGCCTTCACTATCCCAAAAATCAAGTGTTTTGTGTGGCAGTGCTTACACAAGGGTATTCTGGTCAGTACTGTTCTTGCAGCAAGGGGAATGGATGTTTCACCTATGTGTAAGCTGTATAGGGTAGGTTCGGAGTCCATTTTGCATGTTCTTAGAGATTGCCATATTGCTCGTAACCTTTGAAACTCGTTATCTCCTCCAATGCCTGCTTCTATTTTCTTTGGTTTAAACACTTATGAATGGCTTAGTCAGAATTGCTGCAACTCTAAAACCGCTCCTAATTTGGAAATCAGATGGGGTATTATCTTTTCTTTTGGCATATGGACTTTATGGCTGAATAGGAATGGTGTGGTGTTTCGACATGAGAATGGGCAGCGAAATCTAATGTCAAAAGTCCTCGAAAAAGCAACGAAATTTGCTTACATTGGTATCAATGCAAAACAAACCTCCAACCAAAGATTGCAGTTAGTTAGCTCTTTCCTCCTCTTGCCTGGTTCAAACTTAACTCGGATGGCTCTTCACTTGGCAATCTGGGGAAGGCAGGTGGTGGAGGACTAATCCGAAATGATAAGGGAGAATGGCTTAAAGGTTATGCTAGAATGTGGGTTTTTTCGACTAGCGTGGCTGCAAAACTATGGGCATTATGTGATAGACTCAGATCATGCATAGCTCTTAAGCTTCCTGTTGTGATCATTGAATTGGACTCCAAGCTTATTGTTGATCTTCTGCAAAAACCAGATGACCATCAAAATTATATTGATGCTTTAATGAGTGATTGTGAGACCGAATTAGGCAATATTCCTAGAGTCCAAATTAAACATTGTTATCGTGAGGCAAACAAGTGCGCTGATGCACTTGCTTGAAGGGGAGCTTTGCTCTCCCAAGACTTTGTAATTTTCTTAGACCCCCTGACAGAAGTTTCCTTGCTTTTAAGTCTTGATTCTGCTTGGGTGGCCTATGACCGTGTTGTTCCTGTGTTTTATGAAATTACCCCCTTTCTATCAGGAAAAAAAATTATATTTTCATTTATTATTTTGTTGAAGTGCTACCAATTACATTCTTTTCCACGTCATTTTGTAATATTTTTGTAATAAAGGTTGTAGTAGTTTTAGCATTTTCTCACAAAAAAAAAAGAAAAGAAAAGAAAAAAGATTAATAGAAATCCAACGAATCACCATTAAGTAAATGAAAAATGCTAAAACTGCTACAAATATTACTAAAAAATACTTACAAAATGATGTGGCTAAAATAGACTGGTAGTTTGGAACCACTTAAACAACTTAATAAATGAATGGTTGAAACAATTTTTTTATTTATTGGTGACGCTTTAGTCTGTAATGCCTATGTGACAAAATTTGTTATATCCCTAACAGTGTTTAAGTGAATTAGTTATATGAAATAGTAAGAATAATGCATTTAAATGAAAAAAAAAGTTTATAATGCATAACATTAATTAAATTAAGGGTTAATAAATTTTATTGAACTGATATTTAAATACACAATCGCCTCAAATTGTATATTTAAATATCACTTCAATAAAATTTATTAACCATTGATTTAGTTAATGTTATGCATTATAACATTAACTCAATTAACTAAAGCTTTCGTCTAAGGTCTCAAATTGTATTCAATCGGCCTTGCTAATCAGCTACAAATAACTTCAATACCACAAGCTCTCAACCACAATTACAAACACCAAATTTATTTCTATCCCATATTTCAAATCTTATTTATATCAAGCTTGATAGCTCTAACTCTGTGCTTTGGAAGTATCAAATAATACTTTCCATTCTTTTGATCATACTCCTTGCTCAATTTTATTGATGGTACATAGCTAAATCCTGAAAAGTATTTCTTAGATAAGAGTGGTACAACTCTAAAAGGTGAGAATCCACTCTATCAACAAAGGAAGACAAGAGATCAAGCACTTCAAACTCTAATCAATGTTACTCTTTCACCCTTAGCATTGTCTATGGTAGTGGAACCCTAGTTTTGAAACTCGGACTGTTTAATGAACCGGAAAATAGAGAAGTTCAAGGTTTTTAAGGTCGGGCCGAGGTTCAACTGAGGTCAAATCAAAATGTATCATTTAATTTTTTTAATATATTTGATACTTAAATTGGTTTATATTTATTAATTTTTCATTCCTAACCAACAAGATGTGCGTGACCCAATAGTTTGCATGCCGGACATGTTATTTCACTTGCTAAGAGTAGGTTCAAGTCCTGCCACCAGCATATTTTCATCAATTTTTATCAAAATAATGACATGGATGAACCGAGTTCTTATAAAACCAGTCCAAGGACCAGTTCCTAGTTAACTCGATTGGATCGGCCAGTCAAGTCCGGGTTTAAAAACAAAGAGTGGAACAGGACATTACGCAAAGAGTTGGAAGGTTCTTGAATGATGATAGTGTTTATACCATAAAAATAATTTTAAGACGAAGATATGGTTTTTAATTTAATCTATAATTATTTGTTGGCATAAAGCCACATATATTAGTAGAGAGAATGACATATGTGACTTGGTAGGCATAACATGTGGAAGTTTTGTAACCATGGCATATGTCTTGGGAACAAATGTAATGTGTAAGACACTTGTCAAGAAAATAATAAACAAGAAGACATTTGTCACATTGTATGGAAGATGGAGAAGTTAAATCCTACACATAACCACCTCCTCCCTTACTTTGTGGGATAGTTACAAGCTGAAAATAATTTTGATATACATATTGTTTAAGTAGAACTAAAACAAAGTACATGAAATATAACTTTAGTAAAAGTAGAAACAAAACGAAGGGACGGTAAGAAGTAACAAAAAAAAAACATGTCAATTAATAAAGTAATGGAGAGCATGATTTTAGATAGAATAGACTGGAAGAATAGAATTAATGTGGCTGACCCAATTTAATCTGTTGATGATCTATAGTTGACACCAAATTTTAAGATTAATGCTTCGTTGTTGTTGTATCTATATTTTTAATATAAAATAAGGCTATTACTATTTATTAGGTGAGAAAAATTAATTATTTCCAAAAAATAATTTTTATTGTGAGAGACCAAAATTCCTATTGAACAAAAGAAGAAGAAGAAGAAGAATATTGACAACAATTTACCTAATCCAATATTTCTTGCTTGACCGCATTTTTCCATCTCTGATTTTTGGATGCTTATAGGAATTTGGTTGGTGTCATGAGCCAGTGGAATGCATATACCTTGCAGCAGAAGTGACCAATTAATCTTATGTAAAAAGAAAAAGAAAAAACAATGATGAAGAAAAATAAAATTGGAATACTTCATTTTTTTAATTTTCTAATATCTATACTACTATTTAAGAGACTTCCTCTATTTAGGATCTTCATTTTTTTTGTTCAAAAATGCCCATATACCTCTATGTTTAAGTAAAGACAAAATTAAAGAACAATCCAGTAAAAATACAACTCTAACTCCCACTAAAACATTGCCTAAAAAATAGGCCCCTCTCCTATTGATTTTCAAATTGCTTTATCCACTTATAAATTAGATTCTCAAAAAAAAAAAAAATATACATATATATATATATATATATATATCTATACTACTATTTAAGGGGCTTCCCCTGTTTGGATTCCATATTTTGAATGCCTAAAGTACCCTCATCATATCCACTTACAAGTTTTCAACTAACGAGGATAAATATGTAAATTAAAACTCCTACACTTTAAAATCCACAAACCCACGTACGTTTTGCAGTTTCTATCTCACTTTCTATCTCTCATTCTTCTTCAAATTAAAGACATTTATTGTCAGAGGCTCCAACAAATTTCCAGGTTCTATCTTTTGCAAGTTCCTATTTGTTTTCTTTTCTTTGGTTTATGATTGACTTTCTTTGAGCTCTACTTTTTTTTTTTTTTATATATGTATCACGTTAACTCTCTTTTTTTTTTCTTTTTTTTTTAAATGCAATTTTGAAATGAATGGTTCCTTCATATAATCTACCACTATACTTCTTAATGAATTGTCATTTCATGTTGTAGGTATTGTGATCCAAAGACAGGGTTGCCTTATGCTACAAAAGAAGCATTCAACCAACAAATTTTCAGGTTCTATCTTTTGCAAGTTCCTCTTTGTTTTCTTTTCTTTGGTTTATGAATGACTTTCTTTGAGTTCTACTTTTTTATTTTTTTTAATGTATCACGTTAAATCTTTTTTTTTTTAAATGTAATTTTGAAAATTTGATTAATGATCAAAATATAAATGATCAATTACTATTTCCTCTTTTTTTTTTTTTTTTTTTCCTTCTTCGTATTTTTTTTTCTTTTTAAGAATTTTTTTTACCATCATTGTATATGTTTTTGGCGATAAATTTTTTTTTTAATTTAGTTATTTATTTAAATAGTTGATGATGTGGTGATTAGATTTTAAAGAGTCCATGATAGAGTTAAATTCTAAAAAAATCTTTATCTTCTATTTCCTCTTTTTTTTTTTTTCCTTCTTCGTACTTTTTTTTCTTTTTAAGAATTTTTTTTCTACTATCATTGTATATGTTTTTGGCGTTAAAGTTTTTTAGTTTTTTTTTTACCATCATTGTATATGTTTTTGGCGTTAAATTTTATTTTTTTATTTAGTTATTTATTTAAATAGATGATGATGTGGTGATTAGATTTTAAAGAGTCCATGATAGAATTGAGTTCTAAAAAATCTTTATCTTCTATTTCCTCACTTTTTTTTTTTCCTTCTACGTTTTTTTTTTCTTTTTAAGAAATTTTTTTTACCATCATTGTATATGTTTTTGGCGTTAAAGTTTTTTAGTTTTTTTTTTTACCATCATTGTATATGTTTTAGGCGTTAAATTTTATTTTTTTTATTTAGTTATTTATTTAAATAGTTAATGATGTGGTGATTAGATTTTAAAGAGTCCATGATAGAGTTAAATTCTAACTCTGGTTTGTTGATTAAATTTTTTTTTAAATACTTGGTTTAACGCTAATTCTTTTATCTCTCCCAGGTTCACGTACGCACAAATTTTTTGGATTGCATTGAGGAGTCATTGGAATGAAATATTAGGTAAGTTCAGGCAAGAGACTTTACAAGAATTATTATCAACTAACAGGATAAATATGTAAAAAAAAAAAAAAAAAAAACAGCCAGTTGAATTCCACTTTCCATGTTTTACTCCTAAAAAAGTGCTTTTAGTTTTAATATGCCAATAACATTTCCCACTTTTTCAATTACCAAATTCTTTTTTTTTTTTTTCCTTCACAACCGATTATATTTAAATTTCACTTCCCATGTTTTACTCCTAAAAAAATGCTTTTAATTCGTTCAGTTTTTTCATGTGAGTCTTTTACCTGAACAAAAATAAATAAAACTATTAAACTTTTAGAAAAAAAAAACTATTTATAATTATCCTCATCCACGATTTCACCCATGTACAAACCCAGTACAAATTTAAAGATTAAACTCCCCATTATCATCAACCAGTTAGCACTTAGCAATGTTGCAGTTACAATTTTATCTTAAGGTAGGCCATCCTTATCCTCACGTCCAATCTTTAATGCTAATTCAAAAAAAAAAAAAAAAAAAAACCAACCTTGCTATGTTAAGAGCTAGAGAGGACTATGATCAAAGCAAAAAATTAGAAAAAAGGCAGAGACAAAGTGCAAAAAAAAAAAATATGCCACCGCTCAAAATAGAATTTAAAAGGTAGGTACTCTAATCTCTCTCTATATTTTGTTATTGACATTGGAGTTTTTGTAGGTGGGAATTTGGTGCTGTGTAGGTGGGAATTTATTGACAAAGATCTGATACAGTATTTTAACTATATGTTAAGCATCCCTATCTCTTTTTCATGTTCTTTTTAAGTTTTTTGTTTTTTGTTTACTGGCTTCTGTTTGCCAAAATATTCGAAGACCATGATAGCATTTCTTCTGCATGCCTAGAACTTTATTACGCCCAAATCTTTTAATTTTATTTTTCCTTTTTCTTTTTAGATTTTAGAATTTCTTATATAATTCTATCAGCAAATTATAGCATATTAATTTTGTCGGTTGGTTTTCTTTATACTCAATTAAGTGAGGAGAATTGATGTTCATGACCATGTCTAACTTATTCTTTGAAATTCGTTTTTTTTTCCTTTACTTTTTAGATTTTAGAATTTCTTATACAATTTCTTTAGCAAATTATGGCTCCAAAAAACCGTGAATGGGAATATGTCTAAGATCTTACAAATCAAAGTGGATTTCAAATTCATGTATAGTGCGAGTGGTATTTTAAAAGTTATGCTCTGATCTCCCACTCACAAAAAAAAAAAAAAAACTTATTGATGTTGAAATCATTAATGAAAAATTTTACAAAAATAAAAAAGTCTCTACATGCATGCATTCAAAACTTTTAAAAATATCATAGCTTTGCAAGATATACAAATCATTTACCTTTCAAGGCCTTTTCCTCCATTTTTTTCTCATTTGAATTTGGATTCTATAAAAATTGCAAAGTTCTACGTAATGATTTTTATTCTCTCCTCCAAGAATGTAAAAAAATTAAAATTAAAATAAAATTTAAGAATATTTTAGTTTAAGTTTTTTTTTGTTGGATAAATATTTTAGTTGAAGTTGAGTCTTAATTTTGTATCACATTAATCATGACACTAATACGAAGTATTGTTACTTGAATAGCAAATGATTTGTTGACTTTAAAGTGGTCAAAAAATTATGAATATTTTAATAGTCAATTCTAGATGTTTACATAATTCTTTTAAGATGTTGGAATTAATTATACACTAATTTTTGGTAATTTTTTCTTTATAAATCAAGTAAAGGTAGGAAGAGATGAATCCATTGACAAAAGTTTGTTCTTTTTGTATCTTATCATTATAATTACAATTTGTATATTAATGGAAAAAAAATTAAGATAAAGAAAGTATTGACGTTTAAAATATAGAAAAGTTTCTAAACATGCATAAAAGGCTATTATGTACATTGTAGCACATTTATGTTATTGGCCAATAAGCATTAGTTTGAGGAGCATTCAAATTGGGTAATGTTTCTAAAACTAATTTTCTAATGATATAAACAATTTGACAATCACATTAGAAGAAACTAGCATTTTTGCGCGTTCTTGAAGACTCTTCTTTTTATTTTTACTTTTCTCTAAGGGACTACTTTTCATCTATACTAGTCTCTGAGCACGCACGCGCGTGCGTGCTCAGAGGCTCTTCTATTTTTTCGGTAAGGGTTAATTTAGAGTATTTATTATAATTTGGGATTACTACATTTTCCAATTACAAAAAAAAAAAAAAAAAACCTTAAGGGTGTGATGAATATTATGCATTAGCAGGTGAAATAATTTTTCATTACACCCCTAGGTTTTTTTTGTGATTGGAAAATGTAGTAATCCCAAATTATAATAAATACTCTAAATTAACCCTTACCCAAAAAATAGAAGAGCCTCTGAGCACGCGCGTGCTCAGAGGCTAGTATATATATAAAATACAAACACAAGTTTTTTTTTTTTTGCTACAAAATAAACATGTAATATTTGTTCATTTTTTGAAGTTAGCCTTGTGACACTCCTGGTTGTATTCGTAGTTCTAAATGCGTAAGTAAACCTCAAATTGAAATTAATGAAAAATTTAAAAAAAAAAAAGGCCTCATCGAACACGCGAAGTGCGTGTGATGAGGCTAGTTATGAAATAAGTTTTTAGAAGCTCACGTTCATTTATGTTAAAAATATAATATTTGTTTTTATTAGGTTTTAAATTTTAAACAAGTGTTAAATTGTTATATGTTAGTTGAAAACAACCAAAACTCATTGTTTCACTAGATTTAGACAAATGAATATTAAATAAATTTTGAATAAATTACGCTAATCAAACTTTAAACAAACTAATTAACTTTCATATGATTTTTTTTATACACATATTCTTTGAAATTTCATTAGTTAATACTTATTATTTACACACATTTTCTTTGAAATCACTTATTATGTTTCTTATTTTTTTCATGCAATGCACAAGTTAACAACTAGTTTTTATTATTTATAATAGGGAAATACTGACGAATGCCCTTAGGGAAATGATTAATAATCCATTTAAGGAAAGCTTTTATGGGAAATGGAAAAAAAAAAAAAACAATTAATGTTTTGATAGCTTTTTCCATTTCTCATAAAAGTTGTGTCAAAACTTTCCTAAAATGAATTGTTAACCATTGTCCTAAGGGCACCTATTAGCATGACCCTTTATAAAAATATGATAAAACTTTTTTCTTTTTGAGGAAAAAAAGAAGAAGTTCAATAGATGATTAAGTTTTCCACTCTAAATATTCATAAATAAAAATTTAATTAACTTAATCTCCCTTAGTGCCGGGGTTGGGTGATCTCTCTAGAGGAAGGGTCCGAGCGTTGGGTCTCTTTTAAATACAAACGCTTGCCTAATTTCTGCTATTGGTATGAGTGCTTAAACCACAATGATAAAGACTGTGATCTTTGGATAGAGAGTAATGGAACTCTTTCCTTGGGGAACTAGGAGTATGGGCCATGGATCTGAGCACCTTCAAACCCCCTGTCCAGGAAAAATGTGGTAATAGTACTTGGTTACTATGAAGCTAGGAAGAAGGAGAAAAAAGAGAAGTCGAGTGCAAGGTCTCAAGGTGGCACAAGTTGCCCACCTCCTCCCAATGGCGGCACTTCCAGTGCTCACGCTGGTGCGTTAAGCTTTGACTTTTTCCAGGTTACAAATATGGTAATAGCGGTGGAAAAGGGCGATATCCTGCATATTCCCATACAGAGAATATTTTCCAACCTAAAGATATTTCAAATATCCCTAAGTCTATGACTCCCCCCCCCCCCCCCCTTGGTGAAGTACACTTTCGAAATTCAAATAGAGGAGATTGATTCGGGCTTATAGAAATTTGAATCCCCACTACTTTCCTTACTTGGTGAGTTATTTTCGGGATCTATTCCCCATTTGGCTGATTCTTTTGATGGAGAAAATTCTAGTAGCATTAATGAGGTTAACCTAGAGAATCCTAATCGTAGTATTCCTTCTGAGTCCTGCACACATACTCTCTTGGATGGGAATTTAGTTCCACGCAAATGGAAAAAAATGGCTCAAAAAAATAACTCAGATGATTTTACTATGCATGCTACTGTGTTAGGGAAACGTGTGAGAGACAAAATGGATGAAGATCATCCTAAGTTGCCTAGTAAAAAAATACAGGTTTCTAAGGAGGATGGCAGGACCTTTTTTGAATTGGCGGAAGCCAACAATCAAAAGAATTGCCTAGTTTGGAACTGTCGTAGGCTTGGGAACCTACGAATAGAGAAAAAAGCTTGGTGAATTAGACAAGACAAAAGATCCTTCCATTGTGTTCATTGCCGAGACATGGATGGATGAAGCAAGGGTAAAATAATAAAGAAAATTTTGGATTTTGAAAATATGTTTTTTTTTTTTCCAAGAAATAACAGGGGTGGTGGGCTGTAGTGAATAAAGGGAGCAATGATGCATGGAGATTTATTGGTTTTTATGGGGAACGATGATAGGTGAATCTTGGAATTTATTACATGATTTAAATAATCGTATGTCTCACCTTTGGTTGTGCTCTGGTGATTTCATTGAGTTGGTCGGTCATTCAGAGAAATTTGGTGGGGCAAACAAAAACTAAAACCAAATGCAGCTCTCATGGGATACAATTGATGAATGTGGTTTCTTACATCTTGGTTGTTGCGACGAAATTCACTTGGAAAAAATCTTTGCTGATGGACACTCAATTTGGGAACGACTAGACCAAGGGCTTGCTAATAATGATTGGCTTATGAATTTCGGTGGGACTAGGGTACATCACTTGCACTCTAACTCTTCGAATCATAGCCCTCTCAGGATAGTGCTGTCTAGTATGGAACCTCCCAGATTCCAAAAATTATTTCGTTTCAAGGAGATGTGGCTTTCTAACATGGGGTGTATAGACACTATGGAAGCAGTTTGGTCTTCACAGGTATCTTCAGGCCCATTTATTCTAATCCATTTATTCTAACAATGCATAAGGTAGACAAGTGGGGGAAAAAATTGAAGTGATGGAGTTAAAAAGAATTTTTGCAATGTCGAGGATGAATTGAGAGTGAAGAGAGATTTACTCAAAGAAGCCTAGAGGGAGGCTATGATTACTGGTTTGAACTTTTGAGTTTTATCAATAAAAGATGAAATTAAAGACCTTATGGATAAAGAGACGCGTGTGGTTTCAAAGATCAAAAGCTCAATGGGCAACGCATGGGGATAAAAGTTCTAAATATTTCCACAGTAGAGCCACTCAATAAAGTTGAAAGAATTTCATTACCTTGATATGAAACTGTGATGGCGTTTGGTTCTTGTCTCAGGAAGAGGTGGCGGCTTCAATAGTTGATTATTGCCATGCTCTCTTTTCATCATCAAACCCGGTTCAAACAGGGTGCACTATTGATTCCATTCCAAGCATAATAAGTGATGACATGAACGCTCAAATATTTGCTGATTACATGACTTGGGAGGTAGGGGCGGTGATCAAACAAATGGCTCCCCTAAAGGCTCCAGGTCTCGATGGTATGCCTCCTCTTTTCTACCAAAATTATTGGCAGCTAGTTGGTAATGATATAATTCAATACATTCTCAATTTTTTTAAATACTGCAACACTTCCATCTCATCTGAATCATACATATGTGACCCTTACCCCAAAAGTAAAAGAAGCCCCGAACTTATCTCTAAATATAGACTTTTAGTCTTTGCAATATTTTGTATAAAATCTTTTCTAAGGTTTTAGCTAATAGGCTAAAAAATATTCTACCAAATATTATAATGGAACATCAGAGTGTTTTTACTAGAAGCAAACTTATTTATGATAATATTTTGGTTGCTTTTGGGACTTACATAGCATGCAGAAACATAAAGAGAATGATGATTATTTGGCTATTAAACTGCATATTAATAAGGCATATGATAAGGTGGAGTGGAGTGGTCTTATCTTGAAGCTGTGATGAAAAAATGGGTTTTGGGGAGCAGTGGATTAAGTTAATGATGGTTTTTTGTTAAGACTGTAACCTATTCCATTCTGGTTAATGGGGAGCCAAAAGGCTTGATCAATTCAACTCGAGGCATCCGTTAGGGAGATCCCTTCTCTCCCTTTCTTTTTTTAATATGCACAGAAGGGCTTCATGGTTTGATATCCCAGGAGGCTACGTTAGGTAACCTGAAGGGTTTTTCTCTTTTTAGAATAGACCCAGATGAACTCATCTTTTATTTGTAGACGACAGTCTTCTTTTTTGCAAAGCTAATTAACAGGAGTGTCAAAAAGCTCTTGAAGTTCTGGATACCTATGGTAATTGTTCTAGGCAACAGATAAACAAAAGTAAGACGACTATCTTCTTTAGTAAATCTACTTTAGATAGTATTAGACAACTTATCAAGACAGCATTGGGAGTTCCAGAGATTAGACAATTTGAGAAGTATCAGGCTTGCCATCCTTGATAGGGAGAAAGAAAAAAGCTAGTTTTGAATTCATAAAAGAGCGAGTCTAGCGCAAACTTCAAGGCTAGGAAGAAAAGCTCTTATATCAAGTAAGAAGAAAAGCTCTTGTGTCAAAGGAAGATAGTTTTAATTAAAGTTGCGGTCCAAGCTATTCGAACTTACACTATACGTTGCTTTAAATTACCACTAGGTCTCTGTAATGAAATTGAATGTTTGATCAGAAAGTTTTGGTGGGGACAGTGAGGAGATCATTGCAAGATTCATTGGGTGAAATGGGATACTCTTTGAAAACTGAAATTAGATGGAGGTATAGGATTTAAAGACCTCAGCCTATTTAATAATGCCCTCCTAGCTAAACAAGTTTGGCGACTTCTCCACAATAAACGGTCTCTTTGTTATCGCATCTTCAAAACTCGATTTTTTTCCCAAATTGTTCTATTATGGAAGTGGCTAAGTCAAATTTCGGATCCTATGCATGGAATAGCATTTTAAAGGACAGGGATGTTCTATTGAGGGGTGCACGGTGGAGGATAGGGAATGGGGCCAAGGTTAGTATATGGAAGGATGCATGGCTCCCATCTTTGGAGAATCCTAAAATCCAATCTCATGTAGTGGATTTATTTTCTGAAGCTTTAGTAAACTCTCTATTTTCACCTACTCATAATACTTGGAATGTGGACCTATTGCATCAATTGTTTTCAAATCAAGAGGTTGAATTGATAAAGAAAATCCCACTCGGGCAAGGACTTTCAGAGGACAAGCTTGTCTGACCCTACGTTTCTTCGGGTGTTTATACAGTAAAGTCAGGATACAACTTTCTTTCAAAACATAGAGCATTTGAGTCACAAACTTCTTCCAATCCGAGCCAGTATCAAGAGGTTTGGAAACATGTCTGGAGTTGCAAAGTTCTGAATAAAATTAAGAGTTCTCTCTAGAGGGCCTTTAAAAATCCTCTTCCTGTCAAAATCAACCTGGTTCGTCAGAATGTTCTAGCTGAAGACACATGTGAGCAGCGTAAACAATTACCTGAGGACATGATTCATGCAATTTGGCTTTGTTTTGAAATTTTTGGTGCGTAGGAGCCTGACCTGACTTGGAATTTTCACCGACCAAAACACTTTCCTAAGTTTTTGGATCTAGTCCAGTAAATTATTAATGAGAATAAAGACTTAGATCAATTTGCTATGTTTATCAGGACACTGTGGTTTCGCAGATATGGACTTCGGGTTGAAGATAAACCCTTCCCTCTCACAGATATTATCCTAATGGCCAGACAGGTCCAGACAGATTTCCTGCCAGTCAACCTAGGGACATCTCTTACTTCCTCAGTTGTTCAAAAAGATTGTGTTTGTTGGTCCCCCCCAATTTCTCCTATGGTTAAAGTCAATTTCGATGGTGCTGTTTTTAAAGATTTAGGGGAGGTAGGTATTGGGTTTGTGGTTCATGACTCTCAAGGGCTGGTTTTAGCGTCAATGTCAGAAAAGGTTCTACTTCCACAGTCCGTTACTGATGTAGAAGCCAAGGTTGCTGTGAGAGCTATCAATTTTGCTTAGGACCTCAGCCTTCCTTTGGTTAATATAGAAGGTGATTCAGAGATTATCATCAAAGCTCTTTGTAGCGAAGATGAATCATTCTCTTCCTATGGTCACCTTATCGTTGAGGCAAACCTTTCTATGGTTTCCTTTTATTCCTTTTGTGTTTCTCATATTCACGGAGAAGGTAATTCAGTTGCTCATAGCCTCGCTAAACATGATAGACATGTTAGTTGTCTAATGGTGTGGATGGAAAATGTTCCACCACACATCAATTCTGTTCTCCTAGCCAACTTTGGCTAGTCTTGCTTCTGTTTTTCAATAATGTGTGCTAACTTCTTTTAAAAAAACTTTAGTATTAATAAATTAAAAATTTTAATTAATCCAATTATTGCAATTTTTTCCAAATTAGATTTCAAGTTCACCTGAATTTTGTAGTATTAAGTGTCCATACAATTTAACACTAGTGTTAGGGTTTTAGACCCCAGTTATCACCAAATTAATCCACTTTGATTAAAATAATTAAAACATCAAACAAACATAGACCACATAACCTAGGAAGCTTATGAAATTGGGGTTTCATAGATGGGGAAGATTTAACCTAAATAATCCTCAAGGCAATATTTTACTAATAGAATTGAAGTTTGTACAATAAACTTAACCCTAAATCTACTGCTACGTACTTACCGGTTATGACCACAAGTAACTCTGAATCCACAGACTCTTCTACTGTGAAATTGTTGCACACAAATTGGAGAGTTTGTGACTTTGAGATCTCCATTCAAAGATTTAGATCAAAAACTGTGGCTGATTGGATGCAACAACTTTGCTTTATGACTAGATTTGTTGTTTGCATAAGGTCTCTAGCTGTAGCTCTAAAAGGGTATGGAAAATCTCCAAATTTGTGTAGAGAAAATACCCCCTTGAATGTGCAAAAATTTGCTCTAGGGTATGTATTTATATATAATTAAGATCCATCATAAATAGCTAAGTAGAAAACCAGATCCGCAATCTGCACGAATCTCAATCAATCGAGATAAGTGGGTCTTGATTAGTCAAGCCTGCAATTGAAAAGCAGTCTTCAATAGTCCACTTTTCTGATTACTTGAGTCTTCATTTGTTCTAAACTACATTTGTCTCGTTCCAAAGATAATTTCAACATTAATCAACTAGACAAACTAAGTTCTAAAATATTACATTTTTTCCTGGTTGCCAACCTAAAAATATAAACTTTACAACTAGTTCAAGTCCATTTTGAACTATCTCAAGCACACAATTTATTTCAAACCTTCAAGAACCTTATAACTCAACTGGTTGGCACTTCTTTGTATTTTCAATAAAGACATTTAGGATTTAAATCCTTCCACTCCGAACTATTGATTCTAATATATATATATATATATATATATATATATATATATATATATATATATATATAATGTTTAGAAAAAAAAAACTAATGTTTTTTTTTAATAAATATTTTTGTGATTGAGCAAAATTGTATAACAAACTAATATGAATTAAATTAAGAAGTAAAAGCAAACTACCTTATTATTTCTTACTATAATAGGGTAATCAAGAATTACCAACTAACATATTCCATAGTATAATATCCTTACATGATTTTTTAAGGACCAACAAAAATTTAAAAACAAATGTTGGTAGTATTAGATTTAGAGAGAGAGTTTCATATATATCTGATTGTGATTATTCTTAAATGCATTTATGTGTATGTAATTTTTACAAGCTTGATATTCAATTAAAGTAGAAGCTCAAAAAAAAAAAAAATGCTAATCCACTCTTTTATGTTAGATACCCCAAATATTCAATTATATTTACAATCTACTCTAACTTTTTGCAATTTCTATTATATTTAAAAATATTTTCATCCCATTCAAAACTACTTCCAACTAATTTGAATCCAGTTCAAGTCTATACAAAACTACTTCAAATTAATTTGAAACTAATATAATTACTTCAAATTAATTTGAAACTAATACAGATTCTCTTACCAAAACTTACTACTAACTCAAGTATAAACATCAATGAGAAGTTTACCATATTCTAAAGTACCATAACTATGATTTTCAACATATGTTCATACTAACTAAATTTTTATGTTTATTTATAAATATTGAATATTAAAAAAAATTGATTATATCACCATTAAAAAAAAATTCAAGAATTAAAAAGTAAGTATGTAAATAGGTAAACAAATCACCTTTGTATTTCTTTAAAAATGGAGCAATTTATGCATGAGATTACAAATCACATTTTTAGATTACAAATTAGTTACTAATAGCATATATATATCTCAATTATATTTTGTAAGGCTGCAAACAACATATTTGTGATGTACTTTGTTTATGTTTATGTATAAAATAATGAGCTCCTTAATAGTTTGTTTGAATGGAGGGAGAGGAGAGAAGAGTAGAGTGAATGAGAGGGATACAGTTTAACAAACCTTACTTGGATGTTTTTAAAAGGGGGACCGGGGAGAGGTTTATAGGGATTTGGAGAGGTATCTTACCCTCCTAACCCCACATTTTATTTCCCCCAAATTAGAGAGATTTGGCAAAAGAAGGGAGTACATAAGGGATTAAAAAAAATTGAAATGCCAGTTTGCTTTTAAGTTCTCCTCCACTCTCCTCTTCCTATTTCATTTTTAAAACATTCACATAAAGGGGAGGGATTTAAAACAACCAAACAATGTGAAAGGGTAATCATTCCCTTCTACTTTCATTTACTCTCCTCTCCTTCCCCTTCTTACCCTCTACTCTCCTCTCCTCTCCCTCCAAACTTCCAAACATAGTATAAAGGTCAAATTGATTCATTAAAGTACTTTTGATAACTCTAATATGGCTTTTCGTTCTACGAATCATATAGACTCTTACACTTTGTTTGGAAGTTTGGAGGGAAAGGGGAGTAGAGAGTAAGGAGTGGGAGGAGTAAATGAGAGAAGAGGGGAATGATTACCTCTTCACCTTGTTTGGATGTTTTAAAAATTAAGTAGGGAGAGATAAGGGAGGAGAATTTCATATAAATTGACAATAATGACCTTATTTTATTAATTTTTAAAGAAATAAATATAAATTGACATCTTAAAGGAAATATTTTTTTAATCCCCTCCACTCTACTCTCCCTCCAAATCTCTCCATTTTGGGAGAATTAAAAAAGAGGGGTTAGGAGGGATAAATTACCCTTCCAAATCCCTTAAAACCCCTCCCCTTCCCCTCTTAAAAAACATTTAAGCAAGGTTCATTAAATCATACCCCTCCCATTTACTCTTCTCTCCTCCCCCTCCATCCAAGCAATCCATTAAGGATGCAAATCTATAAAATATGTAAATACTTGCAAGTCTGAATGTTAACAAGTGTGTTAGGGTCATATTTTTATGTAATTAACATATCCTATGACAAAATGTACTTTACTTGTAATTGGGTAGATCTAAGTGGTTTCAAGATCATCATGAAGTACTTTGAAGAAGTATAACAATCGGTGGTATTGAAGACAAGAAGAATACTCAAGAAACTACTCAAGAAAATTTGAATCTATGAGTCCTAATGCCTAGCTTGACACCGTCGATCTATCAAGACTTAATGAAGTTCGATACCTATCTCGATACCTCTCAATCTATAGAGATACTAGATTTCAGAATATAGTTTGTAACATTTTATTCTAATTGGCTATTTGTTTATGGGTTTATGTAAATCTAATTGGAATAAGAGATCCCATTTAAAAGGCACATGAAGCTCCTATTTAAATAAGGTGGTAGAGAAAGAAAACCCTAACCCTAATGCTTCATAAGGGTTTTTTAATTTATTTAAACCCTAGCCTTTATCTCTGGAACATGTGAGTTTTAGAAAATGGAAGAAAGAGATCTTGTTGCGACTCTTGTGCGCCTTTGGGTTCTGTATCAAGCAAAGTCTTTGGCACCACTAATTGAAGATTTTATTGGTGTTTTTATGTGAAGCTTTTGCATATCAACTACAACAATAAAAAAAAGGTTGTTGTAGAGTTAGTCACGTAAAGGGATTCATGAAAAGAAGTCAGTCACATGCTGGGATTCGTGTAGAGGAAAAGACTTCTACAAGATCAAGTCCAATTGGGGATTGGAGTAACAGTTCAACTATAGGTTGGTATTTTGGGATAGGCTGGGTAGTGGTAAAATTCCTTATACTGGTAACCACTTGATCTTGATTAGTAGATTATTCAAGAGTGGTGACTTGAAATTCACCTAGTGGGGTTTTTGTCTTGTGAAGGTTTTCCTCATTCATAAACAAATCACAATGTTAAATTTAATTTTAGCTTAACTCTAGTTTAGATTGATGATTTGTTTGTGCTTCCACAATATTGTATGTAATTTAATCTAATTAATCAATTTGGGTAATTGAATTGATTAACCTTGGAGATGATGATGAAGCTTTTGCTACTTCTTTTAATTTATGTTCTCTTATTGTACCACATATGCTTTTCTTTTCTTATCTCTTGCACTTGGATTGCATTTATATAAGTTGTCTTACATTTCACACATGATGCCTTAATGTATCTTGTTTAGTATTTCAGTTAATGACAGGTTACAAAGTCATATTCATACATTGATCTCTCTTCTTGCAAAGTTTTTCAAGAGTTCAGGTATTATAGTAGACTTATTTTCTGTGTGCTTATTAGTATAATGTATTCTAGAACATTCATTGTACTCTTGGGGGTTTTGTCACGGATTGCTAAAAAGGGAGATCGTTAGGGATATTTTTATTTAATTGGCATATCCTCTGAAAAATGCACTTTACTTGTAATTGTGTGGTTCAAAGTGGTTTCAAGATTATCACGAAGTACTTTGAAGAAGTATAACAAGTGCAAATATTGAAGATATGAAAAATACTCGAGAAACTGCTCAAGAAAAGCTTAATCTACAAGTCCCGATACCAAGCTCAACACCTTTGATCTATCAAGACTTAAGGAAGTTCGATACCTCTCAATCTATTGAGATACGGGATTTCAGAATTCAGCCTACAACATTTTATTCTAATTGGCTATTTTTTTATGGGTATGTGTAAACCTAATAGGAATAAGAGAGCCCATTTAAAAGACCTATTAAGCTCCTATTTAAATAAGGTGATAGAGAAAGAAAACCCTAACCCTACTGATTCATAAAGTTTTCTTCTTGAAACTCTAGCCTCTACCTTTTGAACCTATGAGTTTAGAAAACAGAAGAAAGGGATCTTGTTGCGACACTTGTTCGCCTTTGGGTTCTGTGCCAAGCAAAGTCTCTGGCACTAACAATTGAAGATCTTATTGGTGTTTTTATGTGAAGTTGCTGCAAATCGACTACAACAATCAAAAGGGTTGCTGTGGAGTCAGTCACATATTGGGATTCGTGCAAAGAAGTCAGTCATGTAGTGGAATTCGTGCAAAGAAGTAAATCATGTAGTGGGATTTGTGCAAAGAAGTCAATCACGTATTGGGATTCATGCAAAAGAGAAGGCTTTTTCATATCAAATCCAATTGGAGATTAAAGTAAAGGTTCAATTGTATGTCAGTATATAGTTGCAAGATTCTGCTAGTATATAGTTTAAAGTATATACTTGTAACCACTTGTCCTTGATTAGTGAATTCTTCAGGAGTGATAACCTAAAATTCCCTCAGTGGGATTTTTTCCTTGTGAAGGTTTTCCCCATTCGTAATCAAATCATAGTGTCAAATTTAATTTCCGCTGCACTCTATTTTAGATTGTTGATTTGTTTGTGCCTCTATAATATTGCATGTAATTTTATCTAATTAATCAACTTGAATAATTGAATTAATTATTATCAGGGGTCAATTGATTCGACTTTGGATGTGTATTTGAAGATCTTTCCAAACTCCAAACACTAAAGAAGTTGAAATTCCAACAGTCGGATCAAAAGTTATGACCTTGAGAAGTGTACTAACGCGCTCCGCCCGGTTTTCGAGATATCTCAACCATTTTAACTTCGATTTTGACCCATGAATAGTAGTTGGAAAGAGAATTCAATAATATTTGCAATGATGCTGACCCCAATTCATTCTAATGGATGGATCAAAATTAGGGTTTTTGGTGCCTTTCGGAGTCAACCTCAAGTCAAACTTTGTCAAAGTTGACAAAAATCTCCAAGTAGCTCGTGTTTGATGTAGAAACATGAAAAATGTTGTTTTTGGGATAATTTTGACCAACTTGGACTTTTGGTTAACCCAAGGTTGACTAGGGGCATTTTGGTCAATTGGACCTAAAACAGCATTTTGAGTGCTCCGATGCCTAAACGGGTTGCGTCAAGTCAATCTAGGTGTTTCTGTGACCCCATGGAGAAAAGTTAATATTTGTAGAATTTTTGGAGTCCTGCACGCAAATTGAGGGTAGGCAAAATACGATATCTACACACGGTATGATCTATGCTGCCAGTAACTTGAATTGTAGGCCACCTACTGTGGGAATGTCCATTTGCAAGGAACATTTGGCTTTGTGTAAGGAAAAGATTCAAAAATGTTTCAATGCTATCCAAGATTTCTTCGCTTTATTTAGGTTGATGGTGGACAGACTTCCTCAATTTGATGTGGAATGTTGTTGGTGATGTCTTGGCAATTTAGAGTGCTCGGAATAAGTTTTATTTCAAGAAATTTCAAGCCCTCTTCAGATCCATTTTAGATGGAGCCCTTGGTTTCTTGGATGAGTATCAGTCATCTGAGGCTCATGGCTGCACACCGAAGCTCTTGATTTTGTTTGTGACTTTCGTCTTCTCAGGTTTTACTTGTACTATGTTTCCTCCATGTTTTTTTTTTTTTTTTGGTAGTTTCTACCTACTGCTATAGCCATTGTCTTTCCCCTATTTGGCTTTATGCAGAGTTTTTACTTTGTATACTTTCAGTTATCAATATAATTTATTTCTTTCACCTAAAACAAGATTTGGGTGAAAGTATAATTGTATATTTTTTTATTAACAAAAAAAAAAAAAAGAGGTTTTGAAATAACTATATAAAACCAACATTCTTTAATTAACTCTCCAAGGTGTGAGCAAAATAACATATAATTTAATAGACTAATCAAGAAAAGAGAGTGATACTCACTGTTGTATATCCATTGTTTCCAATATACGAGCCGATTTCCACTCTGATATGCAAAAGACATGCCAGCCAATACTTCCACAGGAGACCGCCCGTAGTAATCTGGAGCGATAGCCAACTCAGGGTAATGTTCGAGTAAATCCAAAGCCATATCTATTGAGTTGCAAACATAAGGAATTAATTGAAAGAGAATCATGCCTAGTGTTTCAAAGCATAGAAATGAATACGAAAATATGGTTGAATCTGAAGTTCTTACCAATAGCTTTGGAATTAATAGCCCGGGTAATAAACGAAGCACCGTTGATGCCATTTCTTGGTATTAGATCTTCTAGAGGAGTTTCAGGATAGAGATAGCGTGCCATTTCTATTCGGTTATTTGTAACAGCTAGCACGACTGGAATGAGGTCATCGCTTTCATTTCCAATGCTAAGTAAGGTCCGGCTCTTCCCAATTATACATTTTGCCATCTGGATGTTTCCAACAATAGCACAATAACCTAGAACAGTATAATCATTTTTATCTTTTATTTTTAATTCTTCTTCCGACATTTTGTTTACCAACGTCTCCACAATATTCATATGTCCTTCAAAGATAGCAATGTGTAGAGCCGTACTTCCAGTAATTGAAATTTTGGCAGTCGCTACCTCCGGATTGGAGCTAATGACCTGATTAGCAGCATCCCAATCACCTTTGTGGATATGTTTTTCGAGGGATACATACTGACTGAAGCGACCGTTCTCCATCCCTGCCGAGTTTATAGTACTTTTACTATAGTATTCAAAATATTTGGCGTATCTAATAGCAATTCCAAGATGATTATTCTATTAATTTAGATTTCAACATTGACTAAACGAATAATATTATTTCCATAGGGGTTGTGCCTGAATTCGGCCAGAATATATATATATATATATATATATATATATATATATATATACACACACACACACACACACATACACGCACACAGTGCGATTAAAGAAGATATAGTACCAATTAGAACATAAAAAGTGAGACAAGAACTTATCACTTTCTATATTTATTATTTTTATTTTTATTATGATTGGTTGAGTATAAAGTAAAACACAAAGAATAGGATAAAGAATTTGTAGCACATATCCATGAATTTGCATTAATGTTTATAATACTTTCTTTCTCCGATTTAATTTATGGGTACAAATAATGGGTGCCCTTGGAACTTTTGTTAATGGACAATGTTAGGAAAATTTTAGTACCACTTTTATAAAAATATAAAAAAGTTTATAAAAAATCCAATAATTTTTTCTTTTTCCATAAAAAGTTATTAAAAGTATTTTCTTTTTTGACTTTAAAAGTATTTTCTAAACCGATGCCTTTAGAGCATCCATTATTTTTCCCTTAATTTATTTAAAAGTACAAGCACACCATTCTCCTCTATGATTGTGTGTATTCACTTACCTTCTCGTGATGCAATTGCATCTTCTTTTTTTTCTTTTCTTTTCTACTTTTTTTTCCTTTTTTTTGGTGATTAAAGGAGTGAGAAACTAAGAGTGCAAGGACCTCATATTTCACTTCTCTTTGTTCTCCACACCATTAAAATTTTCTTTTAAAAAATCATTTTTATATTAAAATCAATAAATTTTATTTTAATCAGTAAAAAATTACTAAAAAACCAAAAATATAAACAAACATGATCACTAGATTTCCCCAAAGAACCTAAAACAATTATATCTAATACAAAACCAACTAGTTCATTCCAACTAGATTAGCTCGAAGCATTGGTATATATGAGGTCCATCAAGTTTCATTACTAAAATTTACAAATTCATGAGACCAACTTTAAAATCACATTTTTACTTTCCAATAACTACCTACCACATCAGTAGTTTGTAAAAAAGGTAAAATAATTTGTGACTTTAGCATTTTACTTTATTTTAACACTCATACTTGACAATAAACCCTACCTTTCATTTTTTACTTTACCTCTCATCCATTATACCACAAGTGGCCAAACGGCCCAAACCCAGCCAACAATACACCCAGTGACAACCACCACTGACTATGGCCAAACCAAGCCACGAAAACCTAAAGCCAAACCTACCAATAACAGCAGCAACCACCCTGTACAGCCACGATGTCCACCACAACCAAATCCAAAACTCTCAGATCAACCACCACGCATGCCATAGATGACCGCCGTCTCATCTACGGAGACAACCCACTGAGTTGGTGATTGGAGAGAGAGTGTGAAGGAAGTCTAAGTTTTTTAAAGGAGAGAGAGAGAGAGAGAGAGAGAGAGAGAGAGAGGTGAATAAAATAAGTGAAGAAAATAATTGAATGCCACTACAGTGGGAATTTGTTTTTAGATCTTAGAGCATCTCCAATAGGCTCTCTAAAGCTATCTTTGGAGAGCAAATACAAAATAAATAAATAAATAAAAAAAACCCTCCAATAGCCTCTCTAAACTCTAAATTTTTTTAGAGTTGCTATAGTAGATCTATTGAAGAAGAAAGCACTATAGCAATTACTATAGTAACTCCAAAAAATTTTCTTCCTTAAAATAATCCCCCGGTTGAATAAATTTTCTCTCTCTCTCTCTCTCTCTCTCTCTCTCTCTCTCTCTCTCTCTCTCTCTCTCTCTCTCTCTCTCTCTCTCTCAGAAAGCAAAGGGGAATTAGCCCTTTGTCAGAAGATTGGCGTAGCTCTCTCTCACAAAACGATTCACTCACATCTGAAGAGGCAAATAGCCAAAATTTGAATAGGGATAGAGCTTCAGATGTGAGGTCGTGTTTTATTGTTTTAGTGAACAGTAGGTGCCAAAATAGATAAAAATGATAACAAAAATACTATTTTAGTTCCTACATTTTGGGGTCACCGTCAATTTGGTCCCCACATTTTTGTAGCAGTTAATTCAATCCCCGCTATTTTCAAGTTTCAGTCAATTTAATCCTTACCAATAACTCCTTAACGGAAAATACTTACGTGGTAAATGAATGACAAGTTGGCACACTTGAAGCTTACATGGTGAGTAAAATAATACTAAATTTTTTTAATTAATATTAAAATAATTGCCACAAATTATCAGTAAGAACAAAGATTATTTCACCAGTAACACCCAATCTCCATTGGAGCAAGATAATATGCAAACCAGAAAATTTCACCCACTCTTCAAATTATGAGTATGACCTAGAGAAAATTCAAACACAAACTCATGTACCCACATATTTTGACCAACAAAGAGATAAAAAGCCATAAAAAGCCAAATGAAACTCAAAATTTTATAAGAAAATTTCGTCTTGGACAAAGCACAAAAAAGCAAAAACCACCCCTTTGTTCTAGTTTTAGTTAACCCAAGGACAAGAACAAAGAAAAAGGTTTCGAGACTCAAGTTTCATGTAGTGATTCATGGCTAAGAGAAGAAAGATAAAATTTTAAGTATCTAGAGCCTGTTTAGTTGGAAAGGTGAAAAAGTGGAAGGATGGAAATGGAGAAGAGATAGAAAAGTGGAAAACTCATTTATTTGGTTGAGAAGAAAAATGAGAGGATGAAAAATGATGTAGGTATAAATTGAATGATATGTCCTTATTTAAAATATAAAAAAAAAATGTGCTCAATTAAAAAAAAAACATCAACCAAAAAAAATGATTCCACCAAGTTTGTTAAAACAAAAATAATGCCCAATTAAAAAAATAAAAACCAAAGAAAAAAAAACCCTACCATACCCAGTTATAAAATTAAAAAAAGAAAAGAAAAAAAAGAATAAAAATAGCATACACATGCAATTGATCAAAAAAGGCATGCACACGGCCATTTAGCAAAAGTAAAATGAGAGGCAGCTAAAGACAAACAAATGAAGAAAACCGCAAAAATAGATAAAAGTAAGAGAAAGTTTGAAATGTTGCAAAGGAGAAAATTTTTGGGTCCTACCAAAATGTTACCTCCCCAATTTGGGAAGAAAATAGAGAGGGGAAGAGTAGTTATAGTCAAATGACTAAACTTCCCTTCATCTCATGTTTTGGTTGTTTCCTTTTTTTCTTTTTATGGACGTGATATACTGCTTCACTTCTTTCTTTTTCATTTTTTTGTCATTTTTTTTGGTGTTTGGTTCCTTTTAGGGTGTTTCACTCTTCTTCAACTATAAGGTATATAAAAAAAAAAAAAAAATTTTAAAAAACTTTTTTTTATTGAACGTTATTTTTCTTTTTTAATAAACTTAGGTGATTGTATTTTTTTTAATTGGGCATCATTTTTTAATAAGGGCATATGAGTAAATTTATACAGATTTTATTTTTTGTCTTCTCATTTTTCTTCTCAATAAAAAAAAAAAAAAATTCTTTATCCCTCCACATTTCCACCCGCTAACGAAACACAAATAAAGAAAATTAAAATCTCTTCTATCATTTCACTTTTCTATCCTCTTATTTTTTCACACCCCAACCATTTTTTTTTTTTTTTGTGGTTAAAATCAGTTTGGTCCACTCTCATTTTTTTCATCTACCAACCAAATGGACCAAGTGTTTGTTTAGAAAGAAATTGATTTTTGTTTTCCATTCAGATGCTGTGACAATTTTTTTAATGTTAATTGAATTTTTTTTTTTTATTGCCACATAAATTTCAAATGTGCCAATTTGTCATTTGTTTGTCACGTCAAAAATAAGCTTTCAGTAGAGACTAAATTAATTACAAGTTGAAAATAGCAAAGGCCAAATTAATTATTAATAAAATGTAGTGACAAAACTGACTATAACCCCAGAATGTATGAACTAAAATGATAATTTTACAAAAAAAATAAATACGGAACCCAGGATAGAAATGCTCTGATTTGAACCAGCAACACTTGGATAATCATCTCTTTACGAAACTCTCCTTATCGATCAAGAAAGTAGGGAGCTGGTTATATATTAAAGAAATCAAACTCATAATTTACAATTATATAGAATTTAGACATACACAGACCTTCCTTATCATCCATATCTCACAGGTATCTCATTCATCTAGCACCCCCCTAAATTCTTAATAACCCAATAATCAGAACTGTCATCACTGCTCGTACCATACCCATTTCTCTCCCTCCCTCTCTCTCTCTCTCTCTGAGCGCGCCCTTGTTAAAGTTGAAAAGAGAAAATAAGAAAAGAAGCTGAAGAAAACTGCAGCGTTTTGTGAAGAAATAATAGAAGAACCCAAAGATGGAAACGGTGTCATTAGGATTAAAGAAAAGAAACAAAGAAACAAAGAAACGATGTCGTATCATTGAACAAGAACAAACGAAAATTCACAAAGCGATGTCGTATAGTTAGCACACGCGTCATAATCTTATTAGTTTCTTTTGTAACCGTTGCGTTAGTTAGATTTGTTATTTCTGTTTTCTTTTTCCCGCTCTTTTTCTGGGCTCGTGTACATGCTCTGTTATGTAGTATAAATAGCAGAGGAGCTTTGTATTTTATTTTTATGTTCTCCATTTCTTTTCTTCAATAATAAGAATCTTATTAAGAGAGAGTTTCTTTCTTGGTTTCATTCAGAAAGTTTATTTCTTTACAACCCTATCAACGACCAAAATGGGCAAAGACTCACCGAAACCACCACCACAACCACACCGAATATAGCGAAGAAACAACGGCAACCACTCCAGTGTTATTATTTTAGCTATTATTTTATCATAGATTTGTAAACTTTAAGCTATTATTTTAGAATGTTAGAGCATGTGTATTTTCAGGAGAGAGATAGCTACCTGAGTCTGGGTGAGCACTAGACTTGCTCTTCTCTGCAAAGGTATCCCAAGCGTCTTTAGCCTTACTAATTTTCTCTACCAAATAAAATCCATCCGACCCAAAGGATTCCCTGATAAAATATAAAGCCAAAGCATTCTTCTTGCTCCAAGCAGGTGTAGTTGGTTCGGGGGTTGTTTCAACAATGTTCCAAAGATCATGTTTCATTAAAAATGTTTTCGTCCGATTGCTCCAATCCACATAACTTTCTTCCTCCTCCTCTGGAATTGAAACACCAGCAACAATTTAATATATAATTCTCACATATAAAATTGTGACTCAGTGAAGATTCTATTAAACTCTTTTAGATATCCCAAATACTGTAGTGGGGTATTAGGTATATTACATTTCAACCATTCTTGCTTTACGTGTTTTCCTGATCTTAGCTTCTCCTCATACTTCCAATGTACACACTCTGCATTCCAGACAATTGTTTACAAAGAGTGGACATCATGCATGCACATTTTTTGAAAGGGGAAGCAGTGACTTTTTCTAAGACTTTTTGTTATGACACTCACCTCCCCTAAATTTGGAATAAGATAGTCACTTCCTTTAAAATAATAAACTATTTACACATGTCCTCCTCTGAATGATTAAAAATACATTAAAATTCTTTGGGGAATTTTCTTTTTCAAATTTCCTATTAGAGGAGTGTGAATTGCAATTTAAGTGAAGGGTAAAATACAAAATTTAAGTTTTTTAGAGCCTATTTTTGGTTATTTAGAAGAGGTTAGTGTAAATAGTTTGTATTTTAATTCCAAATTAGTGGGGAAAACATTGGAATTTACTCATTTTCAAAGTGATGTCCTGTGTGTATAGAGTGTGAATATTGGGAGTATGAGACAATAATTTTCCATTTGATAATGAAAATATATTATGATTTAATTTAATAGCAAGAGATTAAAATCCTAAAACAAAAATAGCAGCGAGCAACTTTATGGCATTTTCCTCACCTAATTATATTTAACCTGTAACTTGGAAGATCTAAATGAAAGAAAAATTACAAGATGGATAGAAGGAAAGCTCACTAACACTTTACCAGTACCAGCCACCCAAACAAGAAAATAACTAGTAGCAGCCAATAAAAAAAGTAAAATTCCAATAATTGATAGCAGATCTGGGAGAACAAAATAAAGTTGGACACATGAGGGGAAATTTTAACTAATGGAGAAAACAGAACATAATTACATTTTTTTTGGATAAAGTAAAAAAAATGAAATTTACTGGAACTTTGATCAAATCTGATGAAGAAGTTTGTAGCAAATGATTCTATTATATACGACCTGCAGTTTAGACATCTAAATAGAGAAACCTACAGGTAGCTTAGTTATGTATTTATCCCACCACAGTGACAGTACACGTGTTATGTTGTCATTGGTACCTAGAGTTGGTGGACCTTTCTATTATGTTAGTTATAAGCTATTAATTAGTCAAAGTTTCAGTTTTTCTGATTTTTCCAGTTTTGTCTCTGCTTCTTGTATATATAAGTAGATATTGAGTTATTCATTCAATGAGAAATCAGAGAAGATTATGACATTCTTGATCTCCAATCACAAATTCAGACCCTAACATTTCAGTGTCGTGTCAATTTAGTCTATGCTGTTATTTATTGGATGAAAATTGCTGACATAACTAACGGCTAAAATAAAAAATTAGTTTATTGCCACAGACATCAGCAATTTCCATGTAAGAGATAACAACATACACTAAATTGACACAATACTGAAAGGTTAAGAACCAAATTAAAATATAATGTAAAGGATAGAGACCAAATGCATAATTTACCCTAAATTTAAATACTAGCCTTCCTAGATTCTTATTAAAAATATGAAATGCATTTAAATAGTTGACTAATGTATTGTTTATTGCCTCTGATTACTCTTATGTCATATATAACTCATTAAATTAAAGTATATTTAATGCATACTATATATAATTTAATTATTTTTTATTTTTATCAAATTGACTTGTATATTTTTAGACATATCAAGACCTATTTATTTATTTTTTGGAAAAAATGTAAAGACTTAATGTAAATATTTTTGTTTAAGTATGAAAATATCATATGTTAAAATAAAAATTATAAACATCCTTCATGTGTGTGTGTGTCTATATATATATATCTAGGTTGGTCACCCTTGAAAATTTTTTTGGTACCGCCACTACTTCAGTGGTAGCTTCTTCAATGTTTGCTAAAACACGTTCTCCAACCAGGCTTCAACTAGAGAATATGCTTGAAACCCTTAATATTTGCTCAGTGGAGGATAATCCCGGCACTATTCTTGTGACTTAACTTTTTATGGACGATACAATTACAACACCTGAAAGTAGATCTTTTCTAATGGTAGTGACTGCCAAAAATAAGATTTATTATGTTGATGGAACAATATTGCAACCCTTGGATTCCTTAAGCCCAATGTTTAATGCATGGAGAGACTATAACACCATGCTGCTATCATGGATCTTCAATTCCTTCTAGAAGGAAATTACGTTTCACAAGACATGAATTGAATAAACTTGAAAGTAAAGAATTGAATTAAACGAAAGTGGAGTTTAAAAGCTAAACTGAATTGAATTTGAGACAAAATTACAAGCCGTAATTTGTAATTTAACCCAAAACTTATTAGATAATTAAGTAGTATGAGATTTGACCACAAAAGAGCCTAACTTTATTTTTTGAAAGAAAAAATAGAGCCTAACTTTATGATTATAGCATAAAAGCATATTATAAGACCACGAATTATAATTTATTTTAACTTTATGATAATAGTTTTTTGAATGCTTCAATCATGGATTTGGCACCCATCACATGTCCTCCGGCATAAGGCCATTCCCGCTGTTCAAATGTTGCCTTTGCTTCTGTTAATACTGCTGGTGTATTATTAAGGTTGTAATGGCGGTGGCAAACAGAAGAGACAGAGGGGAGGAGGAAAAGCATGACGATTCTGTATTTCATTTCATTTATTTCTTTAAAGTTTTTTTATTTTTATTTTTTGGGTAAGTTTATTATCATATCTTCTAGACCTTAGGCCTATTTGAGATATAAAACGTTTGAGCACGTGCAGTAGAGAGAGAGACATACCAAAATAATCACTTTTGGGGATGCTACATATTGATTCCAAAGTTTCCCAAGCAATTTTGGCGGAAGTAATTAGACTAATCACATGACATATCCGTTGCGGGCATGAAATTTGGATCACGTGTAAAGCCATGGCATTCTTCTTGCTCCAAGCCTTGGAAACGGCTTCATCATCTTCTTGTTTAGGATATTCGTCGGTTGCTTCAACAATGTCCCAAAGATCTTGAGCAATCAAATAGGTCCTCACTTGGACACTCCAAACCAAATAATTGTTTACATTAAGAACTTCACTTACAGCTGCACTTGAGGCTGTCCTCGTTTCCATCTTTATATAATCTGTCAATACACCTACATGGTGTTAGGATCGGAGTAAACGTTGGCAATTAAATCCAGTTAGAATATAATCCAATCAGGTATAGGTCTAGAATTAGGGTGACAAAATTTGTTGTCTGTTTCTTTTAAACATTTATGTCTTTTATGGGTCTGATCCATTCAAGATGTTATCACTTATGTCATAACTTTAGTCTAAAAGGTTCCAAAATTAATGTGTACACATTAAAATTCAATATATATGTGTGTGAAAATTCTACCATTTTATAAGAAAAATGAAAATTAAATCGCTCATAAACGTAACTAAATATATATACTTTGAGGATAGAATATAACATATTGGATAAATAGAAAATAAATAAATAATTGGAAAAAAAATTAAATAAAAAAACTACTCAATATTAGTAATAAATCTAAAATTAAAAATATTTATATTTCAGAATTGCATATCAAATAATTTTTAATTTGGCACACTGTCTAACGAACTCATCCTCTCTCATCCCCCCCCCCCCCCCAAAAAAAAAAAAAAAAAAAAACTACTTGCATGCTACTAAGTAAATAATAAAAAAAACTAAAATTAATCATTTGGTAGACCTTTTTTTATGAAAAAAAAAAATTCTATAAGAAAGAAATGACCCGATTAATGGCTAACCTTATGACATATGTTAATATACCATTATATTGGTGTAATTAATTTGATTATATGAATCAAATATTCTAAGTATCTAACATTATACTACAATCTAATATCACACGAGCCAAACACCCTCTTAGATCAATGACTTTTTATTACTTCTAACAAAGTTGAAGTATATTATTGATTTTGATGGAGTATGCGTTTCAAAGAGACAACATTATTTTCGTATTCACTATCAAAAGATCCAAGATTAGTAATAGTTCTCAAAAAATTGTTTTGGCATGGGATTGGGATTCACACCTAAAATTCACAGGATAGCTCTATCATAAAATTCTTTGATAACTCTACTGTAAAGTACGGAAAATCTTAACCATTTATTAATAATAAGTGGTTTAAATTTCACTACATTATCAAAAAAATTAAATAAATTACAAAAGAATAATTTAAAATTTACTCTATACTTTTAATAATTTTAACCATGCACTGCATAAACAACCTACGAGGCTTATAACAAAAAAAACTACATGTGTCATATCCATTTTTCGAAAGAGCTCAGCACTCCAGTAGCTTGATTGGGGTTTTTTTCAAAAATATTGGTGAAAATGAGATTAACAATTTTTTAGTAGTCCTAACTACTTTAGTCGGAACCATAAAAATAGTGGATTTCAGCTCCTTTCTTCTTTCTCTCGGCCTATATATTCATAGATTCTTCAGAAAGCCTCATCACGACTAGCGTCTGATCCGTGTGTACAAAACAGAGGGCGAAAAATAACTTTCTATTGAAAACAAATGATGACATTAAAAATAAAAAATAAAAAAGAAATTCACCACACTGCCATGCAAACGAAGAATATGATCCAAAGATAATGTAATCACTTACAAAAGTTAAGGGTTCTGTCTTCCAAAACTTCTGCCCGTAAGTGCCACTGTGCGGTAGCTCACACTTGATGAAATGATTAGACACCCATTTGCTTATGTATAAGAACCACTCGCTTTTGAAATTACAGCAACTTGCTCTCTATTATTTATTTTTTTATTTTGAATTCCAGCAACTTGCTTATTTAATAGAACCTTGAGAGATTTCATGTATTGACGATAATGATCAATTACCAAGGTTTTAAGTTGACGAAGACTTGAGCGAATAAAGGAATACTGTCGCTAGACATCCAATTAACTAACTTCATTTCCCATTCAACCTCACGCGATATAGATTTAATTATTTGTTTATGTGCGTAACAGAAGCATCTAAACGACAAACTTAAAAGTTGACCAACTAAAGAAAGGGCTTCACAACATCTAACGGTCTTAGGTATCTGTCCAAAGTTGCGTACTTGACTGAATGGTGAGAAAGCATGTTAAAGATCTCGGCAAAAGTAAACAAATCATGGAAATGAAATTGATATTTGATCTTAGGTATTGGTTATATAGACATAGAAAAAGACAAACATATGTAGATCATGTTTAACAGGAAAAATAAAATAACCCATGTAAATTAATGTTTGTGTACATCTGGAAAATTCACTAATTTGTAGCCTTTGTTTGCAATAAGCAGCAATATCTTTTCTTTTCTTGTACCGTTTCCTATATTTTTATTCGCTATGGATGTCTGAAAATAAAAGCAAGACTAAGACACTGATATACCTTATAGATTTAATATTTTAGGAGTTTAAATTGAAATTTGATAATATTTATCTCAAGAGTGTAACTATAGATTTCTTATTTTAGAAGTGACATCAATTCATTTCTCCTCATGACATTAATTCACATCTTGTTAAAATTTCAGATAACATTCTGACTTTTCTTCAGGAGAAGCAAAAAATGCAAATAATTTATTAAACATTTCTCCTCATTACAGTAACTTGCTTCTTTTTCTTTTTCTGTTTTTTCTCAGCAACTTGCTTATTTAATAGAACCTTGAGAAATGTTCTGTATTGATGATAATAATCAAATACCAAATTTTTAAGTTGACGAAGACTTGAGCTAATAAAGCAATATTACTGTGGCAACGAAATTAAGAATCAAAACGCCAGCTTATATATTTTGTTGGGTAGCTAGACAAGTAGACATCCAATAAACTAACTTCATTTCAGCCTCGCGTGATATAGATTTAATTATTTGTTTAAGGATCTAAACGACAAACTTCAAGTTGACCAGTGTAACGTCCCTATCGGTCAGAAAAAAAAAAAAAAAAAAAAAAAAAAAAGAAAGAAGTCAAACTTTTTTGGGTTCCCACGTGCCCCACCTAACCCTACACCCCACCACTCAATTTTTCTCTTATCTCTTACTCTCTTGGCCGGCTCACTCTATTCTTTCCTTTCATTTTTTTTTTGTTTTCTCTCGTACACTCCTCTCTACTCTTGTACTCTCTCACCGGTACTACTACACCACCATCACCACCATTTTCACCATCACTTTTCGGCAAGATCACCGGAAAAATTCTTAGGAACCCATAAGCATCTTCATTATTTTATTTAAGGTAAAAATTTTTAATCTTTTGGTGGATTTTACACTTTTGCTTGAGGATATTTTTATCTAAGTTTTGATAATGATAACCATGTGATTTATGTGCATTGAAAGTGATATTTATGTGTTTTTATGTATGAGTTTTGTATTGGTGGAATTTTTGATGAGTGGGTATATATATATTTTGTGCTAAAATGGTCATTCAAGGTTTATGTATGATGGAAAAATTTAGGAATTTTAAGATATAATGTATGATGGTGGGTAAATTTAATTTTTCCATTGTCATTGGGTTTATTTGTAGTTAGTGAAATTCTAAATTTCTTGACTTGGAGGATATGTTGCTTTTTGCTTTCATGGGTCTTTTAATGATGTAATATAAATCTTATGAAAACTAGTCATAATATTGGAGATATTATGAAATGGGTTAACTTTATAAATTGGAGTTGATACCTTGTGAATAAATTTGTTGAGAAACTTTGGGAATGGTATATTATTATTGATGAGGTTAAATAGTAGGCTTGCCTAATTAAGTGTTTATTTGGCAAATCCTAAATTTTGGTTAGATACAATTTCAAGTTTTAGACTTATTGTAATAGGTTTACTTGATATTGTTTAGGTTCTAGCTAATCTCCTTGGAGCTTGGAGAGTTAGGCTTTTGTGATTGCGAGGTAAGTAGCTTCTTAATGGGATATTTTTGGAAAATTTTCATATTTCACAAACGATGTTTTTGAGTCAAACGCATTTTGGAAAATTATATATGAATATATGTTTTCTTAAAATTGTCGTGTTGTGACCCTATCACATATTATTATATATAAAAATGCATCATATTTGGTATTGCATTTGGGGAAATGTATGAATTGTTGATATGAAAAAATGAGCATCTTTTATTTAATCTTTGATAAGGAAATTATGAATTCTATGGTATAATAGAAAATTTAAAGATTTTTAAGTTTTTTTTTTTTTTTTTTTTTTTTTTTTTTTTTTTCTGAAACTACTTGGATATAAACTATGTGTTTTAAAGTAATGTAACTTGTGAGCATCATGTAGTTTTAACACCATGCCATGTGTGATTTCCCGGTAATCACCCGATTTGGTTTTCGTAGTCTTTGTGACAACGGAATCAAATCTAGGTCAGTACCATTTTATTTTGGATGACGTGTTCTTCCCTGCTATCCATGGGGGGAAGAGGTTCCTTAATTGTGTGTGTGTGAGGCTGCTGTCCATGGGGCCAAAAGACCACATGCAAAAGAAGTCCTATTTGACGCGCTCTCTCTGCTGCCCATGGGGGAAGAGAAAAACCTTGAGAGTATGGGTGAGGCTGCTGTCCGTGGGGCCAAAAGTCTGCATACTAGAGAGGACAATATCATGCCAATTGTGAATGGGTGGATCCCCTGACCGGTCTATGTGGTAGTGTGGTATATTATTGTGATAATTTATCTTATGTTAGATATTATGGTTTTGGAAATTATATTGTTGATGCTCACAGATTAAAGTATATTGTTTCAAGGCAGTTACTTAGAGAAATTTTGTATTTCATTATTTAATCATTCTTGTTATATTATCATTATTGAAGATGAAACTTGCATTTCTCCCACCCCCATTAATTATGCTACTTATTGAGCCCTGTCTCATCCCATTATTTTTATAAACTTTTCAGAGTAGGCAACAATATTTTGAGACAACTTTTGGTGGCTAATAGTAGTTAGACTAACTACGGATGGAGGCTGAACTTTTGTAATGGAGTTATTTGATGATGTACATTTTAGAATAGGCTTGACTCATTCTTTTGTATATTATAGTGGTTGTGACTATATTTCCCACTGATGGGACAAGCTGTTGATAAGTAATTATTATTCAGACCTCTATTCTTTTGTGGCCAGTGGTCTTTGTAATTAATGCTTAGAGCTCTGACCTACTTTGAGAGTATATTCAATGGAATTATTAAGATAATTCTTGATGTTGATACTTGATAGGATTTATGTGGATTGAATTATCAAAAAGTAAAAATTTACAGGCACTTGAGATGTCTTTCTCACGCTTTGAACCCTTTGGGGTTTGGGGCGTGACAACCAGAGTAATTTAGAAAGGCATTCACAATGTAGTAGGTTAGAGATCTGTCCAAAGTTGTGTCCTTGGCTGCATGGCAAGTGAGAAAGCATGTTAGAGATCTCAGCAAAAGTAAATAAACCATGAAAATGAAAGTCGGTCCTCATGGGGAATAAAAATATAGGATGATGTTTTGATGGTTACGTTGCTGGTCACATCCGGAATAACAACCGGTAATAATTTCTTTTGATAATTCAGCAAATAGTTGGAGTATAGAGATTTAAATTCAGAATGTCTCTATTGTAAAAACTTGATTTCTCCTACCCATTTTCTTAAAAAATTAGAGAAGAATGAAATAAATTTAGTAAGTAGAAGAATATATATATATATATATATATATATATATATATATATATATATTTATATTATTTATCATTTGATCCATAAACTCATCTTTTATGCATTATTTTAAACTACAAAAACTTGAATTTTAACAATTGATTGATGACATAGCTATTAATCTTTAATCACCTTAACATTTTGCAAGCATAGAGGAAGAGAGCAATTTTCTTAACATTTCTGACATGCCTCTTTGCAATGAGCTAAAGCTTCTTACCATACAATTTCCTTCCCAAGTACAATCTGTTACAACAAGTATTAACTAACTAATTTATCCTAACTGTCAAGCTCAATTCAATGCCAGTTCAGCAGCCAACGCTAACCACTGAAACAAACTACCAGCACTTGTCAATTCAGGAGAACAGCTACTATCAGCGCACTAGTCCTGTTTAGAAATCAAGAGAACCTATTTCACGGTTAAAATTTATTTTATAAATTTGACAGTGTACTGAATATCATATTATTTAAAATTTTAAATGAACTAACATTGGATAAATTTTAAATTTGTAACACTTAATCTAAAACATTAAATTAATCAATTTCAAAATAAAGATTACATTTGGCGTTTATTTGATTTTTTGTGTGATTTACATAGAATTTTTTAAGATCATTGACTTTATAAAAAACCGTGTCCATTCATTGTGGTTCTTACAGCATGCCAGAATGGTGTATCTTCAATCATGCGGTGGAGGATGCTCTTTGTAAGTGACCTTCTCAAGGGTAAGGTAAGTGTATGCATGGCAAGTATGGCACCAGATCAAGTATGGCAATAGAAATTACAACACTCAAATTATACCTAAAACTTGACTTCACAATAAATTAGTAAAATACAATAATATCTTTAGGAATAAATACAACCTCACCACAAAATCAGGTAGCAAGATCTTTCACTCTGAATACTTCAACTCTCTGCGATTGTAGCACCTAAATAATCATCCTAGAGAAAACCCTCAATTTATTTTCTTTGTGTGTCTTGAGCAAAAGAAAAATCACCTTTTCTTTTTTTCCCTCAATGCCGCACAAAACACTATTCTTTTTCCTTCAGTTGGCTTCAAAACTGTATTTCACTCTTCAGTCTCTCTAAATCTCTCTCTATCTTGAAACTACACGCACCAAGCTTTTTATGAGAGGTTTTTATAGGATTCCACGTGGGCTGGACTTCTAGCTGCCGTGCACCTCAACATCTTCAAACCTCCTCTTCTAAAAATCTATATGTAGTCTTCTCTTGGGGGTTATTTGAGTAAAAAAACAACTAATAAGTCTGAGGGTGGGTAGGATTTTTAACGTAAAGTATATATAAAACTAGCCCCAATGTAAAAATTATTAAGTTTTCCCCTTATTATTATTTGCTTTGGAACATAGTATCACAGTATATGATATATCTTGTTCAATTTTGAAGTTTTTTTTTTAAAAAAAAAATACCAAAAGTTTTCCTGAATTGAAAAGAATTAAAATCTGGTTATATTGTTTCAAGTTTGTCAAGTTATATGACATGCCAAATAGCATAGAAAATATATCCAAGCAATAAAATGTTTGTATAGCCAGAATCCACCTACCTAGTGAACATCGGCTGTGGACTTAATTAGCATAAGGCTGCACAATACACACATACAATCCATTAATCCACCCCAATCAAACCCCACACAATCTAAAATATCACAATCTCCCGCACTAAAATCTCAAACATTCTTGTTAGGACTTATGTTGTGCTGTAGTGCACTTGAGCTATACGACTTCACCAAGTTAACTTTAATACCATTTTTCACAATCCAAAGAAAAATGCTAATCACATATACGCCACATACCGAAAATGCTAACTCTAATACCATTGGTCACATCATGCATTTTATGATGTTGAGGGAAGTAGTGTTGAAAGTATGGCACCAGATCATGATGGCGGAATCTCCAAGTTCATGTAGGAGAATGATAAATTAGGTAAGGAATTATCAACAACAGATCTGAGAAAACCTTACGTGCTGCATTTGAAGGCTTTGGTGAGCTTGTTGAAGGTACGTTTCCTTTTTCATGCTCATAAATGACATGTTTCATTAGTAAGGGTATACCCGTGCTGATGCACTGCTTCCTCAACAGTTAAAATTATAACGGACAAAATTTCCAAAAGGTCCAAAGGTTATGCATTTATAGAGTGCACTACAGAGGAGGCTGCCAGTGCAGCACTCAAAGAGATGAATGGCAAGGTAAGTTTTCTTCCATTACGAATCTTCCTTGTATTTTTCTTGTGCTTAATGTTCAAGCGCGGGTTTGTTTTCTTTAAGCTTTGGTTCATAATTGTAGATAAAACAAATATAACACTCTTGAGTAAGAGAAAGGGTAATCTCTCTATTTTGTTCCTGGTTCTTGCAGATTGTTAATGGCTGGATGATAGTTGTTGATGTTGCCAAGACTAATCCACCAAGATACAGCAGGGGTCGCCACAGATAGGAATTTTGACAAGAGAACGATTACTGATCCACTGTCTTCAAGGTCAAGCAAGATATTCAGGCTACTGCTCTCAAGGTGTTGGACTATTCTCATACTGCCACCTATTATATTAAAAAAACCACTGTCTTGTCGTCTGAAATTCTTTTATGTCGCATGCTCTTAGAAGGGGAAAATGAAATGCTCTTTACTCGGAGACGAGGAATACACCAGTCTTGAATTTTACTAAAGCATTGAAGTAAATGTTTTTTTAATCCTACGACATTGGAGTTTGGAGGGATGACATTTCACCCCAAAATTGAAGGGAAAAAATATTTCAAAACATACATAATTAAAAATAGGGGTAATTTTACTCCCTTTCCTTAAGTTTGGGGAGATGACACTCTACCCAAATTTGAAAAGAAAAAACACTTCCTTTTTTTACATCCATTTGATAAATTTTTGTTAAATTAATATTAAAAATGTTATATACTAACTCACCCATTGCTTAAGGCCATGTTTCCAAAGTTATCCTTTATTTAAAAATTAAATTCTTTGTTTTAGAATTTAAATTAAAGTACATTTTAAAATTTTAAGTATGATTTTTTTTCAACGGGTTATGGAGAGATTTGTCGTTGTAGGTGTTTTGGTGCTTAATAAATATTGCATTATTATTTTAAATTTACCATTTATGTTTTTACTAACCATGATTAAAATTTTGTAAAGAGTTTCTTAAGAAAATTTAAAATATTTTATTACTAATAAAAATAAAAGGGGTGTTAATTTCTTCAAATCTGAAGGAGAGTGTAATTACAAAAAATAATTCTATCAATATTTGAATTTATTGGACTTTATATATATATATATATATATATATATATATATATATATATATATATATAATATTTTCCTAATCATGCATATTTAAATATTCTATGGGGAACAAAGTTTCTCTCTAAATTAATTTGGAGAGAAACTCTTCAAACTTCTCATATCTTTTCTTTTTTTGTGAATTTTGAAAATTTAACCATTTAATTTCATGTCTCTTATGTTATTAACATGCATATCAAATTTTGTTTAAATTAGATGTTAATTATTATTCGATCAATAAACTTATTTGTTACACATAATTTGCGATCACAAAAATTTAAAATTTTAACATTTGTTATAACATAGCAACTGATCTATAATCTTCAAAATTTAAAGTTTGTTACAGAAATTTTGCAAGCGTGAAAAATATAATAAAAAAATTCAATCCAACAATTAAATTTTCAAAATTTACACTCAATATAAAGATGAATGATAAATTTGAAGAGTTTCTCTCCATGCTAGTTTGGAGAGAAATTTTGTTCTTTTGTGGAGGGTTGAGGTCAGCTCCATGGTCCTTTAATACATAAATATATGATTAATTTAAGAGAAGTGCTACGTTCGCAACATTTTCACCATATTTTAATAACAAATTATAGATGGTTAGTTATTATTGGTTTAAATTTGAACCTAATATTGAGATTACTTTTTTTCTCCAACAATAACAACCAATAACAACCTGTTACCTAGAATTTGTTAAAATATTTTAAAAGCATTATTAAAATGGATTAAGAATCTATTGGGCAGCTGAATAGTTGTATTAATAATACTATGCACAGGTTATCAAAAAAATAATAATAATATCATTCACATCACAGGTTCCCTCTTTTTTCCTTTTTAGGCGGTATGTTTTAAAGTTTGTTTAATTTTAGTATTTTATACTTAGTTCTTGGCGCACCTTTCAATTGGTTTAGGTCTAATATTTCACTTTGTTGCTGGCCAACCTCTGCCGCCAGCTTTAGATCCATTAGAGGATGAGTAAAGTCCATTTGAGTTAACTTAAATGTTATTTTCCTTGTTTTGGTTTTTAATTTAACAACTAATGTTCTTTTGCGATTCAAAAAAAAATTATGAATGGTAGAAGATGAATGGTCTGGTTTTGTCTTTTGATCAAATGAAATGTGTGGCCTTTATTGCTTTTTATGGGAGAAACGTGTGAGTGTGACAATCAAAATGTGGTCCTTGAAATTAGATAGGTTTTTTTTTTTTTTTTAATTTTTAAGAGAGGAGTAGGTATAAGTTAGTAAATAATAATAATAATAATCTTAAAAAATAAGAACTAAGCAACAATTAATGATTTTTTTATTAAAAATTTAATGAATAAATTCATTTCAAATTACATAGATTTGATAAATAAAAACTATGATCATTAAAAAAAAACCATTGAAAAATATGATTGTTGAAAATTTTAAAAACATTGAGTAAAGGAAGAATAAAGAAATATTAAAAAAAAGAATAAAAGAAGATTAAAGGATGAATGAAGAAATAATATTTTAATGTAATACAGAAAAAATAAAGAGTCTGTTGGAAAGTGAATTTGAAAAAGTAAGTAGTTAAAAGGTAAAAGTTACTGTTCACTCTTCAAACAGTATAAATATTTGGAAAAACTATTGGAGATTTTCTTAGAATTGATTGGGTGTGGTTGTGTTTATTCTTAAATATGTGATAAGATGATATGGCATATTGAGGTTGGATAGAAAAAACATGAATTTTACATCACATCCTCACAGAATTTAATCTCTTATGTTTTCCCTTGTTTTGGTTTTAAATTCAACAAGTACTATTCTTTCCATATATAATTAAAAAAAGAGTACAAATTTGGTAAAGATGGGATCTAAAACATATGTTTTACATCATCCAATAAGATATTGTCACTTTAACACTTAAAATTCAATACATCTTATCACACCTAATAACATCTCAATAAACTCCAAATTTGGTTGGATTCATATGTGGGTATTAGAATTGATTGGGTGTAGTTGTGATTATTCTTAAATATGTAATAAGATAATGTGACATGTTGGGATTAGAGGGGTAAAAAATGGGGTTCACACCTCATCCTTATAAAATTTAATCTCTTCAAAAAATCTCAGGTAAATGACAAAATTGGTTCCTATCCTTTACACCATAAAATTGGTTCCTATCCTTTACACCATATTTCAATTTAGTCTTTAACGGTTTAAATGTGTCATTTTAGTCTCTAACCTTTCAGGATTGTGTCATTATAGTCCCAGCTATTAAGTGATGGATGGAAAAAGCTTACATGACTAACATACATATTTAAAACATTAATTTTTTTTTCCAACTACACTGCCACTTATTCTTTAATTAAAAATAAAAAAATTCAACCAACTAAATCACAAAAATGCACCTAAGACTAAGAATTGGGATTTGAATTCCTAGTCCCAACTGTGAGAAAAAACAAAGAGGGGGAGTGTAGGAAAATGATTTAAGATCTTGAGATGCCCAGCCAATGGCAATAGCTACCCACCCATCCAACAGTGAGGCGACCCACCCATCCAACGACAAACGACCAAGCTCAAACATCCATTAATCATTGAGTTTCTGGGTTTTGATGATTTTTTTTGTTTCTTTGGTTTAGTTTGGGATTTTTATTTTTTATTTGATTTAGTATTCCATTGCCTGCTAAGCCAAGGAAACATTGGAGATGAAAGGTATTTTCTTTTGTTTTGGTAGTGTGGTTTTGAAGGCAATTTTGGGCTGGTGTTTAATTTTATGTTCTTTATTTTTGTTGTTTATTCCGACCCCTCTCAAACAAAGGATGTAAACTGGGATCCAAAGAATTGAACATCCTAGCATTATTAGCAATGTCTAAATCTCTGTTGCCATATTCATCGTCGACCATCTTTGCCAAAGCACATAACTTGTATGAAATGGAATGGTATTTGGGTTGAAGTTATGATTCTAAATGTCTCATCTAAAGAGACTGTGAAAATGAATAGAAATACATAATAAATTTTAAAAAGAGAGAAAGAAGAGTTTTTGATACATGTTTATACATACCCACCTAGAGGAGTACTTTGAGTGAAAAATTCAAAAGCAGTCTCAACTTCCATAGCCAAATCATTCTTCAAGAAAAACAAAAATCAATCGCAATAATTTCATTGAATTTCTAGGGAGCCAACATGAAGTTAGTAAGGATAGGAGAGAGAGACTTGGTGGCGCTAGAAAAGAGATCATGAGGATGAGGGAGAGGAGGGATTTTTTTTCAAAATAACATCAATTTCCAAACAATTTTTTTAGTTAGCATCATTTACAAATTATTTAGGAAACTAACATCTCGAGTTTGTAAAATAAGAGTTCATTGTAGTAACTCGAGTATCGAAAACTCGATTTCAATGAAAATTTAGGTCAAACTCAAGTTCCACAAAAGACAAACCTAGCAAGCTTAAGAAAGTATAATCAAACCAAAAACCCAATCACAAACCCAAGCTGCGTTGACACTTGCCGCCGCTCCAATGGAGGAGAAGAACATGCTAGAGTTTTGGAGAAGAAGAAGAGCTGGAGGAAACGATCCAATCCGATCAGTTCTAGGGTTTTTTATTGGGTTTTGTTCTTGGGGCTTGGAAGGATCAGTTTTTGTTTTGGGTTTTATTCTTGGGGCTTTGGAAGTTTGAGAAAGGAGAGTGCAAGAAGAAGAACACGCTGGATGTTTGAGAAAAGAGAAGAGCAGTGGGATGGTAGGAGCAGAAAGATGGAGAAAGAAAAAAAAATGAAGGAAGAAGGAAAGCAAAGCATAGGAAAAAATTGCAACTAGGCGGAAAAACAAAGAAATCGAGTCTCTTAGAATCGTGTTCTAAGAGCAAAATTGAGTTTCTTGAGCTCGAGATGTTAGTTTTCTAAATAGTTTGGAAACGTTTCTAACTACTGAAATTATTTAGGAATTGGTGTTAGTTTGCAATTTTTCCCGGAGAGGAGATAGAGATGAGTTTGGTTGATGTTGATATTTCACGTGTCTCAGTTTTAATTTAGTTTTTTTTTTTTTAATCTAATGTGGCAGTACAGTTGGTAGTTGATATGATATGAAAAATATTTATTTTTTATTGTTCCATTTGACACGTTAGCTTTTTCCATCAAAAGGATAACGTGGGAGACTAAATTGACATGGCATTGCAAAGGTTATGAACCAAATTGACTCAATTGAAATGTTAGACACTAATTTGAAATATGGTATAAAGGAAAGCGACCAATTTTGTAATTTACCCAAAAATCTAAAAGCATTGTAGGTATATAACATCTAGAACTTCTTTCTAATTTTAGATTAAAAAAATAAAAAATAAAAAATAAAACTTCTTCCTAAAGATAACATTTAATAAACGCAACAATAACATAAACATAAACAAAAAAAATTTTATTGTTCTTGTAAACATATTTTTCTTTCTCCAAATATATACCTTAGAAAATAAAAAATAAAAAATAATAATTCTATCTATATGTGAATTTATTTAGGCTTTTTACAAAATTAATTTATTTAATATATATATATACACACACACATGCATGCAAGATGCTTCCAAAGCTGCCTCTGGAGCCATTAGGAGGTAAGTAAAGTCCACATTTGAGTTGAATTTATTTATGTTCTCCTTTGTTTTGGTTTCAACTTCAACAACTACTCATTTCTTATATAATTAAAAAAAAATCTAAAAAGGTTATTAGGACCAATTGACTATGGCCCCAACATATAGGGACTTAAATGGTATATATTTTTACCTTTAAAAATTTAAGGTTTTACTTGTTACTTCTAACATTCTAGGATTTTATTTGGACTGCCCCAAAATTATAGGATATAAAAGTTAAATTTACAATAACCAAAAAGAGTTAACATCTTACGTGGATTTATAATAGAATTTACCAAACTCCTACTGCCTAAAAAATACAATGCATTAGTATTCCCACACTAGAAACCTTTCTTAGTTGATGGCTTGATACAAATGTTTTTCAAAATGATTTGAACTAAAATTCATCCATAAAAAAAAATAAAATAAAAAGGTTAGAAGAAAACAAATCCCAAATACATAAAAACACACAATGTTCTTCCAAAGTCTAAACTATTAAAAGGAAAAATTATTATTTTACCCTATTAAAAATAACCAAATCACAAGTATTAAATGTGTCCTTTCTTACCTTCCCCAATCGCAGATTACCCAACGTAGGAGAAAAAAACAAGATAATGAAATGTGTCACAATTAGCATTGGACCCTAGTAATTTGAAACCTATGATACAATGACAATCTAAGAATAAAAAATCAACACATTGTAAAAACTAAAAGAGATAAATAACACATATTACAGTGGGGCACATGGCATTGACTCCTAGTTCTTTGAATTATGTCCCATTATTCAAAATAAAAGAGTACATGTTCATATGAAACAGAGTAAGCAAATGCTCATCATCATGGATTGAATTCCCAGAGTATAAACATAAACATAAATAAAATAAATATTGTTGTACTCATAAACATATTTTGATTTTTAGAAACACAAACCCTTCAAAAGATATTAAAAAAAAATTAATTCTATCAGACCATTACGATTTTCACAAATTAATTTATTGATTATACAATCATTTTGATATTTTCCACTAAACATCAATGATTTAATTTAGAAATGGAATTACAATCAAGCATATGGGCATTAAAAACAATTTGGTTAATTTTGTAGTTATCCTTTTAGCCAATTAATCTTGGCTAAATTAATCCCACTAAGGTTTGTTTAGTCATAGTTATCACTTATCACTTTCTTTTAGTTCTTATGGGTGGTTTTGTAATACCATAGAAGAACTTCTAGGGTTGGAAGTTTTGAGAAAATATATAAAGCTGTCAGTTTGGGCTATTGGTCCTGTACTTCCTCAAGCCATGATTTCATCTCCCACTAAATCTATGATACACGTATTATCGGCCAAAAATTTTGGAAAAAAAAAAAAGCTTCGTCTTCGTTAGAACAAAGTATAGAATGACTGAACTAGCACCAGGAGGTTTCAGTTCTAAAACACAATTGGTGCTTCCCAAATGATCATGGAACTTGCAATTGCTTTGGAAGAAAGTGGAATGCCATTCATTTGGATCATTAGGGCACCTATTGGTTTTGACATAAATGATGAATTCAGAGCATACTTGTTACCAGACGGATTTCAAAATCGATAAGGAAAACCAAATGGGGCTTGCTAGTGAATAACTGGGCACCATAGTTGGAAATTCTGTCACACAAAGCGATTGGAGCATTTCTTAGCCACTGCTGGGTGGAATTTAGTGATTGATAACCTAAGCCAAGGGGTGCCAATCATAGGTTGGCCATTGGCTAGAGAAAAGGCACATGGCGAATAACATCTCTCGATTTTTATTGCCATGAAATTAATTTGTCATCTTCATCTAGAATTTTGACAGGAAACAAAGTGACATATAACATAAGGTTCACTTAGAATAGCTCATTTTCATGGCTTTGTCTTTCTTTAAAAAAAAAAAAAAAGCAATGGTAAAAGTACAACTCTTCTTTCATCATACTTATTAATATACATTCTATACACACAACATCCATTTGGGAACAGTTTATTTAGTTAAAATTGAAAACTTTTTGCTAAAAATATTGTAGATAAAGCTAGCTGAAATAGTGCAATAAGACCCATGAATAATACCAAAAAGTGCAATGGGATACATGAATAGTAGCAAAAATAAGCTAATTAGTAAAAAAAAAAATTTGCATTTTTCAGCTAATGCCAAACAAAACCACAATGTCCATAATTTCATGCACAATGTCCACATTTTATTGATATCCACCTAAGAGATAGAGTCAAGAATTTGTGTGGAAAGGGGGGGGGGGGGGGGGGGGGTAAAAAATGAGTGATAATAAAGTTTGTTTTTTTCTTCTTTTTGTTTATACCATTTTCTTATCATATATCGTAGATTTGAAACCAAAATACTTTAGAAACAAATCAAGATGCAAATGAAATATTTTGTAACTCAATATTTGTATAATAAAATTAGAGGTAGTTACACTCCCATCCTGTAAGGTGTTGGGAAGTGACACTTCACCTTAAACCTTAAGGGGGGAGGGGAATTCCCTTTTTGACATCCATTTGATCAAACTCTATTAAATTAATGTTAACAATGTTGCACACTAACATATCATTTGCTTAAGGGTAGGTTTCCATAATTATCCTTTGTTTCAAAATTAAAATCCATTGATTTAAATTTTTAAATAAAGAGTATTTTAAAATTAGTATGACTTTTTCTTATTTTTCAGTTTGTCATTGGGTTGTAGAGAGTTTCTCATTCTCATGAAATGATGTCTCCATTTTCCCCAATTTCAATTCAATATGCTTTTGTCTATTAATAATGTTCTATGCAATTTATGTAGACAAATTCTCTATCATCGACTAGTGCAACAAAAATATATATAAATCTTGAGACCCCTGAAGTTGTTGAAATAATTAACAAGTGCATATTTCTAAAATTTATAATAATAGAAAATCTAATAAATAGCACATACTATCTCACAAAATGACATTAACTTAATATTTTCTTTTAAAACATTCAATGATAGGAATGGTATTACATCAATGATAGGAATTCAGAGCATACATGCAAAACAATTTTCATTGGAGGATTTATCTTTAAATAATATGAAGACAATAGTCAAGATAAATTGCATTGAGTGAAATCCTACAAAACAGTTTTGTTAATAATTTCAAGTTATACTCATCATTTACGTAAAAAAATAATAATACATCATATTATTTACGTTAAAAAAATAAAACATATTAATTTCAAAGTTCATTGTAAGATGTGAACTGCTAGGTTATTGCAACAATAAGTAACGTTGATACAATAATAAGTTGGTATTACATTTTGTGCGTACTTTGTGAAAGGAATGTCAAACCACAAGCATGATCATTTTGGTGTGCAAAATTTGAAACAAAAACAAATATTTCTATCCCAAAGTCAGAGACCCTCACATTAACTACATACATTCCAAATATTTATAATATATTTATCTCACTATAACTACTCTATATACACACACACACACACACACACACACACACACAATTGCAAATTACTTGAAATACATGATTCAAATAGAAGTTTTTGATGCAACTGATAAAACAAATTTTGTGATATTTGATCGAAATGCTGAGAAAATCCTAAATAAATCTACAAGAGATCTTGCTGAAAATAAACTAAGGTACAACTTATTTAAATTATTGTAAAACTATTGATATTGGAGAAGGAATCCCACGTGATTTGAAAAAAAAAAAAAAAGGAAAAAAATAGATTTTCCTACTTCATTTGAATGAATTCAATATAAAGGATGGTTTTGAAAATTACATAGTTGCTAAAATTTTTAATGCACCTTCAAATGACAAAAATGTATGGAAGAAAGAAAAAATATGCACAATCCAATATGCTATATTAATTCTTTTTGATGCACTATTCCAAGATTAACAAAAATAAAAAATAAAAACATTTACAAAAAATTGTCACATCATTAAAATTTAATATAAATGCAAATACCTACGAAAAATTTTAACAACAAAGTCCAAACTTTGTAAGATCCAATCTGGAATCTCCCAGCGCCAATTGATTAGTGATTGACACAAATGATACAACAAAAGGAAAAAGTAATAAAAGCTCAAAAATTGAACAAATATGGACGGACTAAACTTCAAATGTTGAAGATGGAGAAACTGATGATGATAACAAGGATCACCATACCGCAAAAAAAAAAAAAAAAAAAAAAAAAAAAAAAAATCATAATGAAGCTTTTTATTACATCACATAATAAAAATTAATAATATAGAATGAATTAATATGTTTTTATCAAATTTTAGTATACAATATTACTCCAAAGTTGTTTTAATTATTGCCCATTACTTGAACAAAATAATTATAATATATATATCTGTATATTATTTATAATAATTACTTTTTATAATGAACTCATTACTAACAAAATTTTATAATAAATATGCTATAATATATATATATATATATATATAATATTTTACAAAAACAAATTTACATAAAACATTATCACATTATCTGGGCAACTTACTAGTATAAACAGAAGGGGAAGAGTGTTATTTTCTTCAAACCTCAAAGAAGGGGAATATAATTAGTTAATTACCCGCAAAAAAAATTTGTTAAAAAAAAAAAAACAGTTATGTACTTTAGCTAGTTGAAATCATTAAATATTGAGAGTCCTATGTACGGAATATGATTGTGTCACTTGTTGATTTGTGGTTCTATCATCTAACCAGTTATTTCCATTTTCTACTTTTTAATTGCTTTTCCATTTTATTATTATATTAAGATTTCACTCTGATAATTATTTATTTGGTGTAACACTAACCAATTAAATAATTTTTTTTATCTCTGTTTCTTCAATTTTTTTTTCTTGTTCTTATTGTTGTCCGTTATATAATTAACTTCACAATTGAGTACTATACATGGATTATAAGAAAATTTCTACAAAATGTTTCAGAATAAAATTATGTCGTGCATGCATCACACTAAATATCAAACACTAATTACATAAAGCAACAAGCAATGCAAGACCTAGATTTTAGATTCATTAGTATCCTTATGTTAAGCTTTACGGTTTTTTTTTTTTTTTTTGACTTTGCCTTTCTAGACTATGCTAGGGGTGCTATCTGTGATAATATCTTCCACGTGTTGTTAAGGTTGCAATGTGTTATTTGACTTTTTTTTTTTTTTTTCACATGGATTTATTATTAAAATTACTTTTATTATACATGAATCACATGTCATGTTAATAGTTGTGAAAAAAAAAATTCTTACTAATTTTATTTTTAAGCATTTGATCTTTTGCTGGAAAGAAAAATATTTATATTGACTGTAAAAATATTTTTAAATGTATATCATTTATCAATATGTAATAGAATGTTGCAATAATCCATTCGCCACAAAAGTTGTAGTCTGTAGCCAATAGCCCAGAGTTCAGCCTGAACACTGAAAGTAAGTCCTAAGCAGAGAAGGAAAAACATTTTATCCAATTACCATTTTTGCCCCAGATAAGCTCACCTGGAGCATGTCCATTGGAGCCTTTAGCTACTACCATTTGTACTTAATTTTACAAAGGTTGCGGGTTGAACTTCATGACTCCAGAACACCTTCCTTCTCTTCCTCCATGCCAAACATAAGAGTTTTATCCCTAGGTTACCTTGCTTTTAACGGCGGCGCCCTGGGGCATAATCAATAAGATAGTATTACAGTAGTTCTTTCACACTATAAATTTTTTTAGCTGTCATCATTTGCTAATTTTCATTAACGATATCATATAGCAACTTGTTTTCTATGTCTATTTTAGATGTTCATCATTGGTTAATTACAAATTTGGTACCGGTAGCAGCTAAGATATTGTTTCGAATGAACATCTAGTGGCAAACCGGTAGTAGATCATACCCAGATGGGAAAAAAATGGTAAGATTATCAATCATTATTGATTATGGAAACTATCACCAGTAACACTGTACATCAATTAAGAGCTTTCCACCTCTTCCTTTTCTGGTGAGACAGACAGAGAAAGGTTGAAACAATATGGCACGGTGTTCTCTTAACAAGATGCTGAACTTTCTATTACAAGCTATATTGATGACTAGATATAAATATTTCATTTACCTATAGTACTAGTGGTTTTACCTGTACAAAGGATTAATCAATCCTTGTGTTCAAACTCAAGCAATCAGCCTTCTTCCCCAAACTCCTCCGTGAATCTCTCATGCACCTCAAGATCAGCTTTACTTAGAGTTGGCTTCTGTCTTGCAAGTACTTTATCAAAATCTGCTCTTGTGATTGGTGGTGGCTGGATCTGCAAGTCATACATTCCCAGACCCAGTTACATTCAAGTCATTATATAAATTAAAAAGAAGTGGATGAACGAGGCTAGATAAGAAATACCACAAATTGACCTTCCTCCAAAGAATTGTGTAATTTTAATGGAAGAGAAAATCATCATTGAATGTGCATTAATGAAATTGAATGAGGCACATAAGATAGAGGCATGCACTTTTTAAATCTCTCCCCCACCCCCATCCCCCTCCTCTTTTCCACTTTTTTCTTCAATCCTACTTTTCTGAAATTGACTAATTACTACAACAATATATGACTTTTTTCAAGGGTCAAAACCTTTTTAAAAAGTATTAAAAAACCTTGAAAAAAATTATTTTAATAAGCCAATTGACCCTTGATAACTTTCGAAACTTATACCGTCAAAAAGGAAATTTGGAAGGCATTCGTGGCCCTCAAAATAAGTACTCTAATCTTATTTTGAGGGTTAAAAGACCCTTAAATAACCTTTTACCAAGGTTTAAAAAATTTATATTTACAATCCTTAATAAATAAGGTTATTTAAGGAGTCTCTTGACCCTAAAAATAAGATTTTATTTTATTATAAAAAAAAAACCACAATCATGCTATATATATACAAACACACAAAAATTCACAATTATTGAGATGATATGCTATCATATTGATATATAGCAAAAGTGGTATATTGCTACAATTACACTTTCTTTGATCTCTAAACTCAAACCTACAAATTAACATATTAGGGGCCGCATACAAACTGTTGATATGTCAATTATTGTTTAAGAGAAAAGATATTAATAACCACACTTTGTACAAAGACCAAATCTATCCAAGAGTTAAAATTTTTGATACATTTTATTTTTCATCATCATCTCCAAAGCAAGAAGCTATCAGCTAGTACAATTGAACATTTCAGCCATTATGGGTGCCCTCAAGTTTCAGAAAAAGAGAGAATGATACCAAAAGTTTGTTAATTTCCCAGCAAATATATCTACACACATTTCCACAATATCAAATTCAAGATATCCACAATTTAAAAAAGAGCAAAAAAGGCACAACAAAGTTCATATATCTAAATAAAACATGCTGATTAAAGAAACGTCATTCACCAAAAAGAAGAAAACTTGGAAGAGAAGAATGTCAATACTCCATGGAAAAGGATATTCCAATCCCACACCCAACAGAAACCCCAAAAGAAAAGAATTTTAACATGAAAAGAGAAACTCCTATTCAAGTAAACTCTCATCTAAAAGGCTGATTAACCCGATCAATATTAACCAAGCAAGCAAATTTAACATCCATACTCCAAAACCCTGAACAGGGGTCACAATCATTAACAATCTTTGCTTAGATATATTAAACCAAAAAAAAAAATCCTTCTTTCAACATACCCAAATCATAAAATCTATCACATAATCCAAATAACAAGTATACATGATCAGCAAACAAGGATAAAAGAAGTAAAAACAGAATCTTTCAGAAAAACAGAACACAATAACATGTGCTTAAAGAACTTTTCCCATTGCCCAAATTATGCCAAACCAATAGAATTCTATATGATTTTTAGGTATCTAATTACACTTTTAATTCAAATGAAATATCTTATCATTTTCTTTTCATATTTAGATAGAAAAGAGGGGAAGAAGCTCAAACCATAAGCATAAAGTACTACAAAATATCTCATTATTACTAGACTATCACTTTAACCTCCGGTATCTTAGCACTTTGATGTAATGAATTTTTTAAGGCACTAATACAAAGTGTAAGTAATGAAGTTAACTAGAAGGAGTGTAATTGCACTAAATAAATCATAACAAAACTCCATATTTTAAGAAAAACCCACTTAAGAGACCAATGTAATTTTAATTTTTTTAGTTTGTTGTGCATACAGATGAACTTATTCTTTTTATTGTGTAGAAAAAGAGTTATATCTTAAATTAGATAATGCTTAAAAAAATTGTGCCTTCTTTTTAAAGGTGTAAATAACCTCGTTCAAAGGAAGGATGGTTTAGTTAATAAGTTAGGCCCAAAGCTAATATATAAACTTGGGCTATGTTAGAGTGATAATGATCTGAAAACATTGGGTTTATCTTTATGTATAACTTGAGCTCTAAAAGCCTCTAATCCAAACCAAATTCAATTTGCATGAAGAGCACACCAACAAGAGGGCAATAGTGCAATTCAAAACTTGCGAGTGGGAAACATTATAGTTTCTCTATTGTATGGAGGTCAAAATGATAAAACAAACAAAAATGTTAAACTCTGTAACAAAAACAAGGCATACCCATTAAGTGATAAGATCATTAAACAGACCAAAATCAGAGACACAAAAAGAGAGACAGTCAGTGAGTGTGAGTGGCTTTTGGTGTGGCAATGGCATCTACAGCTTCGACTCTGTCATGTTCTTCTTCGTGGCTCAAGAGCTTCTGTGCAAACTCAAGCGAAGCATCTAACTATCGGATAGAAGAACAGCCTTGGTCATTTTTGCTCAGAAGAAAGCCAAGAAGACCCGAAAGGTAGATATATAGATTAACATAATCATCAAAAAACAAAATGGGTTTCACTTTTTGTTGCTATTCTCTTACATTCAGTCTTTCTGTGCTCGACTTTGTGCCAGCATTATAATGGGGTGGTTGTTGTTGTTAATGTTGTGGTCAGGTAATTTTGAAGGAGCACGTGGAATACCTGGGAAAGATGGGGCAGCTACTTGATGTTAAAGCTGGGTTTTATAGGAATTTTTTGCTGCCTACGGGAGAGGCTCAGATTGTCACTCCCATTCTGCTCAAGTAATGTATAATTGAACCATTTTATCTTTGGATTGTGTTAGCTTTGTTGTCAATCATATTTTTAGTTCAGAATGTAAGATATTTGATAAAAGTATGAAACTATGTAACAATGTAAGGTAGTGTCAGTTGGGAAATTTACTTATGTAGGAGCCCACAGTCCTAAAACAGGTATTTATGGATGTAGTGTAAGACAAACACAGAGACAAAAACATTGTATATCACAAGAATAGGGATAACTCACCTGCCCAGAATGAAAGAAATAATTCTCCCCAGCCAATTTTGTTGGTGTTGACTGATAGAAGTTGTAGCAGGTCCAAGCAAGCTGCAAAAGAAGAAATTATAGAATCTAGTCAACTGCCAAAAGAGTGATAGCTGTACAAGGCATGACATAGTGGATAAAATGGGATCAATGGTGCAAGGAAATACCAGCCATCCCCCCCCCCCCCCCCAAAAAAAAAAAAAAAGGATAAGAAATTAAAAATACTATATTGTATCTCATCTTGATCTCTTGCCCCTTTATCAAAGCACATGAGCGCTCTAGATTCATGGAATCTCCAAACAAGTATTAGATTAAAAGCCATGCTGACGCTTCTTGACCAAAGGCTCAAAGCAGGGAAACAAATGACTGAATATGTCCTCAACAAATAAATAAAGTACAAAACTAAAAGAATGAGTTTAAGTGGAAAACCATATGGTTTACCAACTGGATACCATTATTTAGTCCTTTGAATATGGTGAGGACAACGTCCACTAGATTGTTACCTACTGCATAGTATTAGTTAATATTCAAGCAATCAAACATACAACATTTGATAGTAGTAACAAAAGGCAGAGCTATAGACTAACTCTTGCCAAAATAACCTCATCAGGCAATGTTGTGGAAAAATAAATAAAACTAGGATAAAGTAAACTTGTGTAATGTATTTTTGTGTTTGGTAATGATGCACCAAATCAATCAAAGCATCCATCATGCCTTCAACAACATCAGTTATGCAGCAACTTAAGTTAAGCATTATTGCCACCAACCATGAGTATTGATCCAGTCAGCATAAATTCTGAAAATCAGCCACATATAAACCAGTTGCCATCACTAGTGAAATTCGATAGAGTGAAAAACCTGACTTGGGCATTATATAATTCAATAGATAGAAAATAGATCTTGTATTTTTTTTTTTTTTTTTTTTTTTTTAATTTCTAGTGAAATTTGAAACCTTAGTACCATAACACATTACCAACAAAGCACTGAGCTATGGTTTTGCCATTTCATCACTCAAACCATCTAATATTGATACCAACATAGGTCTTAACAAATCCGTGACACCAATTGAAAAAAAGAAAAAAAAATGCCCGGCAACAATATATTTCACCAAATCATACTGAAATCATAGCAATTCATGATTCAGATCACACCCTTTCTAAAGTGGCGCACTTCTTTCCATGTAAATTTAACCATATTGAACAAGTAAGGTCCTCTCTATAACATCTATATAACATTCCTATAGTTCTCTCTGTTCAAGAAATTGTGCAGTGAAGCAAACTCTAAAACCGGTAACAGATTCCATTTAAGTCCTCCCCACATTCTATGCCCCAAGTAAAAATCAATATAATAGATTTTTAATTGCCACCATTGCCAAATGAAAACTATTTCATTCTCATTCAATTCCAATGCATCAATTTTACTATAAAAAAAAAAATTCAAACTTGCAATCAAAAAAAGATTTTATATACAAAATTGAATCAGGCTAAAGCTTCAGATCAGACCTAAAACAAAAATGAACCAGGAAATGCATAGCAAAATGAAGAAAATGAGAAATAATGTAATCCACACCTTTTGCCTTTTTAAGCCAGGGATCTATTTTGAATCAAAGCCAGTTTAGCGTGATTCCAATTCCAAAGTATCCAAACCCTAGCCCCTAATATATACTATTACTTGCTCTCTAACTCTAAGCCCCTAAAACACTAGGACTACGCAAAATTGGACTAATACTTTGTAGTCTCTCTACCAGTGAAGAGAATGACAGAGAGAAAACGAGAGAGATTGGGAAACAAACAGAGAGTTAGATAGAGAGAGACCTGTAATCGAACGAAGAAGTTGGAGAGCTACGAATCCACGAGTTTTAGATCTGACTAAATGAAATGGTTTTCTCCTTTTATTTTTCAAATTATGGGCTGTATTTCGTTGATTGAAAATTTTGGAATATCTTTATTTTGAGGGTCGCGTGAAAGTGGTGCTGAAAACTGTAATATTTTGGAGCCAAAACTCTCGCGGGAATGCTGCTAAAACTGATTCGCATTTTTTTTTAAAACGGTTGTATTGGCTTATTTCAAGGGTTTTAATGAGCCTTGAAATAAAGCTAGCCATACGTATTCACCCACGTCTATTTTCAGCGTCTGTTTGGACCTTTTTAGGAGACCCTTGGAAATAGAGGGTCGAAAAAAAGTGAATTTTTTGTAGTGTAACTACATAAGTTAAAGCATTGAATAAGTCCTTAATAATTCTATTTGGTAAGTTATTGATACCTAGCACTAAATATGATTATAGTGCTAATTTTGGCAATGATTTCTGGTCTAGAGCTTTATGCAGTGTCCATTAATAATAATAAAAAATAAATATGACAGTTTCCTACCCAATACTTACCTTTGAAGCTAGGCCTTGTGCATTAAGTTCCTGCAAGGTAACCTGAACAGCTCCTCGTTCAGTAGGTTTGCAAGGGACCCACATGTCACTTGAGTTCTTTTTGAAGAATTTCGCATCACGGGTTTGACGAACAGGTTCAAATAGAACGTCTTTAACCTATCAAAAGAGAGGAGGTAGCATGAGGAGAATGTGAAATGGAACCTGCTTTTCATATGGGCCATGACCTAAGAGACTCGGCAATAACTAGGAGAATGCTTGATAGTCAGCTGACATAGGTACAGCCTGCCTTTTAACAAACTTAACTACATCCCAATAAGGCCCATGCACCAATCTCTTAAGTAGAAGAACTAGTATTCCGTCCTTGTAACAAATTTAACACATATGATTGTAACCTTCTTCTTTTTTTCTCTTTTTTTGGGAGGTAGATTGGAGACAAGGCTTGAACTCAAGAACACTTTTTGTCACAAAAGCTAAAACTATTAGAAAATTGTGAATTTAATCATTTAACCATTATCCTAATAAAAATTTTGTTCATGGACAAAAGGAAAGGCTTAAGAATTTTAAGCTCCAAAAATCAAGTCTAAACGCTATACATAATGGTATTGGCAGGAAGCAGAATGCATACACAAATAAATTATATGACTTCTATAGCCTTTTCCTAAAGTAGCAGACAGATAGCTTAGCAACTGAAACAATAACTGGACCAAAAGTAAAAGAGAAAAAGAAAATGCAGGAAAAAAAAAAAAAGTTGATGATAGGGAAGCTAATAATATTGCATATCACCTACTAAAGTATAAGGATGTCAGTTGTATTAGTATAAGATAAAAATGCTCTTATCCACTTCCAGTGAACACAAAATACCTGCATCTGTACAAGAAGTTCTGTTTTGATAAGTCGAGATGCTTCACTCTCATTGCCTTCACCTCGCTGGCCACATAAGGAATCAATTTCCTCAATGAAAATAATGGAAGGAGCATTATCACGAGCCATTTGGAAAAGATTTGAGACTAGCTTGTCGCTTTCACCCATCCATTTTGAAATAAGGTCTGATGACGAAACACTGTGTATTGACAGCATCTAGCACTCATCATGTGTTGGCAACATTCCATTAATATAAAGCCATAAAGTATTTGAAATGGTCAAGAATGGTTCTTAGTTCTAAAATCTGCTATTGTAGTCCAATAACTTGCCATCTATAGTTGTTTTATCTGTTATTGTAGTCTAGTTACTTGCTATATATTGGTCAAATTTTTACCTAAAGAAAGTTGAATCTGCTTCTGTAGCCACTGCCTTTGCTAAATAGGACTTCCCCGTTCCAGGTGGACCATATAATAGAAAAGCCCTCCACGGTTTTCTCTTCCCTGAAAAAGAGATCAAATGATTCTTTTATTATCAAGATGTACCATATATGACAAGATATTTATATTAGTGGCTCCAGAAGGAAACACTGCAGAAAATGGCCCGGAAGTATGTCGCCAGTTCATGAATCTTTTAGATTTAAGCATTATATGATAATGTCTCTTTGACTCTTCTTAATGTAGACAGTTCAAATCTCACCGTTTATTAGGAATGGAAAATCAAGTTCTTGATGCAAATTATGTTTAGAAAGTCTTCAGCATCCATACATAGGCACATATGACAAATAGCAAATGTGCCAAATAGCATTTTGCTTTTTATTAATACCAAATAGAATGTTTATCTTCCATTGCCATAAATTCTACTGTCAAGCAGACAGATATAATCATTTTTTAATTCACAGCCAGGTGCAAGGGATGGTCTGAGTCTGAGCACATGGCTAAGTAGTGTGCCTCACATATTGAAGCAATGTAAACCCCGCAAACTTTAGAATGAAACTTGATATGCAAAACTCAATAAAATATATGAAATCCCACTTCCCCCATTATCAAGAATGTGTTGGGTATATATCAATAATTTATTTTTGTGATAAGCAAAAGGAACACAACACAGATCTAAAGAAAAACAATAATACAAATAAATGTACAAGGCAAAAGTAGCAAACAAACATTGAATATATATATAAAGAGAAATCTACAAATAATTAAAAACTCACAGACCAGATGCATGAATGATGAACAAATCAGATCAAGTCTTGTGTTTGACACAATCTCCTTAAAGTAGATTTCGCCCTTCACACAATCACTGTGGTGCTTTAAGACTCACGGACGTCTGCCTCCCAGGATAAAATGATCTACAGCATGAAAACGAAGAACTTAAGGTCGTGCTTTGCAAACTTCTCAATGTCTCTCGCTCTCTCTTTGACACAGAATGAATGCACAAAAATTCTCACTAGGGAGTTTTTTCTGAAAAGTAGTTTTTTATGATTGAGGGACTATGCAAAAAAAAATATATGTTACTGAACAGATACTCTGTTTCAGTAATAACTGCTGTGCATAGACTAACTGACTCAACAAATTAAAATAATAAAATATTATTATTTGGACAAGTAGGCTCAGTCCACATATACCAAAACCCTAACCCAATGTCCAACCCATGAGCCTATAAACTCATATATTATCTATTTCCTTTTCTATGTGAGCATCAGGATTTTTACTACTTTTAATAGCATCTTCAAGTGAACATAGAAATATCAATTTCTTATTTACTCCATGCTATTTTTCCAACAATCCCCCACATGAATAGAAATTGATAAACACAATGCAAATGATGATGCAGACACAGAGAGAGTAGAAGAAAAGTTACTGTATCAAGAGAAGTAGCTTGTGGCTTTGAACTTTCCTTTGTGAAAGACTATCGGATATACTAGCTAACCAGTGAACATGATGTTTTGAACTGTTCAGCTATTTGTGTATACCAAGACAATAGAATTCACACAGCTCCTTTTCGGACATTTTTCGATTCTTATAGTTGTGTTCATTTCGGCCTTGAATGTATCCTGGTAAATTCATGAAGTGCTTTAGAGAATTCAGCCTTGAAACTCTCATGGAAGCGGCCCACTTCACACTCATATAGGTGATTCATTATTAAGAGTATCCTGCTATACCCCACTCGGAATTCCAAGATATAAGAATCATTAAAAGCAAAACTTACCCTGAACATCGCTTACATCACTATTTCATTATAGGAATGGGAGGGAGATGTTATCTCCATAGTGATAAAACTAATCTCCATGATTCGGTTGTCCCTTTAAACCTAGATCTTGAGATCTCCAGTCAGTTTCTCATTCTCATAGAGAGCAACTGCCTCACGGTATTATGTCTTCGACATATATGTCGAGACTTACCGTTATACATATGACTCTGTGCCCTACCAATAGCTGATTTGCTATTATAATGTATACAAATAGAGGGCACAGGTTTCATCCACATTGGCATATCCTCCAGGAAATGTCGAAGCCACTCTGCTTCTTCTCCTGCTTTGTCTAATGCGATAAATTCTGATTTCATTGTGGATCTAGCAATGCATGTTTGTTTAGAAGACTTCCAAGATACCGCTGCACCACCAAGTGTAAAGACATATCCACTCGTGGATTTGATATCTTTTGTGTTGGATATCCAATTAGCATCACTATACCCTTCTAGTATAGCTAGATACCAAGTGTAGTGCAACCCATAGTTTAGGGTGTATTTCAAATACCTCAAAACCCTAACTAATGCCTTCTAGTGGTCTTCCCCTAGATTACTAGTGTATCTACTCAACTTGCTGATAGCATATGCTATGTCCGGTCTAGTGCAGTTCATTATGTACATAAGACTGCCTATGATTCTCGAATATTCCAATTGTGATATGCCTTGCCCTTTATTCTTAGTTAGATGTAAATTTACATCCATAGGTGTTCTCATTGGATTGTCATCATATTTCTTGAATTTCTCAAGAACTTTCTCAGCATAATGTGATTGAGACAAGACAAGTCCATCAGATTTTCTAGAAATTTTCATTCCTAGTATCACATCTGCAACACCTAAATCTTTCATGTCGAACTCTCTAGTCAACATTCTCTTGGTAGCTTTAATGATATCATTATGGCTACCTATAATGAGTATATCATCAACATAGAGACACACAATGACATAGCCATTTGCAGTATCTTTAATATACACACATTTGTCACACTCATTGATTCTAAACCCATTTGACATCATTGCATTGTCAAATTTCTCATGCCATTACTTTGGAGCTTGTTTTAATCCATAAAGAGATTTAACAAGCCTGCATACTTTCTTTTCTTGACCAGGAACAATAAACCCCTCTGGTTGTTCCATATAAATCTCCTCATTTAATTCACCATTCAAGAATGTTGTTTTTACATCCATTTGATGTATCTCTAGGTTATGCAATGCTGCAATAGCTATCAACATCAGAATGGATGTTAATCTTGTAACAGGTGAATATGTGTCAAAATAATCCACACCTTCCTTTTGTTTGTAACCCTTTACAACAAGTTTTGCCTTATACTTGTCAATAGATCCATCAGCCTTTAATTTCCTCTTGAATATCTATTTATATCCTAGAGGTTTACAACCTGGTGGAAGATCCACTAGTTCCCATGTATAATTTTAAAGGATGGATTCAATCTCACTATTCACAGCTTCTTTCCAGAAAGGCGCCTCAGGTGTTGAAATGGCTTCTTTGAAACTTTGAGGTTCATCTTCTAACATAAAAGTTAAAAAATCGGGACCAAATGATTTTGACATTTTAGCCCTTTTATTTCGTCTAGGCTCAACCTCATTCCTCTTTTGCATCAACTCTTGATCATGAGAGGTACTAGATGTAAACTCGAAGTTTCTCTTAAGAGAACTTGACACATGTGTGGATTTGTAAGGAAATATTTCTTCAAAAAATACTGCATTCCTTGATTCAATAATGGTATTCACATTCATGTCAGGAACGTCAGATTTATGAATTAGAAACCAATATGCACTGCTATTATGAGCATAACCAATGAAAACACAATCCACTGATTTTGATCCTATCTTTATCCTTTTAGGGATAGGGACAACCACCTTTGCCAAACATTCCCACACCTTTAAGAATTGATAGGATGATTTTTTACCTTTCCATATCTCATATGGCGTTTCTTTGGTTTTCTTTCTAGGCAATTTATTAAGAATATAATTGGAGGAAAGAATAGCTTCCCCCCACAAGTTCTGTGGTAAACCGAAACTTATCAACATTGCATTCATCATATCTTTTAAGGTTTTATTTTTCCTTTCAGCAACTCCATTTTGCTGAGGTGAATAAGGTACAGTGGTTTGATGAACAATACCATGTTACCAAAAGGTGATTCATATTCCCCACCTCTATCACTCCTTAGAACCTTAATTTTTTTGTTGAGTTGATTCTCAACCTCATTTTTATATTGCATAAATGCCTCAATTGCCTCATCCTTGCTCCTTAGCAAGTACACATAACAGTATCTAGTGCAATCATCTATGAAAGTGATGAAATATTTCTTACCACCTCTAGTTTGTATAGATTTCATGTCACATACATCACTATGTATCAAATCTAGAGGTTCAGTGCTTCTTTCAACTGATTTAAAAGATGCTCTAGCCATCTTAGCTTCCACACAAGTTTCACATTTATGATCAAAATCAATTTCAAATTTAGGCAATAAATTTAAATTGATTAGTTTATGTAAAGTATGATAATTAACATGACCCAATCTGCCATACTATACATTAGAAGACTCAAGCATGTAAACAGAAGATTCACCTTTATTATTATCAATAACAGTCATTACATTCATCTTAAACAAGCCATTGCTCAAATATCATTTTCCCACCTACAATCCACTCTTAAAGAGTGAAAATTTCTCAAACTCAAAAACCAATTTAAAACCATTTTTGCTCAACAATGAGCCAGATACAAGGTTCTTTTGAATTTCTGGAACATGCAGTACATCTTTCAAAGTAAGAAACTTGCCCGTAGTCATTTTGAGCACAATCTTTCCAATTCCTTCAATCTTGGAGGTTGAGGAATTTCCCATTAAAATTTTTCTTCCATTACCCATTGGATTATATGTAGAAAATATTTTCCTTTCTAAACATACATGACGCGTAGCCCTAGTGTCCATCTACTATTCCTTGGTATTTCATCCTATCAAGTTCACTTTAAAAATCACAGCAGAAAGGTTTATGTTAGTTTGAGTCACAACTGAATTTACAATAATTTTGTTTGACATCTGTGTTTAACAAAATTTAAACAAACTGAATCCTCGAGACTAGCCAAGTTTAAGAAATAAATATAATTGTATACTTCTAAAAATTACTGTACAAAAAGAAAGTCAAGCCAATAATATAATTATTATTATAACTACACCGAATTGCAGGAAAAGCAGCACAGTAAACACAAACTAACAATAGAAACTCAAAGCCCAGCCAAGCATTAAATCCAAAGAGACAAAATAACTCCAATATAATATAATATGTTATAAGCCAACAAAGTCTCAAAAACCAACACTGCAGACGCAGAAAAAATATGAATCAAAGCAGTCAACCAAAGATTCAACAGGCAAAATATCCTAATAAACTAATATAAAAAAGGAAGAAAGCAAGATCAACTAATAACGCAACAATTCAGTCAAACACGTAACCGACTTTATCAAGATATCCAAGAACACGAAAAACACAAACCAGTTTTTCTAACTTTCACGCAGTTACCGATTCATAGTTTTACGGCAACACAAATTCCTTTCACCGTTAAATTACAAAAATAAATTAAAAATATATTTTAAATCTACTTTAAGACAGTTGGGTATATATTAATAATTTATTTTTATAATAAGCAAAAGGAATACAATACAGATTTAAGGAAAAACAATAATACAAATAGATGTACAAGGCAAAAGTAACAAGCAAACACTAAATATATATATAAAAAGATAAATCTACAAATAATTAAAAACTCACAGATCATATGTGTGAATGATAAACAAATCAGATTAAGTCTTGTGTTTAACACAATCTCCTTAAAGCAGATTTCGCCCCTCACACAATCACTGTGGTGCTTTGAGACTCACGGACATCTGCCTCCCAGGATAAAATGATCTACAACACGAAAACGAAGCACTCAAGGTCGTGCTCTGCGAACTACTCAATGTCTCTTGCTCTCTCTTTGACACAGAATGAATGCACAAAAATTCTCACTGGAGAGTTTTTTTTGAAAAGTAGTTTTTTATGATTGAGGGACTATGCAAAAAAATATATACATTACTCAACAGGTACTCTGTTTCAGTAATAACTGTTGTGCATAGACTAACTAACTCAACAAATTAAAATAATAAAATATTATTATTTGGACAAGTAGGCTCAGTCTACATATACCAAAAGCCTAACCCAATGTCCAACCCATGAGCCTATAAACTCATATATTATCTATTTCCTTTTCTATGTGAGCCTCAGGATTTTTACCACTTTTAATAGCATCTTCAAGTGAACTTAAAAATATCAATTTCTTATTTACTCCATGTTATTTTTCCAACAGAATGGTCCTTTATCTCCTCTGCCCTCTTTAAATATTCCATACATTTCTTAGTAATCGCGTCCTTAATCTTCGGATTCTTCTCATACTTCAAATGGGTCCTAAAGTACACTAATGCATTCATATAGAGCGGAAATGCTTTGCTATAATTTCCGGCATCATCCTCCTGAACTGCCTGCTTCACATACTCTATCGCGTGCTCCTTAAAATTGCAATACATCTTTTACTTGCAATAAATGCATAGAAATCAAAGCCACAAAAAAGAATACTCAAACTAATTTCATACCACCACTCCTCCTTCCCCCTAGAACCCAAAATCCAATACAGAGTTCGACACTTCAATGATTTCTTTTTGGTAATGATATTATACACAGTCAAACTACTCTCTTATCACAATTCTAAAACTTGAATTCTCAGATAAGCAACTTATCCACACCCTTAGAACTTGCAACCAAAAACCCAATACTCAGCAACACCTCAGATTTTCAATTAATATTTCTGATACTTCAAAATATAACCAAACCTGAAAGTAAAATAAAATAAACAATTCAACTTCAAATCAATCAAAGATAAAATAAAATAAAATAGCCCTTTACTCAAATATCATTGCTTCATAAATTTATGATAAGCCATTTACATTTCCAGATTTTTTTTTCCAAAGCAAATTTGCAATCAAACCCTGAAATCTGGTTCGGTAAGTACAAAAATGAAAAACCCAATTCTCAGAATTTGTTTCTATGATGATAGTAATGTTGTTCAAGAAGCCATAACAGGTAAGCTTTACAGGTCAGAATAGAAGACTCTGATAAACAGAAAATTACGGTTACAGACCTGAAATTCAAGCTTTACTTTCTCTCTGGTGCTTTGCATTTTGATAATGAAAATGAAATTTCTGAAACAGAGAGAGAACCAAGCAATAGGTGCAATGCAGGTCCGGACTTCTTTCACATTGAGACAAAGAGCGTTTAATCGTAGAATTTACCCAACTTAGGAGGATGGGTTTGGATTGGGCTGAAATACGACTTACGTGTCCTCCGTTTTGACTCGATTATAGGATATTTGCGACAACCTATTATAAATTTTTTTTTTTATATAAGACCTATTAAAATTTTTTATTTAAGTAAAAACTTGACTTTGTGGATTTTATGGTGAGGTTAACACTAAGGATCCATTTGGATAAAGTTGAAAACTGAAAATTGAAAATATTGTAGTAAAATAATTTTTTAATGTGTGGATATTACCGTAAGATCCATTTTTAATATTTTTTTTTCTAAATAAAGTGGTTGTAGGTCTTGTAAATAGTGCATGAACAGTACGTGAAGTGCATGAACAGTACGTGAAGTGCATGAACAGTACGTGAACAGAGCATAAACAGTAAATTCTGTCCCCCTGAAATGCATGGAGCAAAAAAAAAAAAAAAGAGAGAAAAACGCTAAAGACGCAGACGCCCCTTTTGTCATCCGTATCCAAACCAACGCTTAGATCATAATTATGCTATAGAAATAGAATAGCCGCCTCGGCTCTCAAGTCTTTTCACATTTTAATTACAAATGATTGGAAAAGTTTTAACTTTTAAGGGCTTAGAGGAGATTGAGTAATGTTGTTTGTATTTATTGAAATATGTTTGAGTGAAAAAGTGTGTAATATTGTTTAAAATATGAAATTGTGTGTTAGAACTAAGCTACCAAACAGGGCCTAAGTATTTTGGACTTAAAAAAAAAAAAAAAGAGTTTTGACTAATTTTAGTTACTAGATTCTTATAAAAAAAAATAAAAAAAACCATTTTAGTTACTTATGCCAAAGAAGAAAAAGCCAGTTCCTCAAAAAAAAAAAAAAAAATTGAAGAAAAAACCAATTTTAGTTAAGTAGTAGTTTAATTTTTTTTTTAAATCTTTAGTTTTTAGTTTAGAGTAGTATTTTTTATATATAAAATACTTATGTATCTTAGAATAAAATATATAAATTATTTTAATATTTACTCAACAAAAAAAAATTGTAATATTTATATTTATTAAAAATATTTCGGACAGAATAAATAAATTACTGATTATTATATAATTTCACACTTATCATAGTGTACTATAGTTCTTATAATTTCACATCAAATATATATGTATGGATTTTAGGCTTTTAGTCACAATTCATGCGATTTTCGGTTACTTTTAGTTAATTGTGGCACTTAAGGGCCATGAATTTTTTTTTTGGATACAAAATAGACTTTTTACTCTAGCCTAATCTAAGTGTATATGTGTATGAAGCTCCCTCCTGGAGACTTGAACTTCGGCCCTTACCCCCACACCCCATAAACACTTATATTTGTAGAGTGACCATCGCACCAAGAATATGTAATGGTAGGGTCATGAATTAAAATGATTGGAAAAGTTCATGACATTAATTAAACTTTTTAAAAATTAAGGATTTATTTTTTTAAATTTAAAGCAATAAAATGTATTTATAAAGAATCACAGTCTACAATGGAGAGGATAAAAGAAGGAATTTCCCTCCATCCAAACCGAGGGCTCCGTGTCTCCTTAACATATGTAACTAAAGCTAAAGCTATCTTATAATAACTTATAAATAAAAAATGGTAGAATAAAAAATGCATTTGTTCAAAGGAATAACATATGTAACTAAAGCTAAAGCTATCTTATAATAACTTATAAATAAAAAATGGTAGAATAAAAAATGCATTTGTTCAAAGGATCAACATTGCGAGTAAAGAAAATTATATAATTTTTTAAAGTCTTTAATAAAGAGTAGCTAATTGGAGCAAGGGGAGAATAGCCATTGGACACCATCATGATCTATTTCCATTTTTTTTTTTTTTAGAATCATCTATTTCAATTTTTAGTTGACTTCCTAATTGCCTTCAATCATATTTAACGTAATAAATTATATTACCGCCAAACATATTTTATAAGATTAAAATTAAACTACGCTATAGTCCTAGAAATCAAAATAAGATTCTTTATTTTGCCTATCATGTTAACACTTCATCCTTTCCCACGATATTTGACCCAACTGACACATCCAAGACATTAAATCCTCTCAAAATCTTTACCTGGTATGTTTCTTACTCACATGATTAACTGTATAATCCTACTATATATGCACATACTTGAATCTCCTTATTTTTGGCCATCATATTGAGAGTGCACATCTTCTATTCACGAGCCATGACCATGTTTTATTTGGTGACTTTGTAATTACCACCCACAAAAGTACTTGCCTTTCTTATTAAGCTATCCAGCAGAAATCAAGTTTCTCTTCAAATCTGGGTCTGGCCTAACATTCTGCATCTTCCATAGAGCTCCACTCAATAGTATTATTCAAATATCACCCTTGCCCATTATATCAAGCTTCATCATCAACTAGAATAAATTTTCTGAAATCACCATTTGATGTAGTTCTCTATGATTTTTTTTTTTTGACTGAGTTCTCTATGAATTCTCGATGTGCAGCAAAAGGTGACCAATTTCACTTGGAATTCTATAGTTGACGACTACTCCTAAAATGCAAAAATAAAATAAAGCGCCTCGCTCTTGCACATGCATCATCCCAAGTCTCACATACTGTTGAAATCTCACACAAGCTCGAGGTCCTACAATGGCGGATTGAAAATCAGAGAGAGAGAGAGAGAGAGAGTGATTGTGAATGAATGATTTTCATATATCATAAATATCTAGCCCTGTTCTTATATTGTGAGAACAGAGGAGGGAAAGGAATAACAGAATAACAAACTGCCTGACCAATGTAAAAACGACAAGCGGCAAAACTGTACAACTAACTACTCTATGCTATTTAGCATAAACGACATGCCGTTCTATGCATTACTAAACTATGTACTACTAAACTACAAGTAGCTTAACCAAAGAATAAAGCTTGAACTTCTTCCTTCTTTCTCTTCTTCTAAAACATACATCAAAACACATGTTGCTAAGGCCGCAAAACGATGGTGCGGTTTGTCCCAGAAAATCTATAGCCGACAAATGTTATACATTTGGTCCCGTTGTCCAGTCTTGTTAAGTTTCAGGTACATATACAAAAGTTTAATGATATTTTGAGATAGAAACAAAACCTAACTATGTCCTTTTTGTCCCTAAATAATAGTTTAAAACTTTAGGTTCTTTCTTCAGTTTTCACCCCTAAAATATATATTTTATTTAGAGACATTGACGAAAGTGGAATTTCAAGTATGAGAATAGAAATATATATGTACATATAAATTTGTAAATAAAATTATTTTATTCCTAAAATATTTTATTTTTATGCTTGTTTATGTGATTTTTATTCCTGAAATATTTTAGTGCTCAAGTTAGTCTTTTTTTTTTTTTTTTGTCCTTTTCCCTTATATTACTTGCTTAGATCCTGCAAAATCATCTCTTTCTCTTAACCTAAGACTAAGAGAGAGAAAGAGTGATTGTTTTTGGAGATCAAAATTTCCTCTAATTATTTGTTTTCTCAACCAATCATTAATTGCCTTTTTAATTTTAATTTTTTATGTTTATGTTTTATTGCAAATATATAGAAGATTATTGTGGCTTATGGTTTTCATCGTGTTCATGTTTATTTTTTCCCTGTTTTGTTGTCTTTTTAAAAGAGTCTTTTTTGTGGGATCCAAGTGTAACACATGAAAATTGTTTGGCCGCATTTGGCCCAACCATTTATGGTCAAAACCAAGTAAAAAAGAGGTTATATCACCACTCTGTTAGCCATATGATAATGGGAAGGGAACCAAAAGATAAATAATTGTTTACATTAAGAACTTCACTTACAGCTGCACTTGAGGCTGTCCTCGTTTCCATCTTTATATAATCTGTCAATACACCTACATGGTGTTAGGATCGGAGTAAACGTTGGCAATTAAATCCAGTTAGAATATAATCCAATCAGGTATAGGTCTAGAATTAGGGTGACAAAAATTGTTGTCTGTTTCTTTTAAACATTTATGTCTTTTATGGGTCTGATCCATTCAAGATGTTATCACTTAACTTATGTCATAACTTTAGTCTAAATGGTTCCAAAATTAATGTGTACACATTAAAATTCAATATATATGTGTGTGAAAATTCTACCATTTTATAAGAAAAATGAAAATTAAATCGCTCATAAACGTAACTAAATATATATACTTTGAGGATAGAATATAACATACTGGATAAATAGAAAATAAATAAATAATTGGAAAAAAAATTAAATAAAAAAACTACTCAATATTAGTAATAAATCTAAAATTAAAAATATTTATATTTCAGAATTGCATATCAAATAATTTTTAATTTGGCACACTGTCTAACGAACTCTTCCTGTCTCATCCCCCCCCCCCCCCCCCCCCAAAAAAAAAAAAAAAAAAACTACTTGCATGCTACTAAGTAAATAATAAAAAAAAAACTAAAATTAATCATTTGGTAGTCCTTTTTTTATGAAAAAAAAAAATTCTATAAGAAAGAAATGACCCAATTAATGGCTAACCTTATGACATATGTTAATATACCATTATATTGGTGTAATTTAATTATATGAATCAAATATTCTAAGTATCTAACATTATACTACAATCTAATATCACACGAGCCAAACACCCTCTTAGATCAATGACTTTTTATTACTTCTAACAAAGTTGAAGTATATTATTGATTTTGATGGAGTATGTGTTTCAAAGAGACAACATTATTTTCGTATTTACTATCAAAAGATCCAAGATTTGTAATAGTTCTCAAAAATTTGTTTTGGCATGGGATTGGGATTCACACCTAAAATTCATAGGATAACTCTATCATAAAATTCTTTGATAACTCTACTGTAAAGTACGGAAAATCTTAACCATTCATTATTAATAATAAGTGGTTTAAATTTCACTACATTATCAAAAAAATTAAATAAATTACAAAAGAATAATTTAAAATTTACTCTATACTTTTAGTAATTTTAACCATGCACTGCATAAACAACCTACGAGGCTTATAACAAAAAAAACTACATGTGTCATATCCATTTTTCGAAAGAGCTCAGCACTCCAGTAGCTTGATTGGGGTTTTTTTCAAAAATATTGGTGAAAATGAGATTAACAATTTTTTAGTAGTCCTAACTACTTTAGTCGGAACCATAAAAATAGTGGATTTGAGTTCCTTTCTTCTTTCTCTCGGACTATATATTCATAGATTCTTCAGAAAACCTCATCACGACTAGCGTCTGATCCGTGTGTACAAAACAGAGGGCGAAAAATAACTTTCTATTGAAAACAAATGATGACATTAAAAATAAAAAATAAAAAAGAAATTCACCACACTGCCATGCAAACGAAGAATGTGATCCAAAAATAATGTAATCACTTACAAAAGTTAAGGGTTCTGTCTTCCAAAACTTCTGCCCGTAAGTGCCACTGTGCGGTAGCTCACACTTGATGAAATGATTAGACACCCATTTGCTTATGTATAAGAACCACTCGCTTTTGAAATTACAGCAACTTGCTCTCTATTATTTATTTTTTTATTTTAAATTCCAGCAACTTGCTTATTTAATAGAACCTTGAGAGATTTCATGTATTGACGATAATGATCAATTACCAGGGTTTTAAGTTGACGAAGACTTGAGCGAATAAAGGAATACTGTCGCTAGACATCCAATTAACTAACTTCATTTCCCCATTCAACCTCACGCGATATAGATTTAATTATTTGTTTATGTGCGTAACTGAAGCATCTAAACGACAAACTTAAAAGTTGACCAACTAAAGAAAGGGCTTCACAACATCTAACGGTCTTAGGTATCTGTCCAAAGTTGCTTACTTGACTGAATGGTGAGAAAGCATGTTAGAGATCTCGGCAAAAGTAAACAAATCATGGAAATGAAATTGATATTTGATCTTAGGTATTGGTTATATAGACATAGAAAAAGACAAATATATGTACATCATGTTTAACAGGAAAGATAAAATAACCCATGTAAATTAATGTTTGTGTACACTGTACATCTGGAAAATTCACTAATTTGTAGCCTTTGTTTGCAATAAGCAGCAATTTCTTTTCTTTTCTTTTTACCGTTTCCTATATTTTTATTCGCTATGGATGTCTGAAAATAAAAGCAAGACTAAGAGGACGTTTGGATAGCGCGTTTGCGCGTCCACGTCCACGTCTGGCCCCCTTTTTTTTTTTTTCCAAGCGCATCTGTCACTGTTCATTGTCCATAAACAGTGATTTTAGGTCAATGAACAGTACTTTTTACACATTAAAAAATTATTTTGTTACAGTGTTTTCAGCAATAAGTTTTATCTAAACAGACCTTAAGACAGCGATATACCTTATAGTTTTAATATTTTAGGAGTTTAAATTGAAATTTGATAATATTTATCTCAAGAGTGTAACTATAGATTTCTTATTTTAGAAGTGACATCAATTCATTTCTCCTCATGACATTAATTCACATCTTGTTAAAATTTCAGATAACATTCTGACTTTTCTTCAGGAGAAGCAAAAAATGCAAATAATTTATTAAACATTTCTCCTCATTACAGTAACTTGCTTCTTTTTCTTTTTCTGTTTTTTCTCAGCAACTTGCTTATTTAATAGAACCTTGAGAAATGTTCTGTATTGATGATAATAATCAAATACCAAATTTTTAAGTTGACGAAGACTTGAGCTAATAAAGCAATATTACTGTGGCAACGAAATTAAGAATCAAAACGCCAGCTTATATATTTTGTTGGGTAGCTAGACAAGTAGACATCCAATAAACTAACTTCATTTCAGCCTCGCGTGATATAGATTTAATTATTTGTTTAAGGATCTAAACGACAAACTTCAAGTTGACCAGTGTAACGTCCCTATCAGTCAGAAAAAAAAAAAAAAAAAAAAAAGGAGAATGTCAAACTTTTTTGGGTTCCCACGTGCCCCACCTAACCCCACACCCCACCACTCAATTTTTCTCTTATCTCTTACTCTCTTGGCCGGCTCACTCTATTCTTTCCTTTCATTTTTTTTTTTGTTTTCTCTCGTACACTCCTCCCTACTCTTGTACTCTCTCACCGGTACTAGTATACCACCATCACCACCATTTTCACCATCACTTTTCGGCAAGATCACCGAAAAAATTCTTAGGAACTCATAAGCATCTTTATTATTTTATTTGAGGTAAAAATTTCTAATCTTTTGGTAGATTTTACACTTTTGCTTGAGGATATTTTTATCTAAGCTTTGATAATGATAACCATGTGATTTATGTGCATTGGAAGTGATATTTATGTGTTTTTATGTATGGGTTTTGTATTGGTGGAATTTTTGATGAGTGGGTATATATATATTTTGTGCTAAAATGGTCATTCAAGGTTTATGTATGGTGGAAAAATTTAGGAATTTTAAGATATAATGTATGATGGTGGGTAAATTTAATTTTGCCATTGTCATTGGGTTTATTTGGAATTAGTGAAATTCTAAATTTCTTGTCTTGAAGGATATGTTGATTTTTGCTTTCATGGGTCTTTTAATGATGTAATATAAATCTTATGAAAACTAGTCATAATATTGGAGATATTATGAAATTGGTTAACTTTATAAATTGGAGTTGATACCTTGTGAATAAATTTGTTGAGAAACTTTGGGAATGGTATATTATTATTGATGAGGTTAAATAGTAGGCTTGCCTAATTAAGTGTTTATTTGACAAATCCTAAATTTTGGTTAGATACAATTTCAAGTTTTAGACTTATTGTAATAGGTTTACTTGATATTGTTTAGGTTCTAACTAATCTCCTTGGAGCTTGGAGAGTTAGGCTTTTGTGATTGCGAGGTAAGTAGCTTCTTAATGGGATATTTTTGGAAAATTTTCATATTTCACAAACGATGTTTTTGAGTCAAACGCATTTTGGAAAATTATATATGAATATATGTTTTCTTAAAATTGTCGTGCTGTGACCCTATCACATATTATTATATATAAAAATGCATCATATTTGGTATTGCATTTGGGAAAATATATGAATTGTTGATATGGAAAAATGAGCATCTTTTATTTAATCTTTGATAAGGAAATTATGGATTCTATGGTTTAATAGAAAATTTAAAGATGCTTATCTTGTTTTAGTACTTGAAAAATTTATAGAAAATCTTTTTGGCAAGAATGAAGTTGAAAAACCTTACAAACTTTGTGGAAGTAGTTTTTTTTTTTTTTTTTTTTTTTTTTTTTTTTTTTTTTTTTTTTTTTTTTTTTTTTTTCTGAAACTACTTGGATATAAACTATGTGTTTCAAAGTAATGTAACTTGTGAGCATCATGTAGTTTTAACACCATTCCATGTGTGATTTCCCGGTAATCACCCGATTTGGTTTTCGTAGTCTTTGTGACAACGGAATCAAATCTAGGTCAGTGCCCTTTCATTTTGGATGACGCGTTCTTCTTTGCTGTCCATGGGGGGAAGAGGTTCCTTGATTGTGTGTGGGTGAGGCTGCTGTCCATGGGGCCAAAAGACCACATACAAAAGAAGTCCTATTTGACGCGCTCTCTCTGCTGCCCATAGGGGGAGAGAAAAACCTTGAGGTTATGAGTGAGGCTGCTGTCCGTGGGGCCAAAAGTCTGCATACCAGAGAGGACAATATCATGCCAATTGTGAATGGGTGGATCCCCTGACCGGTCTATGTGGTAGTGTGGTATATTATTGTGATAATTTATCTTATGTTAGATATTATGGTTTTGGAAATTACATTGTTGATGCTCACAGATTAAAGTATATTGTTTCAAGGTAGTTACTTAGAGAAATTTTGTATTTCATTATTTAATCATTCTTGTTATATTATCATTATTGAAGATGAAACTTGCATTTCTCCCACCCCCATTAATTATGCTACTTATTGAGCCCTGTCTCATCCCATTATTTTTATAAACTTTTCAGAGTAGCCAACAATATTTTGAGACAACTTTTGGTGGCTAATAGTAGTTAGACTAACTACGGATGGAGGCTGAACTTTTGTAATGGAGTTATTTGATGATGTACATTTTAGAATAGGCTTGACTTATTCTTTTGTATATTATAGTGGTTGTGACTATATTTCCCACTGATGGGACAAGCTGTTGATATGTAATTATTATTCAGACCTCTATTCTTTTGTGGTCAGTGGTCTTTGTAATTAATGCTTAGAGCTCTAACCTACTTTGAAAGTATATTCAATGGAATTATTAAGATAATTCTTGATGTTGATACTTGATAGGATTTATGTGGATTGAATTGTCAAAAAGTAAAAATTTACGGGCATTTGAGATGTCTTTCTCACGCTTTGAACCCTTTGGGGTTTGGGGCGTGACAACCAGAATAATTTAGAAAGGCATTCACAATGTAGTAGGTTAGAGATCTGTCCAAAGTTGTGTCCTTGGCTGCATGGCAAGTGAGAAAGCATGTTAGAGATCTCGGCAAAAGTAAACAAATCATGAAAATGAAAGTCGGTCCTCATGGGGAATAAAAATATAGGATGATGTTTTGATGGTTACGTTGCTGGTCACATCCGGAATAACAACCGGTAATAATTTCTTTTGATAATTCAGCAAATAGTTGGAGTATAGAGATTTAAATTCAGAATGTCTCTATTGTAAAAACTTGATTTCTCCTACCCATTTTCTTAAAAAATTAGAGAAGAATGAAATAAATTTAGTAAGTAGAAGAATATATATAGTATTTATCATTTGATCCATAAACTCATCTTTTATGCATTATTTTAAACTACAAAAACTTGAATTTTAACAATTGATTGATGACATAACTATTAATCTTTAATCACCTTAAAATTTTGCAAGCATAGAGGAAGAGAGTAATTTTCTTAACATTTCTGACATGCCTCTTTGCAATGAGCTAAAGCTTCTTACCATACAATTTCCTTCCCAAGTACAATCTGTTACAACAAGTATTAACTAACTAATTTATCCTAACTGTCAAGCTCAATTCAATGCCAGTTCAGCAGCCAACGCTAACCACTGAAACAAACTACCAGCACTTGTCAATTCAGGAGAACAGCTACTATCAGCGCACTAGTCCTGTTTAGAAATCAAGAGAACCTATTTCATGGTTAAAATTTATTTTATAAATTTGACAGTGTACTGAATATCATATTATTTAAAATTTTAAATGAACTAACATTGGATAAATTTTAAATTTGTAACACTTAATCTAAAACATTAAATTAATCAATTTCAAAATAAAGATTACATTTGGCGTTTATTTGATTTTTTGTGTGATTTACATAGAATTTTTTAAGATCATTGACTTTATAAAAAACCGTGTCCATTCATTGTGGTTCTTACAGCATGCCAGAATGGTGTATCTTCAATCATGCGGTGGAGGATGCTCTTTGTAAGTGACCTTCTCAAGGGTAAGGTAAGTGTATGCATGGCAAGTATGGCACCAGATCAAGTATGGCAATAGAAATTACAACACTCAAATTATACCCAAAACCTGACTTCACAATAAATTAGTAAAATACAATAATATCTTTAGGAATAAATACAACATCACCACAAAATCAGGTAGCAAGATCTTTCACTCTGAATACTTCAACTCTCTGCTATTGTAGCACCTAAATAATCATCCTAGAGAAAACCCTCAATTTATTTTCTTTGTATGTCTTGAGCAAAAGAAAAATCACCTTTTCTTTTTTTCCCTCAATGCCGTACAAAACACTATTCTTTTTCCTTCAGTTGGCTTCAAAACTGTATTTCACTCTTCAGTCTCTCTAAATCTCTCTCTATCTTGAAACCACACGCACCAAGCTTTTTATGAGAGCTTTTTATAGGATTCCACGTGGGCTGGACTTCTAGCTGCCGTGCACCTCAACATCTTCAAACCTCCTCTTCTAAAAATCTATATGTAGTCTTCTCTTGGGGGTTATTTGAGTAAAAAAACAACTAATAAGTCTTAGGGTGGGTAGGATTTTTAACGGAAAGTATATATAAAACTAGTCCCAATGTAAAAATTATTAAGTTTTCCCCTTATTATTATTTGCTTTGGAACATAGTATCACAGTATATGATATATCTTGTTCAATTTTGAAGTTTTTTTTTTTTAAAAAAAAAAAATACCAAAAGTTTTCCTGAATTGAAAAGAATTAAAATCTGGTTATATTGTTTCTAGTTTGTCAAGTTATATGACATGCCAAACAGCATAGAAAATATATCCAAGCAATAAAATGTTTGTATAGCCAGAATCTACCTACCTAGTGAACATCGGGTGTGGACTTAATTAGCATAAGGCTGCACAATACACACATACAATCCATTAATCCACCCCAATCAAACCCCACACAATCTAAAATATCACAATCTCCCGCACTAAAATCTCAAACATTCTTGTTAGGACTTATGTTGTGCTGTAGTGCACTTGAGCTATACGACTTCACCAAGTTAACTTTAATACCATCTTTCACAATCCAAAGAAAAATGCTAATCACATATACGCCACATACCGAAAATGCTAACTCTAATACCATTGGTCACATCATGCATTTTATGATGTTGAGTGAAGTAGTGTTGAAAGTATGGCACCAGATCATGATGGCGGAATCTCCAAGTTCATGTAGGAGAATGATAAATTAGGTAAGGAATTATCGACAACACATCTGAGAAAACCTTACGTGCTGCATTTGAAGGCTTTGGTGAGCTTGTTGAAGGTACGTTTCCTTTTTCATGCTCATAAATGACATGTTTCATTAGTAAGGGTATACCCGTGCTGATGCACTGCTTCCTCAACAGTTAAAATTATAACGGACAAAATTTCCAAAAGGTCCAAAGGTTATGCATTTATAGAGTGCACTACAGAGGAGGCTGCCAGTGCAGCACTCAAAGAGATGAATGGCAAGGTAAGTTTTCTTCCATTACGAATCTTCCTTGTATTTTTCTTGTGCTTAATGTTCAAGCGCGGGTTTGTTTTCTTTAAGCTTTGGTTCATAATTGTAGATAAAACAAATATAACACTCTTGAGTAAGAGAAAGGGTAATCTCTCTATTTTGTTCCTGGTTCTTGCAGATTGTTAATGGCTGGATGATAGTTGTTGATGTTGCCAAGACTAATCCACCAAGATACAGCAGGGGTCGCCCCAGATAGGAATTTTGACAAGAGAACGATTACTGATCCACTGTCTTCAAGGTCAAGCAAGATATTCAGGCTACTGCTCTCAAGGTGTTGGACTATTCTCATACTGCCACCTATTATATTAAAAAAACCACTGTCTTGTCGTCTGAAATTCTTTTATGTCGCATGCTCTTAGAAGGGGAAAATGAAATGCTCTTTACTCGGAGACGAGGAATACACCAGTCTTGAATTTTACTAAAGCATTGAAGTAAATGTTTTTTTAATCCTGCGACATTGGAGTTTGGAGGGATGACATTTCACCCCAAAATTGAAGGGAAAAAATATTTTAAAACATACATAATTAAAAATAGGGGTAATTTTACTCCCTTTCCTTAAGTTTGGGGAGATGACACTCTACCCAAATTTGAAGAGAAAAAACACTTCCCTTTTTTACATCCATTTGATAAATTTTTGTTAAATTAATATTAAAAATGTTATATACTAACTCACCCTTTGCTTAAGGCCATGTTTCCAAAGTTATCCTTTATTTAAAAATTAAATTCTTTGTTTTAGAATTTAAATTAAAGTACATTTTAAAATTTTAAGTATGATTTTTTTTTTCAACAGGTTATGGAGAGATTTGTCATTGTAGGTGTTTTGGTGCTTAATAAATATTGCATTATTATTTTAAATTTACAATTTATGTTTTTACTAACCATGATTAAAATTTTGTAAAGAGTTTCTTAAGAAAATTTAAAATATTTTATTACTAATAAAAATAAAAGGGGTGTTAATTTCTTCAAATCTGAAGGAAGGAGAGTGTAATTACAAAAAATAATTCTATCAATATATGAATTTATTGGACTTTATATATATATATATATATATATATATATATATATATATATATATAATATTTTCCTAATCATGCATATTTAAATATTCTATGGGGAACAAAGTTTCTCTCTAAATTAATTTGGAGAGAAACTCTTCAAACTTCTCATATCTTTTTTTTTGTTGTAAATTTTGAAAATTTAACCATTTAATTTCATGTCTCTTATGTTATTAACATGCATATCAAATTTTGTTTAAATTAGATGTTAATTATTATTCGATCAATAAACTTATTTGTTACACATAATTTGCGATCACAAAAATTTAAAATTTTAACATTTGTTATAACATAGCAACTAATCTATAATCTTCAAAATTTAAAGTTTGTTACAGAAATTTTGCAAGCGTGAAAAATATAATAAAAAAATTCAATCCAACAATTAGATTTTCAAAATTTACACTCAATATAAAGATGAATGATAAATTTGAAGAGTTTCTCTCCATGCTAGTTTGGAGAGAAATTTTGTTCTTTTGTGGAGGGTTGAGGTCAACTCCATGGTCCTTTAATACATAAATATATGATTAATTTAAGAGAAGTGCTACGTTCGCAACATTTTTACCATATTTTAATAACAAATTATAGATGGTTAGTTATTATTGGTTTAAATTTGAACCTAATATTGAGATTACTTTTTTTCTCCAACAATAACAACCAATAACAACCTGCCACCTAGAATTTGTTAAAATATTTTAAAAGCATTATTAAAATGGATTAAGAATCTATTGGGCAGCTGAATAGTTGTATTAATAATACTATGCACAGGTTATCAAAAAAATAATAATAATATCATTCACATCACAGGTTCCCTCTTTTTTCCTTTTTAGGCGGTATGTTTTAAAGTTTGTTTAATTTTAGTATTTTATACTTAGTTCTTGGCGCACCTTTCAATTGGTTTAGGTCTAATATTTCACTTTGTTGCTGGCCAACCTCTGCCGCCAGCTTTAGATCCATTAGAGGATGAGTAAAGTCCATTTGAGTTAACTTAAATGTTATTTTCCTTGTTTTGGTTTTTAATTTAACAACTAATGTTCTTATGCGATTCAAAAAAAAATTATGAATGGTAGAAGATGAATGGTCTGGTTTTGTCTTTTGATCAAATGAAATGTGTGGCCTTTATTGCTTTTTATGGGAGAAACGTGTGAGTGTGACAATCAAAATGTGGTCCTTGAAATTAGATAGGTTTTTTTTTTTTTCTTAAATTTTTAAGAGAGGAGTAGGTATTAGTTAGTAAATAATAATAATAATAATCTTAAAAAATAAGAACTAAGCAACAATTAATGATTTTTTTATTAAAAATTTAATGAATAAATTCATTTCAAATTACATAGATTTGATAAATAAAAACTATGATCATTAAAAAAAACCATTGAAAAATATGATTGTTGAAAATTTTAAAAACATTGAGTAAAGGAAGAATAAAGAAATATTAAAAAAAAAGAATAAAAGAAGATTAAAGAATGAATGAAGAAATAATATTTTAATGTAATACAGAAAAAATAAAGAGTCTGTTGGAAAGTGAATTTGAAAAAGTAAGTAGTTAAAAGGTAAAAGTCATTGTTCACTCTTCAAACAGTATAAATATTTGGAGAAACTATTGGAGATTTTCTTAGAATTGATTGGGTGTGGTTGTGTTTATTCTTAAATATGTGATAAGATAATATGGCATATTGAGGTTGGATAGAAAAAACATGAATTTTACATCACATCCTCACAGAATTTAATCTCTTATATTTTCCCTTGTTTTGGTTTTAAATTCAACAAGTACTATTCTTTCCATATATAATTCAAAAAATAGTACAAATTTGGTAAAGATGGGATGTAAAACATATGTTTTACATCATCCAATAAGAGATTGTCACTTTAACACTTAAAATTCAATACATCTTATCACATCTAATAACATCTCAATAAACTCCAAATTTGGTTGGATTCATAAATAGGTATTAGAATTGATTGGGTGTAGTTGTGATTATTCTTAAATATGTAATAAGATAATGTGACATGTTGTGATTAGAGGGGTAAAACATGGGGTTTACACCTCATCCTTATAAAATTTAATCTCTTCAAAAAATCTCAGGTAAATGACAAAATTGGTTCCTATCCTTTACACCATAAAATTGGTTCCTATCCTTTACACCATATTTCAATTTAGTCTTTAACGGTTTAAATGTGTCATTTTAGTCTTTAACCTTTCAGGATTGTGTCATTATAGTCCCAGCTATTAAGTGATGGATGGAAAAAGCTTACATGACTAACATACATATTTAAAACATTAATTTTTTTTTTCCAACTACACTGCCACTTATTCTTTAATTAAAAATTATAAAATTCAACCAACTAAATCACAAAAATGCACCTAAGACTAAGAATTGGGATTTGAATTCCTAGTCCCAACTGTGAGAAAAAACAAAGAGGGGGAGTGTAGGAAAATGATTGAAGAACTTGAGATGCCCAGCCAATGGCAATAGCTACCCACCCATCCAACAGTGAGGCGACCCACCCATCCAACGACAAACGACCAAGCTCAAACTTCCATTAATCATTGAGTTTCTGGGTTTTGATGATTTTTTTTTGTTTCTTTGGTTTAGTTTGGGATTTTTATTTTCTATTTGATCTAGTATTCCATTGCCTGCTAAGCCAAGGAAACATTGGAGATGAAAGGTATTTTCTTTTGTTTTGGTAGTGTGGTTTTGAAGGCAATTTTGGGCTGGTGTTTAATTTTATGTTCTTTATTTTTGTTGTTTATTCCGACCCCTCTCAAACAAAGGATGTAAACTGGGATCCAAAGAATTGAACATCCTAGCATTATTAGCAATGTCTAAATCTCTGTTGCCATATTCATTGTCGACCATCTTTGCCAAAGCACATAACTTGTATGAAATGGAATGGTATTTGGGTTGAAGTTATGATTCTAAATGTCTCATCTAAAGAGACTGTGAAAATGAATAGAAATACATAATAAATTTTAAAAAGAGAGAAAGAAGAGTTTTTGATACATGTTTATACATACCCACCTAGAGGAGTACTTTGAGTGAAAAATTCAAAAGCAGTCTCAACTTCCATAGCCAAATCATTCTTCAAGAAAAACAAAAATCAATCGCAATAATTTCATTGAATTTCTAGGGAGCCAACATGAAGTTAGTAAGGATAGGAGAGAGAGACTTGGTGGCGCTAGAAAAGAGATCATGAGGATGAGGGAGAGGAAGGATTTTTTTTCAAAATAACATCAATTTCCAAACAATTTTGTTAGTTAGCATCATTTACAAATTATTTAGGAAACTAACATCTCGAGTTTGTAAAATAAGAGTTCACTGTAGTAACTCGAGTATCGAAAACTCGATTTCAATGAAAATTTAGGTCGAACTCGAGTTCCACAAAAGACAAACCTAGCAAGCTTAAGAAAGTATAATCAAACCAAAAACCCAATCACAAACCCAAGCTGCGTTGACACTTGCCGCCACTCCAATGGAGGAGAAGAACATGCTAGAGTTTTTGGAGAAGAAGAAGAGTTGGAGGAAAAGATCCAATCCGATCAGTTCTAGGGTTTTTGATTGGGTTTTGTTCTTGGGGCTTGGAAGGATCAATTTTTGTTTTGGGTTTTATTCTTGGGGCTTTGGAAGTTTGAGAAAGGAGAGTGCAAGAAGAAGAACACGCTGGATGTTTGAGAAAAGAGAAGAGCAGTGGGATGGTAGGAGCAGAAAGATGGAGAAAGAAAAAAAAATGAAGGAAGAAGGAAAGCAAAGCATAGGAAAAAATTGCAACTAGGCGGAAAAACAAAGAAATCGAGTCTCTTAGAATCGTGTTCTAAGAGCAAAATTGAGTTTCTTGAGCTCGAGATGTTAGTTTTCTAAATAGTTTGGAAACGTTTCTAACTAACGAAATTATTTAGGAATTGGTGTTAGTTTGCAATTTTTCCCGGAGAGGAGATAGAGATGAGTTTGGTTGATGTTGATATTTCACATGTCTCAATTTTAATTTAGTTTTTTTTTTTTTTAATCTAATGTGGCAGTACAGTTGGTAGTTGATATGATATGAAAAATATTTATTTTTTATTGTTCCATTTGACACGTTAGCTTTTTCCATCAAAAGGATAACGTGGGAGACTAAATTGACATGGCATTACAAAGGTTATGAACCAAATTGACTCAATTGAAATGTTAGACACCAATTTGAAATATGGTATAAAGGAAAGAGACCAATTTTGTAATTTACCCAAAAATCTAAAAGCATTGTAGGTATATAACATCTAGAACTTCTTTCTAATTTTAGATTAAAAAAATAAAAAATAAAAAATAAAACTTCTTCCTAAAGATAACATTTAATAAACGCAAAAATAACATAAACATAAACAAAAAAAATATTATTGTTCTTGTAAACATATTTTTCTTTCTCCAAATATATACCTTAGAAAATAAAAAATAAAAAATAATAATTCTATCTATATGTGAATTTATTTAGGCTTTTTACAAAATTAATTTATTTAATATATATATATACACACACATGCATGCAAGATGCTTCCAAAGCTGCCTCTGGAGCCATTAGGAGCTAAGTAAAGTCCACATTTGAGTTGAATTTATTTATGTTCTCCTTTGTTTTGGTTTCAACTTCAACAACTACTCATTTCTTATATAATTAAAAAAAAATCTAAAAAGGTTATTAGGACCAATTGACTATGGCCCCAAAATATAGGGACTTAAATGGTATATATTTTTACCTTTAAAAATTTAAGGTTTTACTTGTTACTTCTAACATTCTAGGATTTTATTTGGACTGCCCCAAAATTATAGAATATAAAAGTTAAATTTACAATAACCAAAAAGAGTTAACATCTTACGTGGATTTGTAATAGAATTTACCAAACTCCTACTGCCTAAAAAATACAATGCATTAGTATTCCCACACTAGAAACCTTTCTTAGTTGATGGCTTGATACAAATATTTTTCAAAATGATTTGAACTAAAATTCATCCATAAAAAAAAAAAAAAAAAAGGTTAGAAGAAAACAAATCCCAAATACATAAAAACACACAATGTTCTTCCAAAGTCTAAACTATTAAAAGGAAAAATTATTATTTTACCCTATTAAAAATAACCAAATCACAAGTATTAAATGTGTCCTTTCTTACCTTCCCCAACCGCAGATTACCCAACGTAGGAGAAAAAAACAAGATAATGAAATGTGTCACAATTAGCATTGGACCCTAGTAATTTGAAACCTATGATACAATGACAATCTAAGAATAAAAAATCAACACATTGTAAAAACTAAAAGAGATAAATAACACATATTACAGTGGGGCACATGGCATTGACTCCTAGTTCTTTGAATTATGTCCCATTACTCAGAATAAAAGAGTACATGTTCATATGAAACAGAGTAAGCAAATGCTCACCATCATGGATTGAATTCCCAGAGTATAAACATAAACATAAATAAAAAAAATATTGTTGTACTCATAAACATATTTTGATTTTTAGAAACACAAACCCTTCAAAAGATATTAAAAAAAATTAATTCTATCAGACCATTACGATTTTCACAAATTAATTTATTGATTATACAATCATTTTGATATTTTCCACTAAACATCAATGATTTAATTTAGAAATGGAATTACAATCAAGCATATGGGCATTAAAAACAATTTGGTTAATTTTGTAGTTATCCTTTTAGCCAATTAATCTTGGCTAAATTAATCCCACTAAGGTTTGTTTAGTCATAGTTATCACTTATCACTTTCTTTTAGTTCTTATGGGTGGTTTTGTAATACCATAGAAGAACTTCTAGGATTGGAAGTTTTGAGAAAATATATAAAGCTGTCAGTTTGGGCTATTGGTCCTGTACTTCCTCAAGCCATGATTTCATCTCCCACTAAATCTATGATACACGTATTATCGGCCAAAAATTTTGGAAAAAAAAAAAAGCTTAGTCTTCGGTAGAACAAAGTATAGAATGACTGAACTAGCACCAGGAGGTTTCAGTTCTAAAACACAATTGGTGCTTCCCAAATGATCATGGAACTTGCAATTGCTTTGGAAGAAAGTGGAATGCCATTCATTTGGATCATTAGGGCACCTATTGGTTTTGACATAAATGATGAATTCAGAGCATACTTGTTACCAGACGGATTTCAAAATCGATAAGGAAAACCAAATGGGGCTTGCTAGTGAATAATTGGGCACCATAGTTGGAAATTTTGTCACACAAAGCGATTGGAGCATTTCTTAGCCACTGCTGGGTGGAATTTAGTGATTGATAACCTAAGCCAAGGAGTGCCAATCATAGGTTGGCCATTGGCTAGAGAAAAGGCACATGGCGAATAACATCTCTCGATTTTTATTGCCATGAAATTAATTTGTCATCTTCATCTAGAATTTTGACAGGAAACAAAGTGACATATAACATAAGGTTCACTTAGAATAGCTCATTTTCATGGCTTTGTCTTTCTTAAAAAAAAAAAAAAAAAAAAGCAATGGTAAAAGTACAACTCTTCTTTCATCATACTTATTAATATACATTCTATACACACAACATCCATTTGGGAACAGTTTATTTAGTTAAAATTGAAAACTTTTTGCTAAAAATATTGTAGATAAAGCTAGCTGAAATAGTGCAATAAGACTCATAAATAATACCAAAAAGTGCAATGGGATACATGAATAGTAGCAAAAATAAGCTAATTAGTAAAAAAAAAAAATTGCATTTTTCAGCTAATGCCAAACAAAACCACAATGTCCATAATTTCATGCACAATGTCCACATTTTATTGATATCCACCTAAGAGATAGAGTCAAGAATTTGTGTGGAAAGGGGCGGGGCGGGGGAGGGGGGGGAGTAAAAAATGAGTGATAATAAAGTTTGATTTTTTCTTCTTTTTGTTTATACCATTTTCTTATCATATATAGTAGATTTGAAACCAAAATACTTTAAAAACAAATCAAGATGCAAATGAAATATTTTGTAACTCAATATTTGTATAATAAAATTAGAGGTAGTTACACTCCCATCCTGTAAGGTGTTGGGAAGTGACACTTCACCTTAAACCTTAAGGGGGGAGGGGAATTCCCTTTTTGAAATCCATTTGATCAAACTCTATTAAATTAATGTTAACAATGTTGCGCACTAACATATCATTTGCTTAAGGGTAGGTTTCCATAATTATCCTTTGTTTCAAAATTAAAATCCATTGATTTAAATTTTTAAATAAAGAGTATTTTAAAATTAGTATGACTTTTTCTTATTTTTCAGTTTGTCATTGGGTTGTAGAGAGTTTCTCATTCTCATGAAATGATGTCTCCATTTTCCCCAATTTCAATTCAATATGCTTTTGTCTATTAATAACGTTCTATGCAATTTATGTAGACAAATTCTCTATCATCGACTAGTGCAACAAAAATATATATAAATCTTGAGACCTCTGAAGTTGTTGAAATAATTAACAAGTGCATATTTCTAAAATTTATAATAATAGAAAATCTAATAAATAGCACATACTATCTCACAAAATGACATTAACTTAATATTTTCTTTTAAAACATTCAATGATAGGAATGGTATTACATCAATGATAGGAATTCAGAGCATACATGCAAAACAATTTTCATAGGAGGATTTATCTTTAAATAATATGAAGACAATAGTCAAGATAAATTGCATTGAGTGAAATCCTACAAAATTTTCGTTGATTGAAAATTTTGGAATATCTTTATTTTGAGGGTCGCGTGAAAGTGGTGCTGAAAAATGTAATATTTTGGAGCCAAAACTCTCGGGGGAATGCTGCTAAAACTGATTCGCATTTTTTTTTAAAACGGTTGTATTGGCTTATTTCAAGGGTTTTAACGAACCTTGAAACAAAGCTAGCCATACGTATTCGCCCACGTCTATTTTCAGCGTCTGTTTGGACCTTTTTAGGAGACCCTTGGAAATAGAGGGTCGAAAAAAGTGAATTTTTTGTAGTGTAACTACATAAGTTAAAGCATTGAATAAGTCCTTAATAATTCTATTTGGTAAGTTATTGATACCTAGCACTAAATATGATTATAGTGCTAATTTTGGCAATGATTTCTGGTCTAGAGCTTTATGCAGTGTCCATTAATAATAATAATAATAATAATAATAATAATAATAATAAATATGACACTTTCCTACCCAATACTTACCTTTGAAGCTAGGCCTTGTGCATCAAGTTCCTGCAAGGTAACCTGAACAGCTCCTCGTTCAGTAGGTTTGCAAGGGACCCACATGTCACTTGAGTTCTTTTTGAAGAATTTCGCATCACGGGTTTGACGAACAGGTTCAAATAGAACGTCTTTAACCTATCAAAAGAGAGGAGGTGGCATGAGGAGAATGTGAAATGGAACCTGCTTTTCATATGGGCCATGACCTAAGAGACTCGGCAATAACTAGGAGAATGCTTGATAGTCAACTGACATAGGTACAGCCTGCCTTTTTTAACAAACTTAACTACATCCCAATAAGGTCCATGCACCAATCTCTAAAGTAGAAGAACTAGTATTCCGTCCTTGTAACAAATTTAACACATATGATTGTAACCTTCTTCTTTTTTTCCCTTTTTTTGGGAGGTAGATTGGAGACAATGCTTGAACTTAAGAACACTTTTTGTCACAAAAGCTAAAACTATTAGAAAATTGTGAATTTAATTATTTAATCATTATTCTAATAAAAATTTTGTTCATGGACAAAAGGAAAGGCTTAAGAATTTTAAGCTCCAAAAATCAAGTCTAAACGCTATACATAATGGTATTGGCAGGAAGCAGAATGCATACACATAAATAAATTATATGACTTCTATAACCTTTTCCTAAAGTAGCAGACAGATAGCTTAGCAACTGAAACAATAACTGGACCAAAAGTAAAAGAGAAAAAGAAACTGCAGGAAAAAAAAAAAAAAAAAAAAGTTGATGATAGGGAAGCTAATAATATTGCATATCACCTGCTAAAGTATAAGGATGTCAGTTGTATTAGTATAAGATAAAAATGCTCTTATCCACTTCCAGTGAACACAAAATACCTGCATCTGTACAAGAAGTTCTGTTTTGATAAGTCGAGATGCTTCACTCTCATTGCCTTCACCTCGCTGGCCACATAAGGAATCAATTTCCTCAATGAAAATAATGGAAGGAGCATTATCACGAGCCATTTGGAAAAGATTTGAGACTAGCTTGTCGCTTTCACCCATCCATTTTGAAATAAGGTCTGATGACGAAACACTGTGTATTGACAGCATCTAGCACTCATCATGTGTTGGCAACATTCCATTAATATAAAACCATAAAGTATTTGAAATGGTCAAGAATGGTCCTTAGTTCTAAAATCTGCTATTGTAGTCCAATAACTTGCCATCTATAGTTGTTTTATCTGTTATTGTAGTCTAGTTACTTGCTATATATTGGTCAAATTTTTACCTAAAGAAAGTTGAATCTGCTTCTGTTGCCACTGCCTTTGCTAAATAGGACTTCCCCGTTCCAGGTGGACCATATAATAGAAAAGCCCTCCACGGTTTTCTCTTCCCTGAAAAAGAGATCAAATGATTCTTTTATTATCAAGATGTACCATATATGACAAGATATTTATATTAGTGGCTCCAGAAGGAAACACTGCAGAAAATGGCCTGGAAGTATGTCGCCAGTTCATGAATCTTTTGGATTTAAGCATTATATGATAATGTCTCTTTGACTCTTCTTAATGTAAACAGTTCAAATCTCACCATTTATTAGGAATGGAAAATCAAGTTCTTGATGCAAATTATGTTTAGAAAGTCTTCAGCATCCATACATAGGCACATATGACAAATAGCAAATGTGCCAAATAGCATTTTGCTTTTTATTAATACCAAATAGAATGTTTATCTTCCATTGCCATAAATTCTACTGTCAAGCAGACAGATATAATCATTTTTTAATTCACAGCCAGGTGCAAGGGATGGTCTGAGTCTGAGCACATGGCTAAGTAGTGTGCCTCACATATTGAAGCAATGTAAACCCCGCAAACTTTAGAATGAAACTTGATATGCAAAACTCAATAAAATATTTGAAATCCCACTTCCCCCGTTATCAAGAATGTGTTGGGTATATATCAATAATTTATTTTTGTGATAAGCAAAAGGAACACAACACAGATCTAAGGAAAAACAATAATACAAATAAATGTACAAGGCAAAAGTAGCAAACAAACACTGAATATATATATAAAGAGAAATCTACAAACAATTATAAACTCACAGACCAGATGCGTGAATAATGAACAAATCAGATCAAGTCTTGTGTTTGACACAATCTCCTTAAAGCAAATTTCGCCCCTCACACAATCACTGTGGTGCTTTGAGACTCACGGACGTCTGCCTCCCTGTATAAAATGATCTATAGCACGAAAACGAAGCACTCAAAGTCGTGCTCTGTAAACTACTCAATGTCTCTTGCTCTCTCTTTGACATGGAATGAATGCACAAAAATTCTCACTAGAGAGTTTTTTCTGAAAAGTAGTTTTTTATGATTGAGGGACTATGCAAAAAAATATATATATACGTTACTGAACAAATACTCTGTTTCAATAATAACTGCTGTGCACAAACTAACTGACTCAACAAATTAAAATAACAAAAATTATTATTTGGACAAGTAGGCCCAGTCCACATATACCAAAAGCCCAACCCAATGTCCAACCCATGAGCCTATAAACTCATATATTATCTATTTCCTTTTCTATGAGAGCATCAGGATTTTTACCACTTTTAATAGCATCTTCAAGTGAACATAGAAATATCAATTTCTTATTTACTCCATGCCATTTTTCCAACAATCTTCCACATGAATAGAAATTGATAAACACAATGCAAATGATGATGCAGACACAGAGAGAGTAGAAGAAAAGTTACTGTGTCGGGAGAAGTAGCGTGTGGCTTTGAACTTTCCTTTGTAAAAGACTATCGGATATACTAGCTAGCTAGTGAACATAATGTCTTGAACTGTTCAGCCGTTTGTGTATACCAAGACAATAGAATTCACACAGTTCCTTTTCAGACATTTTTCGATTCTTATAGTTGTGTTCATTTCGGCCTGGAACGTATCTTGGTAAATTCATGAAGTGCTTTAGAGAATTCAGCCTCGAAACTCTTATGGAAGCAGCCCACTTCACACTCATATAGGTGATTCTTATTAAGAGTATCTTGCTATACCCCACTCGGAATTCCAAGATATAAGAATCATTAAAAGCAAAACTTACCATGAACATCGCTTATAGGCATCACTATTTCATTATAGGAATGGGAGGGAGATGTTATCTCCATAGTGATAAAACTAGTCTCCACGATTCGGTTGTCCCTTTGAACCTAGATCTTGGGATCTCCAGTTAGCTAGGTTGAGTTTCAATCACAAAGACTTTTAAGTAATAGGCTTTAACCTCATTTCCCTCGATGAGCAGTTTTAACTTGCTCTCTACTCAAACCTTTGGTTAATGGATCCGCTATATTCTCTTTCAACTTTATGAAGTCAATGGAAATAATTATATTAGAGAGCAACTGCCTCACGGTATTATGTCTTCGACGTATATGTCAAGACTTACCGTTATACATATGACTATGTGCCTTACCAATAGTTGATTTGCTATCACAATATATACAAATAGAGGGCACAGGTTTCATTCACATTGGCATATCTTCCAGGAAATGTTGAAGTCACTCTGCTTCTTCTCCTACTTTGTCTAATTCGATAAATTTTGATTCCATTGTGGATCTAGCAATGCATGTTTGTTTAGAAAACTTCCAAGATACCGTAGCACCACCAAGTGTAAAGACATATCCACTCGTGGATTTGGTATCTTTTGTGTCAGATATCCAATTAGCATCACTATACCCTTCTAGTACAGCTAGATACCGAGTGTAGTGCAACCCATAGTTTAGGGTGTATGTCAAATACCTCAAAACCCTAACTAATGCCTTCTAGTGGTCTTCCACTAGATTACTAGTGTATCTACTCAACTTGCTGACAGCATATGCTATGTCCGGTCTAGTGCACTTCATTATGTACATAAGACTGCCTATGATTCTCGAATACTTCAATTGTGATATGCCTTGCCCTTTATTCTTAGTTAGATGTAAATTTACATCTATAAGCGTTCTCACTGGACTGTCATCATATTTCTTGAATTTCTCAAGAACTTTCTCAGCATAATGAGATTGAGACAAGACAAGTCCATCAAATTTTCTAGAAATTTTCATTCCTAGTATCACATCTACAACACCTAAATCTTTCATGTCGAACTCTCTAGTCAACATTCTCTTGGTAGCTTTAATGATATCATTATTGCTACCTATAATGAGCATATCATCAACATAAAGACACACAATGACATAGTCATTTGCAGTATCTTTAATATACACACATTTGTCACACTCATTGATTCTAAACCCATTTGACATCATTGCATTGTCAAATTTCTCATGCCATTACTTTGGAGCTTGTTTTAATCCATAAAGAGATTTAACAAACTTGCACACTTTCTTTTCTTGACCAGGAACAATAAACTCCTCTGGTTGTTCCATATAAATTTCCTCATTTAATTCACCATTCAAGAATACTGTTTTTACATCCATTTGATGTATCTCTAGGTTATGCAATGCTGCAATAGCTATCAACATCTGAATGGATGTTAATCTTGTAACAGGTGAATATGTGTCAAAATAATCCACACCTTCCTTTTGTTTGTAACCGTTTATAACAAGTCTTGCCTTATACTTGTCAATAGATCCATTAGCCTTTAATTTCCTCTTGAATATCCATTTATATCTTAGAGGTTTACAACCTGGTGGAAGATCCACTAGTTCCCATGTATGATTTTGAAAGATGGATCCAATCTCACTATTCACAGCTTCTTTCCAGAAAGGCGCCTCAGGTGTTAAAATGGCTTCCTTGAAGCTTTGAGGTTCATCTTCTAACATAAAAGTTAGAAAATCGGGACCAAACGATTTTGACGTTTTAGCCCTATTACTACGTCTAGGCTCAACCTCATTCCTCTCTTGCATCAACTCTTGATCATAAGAGGTACTAGACGTAGACTTGAAGTTTCTCTCAAGAGAACTTGACACATATGTGGATTTGTAAGGAAATATTTCTTCAAAAAATACTGCATTCCTTGATTCAATAATGGTATTCACATTCATGTCAGGAATGTCAGATTTATGAATTAGAAACCAATATGCACTGCTATTATGAGTATAACCAATGAAAACACAATCCACTGATTTTGATCCTATCTTTATCCTTTTAGGGATAGGGACAACCACATTTACCAAACACCCCCACACTTTTAAGAATTGATAGGATAGCTTTTTACCTTTCCATAACTCATATGGCGTTTCTTTGGTTTTCTTTCTAGAAAATTTATTAAGAATATAATTGGCGGAAAGAATAGCTTCCCCCCACAAGTTCTGTGGTAAATCGGAACTTTTCAACATTGCATTCATCATATCTTTTAAGGTTCTATTTTTCCTTTCAACAACTCCATTTTGCTGAGGTGAATAAGGTGCGGTGGTTTAATGAACAATACCATGTTGTAAACAGAACTCACCAAAAGGTGATTCATATTCCCTACCTCTATCACTCCTTAGAACCTTAATCTTTTTGTTGAGTTGATTCTCAACCTCATTTTTATATTGCACGAATACCTCAATTGCCTCATCCTTACTCCTTAGCAAGTACACATAACAGTATCTAGTGCAATCATCTATGAAAGTGATGAAATATTTCTTACCACCTCTAGTTTGTATAGATTTCTTGTCACATAAATCACTATGTATCAAATCTAGAGGTTCAGTGCTTCTTTCAATTGATTTAAAAGATGCTTTAACCATCTTAGTTTTCACACAAGTTTCACATTTATGATCAAAATCAATTTCAAATTTAGGTAATAAATTTAAATTGATTAGTTTATGTAAAGTATGATAATTAACATAACCCACTCTACCATGTCATACATTAGAAGACTCAAGCATGTAAACAGAAGATTCACCTTTATTATTATCAATAACAGTCATAACAGTCATTACATTCATCTTAAACAGGCCATTGCTCAAATATCATTTTCCCACATACAATCCACTCTTAAAGAGTGAAAATTTCTCAAACTCAAAAACCAACTTAAAACTATTTTTGCTCAACAATGAGCCAGATACAAGGTTCTTTTGAATTTCTGGGACATGCAGTACATCTTTCAAAGTAAGAAACTTGCCCGTAGTCATTTTGAGCACAACCTTTCCAATTCCTTCAATCTTGGAGATTGAGGAATTTCCCATGAAAATTTTTCTTCTATCACCCATTGGATTATATGTAGAAAACATTTCTTTTCTGAACATACATAGCGCGTAGCCCCAGTGTCCACCCACCATTCCTTAGTATTTCCTCTTACCAAGTTCACTTCAAAAATTACAGCAAAAAAGTTCATGTTGGTTTGAGTCACAACTCAATTCACAACAATTTTATTTGACATCTATATTCAACAAAATTCAAACAAATTGAATCTTCGAGACCAGCTAAATTTAAGAAATAAATAAAACTGTATACTTCTAAAAGTTACTGTGCAAAAAGATAGTCAAACCAATAATATAATTATTATTATAACTACACCGAATTGCAGGAAAAGCAGCACAGTAAACGCAAACTAACAACAGAAACTCAAAGCCCAGCCCAGCATTAAATCCAAAGAGACAAAATAACTCCAATATAATATAATATGTTATAAGCCAACAAAGTCTCAAAAACAAACACTGCAGACACATAAAAAATATGAATCAAAGCAGTCAACCAAAGATTCAAGAGGCAAAATATCCTAATAAAATAATATAAAAAGGAAGAAAGGAAGATCAACTAATAACGCAACAATTTAGTCAAAGACGTAACCGACTTTATCAAGATATCCAAGAACACGAAAAACACAAACCAGTTTTTCTAATTTTCACGCAGTTACCGATTCATAGTTTTACTGCAACACAAATTCCTTTCAACATTAAATCACAAAAATAAATTAAAAATATATTTTAAATCTACTTTAAGACTGTTGAGTATATATCAATACTTAACACGTTAAATCACAAAAATAAATTAAAAATATATTTTAAATCTACTTTAAGACCGTTGGGTATATATCAATACCTAACACGTTAAATCACAAAAATAAATTAAAAATGTATTTTAAATCTAAGAAACACAACACAGATCTAAGGAAAAACAATAGTAAAAGTAGATATACAAGACAAAAGTAACAAGCAAACACTGAATATATATATATAAAAAGAGAAATTTACAAATAATAAAAAACTCACAGACCAGATGCGTGAATGATAAATAAATCAGATTAAGTCTTGTGTTCGACACAATCTCTTTAAAGCAGATTTTGCCCCTTACACAATCACTGTGGTGCTTTGAGACTCACGAACGTCTACCTCCCAGGATAAAATGATCTACAACACGAAAACGAAGTACTCAAGGTCGTGCTCTGCGAACTATTCAATGTCTCTTGCTCTCTCTTTGACACAGAATGAATGCACAAAAATTCTCACTAGAGAGTTTTTTTTTTTTTTTTTTTTTTTGAAAAGTAGTTTTTTATAATTGAGGGACTATGCAAAAAATAAATATACGTTACTGAACAGATACTCTGTTTTAGTAATAACTGCTGTGCACAGACTAACCGACTCAACAAATTAAAATAATAAAATATTATTATTTGGACATGTAGGCCTAGTCTACATATACCAAAAGCCCAACCCAATGTCCAACCCATGAGCCTATAAACTCATATATTATCTATTTCCTTTTCTACGTGAACATCAGGATTTTTACCACATTTAATAGCATCTTCAAGTGAACAAAAAAATATCAATTTCTTATTTACTCCATGCTATTTTTCCAACTCCTTATCTCCTCAGCCCTCTTTAAATATTCCATACCTTTCTGAGTAATCGCGTCCTTAATCTTCGGATTCTTATACTTCAAATGGGTCCTAAAGTACTCTAATGCATTCATATACAACGGAAATGCTTTGCTATAATTTCCGGCATCATCCTCCTGAACTGCCTGCTTCACATACTCTATCGCGTGCTCCTTAAAATTGCAATACATCTTTTACTTACAATAAATGCATAGAAATCAAAGCCACAAAAAAGAATACTCAAACTAATTTCATACCACCACTCCTCCTTCCCCCTAGAACCCAAAATCCAATACAGAGTTCGACACTTCAATGATTTCTTTTTGGTAATGATATTATACAGTCAAACTACTCTCTTATCACAATTACAAAACTTGAATTCTCAGATAAGCAACTTATCCACACCCTTAGAACTTGCAACCAAAAACCCAATACTTAGCAACACCTTAGATTTTCTATTAATATTTCTGATACTTCAAGATATAACCAAACCTGAAAGTAAAATAAAATAAACAATTCAACTTCAAATCAATCAAAAATAAAATAAAATAAAATAGCCCAGTACTCAAATATCATTGCTTCATATATTTATGATAAGCCATTTACAATTCCAGATTTTTTTTTTCCAAAGCAAATTTGCAATCAAACCCTGAAATCAGGTTCAATAAGTACAAAAATGAAAAACCCAATTCTCAGAATTTGTTTCTATGATGGTGGTGATGTTTTTCAAAAAGCCATAACAGGTAAGCTTTACAGGTCGGAACAGAAGACTCCGATAAACAGAAAATTACGGTTACAGACCTGAGATTCAAGCTTTACTTTCTCTCTGGTGCTTTGCGTTTTGATAATGAAAATGAAATTTCTGAAACAGAGAGAACCAACCAATAGGTGCAATGCAAGTCAGGACTTCTTTCACGTTGAGACAAGGAGCGTTTAATCGTGGAAATTACACAACTTAGATCATAATTACGCTGTAGAAATGGAATAGCCGCCTCGGCTCTCAAGTCTTTTCACATTTTAATTACAAATGATTGGAAAACTTTTAAGTATTCTGGACTTTAAAAAAAAGTTTTAACTAATTTTAGTTACTAGATTCTTATAAATAAAACCAAAAACCATTTTAGTTACTTATGCCAAAGAAGAAAAATACAAGTTCCTCAAAAACAAAAACAAACAAACAAAAAAATGAAGAAAAAACCAATTTTAGTTAAGTAGTAGTTTGATTTTTTTTTTTAAATCTTTATTTTTTAGTTTAGAGCAGTATTTTTTATATATATAAAATACTTCTATATCTTAAAGTAAAATATATTAATCATTTTAATATTTACTCAACCAAAAAAATTGTAATATTTATATTTATTATAAATATTTAGGTGAGAATAAATAAATTACTGATTATTATATAATTTCACACTTATCATGTAGTGTACTATAGTTCTTTTAATTGCACATCAAATGTGTGTGTGTGTGTGGATTTTAAGCTTTTAGCCACAATTCATGCAATTTTTGTTTACTTTTAGTTAGTTGTGGAACCTAAGGGCTGTGAATAAAAATGATTAGAAAAGTTCATGGCATTAATTAAACTTTTTAAAAATTGAAGATTTATTTTTTAAAATTTAAAACAATAAAATGTATTTATAAAGAATCAAAGTCTACAATGGAGAGGATAAAAGAAGGAATTTACCTCAAGCCAAATTGTCTCCCTAGCATATGTAACTAAACCAAGGTGTGTCAATGTTCAACTCAACCCACGAACACGATACAAACCCGACACTAGTTTTTGCAAGTTAGGATTGGGCCTTAGCAGGTTTTGGTCATAAACGGGTCAACTCGAAAGCAACATAATAAGAATTAAGAAATGTGTCATAAGCGAGTCAATCTGCGTAACCCGCAATAGACACGTTTAACATACCAATTTATTTGTGTTAACCCAAAATGACTCATTTAACACAACCTATTTAACTAGTGTAACAAATAAATATTCATTTTATTTTAGAATTGTCAAATACTTTTTATATCCAACCTATATTTTAAATTTAAAAAGAAAATTGAGTAATTACAAAAACTTACAAGGGATATAATTGAAAATTGAAATTTTACAAATCCTAAGGATATTATATTTTTGTTGAACTATGTTATTTTATTTTTGTTGAACTATGTTATTTTGAATTTGGATTGAAGTGTATGCATTTCTTTTAGGGTGTAAAGAACTTATTTCTAGATAGATATTATATTTTTGTTGAACTATATTATTTTGAATGTGGGTTGAAGACTTGAAGTGTATGCATTACTTTTGGAATGTAAAATATTTATATATATATATATATATATATATATATATTTCTAGATGGATGTTATATTTAATATTATACAGGTTGAAATAGGTCGTGTTATATTCGTGTCAACTCAACACAACCTATTTATTAAGCTTGTCAAGTGGGTTGGACCGGGTCAACCTGCCTTATTAACAGGTCGAGTTAAGGTTGAAAGATCATGATACGATTATTAAATGGGTCGGGTTTGGGTTGAACCATTTTGTTGAATATCCCTACTTTGACACGACACGAACCCAACACGCTAACCCGAATAGACACCCCTAACTAAAGCTAAAGCTATCTTAGAATAATTTATAAAAAAAAAAAATGGTAGAATGAAAAATGCGTTTGTTCAAAGGATCAACATTACGAGTAAAGAAAATTATATAATTTATTAAAGTCTTTAATAAAGGATAGCTAATTGGAGCAAGGGAAGAATAGAAGAAATTATTAGGTCTACCAAGAGGACTGTTGATGTAGTCCTCCCAACCAATAAGATAATGTCATTTATGCAAATGTGTGAGTGCACTTCTTAATCAACACAAGGAATAAAAAATAAAAATTACTAGGTGATGTCTCATTTACATAAATAAGAGTATTTTATTGCTTGAGAGGTCAAGGTGGACCACGACAACGGTCCTCCTGGTGGACCTAATTATTTCTTGGAGAATAGCCACTTGACACCATCATGATCTATTTCAATTTTTAGTTTACTTCCTAATCGCCTTCAATCATATTTCATAATAATGTAATAACTTATATTACCGCGCTCAAAATCTTTGCCTGGTATGTTTCTTACTCACATGATTAACTGTATAATCCTACTATATATGCTATTTAGCATAAACGACATGCCGTTCTATGCATTACTAAACTATGTACTACTAAACTACAAGTAGCTTAAGCAAAGAATAAAGCTTGAACTTCTTCCTTCTTTCTCTTCTTCTAAAACATATATCAAAACACATGTTGCTAAGGCCGCAAAACGAAGGTGCGGTTTGTCCCAGAAAATCTATAGCCGACAAATGTCATACATTTGGTCCCGTTGTCCAGTCTTGTTAAGTTTCAGGTACATATACAAAAGTTTAATGATATTTTGACATAGAAACAAAACCTGACTATGTCCTTTTTGTCCCTAAATAATAGTTTAAAACTTTAGGTTCTTTCTTCAGTTTTCACCCCTAAAATATATTTTTTATTTAGAGACATTGACGAAAGTGGAATTTCAAGTATGAGAATAGAAATATATATGTATATATAAATTTGTAGATAAAATTATTTTATTCCTAAAATATTTTATTTTTATGCTTGTTTATGTGATTTTTATTCCTGAAATATTTTAGTGCTCAAGTTAGTCTCTCTTTTTTTTTTTTTTGTCCTTTTCCCTTATATTACTTGCTTAGATCCTGCAAAATCATCTCTTTCTCTTAACCTAAGACTAAGAGAGAGAAAGAGTGATTGTTTTTGGAGATCAAAATTTCCTCTAATTATTTGTTTTCTCAACCAATTATTAATTGCCTTTTTAATTTTAATTTTTTACGTTTATGTTTTATTGCAAATATATAGAAGATTATTGTGGCTTATGGTTTTCATCGTGTTCATGTTTATTTTTTCCCTGTTTTATTGTCTTTTTTAAAGAGTCTTTCTTGTGGGATCCAAGTGTAACACATGAAAATTGTTTGGCCGCATTTGGCCCAACCGTTTATGGTCAAAACCAAGTAAAAAAGAGGTTATATCACCACTCTGTTAGCCATATGATAATGGGAAGGGAACCAAAAGATAAATTAGGTATGTCATTTTCTTTTTGTCAATAAAAAAGGCATGTCTCTTATATATATATTTTAAGAGGATTATAAGAAAAATAAAAATAAGTTTCTTGGATTAAAATAGAATCTGAACCAAAATTTAAGCAACACATGCATATTTTTGCACATAAAAAAAGAAAAAGAAAAAGGCATATAGGCCCTCCATTTGTCATATAAGCAATCCATATAAAGGAATAGGTGAGTAAAATGGTATATATTTTAAATTATTTTTGAGGTCTAAAATAGACTATGAATCTATCATGAGATTTTGGATTTGAAATCTCTTTACAGTATATTGGGACTAAGAGAATAGTTAAATACTCAAAAAAATCTGGACACCCTCGTTTGGAATCAAAATTGTAAGAACTCAAAAGTTGATGGCTCAAGCCCACTAAGAATAGTGAGGCCCATACCTTCAAATTAAGCCCAAAAAGATAGAGTTTGTAGAGAAAAAGGGGAAAATGATTCTAGTGTTGGTTTAATTAAGTTTAGGTCTAAGACCGAAGATTCAAGTAAGAAGGGAAGAGATTGATTTGAAAAGTAATTGATATTAATGCATTCCTCGGGTCAGTCCGAGGATGAGTTCTTATATAAAGATCTACACAAGTCTTAAGTTATATCCCCCACACTTTAGCCCTTTTAGACATCTGACCCCTATCCCCCAAGTTAGGATTTGAAGCCACGGACATGACCCTTGAGGAGGAGCCAACGTCGCCCTTGGGCGTGGTAAAAATGACATTAATTGTACCCATGGCTGGACGAGGAGCTCCATCTCTTTGATACCCAACCCCGGATTGTTCGGGCTATCTTGTAGGTTGGTGCAAGAACTACTTCAACTTCTCTGCCTTCACCAATTGACCTAGATGATCACGCAAAGTTCTACAATCCTCTATTGTATGTCCTCTCTCTTGATGGTAGTGGCAATAAAGGCTTTGGTTTCTTTTGGACGGATTTCCACATATCTTATTGGGCCATTTAAAGTACGGCTCACTCTTTATCTTTTCTAAGATTTGATAAACTGGCTCCTTAAACATCGAGTTGACCATCTGAGCGTCTGTTCCTGATGTCTGATTAGAAAAATCCCTCCTAGGTCGATTATTATAATATCCTCCTACCCGAGGATCCCTCCTTTTAGGGAAGGCTTTGGCTTTGGCTTTTCCTTGGGTTTGACCATCTTTTACCGTTTATGCTCACCAATGCGATCCATAAGTTGATGCATATTACGCGCAAGCTTCATCGTCAATGACTTTCTCAAATCATGCTCCATTGGAAGCCCGACCTTAAAAGTCCTTATAACTACATCTTTGAAATCCCCTTCTATCTCATTTAATGTTTCCTAATACCTATCTGAGTAGGTCTTAAGAGTTTCTCCCTCCCTCATCGCCATAGGCAGTAAAGAATCTAGGGGTTTAGGAACTCTACACGTTACAAATCTAGCCCCAAACACTCGTGTTAACTCCTCAAAGGACCTTATTGACTCTTCCTCCAACTCGTCGAACCATCGTATAGCCATGCGCCCGAGGCTGGAAGGGAACACTTTGCACATAAGAGCCTCATTCCTAGAATGAACAGCCATCCTCTGGTTGAAATGGCTCGCAGGCTCTACAGGACCAGTCCGTCAATTGTAAATGGTGAATGTAGGCTGCGTAAAGCGGTGGGGAAGCTTAGCTCTATTAATTCTCCCTACAAAAGGAGACTTTGAAATTTGGCGAAGTGCCTTACTCATTGCATCATTCCCAATGCTATGATGAGATGAGCCTTCTCCACGCTTGTTCCTATGCCTCTCTAGTTTATCCAAGTGAGAGGAGGCAGAAAAAGATTCACTAAGAGGAGTCCTGGATTTATGGCTATAAGATTGATCCCTACTCTACCCGGATCCTTCACTTGATGGAGGTGGGGAGTTTCTTTTGTCACGTTCCTTCCGATGCAACTTTTTACACGGATGTGGGTGTTTTCGTGTTTCCTGCTTGTGCAAAACATGACTCTCAGTCCTTGAATGACTCCTTTCAGTGCGCTCTATATGTTGTGTCTCTACCATAACACTGGGTGTGTTATTATACTCTCTATCTCTCCTTTGCTCCAAATTAACAAAGTGATTCTCCCTCTAAGAACCAATAGATTCCTCCTTGTTCTGCTCTAGGCTAGACATGACTTAATAAAACTACAAGCAAAATCTTCCCACAGATGGCACCAATTGTAAGAACTCAAAAGTTGATGGCCCAAGCCCATTGAGAATAGTGAGTCCCGTACCTTCAAATTACGCCCAAAAAGATAGAGTTTGTATAGAGAAAAGGGAAAATGATTCTAGTGTTGGTTTAATTAAGTTTAGGTCTTCGGCCAAAGATTCAAGTAAGAAGGGAAGAGATTGATTTGAAAAGTAATTGATATTAATGCATTTCTTGGGTCATTTTGAGGATGAGTTCTTATACAAAGATCTACACAAGTCTTAAGTTATATCCCCCACCACTATTCCTGTTCTTATCTTTTTATCTTGATCTCTTAGAAAAATTACCATATATCCCTTTAGCTTGAGAGTTCTCTTCCCTTATATTCTCATTTTCCTTTGCATCCTAGCCCTCTACTTGTATACTTAAAATTTTTCTAAGGACACTTGTCCCCTCAAAGTTCTCCTAAAGCTGGTAGAAGGGGCTGCTTAACTGTGAATCTATTGTTTAGGTGTCATTTCCTCATTAATGTAGCTGATAAGGTTGTTGCTATTCATTCAATGCGGAGGTAGTAGGTAAGCCTTTACAGAAAACTTCTTCTAGCTGCCTTTCACCCAGAGGGCTACTTCGCCCAATTGTAAGAACTCAAAAGTTGATGGCCCAAGCCCACTGAGAATAGTGAGGCTCGTACCTTCAAATTAAGCCAAAAAAGATAGAGTTTCTATAGAGAAAGGGGAAAATGATTCTAGTGTTGGTTTAATTAAGTTTAGGTCTAAGGTTGAAGATTCAAGTAAGAAGGGAAGAGATTGATTTGAAAAGTAATTAATATTAATGCATTCCTTAGGTCAGTCCGAGGATGATTTCTTGTACAAAGATCTACACAAGTCTTAATTTATATCCCCCACCACTATTCTTGTTCTTATCTTTTTATCTTGATGTCTCGGAAAAATTACCATCCCTTTAGCTGGGGAGTTCCCCTCCCTTATATACTCCTTATCATTTGCATCCTAACCCTCCACTTGCATGCTTCAAGGTTTTTCTAAGGACACTTTCCCCTCAAAGTCTTGCTGAAGGTGGTAGAAGTGGCTGCTTAGCTGTGAATCTACTATTCGGGTGTCGTTTCCTCATTAATGCAGTTGATAAGGTTGTTGCTATTCATTCAATGTGGAGGTAGTAGGTAAGCCTTTACAGGAAACTTCTTCCAGCTGCCTTGGCCTTCACCCAAAGGGCTACTTCGCCCATTCGAGCGCTTACATGGCATTGTGCACCTTCCTTATCCTCTACTCAGGTAAACCAACTTCTCGGGTCAAAATTGCTCTTCCAATGAATTGATGAAAGACACATCGCTCCTTATCCTCCTTAGTTCTCGGACCCTCACAAAAATCTTCTATTTCACTTTTCTTGTACCACTTTATGTTCCACAAACTTGCCACTTGTTTTTTTTATTTAATTGAATTATCTCATTATGCCTTTTCTTAATTAATTACTGAAAATAAATTAAGAACCCAAACACACCACCACCACCACCAACCTTGGCCAGCGTCGGCCATCTCTACCCTGAAAGTCACCTGCCATGGTAGCCACAATCGCCCGATCTACACCACCATTGGAGATCCAAGCCAATCCCACCAACCACCATCACTCCACCACCAAAAAAACCAACATATCTGACTTTATTTCTCATCTTTCATCATTATTTATTAAGAAACAAAATCAACAATAAAAGATGGAGAGTAAAATATAAACAAATCAAACGTAAATGCTATTCAATCTAAATCAAAAGAATCCATGTATTACATCGTGAACCTAACAATCAAAACCAAAAGGATCTCTAGAAGAAAAATCTAGTGGTTTGAGTTGAGGTATTCATGTGATGGGCATCAAATCCTTGGCTGAGCTGACGGTTGGATGGCTGTAAATGGCTACTTTGATGGTGTTGACTTTGAAGAAGGTTGGTGGAGGTGGTGGTGGGAATATGTTGGGATTTTCTTTGTTCCATTCGTCCAAATATTGTGTTAGATCCATTGCTCTCCCCTTCTTGATCTGCTCAAAACCTTGGTGGTGGTAGATGGTCGTGGAAGGTGGCGTTGTTGTCGTCGCTAACCTCTGCTACTATTGCTGGTGGTGGGGGTAGTGGGATGTGCTGGCTATATATTTATTTTAGGTAATTAATATAAGAAAAAGCATAGATTTTCGATTTGCTTAAATAAGTGGACACAGGTCAGGTTTTTATTTGTGGAACACAAAGTTCTATAGAAAGTGTGGGATAGAAGATGTTGATTCCCTCGTTTGTCAAAAAAAAAAAAAATTTTACTTTCTTCAATTTTTATACACAAAATAAATTGTTGAATGTCGCCATAACTTTGAATTCAGACATGAATTAATATAGTATAGAATAATTTGTCCTTTATATTCTCAATTAGTTTTTTTTTATTATCTAGTGATAGATACTGATACTTTTGTATCTTAATTTTACTACCTTTGCTTCAAACGGTAAAGATCTACATTTGAATTATCATGGATGAGACTTAACGGATTTGGAATTATACTATCCTTGCTCAAAATAAATAACTAAATTAGAAATTGAATTGATAATATAAAGAATGAAAATATATAATGGAGTTATGATTTATTTGATTTAAGATAAAAAAGGTCTAAAATGAAAAAAATATAAATAAAAACACACAATATCCATCACAAGAGGAAAGTTCATTAGTTCTCTTTCGAAACAAAGTAAAAATAATAATTTCTAACATCACCCTACACCACAAATAACTTACGACCCATACGTCGCTTTCTTGTCTAAGATCCTTGATGCATATGTTGAAATGACCATGTCAATAAGAAGGTGAAATTGCATCCATGCGAATAGGGTAACTGGAACAATAGCAAGACAAATGATAGGAATGACCACCCGTGATTTTCCTGGTAGAATAATGAAAAGAGAAGCACAAAAAGTTATCATCATGGTTGCTATGGAGAGGATAAGGGTGGAAAGGCCTACTATCATCTTTTTGGGTAAGGATTTAAGGAAATCTTCCTCTGCATAACGTGATGTGAGGATGCCAAGAAACATCAACAATGAAGTTGAGGCAGAAAGCAGAGACAGAGCATCAGATATTATAAAGACCATAAAAACCTTCTCATTTAAGAAGGTTGGCAAGCCTGAATCTTGTATGTTGCCACCTGGAACAGTAATTGCTGCTGCAAACATAATGGTAACAATCAGAGCAGCTACCACTGTACAAGAAGATGCTGTCTCCTTCATCCATTTTTCTCCTTCTTTCATCAACTCTTTATGGCTTTCTGTAAATAATTCTCGAGGTCTTTGACCATTTTTGTTTGTATATTCTAACATGAAAGGATGGACAATGCTCTCCACCTCCTGCGTTTATTAAGAAATAAAAAAATATTATATACCTTGTAACTTTGCGTCTTTTTCCTTTTTTTTAGGAATGATTCTATCTATTATAAATGAAAAGTTTATAGGATTAAAAAGTGAGAAAGATTGAATGCTTGAAAGTTAGCATGTTAAGTTTTGTGTATAGTATAAGGGTTACTTTTATATGGCTTTTGATTTTCACACATGCGCTATTTTACATCAATTATGGATATATCCATAAAATAGTGGATGTGAATGAGTGTGAAAGAATACTTTTCTCTTTTATACAAAAATACCTAGATATGCAAGTATATACAAGTAGAACATTGTAATGTAAGGATAATAAAGTGTAGTGATACTTCGAATCATGACAGTTACGACTTGGCCTTGGGCTCCTAGGCCTATTTGGCCTAGTGTCTAGGAATTTTTATTTCTTATTTTAACTATTTGGAGAGAGAGGCCTAGTAAATAGGATAAACTATAATATTATGGTACTCTATAGGTTTTATCTACTGTAATTCATAGGTGAAATTACATAAAAAGGACTAGAGTTTACACACTTTTTTAGATCAGGTCCCAAGTTTTTAATTTTGTTAATTAAAGTCATAAACTTGTGAAATTATTTAAATTTGAAGCCTGTATTCATATACTTTATTCATATATGTTATTTTGGACACTAATAGAGTATAGAAAAAATGGAAGCCATTTATAAAATTTGTATTTTACTAAGGAATCAATTTTGATGTTTTGACTCATTTTCTCTCTCTCTCTCTCTCTCTCTCTCTCTCTCTCTCTCCATGGTTTTCTCTCCAAGCTTTCTATTGATCAATAATTGCAAAATTGACTTATGAACAAATCTTAAGTGAAATGTAAAGTTTAATCACTTGTTTTATGTGTTAATTTGTTATGTTGCTATCCAAGATAATAGAGACGGACAAAAACCTTAAATTGAAACAATTTTATAAATTTAAGACCTAATAATATGAAATATGGTATAAATTGTACACCTTTTCATATAACTGCATTTAATTTATATTAGTTGATTCTATTAAATAGATTGTATATTTTAAACTTAATGGAGTGGAACTCTTGTTAATTACTTGTTACGCACTTTAATAAATTTTTTAAAATAATTTTTATGATAAATTCACAATTGAATTAATGAAAACACATAATATCTCCTTGCTTGCAAAATATCAAATTGATAAAAAATTAATAACTATCTTATATATAAAATGTTCAAAAATTTTAAAATTATATAGAAAACAAGAGTTAATATATCAAATCAATGAAAACATTGCTATAGATAGTTTAAATATTATAAAAGATAACCACTTATTATATTCTGTACATTAAATTATACTGTTATTTTAATTTAACAATTTAATGACTTTTTTTTTTTTTTTATAGGAATTAGAATATGAAACCACCCAACCTTTTACTCTATTTCATTTCACTTCCATTTCGTATTTGTCAATTTATGATTTTCCCCCTTTTTTAATTATCTTATTTCCGTTCATTTTCTTTATCTTATTGGTGGGATATTGAAGTCGTAGTTATCCTCGCACATTCTGACTTTTACGTGGATCCTTAGTCTCCTATTCACTCACGCATTCTCACATTGTAGTTCAGAATAGAGTTTCCAAAGAGTGTCAGATAATTAATCACAAGAGAACTGAAAACAACTCATCATTGAAATTATATTAAAAATATATAAATAAATAAAGTGAGGGATATATGTATTATACCTTATACCATTGTACTTCTCTTTGCATAAGAAAAGCTGCTCCTGGAACCGTATTACGTCTAGCAGAAGGTTCGAACATCGCTGATATATGTAATATGGTATTTCTATCGCTATCAACCAAAGCAAATAATGCGTTCTTTGCAGGAGATTTGCATAGGAAGCGAAATACTTCATGCTGACGATGAAGAACGGCCAACTTAAATAAGTTTCGATCAATAAGGTCAGGACATGTTTTCAGTATTTCGGTAACAAACTCAACTCTCCCTTGCTTGACAGCTTTCATCATGGCTTCAATAACCTTACCTTTTCTTAGTTGGTGAATATTCAAACCTGGTAATACTTCGCACATGCGAAGTAAAAGTTTTTTGGATTGGTGGTGAAGAAGCTTCAAATCATATATTTGATCGATTTCTAAGTCAATAATCAAAACAATGTTTAGTCAACTAAATGAGAGAAAAAAAAAAATTGAAGAAAAAGATATGAAATTAATTGACTAAATGTATCATACCCAGGAATTTAAGGAGATTCCAAACAGACCCTTGAGCTGCAAAGTGGAAATAGAAAAAACAAAATCAAATACGCATACTTAAAAAGAATAGAGAACAGTTAGTTAGGGTTGCAGTTAGTAGGTTACGCATTGCTACCAAGATTTGTTTTGCTAATGTAGATTTGTAATGTTTTTATTCGAGTAGTTAGAAGTTTGTTAGATCCTAGAGGAAGCTATCGACGTGCTTTACAGTATACATAGAACTGTAAAATCCATGCAGAGTAGAGAATCAAATCTCCATTGCCTTGAAAGAACCAGAAATTGTTTCCATTTCTTCAACTGATCACCAGCCGACCCTAGACCTCGGCAACTTAGGCGAATATGTTGCCCCCAAATGCCGGGGTGAATAAGTACTTTTTTATTTTTAAAAAAAATGTGAGTTTTTCAATTTTGTTGGGTTAAAAATATATTAACCCCAGTTAATTAATTCAATTATCTAAATTAATTAATTATCTAAATTACATGCAATATCGTGAAGGCACGAACAAATCACCAATATAAACTAGAGTGTAGTGGAAAATAAATTGACATAATGATTTGTTGATAAATGGGAAACTTTTGCAGGCAAAAACTCCACTGGGTGAATTTCAGGTCATCATTCTTGAAAAATCCACTAATTAAGAATAACTAGTTACAAGTATAAGGAATCTTACCATTACCCAATGGTTCCAACCTATCCCAAAATACCAATTTACAGTTGAACTTTTATTCTAGTCTCCAATTATACTTAATCTTGTAGAAACTTCTCCTTTGCACGAATCTCAATCAATAACTAACTACACAACAACTTGATTGTTGTTGTTTGATGCAAAGTTCTTCAATTCATGCTTGTAGATCTAAAAGAAGCTTGGTACATAACCCAAAGACGTACAAGAGCAGCTTCACAAATGCGTGTATCTCAATAGTGGTCTTTGTGTCTATGATGATAGCTATAAAAAAAAAAATTGCTTTTATATCCTCTAGAGACCTAGAACATGAAACCCTAGAAAAGCCTTGTCATCATGGGCCAAAAAATAGATTTGCAAATTCAGAATTTGCATACATCGATAGATTGAGAGGTATCGAGGTATGTATTACAATTCATTAAAGCTTGATAGAGTGGAGGTGTCAAGCTAGGTATTAAGACAACCTATTTCAGCTTTTCTTGTATTGTTTCTTGAGTAATCTTCATATTTTCAATAATACCACTTGTTATACTTCTTTAAAATACTTCATATTGTTCTTAAAACCACTTAAAACTACATAATTACAAGTAAAGTGCATTTTGTCATATAATATGCCAATTCATAAAATATGACTCGAACAATTTTTGTATTTTTTTTTCTCTTAAGAATGCCAAAAAAAAATTGATTAATGTTGAAAATACAAATGGGTCTTAAAAATTATTGTACTACCAATTATAAGAACTAATTTATATGTTCATTGGGACTTAGTCGCAACTTTCTTTGGGGTTCGTTAGAAAGCAAGAAGAGGCTTCATTTGGTGAGTTGGAAGAAAATTGCAAAGCCTAAGAAAGATGGAGGTTTGGGTATCCAAGCTGCCAAAGCTAAGAATATTGCCAATCTAGCCAAGTTAAATTGGCGACTTCATATTGAGCCTTCCTCTCTTTGGGCTAGAGTGCTTTCCCACAAGTATTGCACCCCGAGGAGGTCATCCAATTCTCGTTCATTCAAGTCTTGTTCAGCTACTTGGTCTGCTATTCGAAAGGGTGAATCGGTCTTTAAAAAGGAGCGAAATGGGTTGTTGGCAAGGACAGCAAGTTATCTCTCTGGTTCGATAAATGGTTGGACAGAGGACTACTTCGGAGTTTAATTTTAAGACCCCTTAACAAGGGGGGAAGAACATATTGCCTTAAAAGATGTGACTGGGCTCTTGGGCTGGACTTGGCGTGGATGCTCTTTCTCCTTCCCTGACAGATTGATCTCAGAAATTAAGGCTACCCCCATTTCCTTCTATGCACGAAATACGGATCGCATCACTTGGTCTTCTTCCCCGAGTGGCAATTTTGAATTGAAAGAAGCTTATAAACTTGCAAGTATGGAAGAGGAAGGGCACTACACAGGCTGCTTGGATGGGGACTGGATTTGGAAGGCCTTCACTATCCCAAAAATCAAGTGTTTTGTGTGGCAGTGCTTACACAAGGGTATTCTGGTCAATACTGTTCTTGCAGCAAGGGGAATGGAAGTTTCACCTATGTGTAAGCTGTATAGGGTAGGTTCGGAGTCCATTTTGCATGTTCTTAGAGATTGCCATATTGCTCGTAACCTTTGAAACTCGTTATCTCCTCCAATGCCTACTTCTATTTTCTTTGGTTTAAACACTTATGAATGGCTTAGTCAGAATTGTTGCAACTCTAAAACCGCTCCTAATTTGGAAATCAGATGGGGTATCATCTTTTCTTTTGGCATATGGACTTTATGGCTGAATAGGAATGGTGTGGTGTTTCGACATGAGAATCGGCAGCGAAATCTAATGTCAAAAGTCCTCGAAAAAGCAACGAAATTTGCTTACATTGGTATCAATGCAAAACAAACCTCCAACCAAAGATTGCAGTTAGTTAGCTCTTTCCTCCTCTTACCTGGTTCAAACTTAACTCGGATGGCTCTTCACTTGGCAATCCGGGGAAAGCGGGTGGTGGAGGACTAATCCGAAATGATAAGGGAGAATGGCTTAAAGGTTATGCTAGAATGTGGGTTTTTTCGACTAGCGTGGCTGCAAAACTATGGGCATTACGTGATAGACTCAGATCATGCATAGCTCTTAAGCTTCCTGTTGTGATCATTGAATTGGACTCCAATCTTATTGTTGATCTTCTGCAAAAACCAGATGACCATCAGAATTGTATTGATGCTTTAATGAGTGATTGTGAGACCGAATTAGGCAATATTCCTAGAGTCCAAATTAAACATTGTTATCGTGAGGCAAACAAGTGCACTGATGCACTTGCTTGAAGGGGAGCTTTGCTCTCCCAAGACTTTGTAATTTTCTTAGACCCCCTGACGGAAGTTTCCTTGCTTTTAAGTCTTGATTCTGCTGGGGTGGCCTATGACCGTGTTGTTCCTGTGTTTTATGAAATTACCCCCTTTCTATCAGGAAAAAAAATTATATTTTCATTTATTATTTTGTTGAAGTGCTACCAATTACATTCTTTTCCACGTCATTTTGTAATATTTTTGTAATAAAGGTTGTAGTAGTTTTAGCATTTTCTCACCAAAAAAAAAAGAAAAGAAAAGAAAAAAGATTAATAGAAATCCAACGAATCACCATTAAGTAAATGAAAAATGCTAAAACTGCTACAAATTTTACTAAAAAATACTTACAAAATGATGTGGCTAAAATAGACTGGTAGTTTGGAACCACTTAAACAACTTAATAAATGACTGGTTGAAACAATTTTTTTATTTATTGGTGACGCTTTAGTCTGTAATGCCTATGTGACAAAATTTGTTATATCCCTAACAGTGTTTAAGTGAATTAGTTATATGAAATAGTAAGAATAATGCATTTAAATGAAAAAAAAATATTTATAATGCATAACATTAATTAAATTAAGGGTTAATAAATTTTATTGAACTGATATTTAAATACACAATCGCCTCAAATTGTATATTTAAATATCACTTCAATAAAATTTATTAACCATTGATTTAGTTAATGTTATGCATTATAACATTAACTCAATTAACTAAAGCTTTCGTCTAAGGTCTCAAATTGTATTCAATCGGCCTTGCTAATCAGCTACAAATAACTTCAATACCACAAGTTCTCAACCACAATTACAAACACCAAATTTATTTCTATCCCACATTTCAAATCTTATTTATATCAAGCTTGATAGCTCTAACTCTGTGCTTTGGAAGTATCAAATAATACTTTCCATTCTTTTGATCATACTCCTTGCTCAATTTTATTGATGGTACATAGCTAAATCCTGAAAAGTATTTCTTAGATAAGAGTGGAACAACTCTAAAAGGTGAGAATCCACTCTATCAACAAAGGAAGACAAGAGATCAAGCACTTCAAACTCTAATCAATGTTACTCTTTCACCCTTAGCATTGTCTATGGTAGTGGAACCCTAGTTTTGAAACTCGGACCGTTTAATGAACCGAAAAATAGAGAAGTTCAAGGTTTTTAAGGTCGGGCCGAGGTTCAACTGAGGTCAAATCAAAATGTATCATTTAATTTTTTAATATATTTGATACTTAAATTGGTTTATATTTATTAATTTTTCATTCCTAACCAACAAGATGTGCATGACCCAATAGTTTGCATGCCGGACATGTTATTTCACTTGCTAAGAGTAGGTTCAAGTCCTGCCACCAGCATATTTTCATCAATTTTTACCAAAATAATGACATGGATGAACCGAGTTCTTATAAAACCAGTCCAAGGACCAGTTCCTAGTTAACTCAATTGGATCAGCCAGTCAGGTCCGGGTTTAAAAACAATGAGTGGAACAGGACATTACGCAAAGAGTTGGAAGGTTCTTGAATGATGATAGTGTTTATACCATAAAAATAATTTTAAGACGAAGATATGGTTTTTAATTTAATCTATAATTATTTGTTGGCATAAAGCCACATATATTAGTAGAGAGAATGACATATGTGACTTGGTAGGCATAACATGTGGAAGTTTTGTAACCATGGCATATGTCTTGGGAACAAATGTAATGTGTAAGACACTTGTCAAGAAAATAATAAACAAGAAGACATTTGTCACATTGTATGGAAGATGGAGAAGTTAAATCCTACACATAACCACCTCCTCCCTTACTTTGTGGGATAGTTACAAGCTGAAAATAATTTTGATATACATATCGTTTAAGTAGAACTAAAACAAAGTACATGAAATATAACTTTAGTAAAAGTAGAAACAAAACGAAGGGACGGTAAGAAGTAACAAAAAAAAAAACATGTCAATTAATAAAGTAATGGAGAGCATGATTTTAGATAGAATAGACTGGAAGAATAGAATTAATGTGGCTGACCCAATTTAATCTGTTGATGATCTATAGTTGACACCAAATTTTAAGATAAATGCTTCGTTGTTGTTGTATCTATATTTTTAATATAAAATAAGGCTATTACTATTTATTAGGTGAGAAAAATTAATTATTTCCAAAAAATTATTTTTATTGTGAGAGACCAAAATTCCTATTGAACAAAAGAAGAAGAAGAAGAATATTGACAACAATTTACCTAATCCAATATTTCTTACTTGACCGCATTTTTCCATCTCTGATTTTTGGATGCTTATAGGAATTTGGTTGGTGTCATGAGCCAGTGGAATGCATATACCTTGCAGCAGAAGTGACCAATTAATCTCATGTAAAAAGAAAAATAAAAAACAATGATGAAGAAAAATAAAATTGGAATACTTTATTTTTTTAATTTTCTAATATCTATACTACTATTTAATAGACTTCCTCTATTTAGGATCTTCACTTTTTTTGTTCAAAAATGCCCATATACCTCTATGTTTAAGTAAAGACAAAATTAAAAAACAATCCAGTAAAAATACAACTCTAACTCCCACTAAAACATTGCCTAAAAAATAGGCCCCTCTCCTATTGATTTTCAAATTGCTTTATCCACTTATAAATTAGATTCTCAAAAAAAAAAAAAAAAAAATATATATATATATATATATATATATATATATATATCTATACTACTATTTAAGGGGCTTCCCCTGTTTGGATTCCACATTTTGAATGCCTAAAGTACTCTCATCATATCCACTTACAAGTTTTCAACTAACGAGGATAAATATGTAAATTAAAACTCCTACACTTTAAAACCCACAAACTCACGTACGTTTTGCAGTTTCTATCTCACTTTCTATCTCTCATTCTTCTTCAAATTAAAGACATTTATTGTCAGAGGCTTCAACAAATTTCCAGGTTCTATCTTTTGCAAGTTCCTATTTGTTTTCTTTTCTTTGGTTTATGATTGACTTTCTTTGAGCTCTACTTTTTTTTTATATGTATCACGTTAACTCTCTTTTTTTTTTCTTTTTTTTTTTAAATGCAATTTTGAAATGAATGGTTCCTTCGTATAATCTACCACTATACTTCTTAATGAATTGTCATTTCATGTTGTAGGTATTGTGATCCAAAGACAGGGTTGCCTTATGCTACAAAAGAAGCATTCAACCAACAAATTTTCAGGTTCTATCTTTTGCAAGTTCCTCTTTGTTTTCTTTTCTTTAGTTTATGAATAACTTTCTTTGAGTTCTACTTTTTTATTTTTTTTAATGTATCACGTTAACTCTTTTTTTTTTTTTAAATGTAATTTTGAAAATTTGATTAATGATCAAAATATAAATGATCAATTACTATTTCCTTCTATTTCCTCTTTTTTTTTTTTTCCTTCTTCGTATTTTTTTTTCTTTTTAAGAAATTTTTTTACCATCATTGTATATGTTTTTGGCGATAAATTTTTTTTAATTTAGTTATTTATTTAAATAGTTGATGATGTGGTGATTAGATTTTAAAGAGTCCATGATAAAGTTAAATTCTAAAAAAATCTTTATCTTCTATTTCCTCTTTTTTTTTTTTTTTTCCTTCTTCGTACTTTTTTTTCTACCATCATTGTATATGTTTTTGGCGTTAAATTTTATTTTTTTATTTAGTTATTTATTTAAATAGATGATGATGTGGTGATTAGATTTTAAAGAGTCCATGATAGAATTGAATTCTAAAAATCTTTATCTTCTATTTCCTCACTTTTTTTTTTTCCTTCTGCGTATTTTTTTTTCTTTTTAAGAAATTTTTTTTACCATCATTGTATATGTTTTTGGCGTTAAAGTTTTTTAGTTTTTTTTTTTTACCATCATTGTATATGTTTTAGGCATTAAATTTTATTTTTTTATTTAGTTATTTATTTAAATAGTTGATGATGTGGTGATTAGATTTTAAAGAGTCCATGATAGAGTTAAATTCTAACTTTGGTTTGTTGATTAAATTTTTTTTTTAAATACTTGGTTTAACGCTAATTCTTTTATCTCTCCCAGGTTCACGTACGCACAAATTTTTTGGATTGCATTGAGGAGTCATTGGAATGGAATATTAGGTAAGTTCAGGTGAGAGACTTTACAAGAATTATTATCAACTAACAGGATAAATATGTAAAAACAAAAAAAAAAAAGAAAAACAGCCAGTTGAATTCCACTTTCCATGTTTTACTCCTAAAAAAGTGCTTTTAGTTTTAATATGCCAATAACATTTCCCACTTTTTCAATTACCAAATTCTTTTTTTTTTTCCTTCACAACCGATTATATTTAAATTTCACTTCCCATGTTTTACTCCTAAAAAAATGCTTTTAATTCGTTCAGTTTTTTCATGTGAGCCTTTTACCTCAACAAAAATAAATAAAACTATTAAACTTTTAGAAAAAAAAACTATTTATAATTATCCTCATCCACGATTTCACCCATGTACAAACCCAGTACAAATTTAAAGATTAAACTCCCCATTATCATCAACCAGTTAGCACTTAGCAATCTTGCAGTTACAATTTTATCTTAAGGTAGGCCATCCTTATCCTCACGTCCAATCTTTAATGCTAATTCAAAACAAAAAAAAACAAAAAAAAACCAACCTTGCTATGTTAAGAGCTAGAGAGGACTATCATCAAAGCAAAAAATTAGAAAAAAGGCAGAGACGAAGTGCAAAAAAAAAACAAATGACACCGCTCAAAATAGAATTTAAAAGGTAGGTACTCTAATCTCTCTCTATATTTTGTTATTGACATTTGAGTTTTTGTAGGTGGGAATTTGGTGCTGTGTAGGTGGGAATTTATTGACAAAGATCTGATACAGTATTTTAACTATATGTTAAGCATTCCTATCTCTTTTTCATGTTCTTTTTAAGTTTTTTGCTTTTTGTTTACTGGCTTCTGTTTGCCAAAATATTCGAAGACCATGATAGCATTTCTTCTACATGCCTAGAACTTTATTACGCCCAAATCTTTTAATTTTATTTTTTCTTTTTCTTTTTAGATTTTAGAATTTCTTATATAATTCTATCAGCAAATTATAGCATATTAATTTTGTCGGTTGGTTTTCTTTATACTCAATTAAGTGAGGAGAATGGATGTTCATGACCATGTCTAACTTATTCTTTGAAATTCGTTTTTTTTTCCTTTACTTTTTAGATTTTAGAATTTCTTATACAATTTCTTTAGCAAATTATGGCTCCAAAAAACCGTGAATGGGAATATGTCTAATATCTTACAAATCAAAGTGGATTTCAAATTCATGTATAGTACGAGTGGTATTTTAAAAGTTATGCTCTGATCTCCCACTCACAAAAAAAAAAAAAAAAAAAACACTTATTGATGTTGAAATCATTAATGAAAAATTTTACAAAAATAAAAAAGTCTCTACATGCATGCATTCAAAACTTTTAAAAATATCATAGCTTTGCAAGATATACAAATCATTTACCTTCCAAGGCCTTTTCCTCCATTTTTTTCTCATTTGAATTTGGATTCTATAAAAATTGCAAAGTTCTACGTAATGATTTTTATTCACTCCTCCAAGAATGTAAAAAAAAAATTAAAATAAAATTTTAAGAATATTTTAGTTTAAGTTTTTTTTTGTTGGATAAATATTTTAGTTGAAGTTGAGTCTTAATTTTGTATCATATTAATCATGACACTAATACGAAGTATTGTTACTTGAATAGCAAATGCTTTGTTGACTTTAAAGTGGTCAAAAAATTATGAATATTTTAATAGTCAATTCTAGATGTTTACATAATTCTTTTAAGATGTTGGAATTAATTATACACTAATTTTTGGTAATTTTTTCTTTATAAATCAAGTAAAGGTAGGAAGAGATGAATCCATTGACAAAAGTTTGTTCTTTTTGTATCTTATCATTATAATTACAATTTGTATATTAATGGAAAAAAATTAAGATAAAGAAAGTATTGACGTTTAAAATATAGAAAAGTTTCTAAACATGCATAAAAGGCTATTATGTACATTGTAGCACATTTATGTTATTGGCCAATAAGCATTAGTTTGAGGAGCATTCAAATTGGGTAATGTTTCTAAAACTAATTTTCTAATGATATAAACAATTTGACAATCACATTAGAAGAAACTAGCATTTTTGCACGTTCTTGAAGACTCTTCTTTTTATTTTTACTTTTCTCTAAGGGACTACTTTTCATCTATACTAGTCTCTGAGCACGCACGCGCGTGCTCAGAGGCTCTTCTATTTTTTCGGTAAGGGTTAATTTAGAGTATTTATTATAATTTGGGATTACTACATTTTCCAATTACAAAAAAAAAAAAAAAAAACCTTAAGGGTGTGATGAATATTATGCGTTAGCAGGTGAAATAATTTTTCATTACACCCCTAGGTTTTTTTTTTTTATTGGAAAATGTAGTAATCCCAAATTATAATAAATACTCTAAATTAACCCTTACCCAAAAAATAGAAGAACCTCTGTGGGCGCGTGCTCAGAGGCTAGTATATATATAAAATACAAACACAAGTTTTTTTTTTTTTTTTTGCTACAAAATAAACATGTAATATTTGTTCATTTTTTGAAGTTAGCCTTGTGACACTCCTGGTTGTATTCGTAGTTCTAAATGCGTAAGTAAACCTCAAATTGAAATTAATGAAAAAAAAAAAAAAAGGCCTCATCGAACACGCGAAGTGCTTGTGATGAGGCTAGTTATTAAATAAGTTTTTAGAAGCTCACGTTCATTTATGTTAAAAATATAATATTTGTTTTTATTAGGTTTTAAATTTTAAACAAGTGCTAAATTGTTATATGTTAGTTGAAAACAACCAAAACTCATTGTTTCACTAGATTTAGACAAATGAATATTAAATAAATTTTGAATAAATTATGCTAATCAAACTTTAAACAAACTAATTAACTTTCATATGATTTTTTTTATACACATATTCTTTGAAATTTCATTAGTTAATACTTATTATTTACACACATTTTCTTTGAAATCACTTATTATGTTTCTTATTTTTTTCATGCAATGCACAAGTTAACAACTAGTTTTTATTATTTATAATAGGGAAATACTGACGAATGCCCTTAGGGAAATGATTAATAATCCATTTAAGGAAAGCTTTTATGGGAAATGGAAAAAAAAAAAAAAACAATTAATGTTTTGATAGCTTTTTCCATTTCCCATAAAAGTTGTGTCACAACTTTCCTAAAATAAATTGTTAACCATTGTCCTAAGGGCACCTATTAGCATGACCCTTTATAAAAATATGATAAAACTTTTTTCTTTTTGAGGAAAAAAAGAAGAAGTTCAATAGATGATTAAGTTTTCCACTCTAAATATTCATAAATAAAAATTTAATTAACTTAATCTCCCTTAGTGCCGGGGCCGGGTGATCTCTCTAGGGGAAGGGTCCGAGCGTTGGGTCTCTTTTAAATACAAACGCTTGCCTAATTTCTGCTATTGGTATGAGTGCTTAAACCACAATGATAAAGACTATGATCTTTGGATAGAGAGTAATGGAACTCTTTCCTTGGGGAACTAGGAGTATGGGCCATAAATCTGAGCACCTTCAAACCCCCTGTCCAGGAAAAATGTGGTAATAGTACTTGGTTACTATGAAGCTAGGAAGAAGGAGAAAAAAGATAAGTCGAGTGCAAGGTCTCAAGGTGGCACAAGTTGCCCACCTCCTCCCAATGGCGGCACTTCCAGTGCTCACGCTGGTGCGTTAAGCTTTGACTTTTTCCAGGTTACAAATATGGTAATAGCGGTGGAAAAGGGCGATATCCTGCATATTCCCATACAGAGAATATTTTCCAACCTAAAGATATTTCAAATATCCCTAAGTCTATGACTTCCCCCCCCCCCCCCCTTGGTGAAGGACACTTTTGAAATTCAAATAGAGGAGATTGATTCGGGCTTATAGAAATTTGAATCCCCACTACTTTCCTTACTTGGTGAGTTATTTTCGGGATCTATTCCCCATTTGGCTGATTCTTTTGATGGAGAAAATTCTAGTAGCATTAATGAGGTTAACCTAGAGAATCCTAATCGTAGTATTCCTTCTGAGTCCTACACACATACTCTCTTGGATGGGAATTTAGTTCCACGCAAATGGAAAAAAATGGCTCAAAAAAATAACTCAGATGATTTTACTATGCATGCTACTGTGTTAGGGAAACGTGTGAGAGACAAAATGGATGAAGATCATCCTAAGTTGCCTAGTAAAAAAAATACAGGTTTCTAAGGAGGATGGCAGGACCTTTTTTGAATTGGCGGAAGCCAACAATCAAAAGAATTGCCTAGTTTGGAACTGTCGTAAGCTTGGGAACCTACGAATAGAGAAAAAAGCTTGGTGAATTAGACTAGAAAAAAGATCCTTCCGTTGTGTTCATTGCCGAGACATGGATGGATGAAGCAAGGCTAAAAAAATAAAGAAAATTTTGGATTTTGAAAATATGTTTTTTTTTTCCAAGAAATAACAGGGGTGGTGGGCTGTAGTGAATAAAGGGAGCAATGATGCATGGAGATTTATTGGTTTTTATGGGGAACGATGATAGGTGAATCTTGGAATTTATTACATGATTTAAATAATCGTATGTCTCACCTTTGGTTGTGCTCTGGTGATTTCATTGGGTTGGTCGGTCATTCAGAGAAATTTGGTGGGGCAAACAAAAACTAAAACCAAATGCAGCTCTCATGGGATACAATTGATGAATGTGGTTTCTTACATCTTGGTTGTTGCGTCGAAATTCACTTGGTAGGAACTCTTTGTTGATGGACACTCAATTTGGGAACGACTAGACCAAGGGCTTGCTAATAATGATTGGCTTATGAATTTCGGTGGGACTAGGGTACATCACTTGCACTCTAACACTTCGAATCATAGCCCTCTCAGGATAGTGCTGTCTAGTATGGAACCTCCCAGATTCCAAAAATTATTTCGTTTCAAGGAGATGTGGCTTTCTAACATGGGGTGTATAGACACTATGGAAGCAGTTTGGTCTTCACAGGTATCTTCAGGCCCATTTATTCTAACAATGCATAAGGTAGACAAGTGGGGGAAAAAATTGAAGTGATGGAGTTAAAAAGAATTTTTGCAATGTCGAGGATGAATTGAGAGTGAAGAGAGATTTACTCAAAGAAGCCTAGAGGGAGGCTATGATTACTGGTTTGAACTTTTGAGTTTTATCAATAAAAGATGAAATTAAAGACCTTATGGATAAAGAGACGCGTGTGGTTTCAAAGATCAAAAGCTCAATGGGCAACACATGGGGATAAAAGTTCTAAATATTTCCACAGTAGAGCCACTCAATAAAGTTGAAAGAATTTCATTACCTTGATATGAAACTGTGATGGCGTTTGGTTCTTGTCTCAGGAAGAGGTGGCGGCTTCAATAGTTGATTATTACCATGCTCTCTTTTCATCATCAAACCGTGTTCAAACAGGGAGCACTATTGATTCCATTCCAAGCATAATAAGTGATGACATGAACGCTCAAATATTTGCTGATTACATGACTTGGGAGGTAGGGGCGGTGATCAAACAAATGGCTCCCCTAAAGGCTCCAGGTCTCGATGGTATGCCTCCTCTTTTCTACCAAAATTATTGGCAGCTAGTTGGTAATGATATAATTCAATACATTCTCAATTTTTTTAAATACTGCAACACTTCCATCTCATCTGAATCATACATATGTGACCCTTACCCCAAAAGTAAAAGAAGCCCCGAACTTATCTCTAAATATAGACTTTTAGTCTTTGCAATATTTTGTATAAAATCTTTTCTAAGGTTTTAGCTAATAGGCTAAAAAATATTCTACCAAATATTATAATGGAACATCAGAGTGTTTTTAATAAAAGCAAACTTATTTATGATAATATTTTGGTTGCTTTTGGGACTTACATAGCATGCAGAAACATAAAGAGAATGATGATTATTTGGCTATTAAATTGCATATTAATAAGGCCTATGATAAGGTGGAGTGGAGTGGTCTTATCTTGAAGTTGTGATGAAAAAATGGGTTTTGGGGAGCAGTGGATTAAGTTAATGATGGTTTTTTGTTAAGACTGTAACCTATTCCATCCTGGTTAATGGGAAGCCAAAAGGCTTGATCAATTCAACTCGAGGCATCCGTTAGGGAGATCCCTTCTCTCCCTTTCTTTTTTTAATATGCACAGAAGGGCTTCATGGTTTGATATCCCAGGAGGCTACGTTGGGTAACCTGAAGGGTTTTTCTCTTTTTAGAATAGACCCAGATGAACTCATCTTTTATTTGTAGACGATAGTCTTCTTTTTTGCAAAGCTAATTAACAGGAGTGTCAAAAAGCTCTTGAAGTTCTGGATACCTATGGTAATTGTTCTAGGCAACAGATAAACAAAAGTAAGACGACTATCTTCTTTAGTAAATCTACTTTAGATAGTATTAGACAACTTATCAAGACAGCATTGGGAGTTCTAGAGATTAGACAGTTTGAGAAGTATCAGGCTTGCCATCGTTGATAGGGAGAAAGAAAAAAGCTAGTTTTGAATTCATAAAAGAGCGAGTCTAGCGCAAACTTCAAGGCTAGGAAGAAAAGCTCTTATATCAAGTAGGAAGAAAAGCACTTGTGTCAAAGGAAGATAGTTTTAATTAAAGTTGCGGTCCAAGCTATTCGAACTTACACTATAAGCTGCTTTAAATTACCACTAGGTCTCTGTAATGAAATTGAATGTTTGATCAGAAAGTTTTGGTGGGGACAGTGAGGAGATCATTGCAAGATTCATTGGGTGAAATGGGATACTCTTTGAAAACTGAAATTAGATGGAGGTATAGGATTTAAAGACCTCAGCCTATTTAATAATGCCCTCCTAGCTAAACAAGTTTGGCGACTCCTCCACAATAAACGGTCTCTTTGTTATCACATCTTCAAAACTCGATTTTTTTCCCAAATTGTTCTATTATGGAAGTGGCTAAGTCAAATTTTGGATCCTATGCATGGAATAGCATTTTAAAGGACAGGGATGTTCTATTGAGGGGTGCACGGTGGAGGATAGGGAATGGGGCCAAGGTTAGTATATGGAAGGATGCATGGCTCCCATCTTTGGAGAATCCTAAAATCCAATCTCATGTAGTGGATTTATTTTCTGAAGCTTTAGTAAACTCTCTATCTTCACCTACTCATAATACTTGGAATGTGGACCTATTGCATCAATTGTTTTCAAATCAAGAGGTTGAATTGATAAAGAAAATCCCACTCGGGCAAGGACTT